>NC_137775.1:43789119-44484931 GCF_963455305.1 Plecotus auritus
ATGAATTTGCCACAGGAGCTGAAGCACTTTGTCTAGAAGCACTAACCATACTAATTTATTACAGGAACTTCTTTCATGGTCCTGAGTCAGAGCTGCTGTTTTTCCTGTAAGAATGTATTGACTCACATGTATAAAAAGATTTCCCAGGAAATAAAAATGTTTATTTTAAAATTGAATAAAATATATTATACTATTTTTATTAAAATGAAGAATGGGTAAAATAAGGTCAGGGTGCCCAATGATAAATGTGTTCATCTTTGAAAACGTGGTTCTGATTAGAAAAATAGATGTTGCTTTGGGTTACTGTTACATATGATATTAAAATAGTAGGAAACATTCTTTTATCCTTGTAACTACACCAAGTCCTTATTATTCTTTCTTATATTGTGAACGAGATCATGAAGAGGATGGAGAAACCTGAAGATGTTTAAAAGAAGCTCATGGAGGATAGAACTGGAAAGAAAAGATGCATGTCACAGTTGTTCTTGGTCTGATTGTATAGATAAATATAGTTTGTAATGTAAATACTTTAAATATATCTTCCTGGCTCCTCAAAATTGCTTGTTCGTTTCTCTCTCTTATCTAATTTAGAGACATACTTCAGCTGTGTCTATAACATAGTATGTTGTAGTTGTATTTGTAACATAAACATTTCCAGTTTATTTCATTCTTGGATCAAGTAGAGGAGTTGGGCAAGAAACAGGCAGATGCTTGTCTTGTTGCAGCTGCCCTAGCAACGGGGTTGGAGTCTCCTGGGCCCCTCTCCCTCTACATGTGGTCTTTCTTCTCCAATCTCCTTTACATTCATTCTCTCCATTCCCTTCCCTTTTCCCTCCTCTCCCCTCCGTCCTCTCCTTCGGTCCTCTCTCTCTCCCTCTCCCCCTCCCTCTCTCTCTCTCTCTCTCTCTCTCTCTCTCTCTCACACACACACACACACACACATTTACTGAAATGTTGAAAGTTCTTGTTCTGTTTTCTTGACACCCAGTAGCATTAAGCTCCCCTGCCCCCCGCCAGGGCTTTGCCTTCACTGGAGATAATCCCTACCAGATGGTCCTGTTAGGTTGCATTTAGCTGCCAGTCTCCCTCATTCCTATTCAATGAAGTCTAAACAACTATTTTCTAAACAGTTCCTCTAAGAATTCCTAATAGTGAGGGAAACCCACTATAGGTCTTTCTTTGCAGAAATTCTCTTTAAGTGGAATGTGAAATCTTAAAGGCATGAATTAGAAGTCAAGAAAAAAAATGGTTGGCTAAGATGCTTTGCATTAGCAATAACAGAAATTTGGTGGTGGTGCTGGTGCAGCTATTGTGGTAGAGGTGGGAAAGTAAAAGGAATGAAGACAGATGAAGGGGAAACAATAGCCAAGCAACTGAAAATATGGCCAGATGGGCTTTAATAATAGGTGCATCTGATATTCTATTTGAAAATTTTTTATTGCTTTGCTATGATATCAACCAACCAGCAGAAAATGAAGGTTATTCCAGATGATTTTTGAGTGACATATTTATTAAATATCTATTTGAGGAACACTTACAGCATACTTAGTGGTGCTGGTGGTCATCAGTGCTTTGATGAACCATAACACAGGGGACACTTGCAGCACAGAGCTCAGTTAGTCTGAATGTATTCTTAAAGAATGCGTATGAATTTAATAGCCACTGTAGGAGGGAAAGATGTTCTTGCCAAGGCATGGAAGTGAGAGAAAGAATTATAGAGAAACCAAGATGGCGGCATAGGTAAGCACTTAAACTGCTCCCCCGCACAACAATTTCAAAACTACAACTAAAAGACAGAACGGACACCATCCAGAACCACAGGAAAGCTGGCTGAGTGGAAATTCTACAACTAGAAGGAAAGAGGAAAGCTCACGGAGAAGGAGCGGCAAAGAGCTGAGGTACGGAGACACGAGCGCGCAGAGAGGAAGGGCAGCAGAGTGCCTGGCTGGCTTTCTCTGGCAGGAGGGGGAAGGAAGCCCCTGACTGCACTGAACCCCAGTTCCGACTGCACTGAACCTCAGTTCCGGGCGAAACCCTGTGGACCCAGGCTCATACAGGGGGAGTTTGGACTGTCAGGTAGAGAGAAAGGCACTCGGAGACTCGGAGACTCAGGGGAGCCACGGCGGCAGGGGTCTGGAGGCACGAGTGCGCACAAAGACTGACTGCAGAGGTTACCACAGGCATTCCCTAGTGGAAGGGAGTCAGAAGCTCCTGACTGCACTGAACCCCAGTTCCGACTGCACTGAACCGCAGTTCTGGGCAAGCCCCTGGAGACCCACACTCTTACGGGGGAAATCTGGACTGTAAGGCAGAAACTCGGGAACCGCGGAAGACAGAGGTCTGGAGGCGTGCGCAAGCAAGGGAAGGGCTGACAGGAAGCCAAGACTGTCTGCTCCGCCCTGAGACTCCACCCCTTCCAAGCTTAGCAATCTGGCAAGGCTAATCCTATAAGGCTGTCTCCAGCACCGAAAATCTCCCAGTGTAGACACAGCTGATCCTCACAGCCAACTGGCCTGCAGGTCAATTCCTCCCAGTGATACCAACAACAATCAAGACTTAACTACAACAAGGCTGTACACACAGTCCACAAAGGGGTGCACCAAGAGTGTCCACCTCAGGTTAACTGGGGAGGCTGACCCACTGGGCCGTATAGGAAACCTAGTACACAAAGCCACCCTACCAACTCAGGGAAGCAGTGAAAAATGGGGAGATGAAGAAACAGATCACAAACGAAAGAAATGGAGGAAAACAAACGACTGGATATAGAATTCAAAACCACGGTTATAAGGCTTTTCAAGAATATCCTAGAAAAGGCCGATAAATATAATGAGACCCTCGAAGATATGAAAAAGGACCAACTAAAAATTAAACATATACTGACTGAAATAAAAAATATCATACAGAGACCCAACAACAGACTAGAGGAACGCAAGAATCAAATCAAAGATTTGAAATACAAAGAAGCAAAAAACACTCAACCAGAAAAGCAAAAAAAAAGAAAAAAGAATCCAAAAAGTTGAAGATAGTGTAAGAAGCCTCTGGGACAACTTCAAGTGTACCAACATCAGAATTATGGGGGGTGCCAGAAGAAGAGAGAGAGCAAGATACTGAAAACCTATTGGAAGAAACAATGACAGAAAACTTCCCCGACCTGGTGAAAGAAATAGACTTACAAGTCCAGGAAGCGCACAGAACCCCAAACAAAGGGAATCCAAAGAGGACCACACCAAGACACATCATAATTAAAATGCCAAGAGCAAAAGACAAAGAGAGAATATTAAAAGCAGCAAGAGAAAAGCAGTTAGTTACCTACAAGGGAGCACTCATACGATTGTCAGCTGATTTCTCAACAGAAACTATGCAGGCCAGACAGGAGTGGCAAGAAATATTCAAAGTGATGAATAGCAAGAACCTACAACCAAGATTACTCTACCCAGCAAAGCTATTATTCAGAATGGAAGGTCAGATAAAGAGCTTCACAGATAAGAAAAAGCCAAAGGAGTTCATCACCATCAAACCAGTATTATATGAAATGCTGAAAGGTATTCTTTTTTTAAAAATATATTTTATTGATATTTTACAGAGAGGAAGGGAGAGGGATAGAGAGCTAGAAACATCGATGAGAGAGAAACATCGATCAGCTGCCTCCTGCACACCTCCTACTGGGGATGTGCCCGCAACCCAGGTACATGCCCTTGACCGGAATCGAACCCCGGACCCTTCAGTCCGCAGGCCGACGCTCTATCCACTGAGCCAAGCCGGTTTCGGATGAAAGGTATTCTTTAAGAAGAGGAAGAAGAAAAAAGTAAAGAGAAAAATTATGAACAACAAATACATATCTATCAACAAGTGAACCTAAAAATCAAGTGAATTAAAAATCTGAGGAACAGAATAAACTGGTGAATATAATAGAATCAGGGGCATAGAAAGGGAGTGGACTGTAATTCTCAGGGGGAAAGGGGTAGGGGGGGTGCAGGAAGAGACTGGACAAAAATCGTACACTTATGGATGAGGACAGTGTGGGGGAGGTAAGGGCAAAGGGGCAAAGGGTGGGGTGGGAACCGGGTGGAGGGGAGCTATGGGGGGGAAAAAGGAGAAACAATTGTAATAATCAGAACAATAAAGATTCATAAAAAAAAAACAGAAAAAAAAGAATTATATATTGTAGGTGGCTTCATAAAGCAGGAGGGTGGGGTGTGCTGAAAATTCATGACCTCAATTATATTAGTCAGCACAGATTGATGACTATGCCCTCATGTGGCCTTTGTTGGTGCCTGCTCATGGAGAGAGGAAGAGGGAGGGAGGGAGGGAAGGAGAGAGAGAGAGAGAGAGAGAGAGAGAGAGAGAGAGAGAGAGAGAGATATCTTTCTCTCCTTATGACCTCTTTAACCGTAAGTACCTCCTGTAAGGTCTGTTTTCAAATATAAGCACAATGGGGGTGAAGGTTTTAACTTTTGAATTTGGGGGAGACACAGTTCAGTTCGTAGCACTTACCATGTTGCATTTGATATACTTTACCACATATTTTGAGGGGAGTTAGACAATTATGATACTACTATTAATAATAATAACAGAAACATTATGATTATAATTCTAATAAAGAGAGAATATGCTAATTGACCCTCATGCCATCACAAAGATGGCGGTGCCCACAGCCAATAAGGAGGGAATATGCTAATTGACCGCCCACAGCCACAAGATGGCGTCGCCCAGTCCCTTCAGCCCTGCCGGGGCAGCTCCACGTGCCTGCCTCCAGAGTCTCCCAGTCCCCTCAGCCCCCCAGCCACCTGGGGCTGTCCTAGGCTCAGGTAACCAGGTCTGGCCAAGGTTTGCGCTGCCGGCAGTGGCAGCAGCAGAGGTGTGATGGGGCATTGCCATCCCCTGATTGCCGGGTCGCCTCCCCCTCTGAGGGCTCCCAGGCTGAGGGACCCCCCCCCTCAAGTGCATGAATTTTCATGCACCGGGCCTCTAGTAAATTATAATAGCTGTACCTAATTGAGTTCTTCCAATGTGGAATACACTGTTTTAAAAGGATTACATATATTAAGTTTGTTTTGTGAATCCTCCTAATAACTTTTGAGGTAGAGAGTATAAATGAAGATAGGGAGCCAGAAGACCTTACCCAAGAGCCTTGCGTCAGGACCAGGTTTAAGTCTAAGAAAGGTCATGATGATACTGTCATTCATTCATTCAGTAACATTATCTCAAGCTTTGTAACATAGCTGAGTTACAGATAGGCCCTCATGGAATTTTAAGAACATTGGGTGTAGAGATAGAGAAGTAAGCAAATAAATACATATATTTATAATTTGTGATAAGTGCAAAATGTGGAGAACTGATTTAAAATAAAAGAGATCAGAGGTAGGGAGACCAGTTATAAGACTGTAACACAGTGCAGGTGACAGGCAAATGACAAGAATTTAGACTACAGTATCAGCTAGTAGAGAGGGAAGCAAGCAGGGAAGATTTGTTACAGATTTAAGAAATAAAATTTGCTAATGTCAATAGGCTCTTCCTTTGTGGGCCTCTAAAATCATGGGGGAAGGGAGAAAAGACAGTTGTCTAGTTCATATTTTTATTCAACTATGATATCACCTGTGAAAGAAGGAAGTTTTTATCTTCAGTCTAATTCAAATGGCTTATATTTTGATGAAAGCTTAACTGTGTCTCCTATTTTTATATTAAAAATATCATCCAATTTTTATTGCTCTGTATGCTACCTCTTCTATTCAGTTTGTTTCAAGTACCCTTATCATCATTGGACTAATCTATATCTGTAATAAGTAGTCAAGTCTTTGTCATAAAGCAAGCAGGGAGGTCTGTGTTCTAAATTCATTCTTAAATGTCTTATCTTTTTGTGAGCTCTCAGCACCTAATGTTATAGAATTTCCCAGAGATATCCAGTCTTTACTCAACATCTGACTGTAATGGTATTATTTGGGGGCTCACCCATGCCATCAGCAAACTAATCACATAAGTCCTATATTCAACTAGCAAAAATTGGAAAACAAAGGGGTGCTTCACTCATCTGTATGTTTAAAAAATACAGAAGGTCAATAAGACATAAAACTGTCACAAGGCATTCTCCCAGAGAACAAGAAAAGAAGAAACACAGTATATCCTTTATTCTAAATGTCCTCCTACAATTTAATGTTCCTGAAATGGCGATTGGACCTGGGTCTTACATTTGATGGCATCATAGAATTAAAGACAGACATTAAGCCCACAGCTCTGACTCTAGACTCCCACCGCTTAAATAATGAATCCAGAATAATAGCTCCTCTATTTACAGTTAAAGTCTCCCTCATCAAAGCTGATGACATGGCGACTGAGAGGGCAGGGAGGGAGAGGAAGACGAGGGGAAGAATGGAACAGAGGATGACACATTTCTGGCCTCATTGTACTGCTGGTGTCGCCATTCAGTGAAACAGGCTTTCTGCTGAGGAATCCCAGATGTGTGGGGCAGATGATCAGTTCTGTTTCTGAACATGAAGGGTGAGCTTTCTGTTGAGCAGCAGGTGGAGATCAGATGTGTAGGTCTTAAGCTCAGGAGAGGGCCTGGTGCAGAGATAGATTTGGGTATTTTTCACTCTGTTAGGGAGCAGTTAAAACTGCTTTGGTCCAGGTGGATGAGGATATTTAGAGCAGTGTGAGGAGTGCTGAGAAACACACATTACAAAGGAGTGGTTGGTGATTTTCCCTTGAGATCATCCTCTTCAGAGAAGGAAAATGCAGAGGATTGGGAATAGAGTGGCACAAAGTCATACTGAGGGTTGAATGTGTAGTTTGGATTATCTATTTTAACCCCAAGTACTGATTATAGTTGCCAGAGAGTTTTAAGACTTCTAAATTTGCAAAGCCCAGTGTCTCCAGTACCTGGTATATTAGCCAGTACATGGTGCTTAATAACTGCTTCTTGGATAATTACTAAAGGAGCCACAGTACCAGAATAATTAAATTGTGCAATAATTATGCTTTAAAAATAATCACAAAACAGTATAAGGGTAAATAATGAAAAAATTAATACAATTCCTATTAGTCTCAGTCAGTGAGTTAGTGCTAAGTGTGGATCCTATTCTTCAACACAACTCATGTTGTACATCAGCGGTTTTCAACCTTTTTCATCATAAACTAATGACTAAAATTCTATAGCACACCAACAACTTTATTTTTTGCTGATCTGATAAAAATAGGTATACTTTTGATTCATTCACACTGTACAACTATTGTTGTGTTGGCTGTTTTCATTTTTTTTTATCTGACAGTCTGGAGAAATGGGGAGTCAGTGCTAAATAGTAAATAGTCAGGTATTGCATGTTTGAAAAATTTTCACGGCACACCGGCCCGGTGCATGAAAATTCATGCACTGGAGGGGGGAATCTCTCAGCCTGGCCTGCCCCCTCTCACAGTCTGGGAGCCCTCAGGGGCGAGGGGCGGGAGGCGACCCGGCGATCAGGGGAAGGTGACGCCCCATCACACCTCTGCTGCTGCCACTGCCGGCAGCACAAGCCTCAGCCGGCCCTGGTTACCTGAGCCTCTGGAGGCCCTGGGCGGCTGGGCAGCCGACATCTGAGGCTTACCTGCGCCTCAGGCTGGCCCTGGGTGGCTGGGAGGCTGAGGGGCTGAGGGACTGGGGGACTCCGGAGGCAGGCATGCAGAAAGGACTGCCACCCCGGTGGGGCTGAGGGGTCTGGGCACCGCCATTTTGTGGCTGTGGGAGCCGCCATCTTTGAGGGCATGGCAGTCAATTAGCATATTCCCTCCTTATTGGCTGTGGGTGCTGCCATCTTTGAGGGTGGGGCAGTCAATTAGCATATTCCCTCCTTATTGGCTGTGGGCACCACCATCTTTGCGACAGCATGAAGGTCAATTAGCATATTCCCTCTTTATTAGATAGGCTATATATATATATATACATATATATACACACATATATATCTGTATACATATATATGTGTGTATGTAATACGTTTTGACATTCTGATTACATATCTATATGTATAGATATGTAATCAGAATGTCAAAATACTTTAAACATGAAATCTTACAAATTTAGTTTAAATGTAAATTGGAAAATTTGAGGGGAAAATTTTTTCTTGGCTTGTACTGTTTAAAAAAATGATCAAGGCATACTCTGATATTTGGTACCAGTTGAGAATTTTACATATGGATATTTTTTCAGATTCAGTGTTAGCTGAGGTATCACATGGTTTCAAAATGAATAAAAAGTTGCTAAAGCACTATTGCTGGTTGTCATCATTGTCATGACCACCATCTTAGCCTCACATTGAATTCTAAACCAGTGTCCTGCTCAAAAGGCTCTCTGCACGGGTCTTGACAATCAGGAGGAACCCTCATTTGGCCTCTGTTTTCGGTTGCTAAAACTTCCTCTGGGAAAGGCAGATAACTCATAATCTACGAAGGCCCCTAATTTTTTTTTAGTATTTCAGGCTTTCCAAAGCATAAGGTCAGAGAATAATCTCCACCATAGAATGTCGTGAGTGACATCAGAGCCTTTGAGAAAAAGAACTTGGCATTACACAGGTATACAAAGGCAGACATCAAACCTAGACAAAGCCACAAATAACCATCATGTCAGGAAGGAAGACTTAAAGTACTCATGAAATAAAATAATTTGCTTTGTAGTGACCTTAACATTAACCTCTTTTCTTACTAGTAGATATTTCCAGCATAAATTGAAATCTCCTTGTAAAAATAGCATATGTAAAATCTTCAAATAACACATTGATTGGTAGACTCTGGATCTATATGGTTCTTATCCCCTTAATTCCTTGCTCAGAGAGCTATGGGGTTCATCTATTTTCAGTTTTAGTAAAAATTTCCTAATCTGTGAGTTCTGGCCTAATTCCTTGACTGGGAATTTGTACAGGTTCTTTGTGAAAAATACTCCCAATAACCAGTGAATTCTGACCTTGACTTAGTCTTGCCTGAAGAACTTTGGCTTCTAACTTTTTTGATACGTGAAAACAAATGAGAAAAGCTTGCAACACAACTTGCTTTGAATGGCCATATATTTTGAAACTTGCTAAGGCTGGTATAAAGAAGACAGAAAGCTAAATCAGCCTAGCTCAGTGTGACACTTATGAAGAAAGACTACTTGTTCCAGAAATAAAGCTAAATCTACTTATGCCAGAAAAGCCTACCTTGGGAGCAGAGTCATAAGGGCAGAACTATTTCAGAACAGGGATGGACTATTTCCAGTATCAAAGGAACTCTCTGTTTTTCTTCCTTTAAAACTTAGTCCCCTTATAATCTTACTCAGAATAAGGTTTCAGTTTATGGCAAGGAAAATGGTTGTTTGAAATGCGTTATATTTTTAGCTAAACTCTTCCATGGCTTTACCTGGTGTGTGTGTGTATAAATAAAATGAGAATTATGTTTTAAGCCATTGGCTAGGTTGGGCTTTGTTTTCATTTATAATGCTTAACTTCAGATATGATGGATTTGTCTGACCCATGATTTTTATTTAATTTCAATATCTGTTAACACATATATCAGATTGCATACTGGAATGGCAAGAATTGGTTCATTCACAAATAAATGTGTAGCTTTTATTTAAGATGGCTTTATAAAAATGGATTCTCTTGAAATTCTGCTATCTCTATATAGTATTAAAATGAAAAAACTATGCTTTTCTTTTAATTATGTAGCTTCTTGGATGGAGCTCTGGGATAGAAAATATTTGAGGCTGAAGAGACACACAGTAGCTTGAGTCAATATTATCAAATGAATGTACAAATGAAGAATAAGAAAACTACATAATGAAAAGTTTTTCCCCTCATTTAATTCTAATATGCTATAACACAAGTGTGTTATTGGGAGTCTTTTTACATATAATTAAACTATTGAGAGACAAATTTTTTTTTTAGTAAACTGAAGGCCAGGGAAGGACAGATAAAAGAATACTCAATTCCACAGAGTATTTTATCAGTTTACCACTATTTTTTCTGTAATTCAATAATGAGGTAAAAAACAATAGACTACTGAAAGGTCTGGTGAAAGACTGCATAACTGCACAAATGTTTTGTTAATTGTGGAACTAGCATTTTTAGTTTCAAAATGTGGTTTATGCTTTTAAAGCAACAATAATTTCTAACACTTGGGAGACAGCCATCTGCAGCCTTTCCGGTTGTTTCTGACCTGACCTACTCCTTAAGTGAAGCCACTCTTACAAAGAGGGCGGATGTCATACCAGTTTGCTCTTTCTCTTTGCTGAATATTTTCACAAATTTGTTTAAAGACATTCCTGTACCACCCCCCAAATGCCAAACTATTCTGTGAATAGCAATCTTTTGTCATTACCAGAATTGTTTTATAATTACAGGTGGCAAGATATCTTGCAAGATTAATCTTTGCAGTTTCTTGTACATGGCCTTTCCCTTATTCTGTTCTGGGTGTTCCCATTGCTCTGAGGAGAAATAAGTTTATTGCAGATATGTAAAGTGGAGATTTATAACAGGAATAATACTTTTGAAAGCCAAGTCTTTTGATTTGTTAAATATTTTGTTGGGGAAAAAAGGGTCTTGAAAATTAAAAATTTTGAAACAGAATTGGTGTTTTGCAGTACCCTACGATTCACTGAGCTCTGTGTAAGCTGCCCTTGTAGGCACCTTTATTAATGTCCCTGGGGTCTCAGAAGAACCCTGACATAGACAGTAAGTTCCTTGGCCCCATGGTCATGGAACAAAAAATCTCTAACACTTGGTTTTTGGAAGGATTTGAAAGTAGGGATTACTCTCTTTATTTAATTATTAATAGTAGCTTTTTCCTTAGCCTTCTACATATAGGGCCAAGACTCAATTCCAAGAATAACCCTCACTTCCACTGATAAAGAGGATATCTTAACATAATAAAAACATCCCACTTAGGAGAACAGCCTTCCTTTGTAGATGAATTGCCCATGCTAGATTATCAAATATCATTGCTAGCCAAAGGGAAGTCATATTAGAATTGTAGTCCCACAGAAGACTTCAGAGTTCACTTACGTTCACCAGAACTCTGGCTGTATCATTCCTGACATTTGTCATCTACTGTCTCCTTGAAAAGCTTCATCAATAGAGAAGTCCTCATTCATGTGCCAGTCTTTTTCATTGTTAACATTTCTAGTTGCTAAGAAGATCTATATTATATTCCATAGCCAGTTTTACATCCTGTATATTTTCTGTATGGAATAAAATATAATGCATTATTGAACTGAAGGCCCTGCTTGTGAGCCACCCAAAGAAAGAAAATACTTAGGGTGGGGGGATTTTATTGGGAATTTTGGTGGAAAGTATTGCATTTTCAATATGCTGACTTATTAATACCTAAGATCTATCTGAAAAAAAAAAAGCAAAAGTAGTTACTGTATTTTCAATTGATGTAGAAACTGAAGCAGAAAGAAGTTAAGTAACCTCAGTATGACACCATCAATGGCACAGTGGGAGAAGATGGGAGAGAACATTTTCCATGGAGTGGGGATTAAGAAGTGAGATTAAGAAAGTCTGAGTTTGCCCTAGCTGGTTTGGGTCCATGGATAAGAGTGTTGGCCTGTGGACTGAAGGATCCCAGGTTTGGCTCCATCCCCAGTGTGGGGAGGGGTCGTGCAGGAGGCAGCCTAGGGCACATGCCCAGGTTGTGTGCTCCATCCCCAGTGTGGGGGAGGGGTCGTGCAGGAGGCAGCCAAGGGCACATGCCCAGGTTGTGGGCTCCATCCCCAGTGTGGGGAGGGGTCGTGCAGGAGGCAGCCAAGGGCACATGCCAGGTTGTGGGCTCCATCCCCAGTGGGGGAGGGGTCATGCAGGAGGCAGCCAATCAATGATTCTCTCTCATTATTGATGTTTCTCTCTCCCTCTTGCTTCCTCTCTGAAATCAATACAAATATATCCAAAAAAAAAAAAAAAAAGAAAGTCTGAGTTTGAGACTCTGGTTAAATAAGTAACAGAGTGGCTGCATTTTTAGAATGTGAAATACTTTATAATGTGAAATATATTTTATCAGATGTGCCTCATAAAAAAGGTTCTTCGATAAATAAACTTGTATAACTGGTCAAAATTTCTGAGAAAAAAACAGTATGCCATGCAGTTAGTGCTCCTTTGAGGGGAGGAACCTCGTCCCTGTGGCCCAGAGAAATTTCTGAGGGTTTGATTAGCAAAGTCAACCCATAAACAAGGAAACTACAGATCTAGAGCCAGATAGAGCCCTGATGAGCAGAGAGGTCGAGGCAGGTTGGGCCTTTGGGTGTTTGGAAGAGGAGGGGAGCACTTGGGTTCTGTCTCTGAGGGTCCTGCTCTAACACTTTGTGCAGGTGAAAGGAGCCTTGGTGCTCTTCCTTCCAGCAGATGCCATAGGAAAGGGAAGAACACTTTTGGCAGCCTCTGGGATCACCAGGAATAAGGAAAGAACAGCTTTATCACTTCAACAGCACTTGTCAGATTCTCAGTCTTGGGGCGGGATCTGGGCACTGGATGGCTGAGGTCTCAGGAGATCTTACTGTGCATTAGAGGAGTGCTGGATATTGGCTGTGGAACTTTGGGGAAAGGAAAGGAAGGATCTGAGACTTAGAGGAGAAGGTGTTGTGCATTAAGTCCTAGGTAAAGGTGAAGTTAGAGGCAAAGGATAGTTTGAAATGCCAAAGCCAAAGAATCAGGCAGAGAAAGTTGAGATCAGGGTTCAGAAAACAGGGAGATGCCCAAGTGGTTAAGTTCAGGAGGGAGCATAGAAAAAGATGTCGGGAAAACTTGGAGCATTGTTTTGATCTTGTGGTCATGAAAAATGTTCTTAAAACAGTGATTCTCAACAGGAGCAGTTTGCCCCCAGAAACATTTGGCAGTGTTGGGAGACATTCTGGTTGTCACAGCCCAGGATAGGGGAAGTGCAACTGGCGTCTGTCAGGGATGCTGCTGAACATCCTACAATGCACTGGACAGAGCAACACAAAGAGTTTCCAGCCCAGAGTGTCAATAGTCCCGACTTGAGAACCCCTCTCTTAAGAACTCAGTATATGGCTCTGCAGTCATATTGAAGCTGGAAGAATTTGCATTTCTTTTTTTTTAAATAAATATATTTTATTGATTTTTTACAGAGAGGAAGGGAAAGGGATAGATAGAAACATCGATGTGAGAGAAACATCGATCAGCTGCCTCCTGCATGCCCCCTACTGGCATGTGCCCACAACCAAGGTACATGCCCTTGACCGGAATCGAACCTGGGACCCTTCAGTCTGCAGGCGGACGCTCTATCCACTGAGCCAAACCGGCTAGGCAGAATTTGCATTTCTTACACATCAATTTATTTGAGGCCTCCTGCCGATCATCATTTCTGAACGGAACTTTGGCTATATTTCTCAGTTCCTCACATGGACCTGTGACTGCTAAATGGGTTGGACATTGTTCCAAGATGTTCGTGCCAATGTCATGCTGGCTACAGATGATCTTGACCATCATCCCTGCTCAAGATGATGTTAGGAGCACCTTTTACTCTCTGGTTTGCCCATCTAATCCTTAGCACCTGGCCACTGACTCTCCTTTTGGCCACCATAGTAACCTTCTGATCTTTGCTTCCCCTGTTTCTCAAATAACTGTCTACATGACAGCATCAGTGCTAACATTGATCTGGTCCAACCCCTCACCAGATGTGGGAATTGAGGCCCCTCTGCAATGTACTTGCCCAAAGTCAAATCATCTCTAGTATAATATGCTTTACTTTTTTCAGGCCCACACTGAAACATGGGCTCTTAATATTATGTTTTCTCAGTATCTTCTCCATATGTAAGAACTGCTAAGTAAGGTTTGTATTCATTTCTTCTTGCTATAAACTCTCAACACTTTATTTGCCTAACTTCTGATGAAATGTTTGCATTTGGACCATGCTGTGAAAATAGCCATATATTTTAAAAGCCATATTGAAAGTCACTGTGGAAGATCAAAATTTCCTGTGGAGAAAAGACATTTCTATTTCATGAGCAAGGGAGGAACCATCATGCAGAGTGGGTGGCAAGGAGTCTGTGCTTATTGACGTGCTGATGTGAACTTTGAGAAGTGCTTGGATAGCTTCCCTCACCTCACCAGGGAGGGCCCTGTCAATCCGAAGGGATCTCCGCTGTGTCGGTCAGGATATCACTGAGTTCCTGGTCTAGTTCTTTTCATGGAAGGAAGGAGGGGTCCAAAACTGGGAATAGGTCGTCAGTGCTCTTAGTCTGAGAAGGGGGTTTTGGGGGTGGTTAAGGCGGAAACAAAAGATGCCAGTTTACCATCCAAACCAATCCAGGGTCAGATTGGCAGGGCAATAAATCTATTTTTGTGTTTTGGATATTTTCTCCAGAGAGAGAGAGAGAGAAATTAAATGTTAACTATGGGGAAAATTATAATATTGCTAAGTACACAGGGAAATATTTTCTTTCTATACTTAGGTAAAAAAAAAAAAAATCTAGGCTAATAGAGGGCCCAAAAGCTGGGACTGGTGATATTAGGGATCCTGACAAAAGAAAAGGTCTTGTTTGACCCTTGGATGACCATTTCCACATTTCATTCATTCTCCCAAGTTTAAGGGATTTCAGCTGTGTCTTCTACTAATCTCAATAAGCAGAAACAGATACTTTCTTTCTGCTGGATGTTTGCCAATGCAGGGCAAGTCAGTGTTTATAAGCTTTACTCTGTATCTCTGCATATGCCTGTTTTGTCTCATTTATGAATAGGTTGTGTCCCAGAAGTTCACTTTAGATTGGGATTTCTAAATCCCAGCATGTTAATGGGCCTCAAGGGCCACTGAAGTCCCTCAGAATATGAGCAAAATTTTGCAGGTATGTGTAGATCACATGCTTTCTGGCCAGGAAGTCCACTGTTTGTTTGCCTGGGATTCTGAAAGGAGGCTCTGACTCTCAGATGTTACAAACACTGTTTAGTAATCAGCTGTTTGGAATTTTAATGTATAAGTCAGAAACGGATTCTTGCCTCAAGAAGCTTACAGCTTAGCAAGGGAGATAAGACATGCATATAATAAATAGCTGTAAAGGTCTGAGAAATGTTCTGACATTCTGAGAAAAAGGGATGACTTTGGGGCATGGGCATCACAACAGCTTTATGTTTTTTTTCCAGAGGGGCACATAGAAGAGCAAATGCAGGTAGTTAAGGAAAGTGACCCATTTATATGTGAGATGCTTACAAGTTAGGTATTTGTAAACCTTTGCTTTAATGATATGAAAATAGCCAAATTATATTTATGGCTACTCATAACATTTCTCCATCAAATATGAAAAACTATGAAAAATGAAACAAAATAGAGCTACACTGTAGTCACTGTTCTCTCCGTTAGACTGCATCCATATCATTTGCTAAGAATGCATTACAAGCAGACATAGTTCATTTCTTAGCAGTGTGACTAGATAGACTCTCATAAAGTCATATTTAGACAATGAGAGGTTGGTTTTCTTGGCCACAGCAAAACTGGAGATTGGAACAGAAAGCAGAATGTTCCCTGCCTCCTTTTTGGTCCCCCATCTCCTGTACTCCTGTGTACAGACGTGACATTCTCTGACCACTAGGTGGCACTCCTGATTTACCAAGGGCGGGTGCTGGGCTAAATTGATCTTCCACAACCTCTGAAAGAGCTGGGTGCACCTGATAAATGAGTTGGTGAAGGAAGCAGGAAGTCAAATAGGGCTGTGTAAAAAAGACTTTCAGGAAATCAAACTGATGATATTTTAGGTGACAATAACCAGAAACCGGCCCTCTTCTTTTCACATTTACATTTTTTTAAAATGTGAGATGCGTTCAAGGTATGACTGTTTCTGGGCCACGGGTATGGTAGATTAATGAATATGCACAACACTGAACTTTAACTTCCCTCAAAGCTGGCTTTTCTTCCACATTTTTGTGTCTCTTAGTAGGACCTCCTGTTTTCCAGGCTCCCAAGCTAAGTGATTTCTGAATTACATCTTTGATTCTTCAGTTTTCCTTTCCTCCACTTTATCATCCAGTTCTGTTGCTTGTTGGTAAACTATCTTCTGTGGATCTATCTTCCTTTTCAATGCTATCAGCCCTGTATCATTTAAATGGTAATTACACAAATAAAAATTAATTCAGTAGCCTCCTACTTGGCCTAACTCTATTCTTTGCCCTTTCAATAAAGCCTTTTATTACTGTCAGAGCTTGTAAAATATAGTTTAATCATAGTCATTTATTTATTCATTGATTCATTTTTATTTACTCCTTCAACAAATATTTTCTGAGCTCTTCCCGAGATACCGTTCTAGATACTATTTTAGACTAAGACGGATTTCTTAAAGATCCATAATGTGGGTTCCCACCCTCCAGGAGTTCCTATGCCAGTCCTGTGCTCAAAATGGATAAGCTTGTAAGATCCCTCAGGACAGGGAAGTAGAACTTACTATGTGCTGAACTGACTTGATTGACTGAACTTTTGATAATTGGTTGTTGATTGCATTTTCTATATTTGTGATTAGCAAATTGATTTTCTGTAACTTAATCTGCTTCCCCAACACAATAGGTGCACAATACATATTTGTTGAATGAATGAATTAATGACACAGCTACAAACCCCTTCATTATTTTCATCAACACAATCCCAAGTAGTTCAATAATATGTAAACCTTGCAAAGCAGTAGCCTTTAAGGATTTGTTGAAATTTCCTTAGATAGTTCTGATTGTTCCCAAGCAAAAAGTGGTTAAGAATAATATAACAAACAACTAATACCCTGCTTTTTCAAATTATAACATTTTGTCATATTTGCTTTAGACCTGTTTAAACAATTCAGTTTGTATTTTAATCAAATTATATGTATAAAAAGGTAAAAATTTTAAAAGCTACACATTAAAAACAAAAAAACAAAAAACAGTACCATTTCACCTTCCTGCTCATAATTTCTTGCTCTCCAGAGGCAGTGGTTTTCAAATATTTTAGTACTTTCACATTTGGCTATAATGCTATTTATTGACTTTTTAGTTTTGACTCCCACTGTGGAAGATGAAGATAGAGTTCTTTTTAGACCCTTCAGCCCCATCCATAGACCATTTGGGACAAATTTACACAAATAATTATTAGCCATTTATCTGAAATTCAAATGTAACTGTGTATCCTGTTTTTCTATTTGTTAAATCTTGCAACCCTTACCCCATAACCACATACATGCTTCATGCCACAAACTTTAAATTTAATTACATCTTAATTTTGACTTGATCATTTTTTAATGTTTGCATTCTGAGGAGTATGCAAATACTAATGAAAGCTGAGCTAGAGAGTGTATAAGATATCATTTATTTTCTTTCCTGTTTTTGTTTCCTTGGATTGACAGTTGGTTTTATGCTTGCTTAATTTTCTTTGTATCTACTACTAATTTACCCTCACCCTTTCCAGTTGTGTAATTTTCATCTCAAAATGTTCAGTAGAAATTTATCCTGGAGACTTCTGTTCTAGTCTCATGAGATTGCTTCTTGGACCTGCATTGCTGTCATATTGGGGAACCTCAGTCCTTGGGACCCACATCACTGTTTGCCTGTGAAGGATTCTTGTCTTTACCTTTGTTTAGTCCCTCATTTTGTTGGGAACTACATGAGGAAGTTTGCCCAGAAGGTAAATGGATTGAGAATTTGCTCATGTAGAAATGCGTTTATTCTATACTCATACCTGATTGTTGTCCTTTTGGCCAAGAATAAGACCATATGTTGGTAATTATTTTGAAACGTTGTCATATTATTTTCTGGCAGTGTTGCTGTTGAGAGCTAAATGCTATCTTGAGGTCAGTTTCCTCCTGTCCCAGGTATTCTGAAATTTCATATCAATGTGTATGGCCCTGAGTGGACAATGTTTGGTTGTTTTGGATTCTTGTAGGATATCTCAGCCTCCAGACACGTTAAGGAAAAAAGTTCAAACTTAATCAATCAATCAATTATATTCAGAACTAATTTCCACCAATAAAGTCAGCTTTTACCTTAATTTTATCAAATTACACGCTTTTATTAATATTTAACACCGTGAGAAGACTTCACTTTAAAAATATGGTACTGAAATAATTCCTAATAAAATTCCAAAATATTTTGGAACACACGTTACATTTTTACCTGCCACTGCACGCACCATCTCTCATTTGAAATTTAAACCCAATTTAAATTAAAAATTAAAGTTCTAAAAATTAAACTACAATGGTGGTTGCCTAATGTTAACTTTGTCGAAAGTAGGAAAAGACAGCCAAATAGTTGTGACCACCTATATTTAAAGTACCTGAATTAACACAATTTTCCTGTTTTAAAATCTCTAAAATTGGTAAAATTTAATTTTGTGGAAAAGGAGTGCTGACAGCTACAAAGACTTCATAGCCTGGTGTGGTTTTGAATTTTGGTTCCCCCAATAGTCAATATGAACTTAGAAAATGTACTTAACCTCATTGAGTGTCACCTCTTAAGTGGTTTTGTTAATGTTGTGTTTAACCCAATTTATTAATTAACTGGAAAGGAACAAAGGGAAGGCTGAATATTATAGGCATGCCTGTATAGTCTGGGTGACATAGGGAAGGTACTTGGCTATCAGTCACAGCTGAGAGCAGGACATTGGCCAGGATAGGCATGGCCACTGCAAGGACACAAAATCTGAGGACCTTAAGCTCCAAAACAAAGGAGTTCTTTCTCTCTTGCACACTGGGCTCCTGGTGCTCTTGTTGCAGGGGTGTGCTCCCCTGCATTCACCCACATGGCCCATGGCCACATGGACCCCACACAATGGACTAATGGACTGGAACTAGTTTGATGCTGGGACAGACCCAACTCTACCATGGAATGGAAACTCTGGACACTGGCTTTGCTTTGAGCTCTGCACCCTTTTCAGGACTGGTTTAAGGGAAATGGGACTTTGCAAACTGAGGGATGTAATTCCATATAAATAAAAATCACTCATCCTCATGTGTGAGTCTTAGAAAATTCTTTTTCTCAAGATACTGTAAAGACCTGACCCTGAGCACCTAGTGGGGAAGGGGATCCTCCACTTCCACTGGTGGACACCCCACTTCCACTGATAACATTTTCTTTTAGGAATAGTAAATAAAAAAAAAAATAACAATTGCCCTAACAGGTTTGGCTCAGTGGATAGAGCGTCGGCCTGTGGACTGAAAGATCCCAGGTTTGATTCCGGACAAGGGCATGTACCTTGGTTTCGGGCACATCCCCAGTAGGGGGCGTGCAGGAGGCAGCTGATTGATGTTTCTCTCTCATCGATATATCTAACTTTCTATCCCTCTCCCTTCCTCTCTGTAAAAAATCAATAAAATATATTAAAAAATAAAATAAAATAAATAACAATTGCTAAAATGCCTTGGGCCTGCTGCCTAGTGCAAACTGACTGAAAACACGTGGGCCAGTTCTTCGGTTGCCTGTGCTGTAAGTGTGGCTGTGATGGAGGAGAGGTGTCAGGAAGTGATAGTATGGAAACCACTCCAATGGCTTGCTCTTTTTCTTCTGTGAGAAAAAGCTCAAGAACTTCAGAGAAATAATATACATCTTATAGCTGTCAAATTCCTATTACAATATTTGGGTATAATGAATGTTTAAATATTTAAAAGAACAATTTGGGGAAATCAATCATACATTATTTTTGAGAAAACTGCTTTAGCTGCACCAAGTTGGTAAAAAGAATATATTTTTTCCTAAAGATTAATGAGTTTTAAGATTATTTCTGGATAACATCTCCCAAAGAAAGTGAATAAACATCTATTTTCTTAGCAATAGTGCATTTCACAGCATTATAAATTACAGACCCATAATAGCTAACAATTTTATGAATAATCTATATTTTGAAAGTACTATAATGATTAGTCTCACATATAATATGATGCCTTTTTAAATGTTATGGTTTGCAAAGAAACAGTTAAGTTTCTCATTGCTGTATAGGTGAGCTTAACTGATAAATACCTAGCAACACAATACCTTGACCTGATGATATGGAAAATTTTTATTTAGCAAATATCTTGCAAAGATATTTTTATTATCAAATATGATTTTTCTCAAGATGAAACATTTTTTACATAATCTTTTATCTCATCATACTAGTAATTCTTGGAAATGTCTGTTAGGATTTAACATTTGGTTAGGGCAGTGGTCAGCAAACTGCGGCTTGCAAGTTGACTGAGTTTGCCGACCACTGCGTAAGGCATTACCCTTACCCAGAAGTTTTGACTTCAGGTTAAAGACATTAGTACATTATTAAAATGTTTTTTAAGTGTTTTTCCCTAAGGCAGTGGTCGGCAAACTCATTAGTCAACAGAGCGGCAAACCGCGGCTTGCGAGCTGCATGTGGCTCGCGAGCCGCAGTTTGCCGACCACTGGGTTAGGGAATACATGAGAGTCTATTTTTAATAGGATTATCAAAGGAAAATATGAATAGTGTGAATAATGACCAGCATCTTATTTTACTTGTGAAATAAAAATGAAGAAAATGTACTGGGGTTTTCAGAGTAAAAAGCCATAGTTTCTTTCTTAGACAGATTTTAAGTCTGTGCCTTTCTTTTTCAAAACTGAGTTTTAGCTGAGGGTTTACTTTTAACTTTATTTTTTAAAGGCAACAGAAATTCCAAGCAGAATTGCTGCAGTGGGCCTGCGATTCTTTCACATCACTGCACGAGAATGTTTTCCGTGCCACCAGCTCCCCATGGGTGCATTTCACCCACCTAAATGGGATATTTCTAAACATTACCATTTCAACCAAAGCTATTTGATAGATCACTATTATTTATTGATACTGTATAACTCTTGCTGCCAACATAATCTTAATAAGTCATTACAAGTCCACTGGGTAAGCTATTTTTCCATTTCTTAAGCTTTAGTGCATGTGCTGTATGGATTTGGCATTTAATAAATCACTGGAGGGCCAGCAAACACATTATATTCCTGTAGTCGAGACTGTCTAGACAAAAGTGCATGGAGAGATCTTTCCACTCTAAGTAGCGGGAAAGCATTTGTTTGCCACAAATTGGTTCTGAATCAATTGCTCAGAAACTTGGCATATCCCCGGATGCAGGAGGAGGGCAAGCCTAAGTGCTGCACGGGGTGCTTTTCTGCCTTCCAGTTTAATTGAATAACCGAGAAGCAGTGCCCAAGAACAACGATCCTGTGGGAAAATGGCCTAGAATTTTACCCTTTTCAGATTTGAGAGTTATTATACCAGTCTTTCTGTTATATAACCTTTGTTTGCAAAAAGTATGAAAGGTCTTTTTTTCCTTCTTTTTAAAATTAAGTTTATTGGGGTGACATTGGTCAACATGAACATATCGGTTTCAGGTGTGGGTTTCTAAGCGCGTGATACTACTACTGAATACAGCAAGGAAAAAACAGACGTGGGAGAATATGATTTCTTTTCTAATACGTATCTGTATGTATGTATGTTTATCTGTTTTACTGTGGAGCTTTATTGTGTGCGTGTGTGTGTGTGTGTGTGTGTGTGTGTGTGTGAGAGAGAGAGAGAGAGAGAGAGAGAGAGAGAGAGAGAGAGAGAGAGAGATAGAGAGAGAGAGAGAGAGATCTTTAGTGAGCCTTATTGTATTAGGGCTTGATTTTGCCCTTCTAGTGGTCCTCTTAAATATTACTGTCCATGTAAGTCAAATTAGAACATGGTGAATTTCTAAATAATATGAGTTTCAGTTGTATACCTTGGACTAACCAGGCTTTTCTATTGGTGTTGCTTCTTTTATTATTTATTTTTGCCTTGTTGTTTTTTTTCTGTTGGTTGTGTGACACCTAAAATTTTCTCACAGAATATCCTTCTTGATTGATTTCCTTATATATAAGATATTTTAGCAAAGAATTATGAAAATAAGTCTAGGATCATTTAAGTCTTAATGAACCAAAGACATGGAATTTGTATTTATAATCATTTGGATTACATATCTTAATCATATATTAGCATGACATTTGGCCCCTTAACAGGATTTGAAACTATTTGGTTCCATCTATACATAAAAAGAAAAAGCATACTTGGCATAAATATCCATTAATTTTTGAGATGCTCACTCTACAGGTGACCTGTAAAGTACACTGGTTCAGTTGTATAAAAGTGTGTTTGACTATTTTATCTATGAACTATTTTTCTTCCTAAAGTATCTACTTCTCGTGAATACTATTCAGATACTACTGCCTTAATTTCTGCTTTTCATTTCAAGAGATTCGAATGTTAAATTGTTGACAAGTAAATGAACATATTTGAAGGGTACGAATGGACAGCATTGACACTCAAATTTAAGTCCCAAGTTAACTTGAGGGGGCAGAATGAGCAACTTCCATCATGAACATTGTAGGTACTTCTTGAGATTTAAGAGAAAGCAGAAATCAGGGATCTTATGTATTTTTATAGAATGAATTTTTTTTAGCAGTGATGGTCAAAGTCTTCCTGACTTCTCTAAACAGGCTTAGATTCCAATGTTCCTTGAAATGATTAAGTACAGAAACTCTTGTGGTTATGTCCTCAAGGTCTTTGACTTAAAAAAAAAACACTGTTCAGCCCAAATTTATAAATGCTCATGTCATCTTATAGTTTCATGGTTATGTTCATAATTAGACACCCTTATGAAACTGATTGAATGGTACTAAGACTGCATATGGATTGTTTGTGTTCACGGGGTTAGCATCATGTGGAGACACTGCAGTGGTCGCCAACCTGTGGTCCGTGGACCACTGGTGGTCCGTGAGGTCTGAAAGGTTGGTGACTGCTGGATAGGATGATTATAAGATTTGGAGAGGTAGGACAGGCTCTTCTTGTATCCAAGTGACTACATCTTTTCTCAAAATATTCCTCTTAGACAAGGGTCTAGAGCAGGGGTGGGCAAACTTTTTGACTCGAGGGCCACAATGGGTTCTTAAACTGGACCGGAGGGCTGGAACAAAAGCATGGATGGTTTGTGTGAACTAATATAAATTCAAAGTAAACATCATTACATAAAAGGGTATGGTCTTTTTTTTATTTCAATAGTTTTATTCATTTCAAACATTTTAACAAGAAGAATGTAAACACTAATTATTATAATTTGAAACTTCAAAAAATGGAGGAATCATAGCACAATAACATACCTTATATTGAAGATGGCAAAGGCAAAATAAAATTGCCTAACAAAGGAAAGGTACAAAAGCCTTTCAAATTAAACTTAAATATAATAAAATAATTTAAAACTAAAACAAATAGAAAAGAACAAAATGTGTAAATAGTAAATTAAACATTTTCTTTAGTGCACTTCCAAATTATGCCCGGGACGTAGATGTAGATGGAAATGTAGACTGGGTTGAAAGTTTTTGGTCTTTAAAACATCAACTTCAGTGGGAACAGTGTTGTTGGTCTCCTTTTTAGCTAATGCTCTGGTACTGTGCTCTCCAGGGGCGTGTCTCCCTACATCACCACGATAACGTGTCTACGCATTCCCAGGGTGATGTTGGGGGAAGCGTCTGCGGGCATTACAAGGAGCCTCTGGAAGATTGAGAGGTTGTTCCTTCTACTGAATGGGTGGATATAAATCCGCTCACTCAGAAGAAGGAGCTGCGGCCGTGTTTCCCGACATTGCCATGTTAACACTGCTGCTGGTGAAGGAGCGGAGGGGAGAGCAAGAGAACCCTCTGCTCTTTTGGCTCCGCGGGCCAGATAGAACAGCCGAACGGCCCGGATCCGGCCCGCGGGCCGTAGTTTGCCCACGGCTGGTCTAGACCTCTCCTTGGAGGAAGTTTGGCAGACTTTATTTCTATAACACATACAGTGTTGGGCCAGGAGAAGATCTAAGAGACTTTGGTAAGGGGAAAGAAGAAAGAAATTTCTGAAAGCATTAATTGGGGTGGGGGTGTTGGTGATGCTGAGGGAGGGAGGGTGTAGATAAGGGCAAATTGAAGGAGTAATGGTCTTAAGGAAAAATTTCTCTTTGTACCTATGGCTAGTTTTTCTTATTTAAAACAATATTTTTTTAGTTGTCCTATTTTTATATTTAGAATTCAAGTTCTCCAAGGACACAGACTTCGTGTTTAAGTCCATGTGTCCAAGAAGAAATATTGAATTTTTGGTTTTCATAATAGTAAAACATCAAACTTTTTTACTACCAACATCACTAGAGTAAAAATTCCAGAAAACAACTGTATTTCTTCTAGTCAAAAGGAGAAAACATTGAAAAATGTCCTACAAGAAAATGTGTCTTTTAGAAATAAAATTAAGAATCCTTTGCAAAAATGTTCCTTTTTTCTCTTTTACATATATTTTGAGCATATGAATGCCTGGAATAAATTCAATGTAGGGACCATTTTGAAAAGGTAATAAAACCAAATAATTCTTATGTATGATGGGCAAATCTCAAGAGTGCTAATTTAGAAGAATGCTAATAAATAAGGATGCTTCTACAAGTTTGGAATGCTTACCTAAATCTTCTTTCAACTGCCAGCTGAATCTCTAAACACTTTGACCAAGTTTTGTTGGTGTATATCACCCTCTTCCTTCATCCAGATATATCAGTGCTAAGAACATCTGGGGCTGTTAAGTATTTGGTGAATCTGGATCACATGTAGATAATCAATTTGGAGAAATGGGGGCACGTTGTGACCTAACTTTTTGCAGACCTCCGAGAACTTTATCAACATTAACTTTCCTGAAAGAGATATTCTGTGAAGTGGGTGCCAACAATCTTGAAACTACATCATTGAAAAAGTATTCCAAACTTTTTGATTGTAATAATAATATGGTAATAATAACTGACATTTTTATATTACTGCTTTGATATATATTGAAATTTAGCATGTTATTTACACTTAGCAGTGCATCTCAGTTTGGACCAGCTACATTTCAAGTACCTAATAGCCGTATGTGACCAGTGACCATTTATTGGACAGTACAGCTCTTTAACACCCAATCCAGTCATAAGCAGTTAACAGGATGCCATTCTTCTTACCTTCCCAGGTAATATACGCTTGTTTTGTAGGGGTCTCCTAGAGATAGTGCATGTGCTTCTGTGTTTAACCCAAAGAAGTAACAACTGGTGAGGACTTTCTGGCAGACAGGTTCCAGAGAAGAAAGACTCTGCTCTAGCTGGGTATCTATTGAACATCTGGCTCTGTGGCT
The DNA here is from genome assembly GCF_963455305.1 of Plecotus auritus. Lineage (NCBI taxonomy): Eukaryota > Metazoa > Chordata > Mammalia > Chiroptera > Vespertilionidae > Plecotus > Plecotus auritus. The sequence goes on from NC_137775.1 coordinate 43,814,200, forward strand.
TTCTCATCCTCCTGAGATCTTCATGATTGACCTTGCCCTCTACTCCTTCTGGTCTAATACTGTGACCCAGACTCCTCTTGGTAAATTAGAAATGGATTGCCAGGCTTTCCTCTGGTGCATGGCATATGGGCATATGGATTTCTGGGCTTTGGATGTTGTTGGAGTTACAACAATTTATTGTTTATCTTGTCTGTTCAACAAAACTTAAAAATGGGATGTCCAGGTCCTGGAGGAAGGTGGTTTCATTGTGGTGAAGATGTTATAGCTCAGGTTTGCAGGGGAATTCGATGAGAGAGTTTCATTGCTGTACTCTCCCCTTTCTCTAATTTTCATCTCTTCAGTGCAGAGGTGTGTTTTGTTTTACCCTAGTAAAGTAAAAGGGGAGGGACAATTAATAGTAACTTTGAGAGGGGAAAAATCCAGTGCAGAAATTGAGACAATACTGTAAAAAACAAAACAGTGTTTAAAATAATTCTCTAATGGCTGCTCCAAAGCAAATTTAAACCTTTATGCAAAAGAGTAATTTAAATGATTCATAGTTAAAGTCGAGCAAATTTATCCAATCATCAGTCAGTATGCCAAATGATGGTGTTAGAAGAATTGCATATCATCAGGGAAAATCAAGTTATTTCATATAGCAACTGGGTTGCTATCCAAATTGAATAACCAAAATGAGAAAAAGTTGTGTTCTCCACAGCCATAAATCAACAATAGTGGGCTCTGCTGCATTTTTAATTGGCAGCATCTTTCCCCTTCTACACTCAGATATGGCTTCAGGAAGTATCTCTTTAGCTGCTTGGGCATTTTCAGAATGCTTATCAGTATAAAACTGTAGAATCAAAGGAGGTAAAAATGGGACCACAGGAGACAAAAGCTTTGTGAGATTGTAAATTACAGGCTTTAATGCCATTAAGCCATTAAAAATTCAATTTCTATGTGGTTTCAAAGCCAATTTTTAAAGTCAACTACCTACCAATTATTGCAGAAATAAATGGGGCTGTTATGAGAATCCGTCTTCAGCTTTGAAGAATGTTTGTTTCTAATATCAAGGGTATGTTCTAATGAATACTGGAATCAGTGACTGTTTCCCAGCTGAAAAGGAAATGATCACATGGTCTTCTTTTCCAGAGGCAGTTGGTATATGATAAAGAGAGTTAGTAGCATTAATATTTTCAATACTTGCTTTGAAAATTTAATGGAATTCATACTACTGATAACACAATCCTTCTCTAGGAACTAATTGGGTAGTGCCCTGTGAAGACTGAAGTGCTTCCTTATAGCAAACAGACAGCTATGACCCTGCAGGTCCAGGACATGCACGTTGGTGGTGCAGAGTGAGGGTGTCCTTGGCGGTCTGAGGCACAGAACTGCAGCAGGGCTCCCTGTACACAGGCCAGGGCGGCCAAAGAGGCCTTATGTTTGGGGAAGGAGGTAAAGCTGGAAAGTTCCTTTATTTACCCGACTCCTTAACCTGAGCTTGCAAACACCAACTGTTATATTTCTGACCCAAGAATACCATCTTAGGACCTGCAACATTTCAGATTAGCAGAAAGTGAAATGAGATATTTTCCTGCAGTGTGCTCAAATATAAAACCTAGTGGGCCAAGCAGGAGAAGGTGAGTGAATATAAGGCCCGGGAAGACAATGGGTCTGCCTGGAGAGCCTGTGTCTGGCTAAGGGACATCCACGGCTCAGGGAGAACCGATTGTGGCACAACAGGAATTTGGGAGAGATCTCAGAATTCCAGATGTTTATGTGAAATGGCCTGATTTAAATTTTTTTTTTTTAATTTCTTTACTGATTAAGGTTTTACATATGTGTCCTTCTTCCCCCATTACCCCCCCATCCCCCCACTCATGCCCTCACCCCCCTGTTGTCTGTGTCCATTGGTTAGGCCCATATGCATGCATACAAGTCCTTTGGTTGATCTCTCCCCCTTACCCCCACCCTCCCCTACCTTCCCTCTGAGGTTTGATGGTCTGCTCGATGTTTCTCTGACTCTGGAACTGTTTTTGTTCATCAGTTTATGTTGTTCATTATGAAATGGCCTGATTTTTAAATGTTGGGAACAAATTCAAATTAAAAAACTAAATAAAATGCAACAAAAAACTCTGTGTCCAAAGAAACCAGCCTGTGAGGCAGGTGCAACCACCTAGCCTTCTCATTGCAATCTCGGTTTGCTGCTTTAAAAATCGCTGCACTTAAAGAGAAAGAAAATGCTCCATGATCACAATTTTCTTTTTGAAGAGAGCCTAGAGTCTTGGAGTAGGCCTTATTTACTCATCTGTTTTTATTTTATGCAAGCCCTGTTCTGGGTCCATTTTACTTTGGATTTTTTTTTTCCTGAGCTGTGAAATAACTCCCAGAATCCTTAGTCATTTAAGTTCTGCCCCAACTGTAGATTTTATCATAAAGCTATCTTTAATTCCTTTTCCCTTGAGCCATCTCCCACATATTTTTTAAAGCTCATCAATATAAATGTTTGTGTCTATCTTATTTGTTTCTCATGTTTAGAATGGGTAAAAAGAGATTGATTACAGGGTCATAAAAGTAATGATGCATTTAATGAAAACATGTACTTTGTAGATAAAATAAACTTTAAAAATAACTTGAAGCTGGTACCCAAATTAATTGAATGAAATGACCTTGAGAAAGTAATTTATTTATACACAGGTCATTCGAGCCCTTTGCCTGCTTTTATTTATTTTTTTAATTTGACTTTTTATTGTGGTTTTGATGACTTTATCGTACTCTGAATACTTTAATAAAATTTTAACAATTTCTTTTGAGCCTTGTAAAATTATTTTATCATAGTTATGATGTTTTTAACTGTATATAACCCAAATATCTGTTCCTATGGATAAATGCTTCAATAATTTCTTCATTTAAATATATTGCTTGAGTACCCCATATAAGCTGGGAAGTGTGCTGGGCACCAAATTTCCTGCTTTCATGTAGATTACTTTTCATTGGGAAAAGCCAATAATAAGTATATAGAATTGATTTTAGTTGAAATCCAGCCTGGAAAATGGAAACAAGTCCAGAAATTTTAAATACAGGGAATTTAACAGGGGAAGATAGTTGATTGTTGCTGATTTACAACCTTGAGTTTTATGTGGGAACAGACTATCAATTATGTGTGAGGGCAGAATGAAGATGTTTTCTTATATGCCAAGGCTCTAAAATGATGCTTCTGAAGCACCCTTGTTCAGAAAGGTACTGGAGGATATTCTTCACCAAAATGAAGGACCCAAAAAGAGAACATGAATTCCAGGAAACAGTGGAAAGAGCTTAGGAATATGCAAAAGAAATTCCCAGGGTAGCTGTTCAGAAGTTCTTGAGATTAACCACAGCAGCCTAGAGCAGGAAGATAGAGGAGTCCGGGAAGCAAAAAGGCAATATTTAGAAGGGAAGAGAGAGAAGAATAGAATGGCTCTGCAATCTAACATGAAAGACAAAATGAACTATACACAAACAAACCATGTGGAAAACAAAACTAAGAGGCATTTTCTCAGATAAATCAGAATATTTGGGAAAGATTAGAGACAGAGACATTGAAAACTAAGTAAATAAAATCAAGACAATTGTGTACTTAAGAAAAAACATAAAGTTGTGTAAGAAAGATATAATCACAATACATCTAATATTGCTCATCAACGAATACTGGTGATTGACTTAAAATGTTATGAAATAACTATCAGGGAAAATTTGGAAAGGAGAATGTGCTATTGGGGTGAAGAGCTCAATCCTCATTTACCACAAAGGGAATTTCTGTTGAGCCATGTAAAATTCTTTTATCATAGTTATTCAGCCAACAGAATTGAAAGTTGTTGTCCTGTGGCAATAGACCAGGGCTATTTTTGGTTTTAAGCCTTTACCATTCAAATATTTTCTCTTTAATGAAGTGACAATTCTCCCCTCTCTCCTTAGATGTCTTTAAAAAATGTCAGGAAATATCCTGAAGAGATATGTTTGATACAATATTTGGTTGATACTTCTCTTATAGTTTTACTTCATTTTACTCTTCCTTGTGGATTTGTTTTATTTTCTCTGTGAGACCAGAAGTTCTCAAACTTTTGTTTTCTTGAATTGTCACTCACAACATTGGAAGACAATTCTTTTAGGTTAGAAAATTTAAAATGGAAACTCTTAGTTGTATGTTTTATGTGGAAACTAGTAGATACTCAAAAAATTTTGATTCAACTGTATACTGAATTTTATAAAGCTGGTTTTAGGATCTAGACTAAAAAATCTCTTTAAATTAGATGCCCTAATTTTCACTAAACAAGGAGATGGCCAATATATTGTAAATTCTTTGCCCTTTCTTAATCTTGTCTAAGATGAAGGGCATCTGAACAAACTGTTTTATTTCACAGGTGAATTGATTTAGTGATCTGGGATGCATTTGGTAGCTAAACTTCCTGGGGGCCCATGAAAGTTCACAGTGAGTCATATGATGATTGTTTTATAGTGGAAGTAGATGATTGATAATATCTACACTCCACTTCTCTAGGAAAGGGTAATATTTTTCATGTTTTGTATTGTCAGACTCTAGGGCTTTAATGACAAATTTGTTTGAGTGCCTGTATAGACCTAATCTCTTTCCTGAAAGCAGTTTGGTGCTGCTGGCAAGATTATCCATAGTTTTCCAATAGGATACGATGAGTCAGGCTATGTTATTCATATCATCCGGGCAATGTATGGACACATCCCTGCCATGTGGTAAAGAGTTGTACCCTTAGGGCTTGCAGATTTATTTATGCTCAATATAAATATCACAGTGCTTTCTGTATGTTTGGCAGTGTGCTAGGTGCTGGGGTTATGGAGTAGGAAGCAAAATATGCTCACATCTTTTGAAGAAAGACAAACTGTATACAAGAAGCATCATACTAGAAGTGTCCAAAGGGTGCTTGAGGAAATAAATGACTTCTCTCCCAATGTAATAAATCTTTTATAGTATAATTTTAGGTTTTAGGTGACTCCTAACAAGATGGGAGATAGATTTCTAGTAAGGAGGATTTTCAGCCATTTCCATTGGCAAATTGATATTTTAATCAACAATTTAAAGTACTTGGACTTCAAGAAAAGGCCATGGATATCTATCTTGAGAACTCTCTTCAGTAGTTTCATGTTAAATGACTACTCCTCTGGAATAGACACTCCCAACTCTAGGAGAGATCAAGTCTGAGCTCTAGAAACCTCCATGTCTATGCTGTGATACTTTAACTCTGCATAGAAATGCCTTCACAGAATCAAAATTTTACATTAGGTGTATGACATTAATTTATCAAATAGGTATGAAAAACACTTATAAGCCTCTAGGTCTTTTGTAAATCTATATTTGAGGTATAACTGTTAACATTTTATTCTTTTCTCCCTTAAAAATTCCCAGTGACACATTTATTCAGATTTCAGATTCCCATTTAGCAGGACAGCACCTGGTTCATAGTAGTTTGCCAAAGAAGTATTTGGTGAATGAGTGAAATAATAAATATTGAGCCTTCTATGAGCCAGAATCTGCTTGGTAATTGATATATTATCTGATGGATACCTCTGATAGGAAACTTGTATGTGGTAAAATTTATTAGTAAAAGCTCTGAAAATCATCATGCTTTTTTAAAATCTTTCTGCAAAAATATAATTGTTTCCTTATGCTCAGTTCATAGGCACAACTACATACCCTTTTCCATCCCCTACCACATATGTGTGCAGGTATGTGCATGTAAGTATGTGCGTGTGGGTGTGTGCAGGTACACACGCACAGCTTTTCTTATGAGGCTTTACTTCTTTTTTAGAAATATATGGAGTATGAATGATAAAGGACTAGAGAGAGATTCAGGCTTTACATTGTTGCCATGTATCTTTAATTCTGCTATATTTATTGTGATAAGATTTAGGAACAAATTTTCAGCCTTCTAAATCATATATCTTCAATAAGTCTCATTGAAACATAGAAATAGCTCTGATACCAATACCAATTCACTATTTTCATTTAATATAGAGAGGAAATACTGTTATTTGCAACGAGTAGCGTATATGTTATTTGGTCTTATTTCAACAACAAAAATGGCATCATACATGAAATTAGATTGGATTTCTCAATCAATATGTGTCTTACCCTGCTCATCTCATAAATAGAAACAATTAGGGTGATCATGAAATATATAGATTCATTAAGGATAGCAATATCCAATTGTATTCCAAATTAAACTCAAGCAATTAAATCTTTTCCCCTTCATATTCAAGTCCTCTGGTCTAGATGCTGGGTTTCCTGTGCACGGAACTTTACAGTTTTCCTTTTCCTTATTGTCTGAACTCCTCTCCCTGGAATAGATTTCTTTCAGTTTTGTTTATACAAATTTAGTTACCTCAATTGTAGAATTCTTAAAGTGCCTTAGGTTGAGCCTATAGCTTCCTAAATACAAATGCAGTAAATTTCACTGTATCTGCAAAACAATAAATTTGCCATAAATCAGGAATGACAGCACATTTCAGAATGGAAACATTTTGGATTCTGAGGTACTTTTCTGAAGCAACTTGGTTTTCTGACGAGGGAGACCTTTTCATCTTCTGAAAGTAAATGATGGCCCCAACATACCTTCATAAACCTCCAGTGAATGTGCCAGGGTGTTTTACTATGCAAAACTGGAAAATAAAAACACCGATGATTTTAATAATCCTTTCCCACAATCTATAAAACAGCTTTAGAGAACCACAAATATATATTAGTAGTCTTTTCAGAATTTTGGGATTTGGGATTTAGAGGCAGCCTCACATACTTTGGTCTTTATCTTCAATCACATTATGTGTTAAGTTTAAAAGTGCAAGCAATATTATTTGTCTTGAAAGATACTACCATATGTATTGGGAGTGCAGGCAGATAGGAGGGGATTTCAGACAAAGGGATAGCTCCTTTGTCCTGGGGATTGATTTTGAAATCTGAAGTTCACAAAGGAAAGCTTATGTCACAAAAGCTATATATGGTTTCAAAATATTAGCAACTTTTACGATAAAATAAGCCAAGAAGGAAGATCTTCAAGAAGGTTTATCTCTGTCCAGTCTGTTCCCTGGGGAAAATAAAGATAACCACTTTTCCTTTATTTTATTAGGTGCAGGCAACCATGTGAAAAGCTATGTAATCACCAAGTCAATATTGGCCATGTAATTATAGAGTAAATATTATGTTGTGGCACAATAAGTAGCAGACAAGTTATTTCTGCCTCCTGAACTACTATCTTCTGGTCATGTGCTACCTAACATTGAAAATTACATGGTGATTATGTTTCTAATACCTTTCAATACTCTTTCTGGATATTCTACCTATTAGTGGATTTATGTGGATGGTAACGTTTTCTCAATTACTGTTATTTTATGTGTCAACCTAATTTGGTTATCTAAACCTTGTAACAGTTTTACAAGGATAACCAAAATAATACTCTGTGTAATGTTTTATAAATTTGAGAGGACTTTCACACATATGCCTATCACTAGGCAATAATTATTCCAAACTAAGAAACTCCAAAGTCCAGAAATATTATCAGACAAGTTCATACAGTTGAAACTTCCAGATGGAAGCTGATATGTAATTTTCTGATTCTTTGGCCAGTTCTGTTTCAAATTTTTCATGTCGCATCTGCCACAAACATGTGTAGATTAACTCTTGTCTGTCAGGCATTGTGCACGGGAGCTGAGGATCTGCTACAGCTACAAGTACTATGTAGTTTATGGGCCGAAGGAGAGGGCAGGAAAATTGGAGGGTTAGTGCCAAGCCTATTGCAGAGATCCAGAGTCCAGGGCAAAGCACCCGGAACAGAATGGGTTGCAGTACAGGAGGATAATTCCTAAGGTGGTTTATGTACATTTGTCATTCTTATTGACCATGTATCAGTAGGACTATTAACCGCAAAAGAGAAACCTTAGCCAAATAGGGTCTTATTTGCCTCCTGTTGTAAGAAGTCTGGAGTGCAGGGTAGTATAGTACCCAACAGTGCAATCAAGGAGCAGGGTCCTTCTCACTTCCAGTTGTACCATCTTCTGTAATGCTTGAGAAAGCTTTGGGGCCACAGACCTATCTATTGTTCAGACCCACCTGCCCAGCCATAGCTTATGAACAGTTAGAGTTTAGGGTGTAGAAGACTTGTTTTTTTTTTTTTCAAACATGTGGACTTGGCATTGCAGGACTCTTAATAAAGCTAGGATGCAGGCTTCAGGCTGAAAGCCCCTCCTTTAACAAAGTGGTATTTCCCTCATTCTCTCTTTGCTGACTGGTAGCCGTACTCTGGCTGAAAAATCAAGGGGTCATCAGATGCCAACTTCCTGGAGAACCTCCATGTGTTCTAACACTATCTTGGGTGCTGCCTGCTCTGCATTCTGCATCCAGCAGGTGACTAGTGTGACCAACTGTCTCACCAGGGCATTTTAAAGGCCAGCAGATTCCTAGTCCTCAGTGACCTAGTTTCATAATTCTCACTTCCAGTTACCAGATTCTGTGTTATTCAGAATTAAGATGGCTGTGAATGACATACATGTGACCAATGCCCTACAAAGAATCAGCCTCATATTCAGATAAAAAGGACGAGAATGCAGAAGAGACACCACTGCTTCTATTTCATAGGTCAGAACTGAGTTGCTACAGTGGTTTCTAAGAAAGTGAGGTTTAGAAGACAAAAAGGGGTTAGAATGAAAACGTAGTACCTGCCTCCAACATCCAGCATCTAAACTTCTTTCTTGTGTTTCTAATGTTCTGTGTGGCTCAGAAACAGAATCAGAGCTCCACCAATCAGATCCACCCACCCAAGACATTAAACTGAACATTAATGATACGAAGAGATGGAGGTGGTGCAGAATCCATTTTGGGAAGGGTGGTGGTAGCAGTAGTAGCAGTAGCTGAGTGATCTGTGCCCATTTTCCAGAGATGCCACACAGAAGCAGCAGTTCTTGCAGGCAGCATCCGAGCCCAGCACTTTTGGTGCCTATGATGTGATCTGTGTGACTGTACCCTGAGATGGTGGCAGTTGCACCTAGTAGGATAGGTAGGTTCTGCAGCACAGTTCGTGGCATTGTTCCTTGTTCTCTGATCTCATTCTCTGGCCTTTCTGGGCATTCTGTAAGTTACCTAACATCACTCAATGAACTCTAAGTCTACTTAATCCTAGTTAATCCATCTGTTTGCAATTTGGCACTTTGATTCAGAAAAGGATTAGTATGGCTTTGGTGGCTGCTGGAAGGTAAGTGGACCAAGGACAGGGAAGAGTAAAATGTGACTCTTATTCTAAGACCAGGTAACTAGAAAAATGATGGCATCATTAATTAAGTTATAATAGGTAGTAACATGGGGATAAGTTGTCAAGTTTAGTGTGACCTGTTGGGGACACCCCAGTGGGAAAAATCTAGCATATTGTTGGTCAAGAGCTTGTGAAGGAAGTTAGAGCTGAGTATATAAGGAACCTGAACTCAGTGGCCAAACCCAAAAAGTTGGTGGAAGGTTAGTGAGAATGATAAAGTGGACTCCATTAAAATGATCTGCGCTTGGGTTTTTTTATTTTTATTGAAATAACAAATAAGCAAAGGATATATGACGTAACTACCTACAGGTAAATGAGTGGACTCAGTTCCCAGATGGCTCCTGGTTTCCTTTTGGAACTGGGTCCACAATTCATTGGTTAATGGAGTCCTTGTGGAAAGAGAAATCTTTCTGGTTAGAGAACGCTAGAGCAGTGTACTTACTGTTTTAATGTCGTTAGGCTGGTGTAGGTCTCATGTCAGTGTGCTAAGGTCTACCTACCACCATATAAAGGAATCCTGGCCATGCCATAGTGATATATACTATACTTTTATGTCCTGTTTCCTAATGCATCTTTGGTCTTATAGCAGGCCCTGCCCTGGTCTATCAGAGAAGTCTAAGCATTTTGTTCAGCTTAAGTAAACAGATATCTTGACATTAGAAGATAAGGCTGCAGTAATCAGTTTAGGACCTTGTTGAGGCATTAAACATCAATTAATTACGAAGAGCACAAGAGCCAGAGCAAAGAGTATCTCTATTAAGCTGGCAGGGTCTGTAAGTCTTGGACAGCAGAAAAGAAATGGTTGCAGTAACCTCAGGGCGTATCTAGCAGCATCGCTGGAATTGGCTAAAAGAAATAGTGTCTGTAGCTAAATATAATGCCAGCTTAAAATATGGAAGAGAGCATATTCTGAGTTGTCCAGTTGGGAGATGGGGTTGGCATGCATATGGCAACATTTTTTTTAAGGTGAAATGGCTAGAGTCAGTAGAGTAAAAATTTATTTCTGCATCTTCTAATGATATTTGTATGCTTTCCAGAGATGTTTCTTGATCTAATCCCTGGAAAATTGCTTGCATCTTTCAGTTAAGCAGAATGAATTTGAATTAGGTTTCACATTTTGACAGTGGGTATGAAAGAGCTTGGCTAACTATTTACAGTCTGAGTCCAGAGCAAGGTTGTGTTTTCCAGATTCCCTTGCTGCTAGGTCATGTGTGCAAGTGACGTGGGCCATTTCCAGTCCTGATCCAGGAAACCTCTCATTCATGTACTCTGTGCTCCTGAAAGGAACTTGATCCCTCTATCTTAGGTAGGAAAGCTCTTTGCTGGCCAAGAACATCTCTATTGGACTGTAGGTGAGAAATAAACTTCTCTTGTGTTGAGCTGCTGAGATATTGAGGTTTACCTGTTACCTTAACTAGTGCAGACTGCTACTAGTATAAAAACATCAATTTAAAGCTTTGTTTGTGTTTACCTTGACTCTCTGAAGTTCAACCAATGTTTAGTAAATCACAGAGCTCCAGTGACACATGTAATTAATCACCGCAGGTTCTTGTCAGAACTGTTCACATTCTTCTCTGACTGTTGGATTCCATTTCTCTGCAACATCTTTTATTCTACATCTTCAGGTCCATTGGTCACTGGGGTTTAATTCTATAGTGTAAGAGAGAAATATGGACTAGACATTTAACGGGGAGAGTTAACCACCTACTAAAGCTTTTTAAACTACAAGTTTATTCAGGGATCTGCATAGAGTGAAAGAGTAAACGTCAGTGGCTGGGTTGAGGCAGAGGTTATCAACACCACCTTTTCACACAGCTGTCCTCAGTTCACATAGATCTGCCCTAATCTAACAATGTATCTGTTCTGCAGACATTTCCTCACAATATGGCCTGGAACTCAGAGCTTCCCACCTTAGTTTTAGAGAACAAAAAATAGCAGTCCTTGTATTCCACTAGTCCAAGGTCTGGCAAACATTTTCTGTAAAGGCCAGATAGTAAATATTTTAGGTTTTGTGGGCTGAATGGTCTCTGTTGTGACTACTCTACTCTTAAAAGCAGCCTCGGACAATGTATAAACAAATGAGGTGGCTGTGTTCCAAGAATTCTCTTTCTAAAAATAGGTGCAGACCTTTGTTTGCAAACACCTACCTTAGATGTTCAAATTTTGTTTCTGGATTAAGCCAAACCTTCAAGGAGCTTGTACCAGAAAGCATTTCTTTGGTTCTTTTGGACTGGGGTTTACAGAAGCGTGCTTTGATGTGATATACACAGCTTGCCCTGAGGGGCATTGTAAGAAGCAGTTATCTGAACTGGATATCATGTTTCTTGTCCCTGATTATGGGAAGCCTAATTGCCACAGGATGCCAGGCCTTCTTTAGGTGATCTGCAGGAGGAAAGCAGTGACTCCCTTTAGTACCTGGAAGTTCCTATCTATGGACAAAGTAAATCTTAATCAAACGTGATTATCTATTTGCTTTGGTGGCTAAGAAGCTCAAGGAGCTGTAGTCCTCCAGCAATCACATGTGCTATCTGTGTACTGAAGTCATCCTAGCCTTTACCTTGAGCATCTACTATCTGCAACATGACAGGCACTAGAGAAAATGCCCTCAGAAAACACATCTTCTTTCCAACTTTATTTACTATTTACTATTGTTTCTGCTTTAAACATATTTATTTAGAAAAACATATTAAATTATATATGTTTATATGAGTTGCATGAAATCCTCATATGGAGTGAGGTCAGGTATATAAAGACAGACGAATGATCTGTCTTATAGAATGGGATGAACCCTAGTCCTACTTCTTATTTGAGAGATTGATTCCCTTTTTCCCTAGCATTATAGACACATTACCCATCAGAAGAATTGTGCCAGCGCTTGTCTTATAAACCGTGCGTCTGAGTCTCAAAATTTTATAATCCACATAAGGAATATTGAGATTATTCTCAACTTTTCTGTTATTCACTAGTTAACTGTTTATTTCACCCAAAGAAACTTAAAAATTACATTAAAACTTGGCAATCCTGGCTCAATAGACCTGGTCTTTGGTTCTGAGCTCAGAATTATATGAGTGCTGAATTCTTACTCTGAGTTCCAGGGTTTTAATGCTCACCTGGAACCCTTATTACAATAAATAAATGGAGGAGGCTTTTGACAAGGTATTTCCAGACTTTGTTGACTTGGATTAAGGGTTCTGAATTTGGAACCTCTAAAATTCTAGGGGCGCTATCAATAGGGGTTTTAGAGAACCCATGAATCATTATATACATACATTTATATTGTAATGTATATATTAATAATTTTCTGTAGAGAGTGTCCATTGTTTCCATTGACATTCTCAGGGACATCAAGTTAAGATGGCCTAATGGTTTAATATGTCTCAAAACTAAAATGATTCACCATTGTCATTGTTAATACAGAAGCAGGTATAGTTTGGTTATGGTGAGACTTGGCAGATTATGGTTTTTGTGATAATGCATAATCTTTTGGTTTCAGAGAGTGTATGATTATTTTCTGTAGGACTGATTTTCTGGGCAGTTTTCATTCCTGATAATTTATTTTTATCCCCTAGAATTTCTGCAGATAATACTTCTTCCTCTTTAAGGCATCTTAACAGCAACTAGTTCCCAGTTTAGTCTAATGTATTCTCTGTAACACAATGAAAAATAATCAATGAGAGTTCTGGATAGAGGCTAAAGAATAGTAATATAGTAACCTATTGTTTCTAACCATTTGCATTTTTGTTGGCATGTCTATTGATAGCATTCACTGACGACAAGGCAAAGATGGAATGGGCTTAGAGCCTACACTGCTTTTAAGCCCTGGCAGAAACACAGTCTTTAAATCACACTTCAAAGTACAATTGCCAACAATGAAATTATACATCATAAAGGTGGGGGAAAACAGAAAATGACTTGTAAAGACAGAGCAATCTTTAGAGACATAATCTGTACTCTTAGGAAGCCCTGACAGCATCATCTTGAGAAATCTCCCTGCTATATACAGGAGACTGCCACCCGCGATCTCACCTCATTTCTAGTAACTGTGACTTTTCTTCAGAGAACCAAAATATTTCAAAATATTGCTCTATTTTTTTTTTTTTTTTGTCAGGGGGGAGCTATAGGTGTATGGGGCTTTGGGGTAGACCTAATAAGTCTGTTCTCCAAAGACATTCTGGTTTCTTTGTATTTCTAAAACCAATTAGTTATAATCACAAAGGAAAAAGACAGTGATGCAACGTGTTGGCAAGGAAGAAAATCATTGACCAGACAGAAAGTCTTCCCTATGCCAAAATAAGCTATAATGACAATGTTTTTTATATCTCTCAGGAAAGAGTAATATAATTGGTCCCTGTAATACACTCACTAATTTGTTCATCCTTTATTCAGGATAAATGCTTATTTGGAAATATGGCTGACAGAATAAGCTGGCTTTGGGATAAAGACTGGGAATAGATTAGTTTGTAAATAAATCTCAGCAAATCCAACTATAAAATGAACACAGTAGGAGGAATAATAATACAATTAGCAATATCTTAACTATGTACATATACAATATGATAATTTATAAGTGATAATTATATCAGAACATGGGCTGATTTTCTCAAAGACATTTGTGTGGAAAACGAACATTTCTGAAATAGAATTTCTGTCATAGAGTAGAAATAAGAAGTAAGAACATGTTTTCAAATATGCAGTGAAAAGATCACCCGCTTCTCTAAAGACCTGACACTGACATTCATCATAGTGCATAAAAGAGGAAATGCACCGAGGATGGGAAATGCAGAAGCTATAACAACAGCTGGAGAGGTGACTGTGATTCTAAAGGATTGCTTGTGTGTAACATCGGTTCTCCACTGAATTTGGCGGGAAAGTAATTTGCAGAGTTAAGACAGAAGCATTAGTTTGTGTTCTCTTATTAAAAAATGTCAACAGCTCATTGAATGCAGGGAAATTTTAGGGATTTTATTTTTCAGGAAGCCAATGTAGTAGCTGGAAATGTAATATTACTAAAATGAAATGCATTAGGGAATGTGAGCAGCACAGGTTGGTACATTAGTTTGAGTTATTCAGCCAGTCCTGAAAAAGACAATTCACTGTGTCTCATTTGAATGACAAGGCAGAGTAATTTGAAGGGTAACGGTCATTGTTTCTGTCGCTGTTATTGTTGTAGTTGCTTGTCTGTCATTTTTTAAAATTAGCTGTATTTAGCTAAGGCAGTTTTAAAAAACTTATTGAATATCATTTTAGACAGCTGTAAATTTGGACTCCCATTCACTCATGGATTTTAAATGATGTATTCTGCATGTCGGACAGTCTGCTCGAAGCAGAGAAATGTAATCTGTACTTCAACTAGTAAGCTCATTGCAAGTCATCCTTGCACATTAAGATGGAAAGATATATAAACCAGCACTTGATAGAACTGCAAAAAACTTGTATATAAATTTAATTTTCTCTGCAAGTGCAGTTAACATTATTTTTTCCCACTGGCCTGACATATTATTTTTGAGGGAGAAAAAAATGTTTTGCTACCATGGCAACAGTATCCTCTTGCTTTCCATCACAAAACATGGTTTCTGAGCATAGCTAGGAAAATTGAAATGTGGGTAGCTCAAAATCATAAGCCAAGCATGGTAAGCATTCATCTACATGAATATTTGTGTCATTGTTCTTGCACTCATGGTAGGACTGGAACTTTCAAGGTCAACACATTTGTTCATAGTTTTCACAGCAGCACTCATAAAAGATTATTACCACTTACTGGGCAACTACTCTTTTCACTAAATGTCTTATTAGCAAAGATGATAGGAAATTAATAGTACAGTTTATTTTATGGTGCTGAGGATACGTAATACAAAGAAAGGGCACACGTTCTAGTGAGTTTTGGAAAAGAACTGATCTGCTACTTGACCCAGAGTGTGTGCTGGTGGAAGGGGAGGGTGGGGAGAGAGGAGAGGTGGAGCATAGCAAAGGCTTATAGAGAAGCTGATGGAGCACATTCTGTTTTTTGTTTCAAGAGTGATTCTGAAATGGTGCTTCTCTTTGTGATGCCCTTGCAATAACAATATTATTTTTATTTTCCTTGATCTTCCACAGCCTGTGGATATTTCAGCTTGCAAGGTAACAATCTGTTCTTGCTCCCTGGCCAGATTTTAAAATCCTCTCTGGCTCTGCTCTGACACTAGATACATACAACACAGCTTTGTTGCCCTTAGGCTCTGCTTCATGCCCCCTCTCCCTCAGTTTTTTCTTTATCTCTGTCTACATTGCCTTTATTTGATTTCTTTACTTTTACAGGTACTGATTTTTAATTAAAGTGTAATATATGCATGGTAAAAAGAAAACAAACAAACAAACAAAATTTAACCTAAAGAGCTAATAACAATTATAATTTCCTCCCTAAGCCTAGGCCCTACTCTTCAAAGGTAACTATTTTTAACCTTTTCTTTCAAGCTTTTTGTGGTTGATGTATCAGTTTTAGCCAGTATCTCTTAATTCCCATTAAAAAAATCTTTATTGTTGAAATATGTCCCCATTTTACCCCACTGACCCCTTCTAGCCCACTCTCGCCCCTCACCCCAGGCCTTCACCACACTCTTGTCTGTGTCCATGTAGTAGGAAGAACTACATTGACTTTAGATCTGGAATCTCTTTGCCTAACCCTGTTTGGATGGGCAACTAATTCCACATTGGCTAGCCAGCCCTGACTTGGCACTTGCTTGAAGAAATTGCATTTGGAGGACACATACCACACCTACTAAGGTCGTCTTGGAGATGCTGCAGTGTCCTGTCCAGGCCTTTGGGACACTGCCCTGCTAGGGTGTGGTGTGCCTCTGGATCCAGCTTGCCCATGGAGGAGCATAGAGAAAGGTCCTTCTGGGCCACAGACTGGCCTGGACCTCACAGCAGATTAGCTTTCTTAAGCAGATGGCTGTATATTTTTCTGCTTTGTCAAGGACACATCTTGCTATATTTGGCAAATTTAAAGCTATTTCACAGATAGAACTGATGAACCAGGAGTAACTGGAGTTTACTTTCTTGTCCTTTACTATTATACTCAGGGTTGAAAATAACCATTCAGTTCCACTTTAGTATGAGTATGTGTTCAGGGAGATGTTGGTTGTTCTTAACTATTGAACTGATCCTCTGTGTTAGAACTAAAGGAGTACCAGATGCTGATTTGAGAGTTTTGATCATATGGCATCAGGAACTGGCTTTGTAAAATGGGACTAATTAGATCCACAGGAAAGGCTTTGTAGTGTCAGAATGCTCTCAGCTTTGGGCCACACCAAACTTTAATTGCCACCTCTGTCGCTTACTAGGTATATCACTTTGGGTAAATTATTAAATTCCTTTGAAATGGAGATGTAATGCTTATGTTGGCCTAATCTGAGATGCAAATGACATAACACTAGAGCAGTGACTAGCATAGAGGACATACTTGTTATATTAATTCCTTCTCTGTAATAGGAACGAAAGGGACTTGAATGGAGTTGCAGTGTGTTGATATGCTTCTCTTTTCCTCTCAACAGAGTATCCTCCATTTAACAAGCTTTACTTTATCCAAGATGGAGCATTGCATGTAGAAAATGCTCAAATATTATTGGTTTGGCTTTAAAAAAATTGAAATGAAATGATTCACAACAAATTAGTTGTGGAACCTAAAAAAAATAAATGTGATAGTTGAGTCTGAAAAAATGAACAGGTGGTAACCTTGAATTCCTCTTCCATTGGCCTAATAACTCTTGAGGCAGATCAGGGCATGTCTGAGGATTGTGAAATGGCTGGCCTATGGCATGGCCAGTCCATTCCTTTCCATCTTCTAAGAATTGATGTGAGTTGCAGCCAGATCAATTTGGCTGTGGCAATTGGTATTGATTCTGTAGACGGGCAAAACAAATGGATTTGCAATGTCACAGCATAGTTCATTTGCTTCTTTTAGATACTATAGCAGCCTAGGAAAAATTGCACAGTGGTGAGAGTCAGGAAATGAGGTCTCTTCTTCTGATCTTTCTTATCATCATCTTGCCTTGTGTGACCACCAACTGGACAGCTCCATGTGGATGTTCCCTTGGAGCACTGGAACATGTTCCTGGACTCATCTTCTCTCAGAAATCACTTCCTACTTGTCCTTAGGAGTATTATCATGTAAGCTTGAATATGTTCAGCATTTTTCTTCACTTTCATATCTCCTTTGTCATTTTCAAATTCTTACCAGGGTTTTCTATACCTTCTGCCAGCCTTCCTGTCTGTACTGTAAAGCACTTATGCTACTTGCAATCCTGTTGTATACTGCCACTGTTTTCTCTCTTTAAATGCTGCTTTGATGATTTCATTCCCTGATTTAGAATCTTCAGCTCAGTACATTCTAGCCTGTTGTAGCACCTTTAAGAAACTCTCCTGTTTGGGTAACTGCAGAAGACAAACATTTTTCTTCCTGTACTTCTTGGCATACTCAATGTGACAGAGATAGAGAACAGTCCATCAAAATGCATGTTTCTTCTTTAAAACCTGGAGTTGTCACTGAGAAGGGACAGCCTAGTCAGGAGCTACGTTTCCAGTGTCTGATTAAATCTAGATATGGCGTTACCTAGTATTTACCATTGCTGTGTGTCAGCAAAAGTTGTGTGTGTCTGTTCCAGGCCAAGGTGCTTGAGAAGTGGGTATATCTTACATAGACTTGCTCTTTCCTTCTGTTGGCTGAATGAGAAGACTCTGAGGCCTTGGGTGACAGTGGGACTCTAAGATAGAGTAACCCTAGATAACTGAGTCATGTGGAGGAAAGACACAGACCAGGGATATCTGCATTGAACTATAACATGAGCAGAAAATAAATGTCATAGTTCTATACTACTGAAATTTTGAGGTTCCCTACCACCTTGCAAAGTTCTTTCCACCTTCTTAGAAGTCCTTATTTATCCCTCTCTACTAATCTGTTTAGCCACATTCATAGATGCAATTTAAGCTTCACTGCTATTAAGCCTTTCTTAATAATCTCAAACCAATTTGTTTTCTCCAGTCTTTGAATGTCTTCATTGATTATTTTCCACATTGCTATTTGTTTTTTTGGTAGTAATTATCTTTTTCTTTATCCTTACAACAATTATAAAGTAAAGTCTACTATGTTTTCAAATGATAGTAGAACCAAAGTTAAAAAATGTATATGTTTTGTTTCCTTAAATTTAGGGTGAAGGCAATGTATATATCTTATTACTGTGTTCTTCAAAATGCCTGGTATGCAGTGTTTTATTGTTTGATATGTTGTAGTTTTATTTATCAGAGTTGGGATTTTTTTTGGAAAATAAATGGACTAATCTAATCAGGCACACCAAGTGCCTTAATTAAAGATCCTACAATGACTCTAAGGCTCTAATGTTCAAAATCAGTGAAGGTGCTGCCTCTCCAATTGAAAAGGAAGGTTCATTTGGACCACTTCTGTGGAGCAGGCTTGGTAAATTCTAAGAATTCTGTCTCCTGGTTGAACATCTACCTACAGGCTATATGGCTAGAGAAGTTGAGTTCTAACTTAGACTTAAAAAAATATCAGATTGTTTCCCAACTATTATTAAAAATAAAGTAGGAGATGTGACATATGAGAATGTTGAAGTCTAATGCTTGCTATTTTCTAGTTTTATGATATTTGGATACCAGTGCCCTCCCGTTAATATGGCTAGGTAATGACTCACATTTTCTCTTTGTCTTTAAGAATATTACTATATCTTACTTTTTCCTTTTAATCAACTTTTGTATTTTTACTTTTGTTGTTGGTGGGCATTGAAGAATAATTTCATTTTCATAAAAAGAACAGTGTGAACTTTTGAAGCATGAATGCTAAATATGTTAGAAAAAATGCAGTAATTTAATAATACAGAGGCTGTGCCAAGCAATGTAAGACTGAACAATGGTCTAGTTTGAATTTGTATAAACTACACTCCAGGTAGAGCATTCTTTATTACAGAAATGTCAGAAAGATATATTTGCAATAAAATTGACTAATGGAAAAAGTGAAATACAAAATAAACTCAGCTTCAGTGTAGTCATATTGGTATAAAATTCTAATAAAGTGGTCAAAAAGGAGAGAAACTTGATTGATTGTTAGTGTATTAGAGTCAAAAAGTAAACTTTAGTTACCTATGCTTTCTTTTTAATCAGGATAACAGCAGCATTGTAGATTAGAGAAAAGTCATTTTGTAGTGGTATGACCAAAAGAGTTTGTGATAGTATAATAATCTAATAAGGAATAAGATGGAAAGGACTTTGAAAAGGCAGCTAGCTGCATGCCTAAGAATTAGATGCATTTTAAAATGAATTTTATCTATGATGCAACAAAATGCTGTTCCAACCAAAAAAGAGAAAATTAAATTTGGGGAGGAGGAATAATTTTTTTCCTCTGAAATATGCCTGACTCAATTGAGTTTATGGATGATCTAGTCAGAACAGTAAAGTTCTCAAAATATTGTTTATACAGATTTTTTGGGGGGCTGAAGCCATATTGAATAAAATTGTTTTCTGTTTAACTTGTGTAAAATAAATAATGAGCAAACTTAAGTTGTGAAATAAATCGCAAAATTGATGAGGAACAATTGCTACTGAGTTTAAGAAACAGAATGCCAGAAGTATCACCGCCAAATTATAAATTCCTAGAAAAAGGACAGGTACAGAAAAAACTATGGCTGTCTCTGGTAAGATCTGAAATATCAATGTGATTTAGGGAAAAGTTAAGGCCTTTCGGTAGCAATCAAGCCAGTGCCCTAACTGATGTTTAATAAAATGAACCAATCTGCTGTGCTCTGAAGGAAAAAAAAATAATCATCTTTAAAGTGGTGTGTTGAAAATATAGATTTACCTCTTTGTATGTTTTTTTGTAACTTTTTACTAAATGGCGACATTTGTCTCATCTTCTAATATTTACAGCCTAATTACTATACAGATGGTTCCTGAGTTATGATAGTTCAACTTACACGATTTTCCCACTTTCTGATAGTGCCAAAGTGATACGTATTCAGCACAAACCACACTTCCAGTTTTGAATTTTGATCTTTTCCCAGGCCAGTGCTATGTGGCACATATGATACACTCTTGTGATGCTGGGCAGTGTCAGTCAGCTGCAGCTCCCAGTCAGCCACGTGATCACAGGGTTAGTAACTGGTACTCTACAGTATACTCTGTTGCCAGTGTTTTCTGGATATTGTGTTTTGTGTTTTTGCATCCCATCATGTCTACCAAATGCCCATCTGTGTGCCCGTGTGCTTTCAGCCCTTCTGGTTCATAGGTCGAAGCTCAACCACTGAGCCACACTGGTCAGGTGAAGCTGGAGTCTTTTGTCATAGAGTTAAAACCAGACACTTGGCCTGGGAGTCAGAGAAACTGAAGGAGGATCCAGGCCAGATACTCACTGCAGGCCCAGATGCTGCTTCACTCCAAGTAGGTGAGTTAGCTGATCAGTAGCAACATGTATCAGCTACAAAATTGTTGCATCATCCCTTCTCTTCCTTTGTTCACCCAAGTAGCTCGAAAGGAGAACAAGGTAGTCCCTTCATAAGGAGCTGAAAGAATAGAGTGAGGAACCTGGCCCAGACTAGACAAAGAGGAATGTGAGGTTATTAATATCAAGGATTGTAAAGCGTGTAGTTTGTGTTCCTAAATAACGTTTATTGACATGTGATGGCGCATTAAGTATTCCACTCACATCTCTTGCATAGCTCATGTCGAACATTCTTCTACATTTAGAGAATGCCTCTTTCTCATTATTGCTATGCCTGTTGTTCTCTTTTGAATCTCACCTCCACATTTCAACAGTGGCTAAAGCATGCTAATTCTAGCATATACATATGTCTTTTTGATTCTAGTATATGTCCTTGTGAATTATGAAATATTTGAAAAAAATTACAAGTCAGTAGTGGAAATAGATTCATCACTATAAAATTTGTTCACAGTTGACTTTTTAAATACGGCTTAAATTTAGTAGCTGGTATTCAGAGAAAAAAAAGCAGCAAATGGAATTATGAAAAGTGGATGGAATTGATTTTTTAAGCATAAGGAATTGTGAGGAAAGACATAGCCATACTGATGTAAATGCAGCTTCCAGTAAATCTCATGTCTTTTAGCCGCAATTATGAAAAGCCTCTTGAGCATTCTGGTCTGTTGTGAGCTGCTTTGCTGTTTTTCACAACAGAGACAATTTCAGTTATTTTAGAAATCTGGAGCTGCCTTTAGCCCGATCCCAGAAGACTGTGCTGTTGCTGTGCTCAGGGTCAGTTGTTGCTTAAACTACTTCTGGAGTCTATTCAACATGACAAGCAGATCAATCTTTTCAATTCAGAATTGATGAAATTCTACATTTTGGAAAGCATTGCCTGGAGAGTATGAATTCAGTAGATTTTTTAAGGGCATTGGTATGTCTTTCAGCTGTTTTACTAGGGCCTCTAAGTGTAGAACACCAAGCCCATTTAGAGCTTTTAAGCAGGCTTAGTTCTCTCAATATATGCATATTGTTCCAGAATATAAGGAATTAATCTTAGAACATCATCTTGTATATTAGCATTAGAGCTGTATTGATACCTTTTTAAAAAACTTACAAATCATATGCTGAGGTATGCATAAATGGAAATGCGAGGGTAAAATACACTATTTAGCAAGTAGGATGGAAACTCACATTGTTTACCATTTAGACTTACATTAAAATCAAAATGCTTTCATACTTCAGGCATAGTAATTACACCTAAAAAGATATTGGTATATGAGCAATGCATCTTAGACAGAAAGTAGAAGGCAAATAGGCAGCAGCAGGATAAATGACACCAGCAGTGTAATCAACTGTGAAAATAAAATCTTGATTTTTGTCTTTATATAGTTAAAATAATGACTCATCCTACTTAAAAAACAATTAATGAGAAATTTTAAATTTCTTGTTATACTTCCTAAAGTGATTTTAATGACTTTTGGTGGACTAACGTAGAATTTGCTCACGTCATTTTAGTCTGGAAATTAGGCTTTATAATGTGAAAAAAATGTCCCTGAATCAGTGTAATGAGATAGGTTTTGGCAGGAAGCAAAGGCATTGACTTGCAATCCTGTCCTGATGGAAGAATGTCAATAATAATAATAATACCCTTTTTCTGTATTTAAAGATAACAGAATAATATTGTTCTATAAGAATTTCTTAATGATATGGGTAGTGCCTTCCAGTAGCCCATGCTAAAATAAAGCTGAGTATTTATCCAAATGCTAAATCCATGATTCTGGCATTGACATTTTAGGTAAGCAGTAGATGAGTAAAACAACTGTGAGTAAATGAAGAGAGATGGGTAAACACCTTTGGCTGGACCACACATGATAAGGCACTGGGGTGAATTCAGTGATACACATGTGAAACTGCACTTGTTTTGAAAAACCTCTGGTTTTAACCTCAGATTATGAAGTTCATAGAATATTATAACGTTTTTGACAGAAGTGCTATTGTTGTGTGTTCTCTATTATATTTGAAGTGCCATTAAGAAAGGTTTAAGTAAGTGTCTAACATAATCTTCCTGCCTGTGGAGGGATCAGAGATGTGCTCCAAGCCTGGTTTCTAGCAGGAGAGAAAGCTCTGAACCATCTTTATGCTCTGCATTTTGATTGGTTGATGATTTGGCTTCCCAGGTTGCTGATTTGGCTTCCCAGGTTGCTGAGGATGCAAAAAGGAGTGAGGAGAACTAACCAGCCACTAAATTTTGAAACACCGAGGCGGTTAGGGAAGCCGGGGTTATTATCATCTCTCAGCAAGCACATAAAGTGTTAAACTTTTTCTGTTTCATTTTTGTGACAGAGATTTTGATAAGAACATAAAATAAAAACCTCACAAATTCCTGCTGCTCACTGTGATTATAACAGGACCGGGGAATGGTATAAATGTCAACATTTCTTAAATCACTTTGAAGATTGTGATCTTGCAGACCTCCACAGACACTGCAAATGATTACAGTAGAATTTTCCCCATTTATGATTATATTATTGGAAGAGGTGAAGGAATTTCAGTATAACACCTGACTAAAAAAGAATTTTAAACTCACCACCAAATTTGAAGGAGTCATACATAGATTGTCATAGAATTATAAGGCTTGTTTGTGAATCTTCCTGCAAAGCACATAAGCCCAATAATTTCCAAAGATCCTCATAAAATAACATTTTGGTTCAAATTAACCTCAATTTAACCTTTTGATGATTTAAAAAACCTTACTAAATCTTTCTGTAGCAGTTGCACATGCTATTTGAAACTTTTAGTTAGCCTCTCTTTACCAATGGCTTTTCATGGACTTATTTTTGGCAGGAGAATAATGTCTTTGTGTAAAATATCCATGCCTTCTTTGGTTATTGAGACCAAGTACACTCTTTGTAACTATGTGATAGGATCACCAGATTAATAGAAATCAGCATTTGGGGTCCAACGTGTATGTAGAAATTAAACACAACTGTAAACTGGCACAGAAAAACAGAGAGTGTGTTATCTGAAATACCTACCTCCTAAAATTTCTTAAAAGAAAGCATTTTTTTTAACTGCTCCTTCCTGATCCTGAACAGTTTATCTGAAGAGTCCAAGAAGCCACTAGGTGTTGCTCTAAGACAGCGTCCTATAGACAAACCAGCCAACTGCTTTATGGCCTTGAGATTTCATGGGTCATTATAATTTTACTTAAAAATGCTAAGATTAAATCTGAGGCTTAGAAAATTAGCTTTAAATAGTATCAAGATCATCTATTTAAATCTGTAGTGCTTACACACATATTCCCCTCACCTCTGAAATGCCTTGTAAATGAAAATCAAATGTAAAATCCTCTGTAATATCAATGGTTGTGTTCATTTAATACCGAAATAAACAATTTAAGTGTGACAAACACAGCTACCCTTTTTGCACACTTAAGTAGTCCCCAGAAGTTGATTTGGTTGTTAATTACTGACATTTCTGAACTGAGGAATTGTTCAGGGGAATGGAACCTTTGTTTTAGCCAAGGCTTTTCACTTTAAGCAGCTTCCTCAAAGGAACTTTTGGATCTGGGTAGTGTGATACCTCTCTCTCTCTCTCTCTCTCTCTCTCTTCTCTCTCTCTCTCTCTCTCTCTCTCTCTCTCTCTCTCTCTCTCTCTCTCTCTCTCTCTCTCTCTCTTTCTCTCTCTCAATCTCTCAGTGAATAATCCAGTAGCCTGTTTGGTATGCTGTGACATTTGGCGCACACATGAAATGAGGTGTTTTTTGGTTCATTGATGTTTCTCCATAGTTGAAAACTACTCTATGCTCTAGCTTAGCAAATTTAGACTGAACATTACAAAAGCCAGGACTAGAATATTAAAAGTGTTGGAATATGATAGGGGGTGAACTAGAAGAACTCTAGGGAAGATACTGAATAGCATGTGGTATCTGCACAGGAGTTTCCATGGCCTGCATTTTACAGGCCTCTGTTTTTGTGAAGGAGAAAAGAACAGAAACATTATCTGGTGAACAGAACATGGATGTAGCATACAAAATGAACTGTAGCTGTCCCTTTCAGCCCAAATCATTCATGGTTTCTTATCTTCTAATTAATTAGAAGGAATAGAAACAATTAAACTATAGTAAATTATAATTTTCCTTCCATTCCATTTTTTTTAAAAAAAATAAAGACCATGGTTGGCTGCTTTGTAAAGGGCACAGTAAAAATTCTCCTGATAGAATTTTTGATTCTGCATCTTTGCCTAAGATCAACCATTGAATCAATGCATCAAGGACTTAATTTTGTTCTTGCCAAAGAAATAGGCCTATTGATTTAATATCTCATCAATGATTCTGATATATTATCTATTAATACAGTTTTCCCAAAGAATTATAAAAATAGAAAGTTTGCAACTTTAGAAATATCAAAGCTGTAAACAATGTCATATTTTTTGTCATCTTGAATATACAGTTACCTCTAATAAAATATTTAGATTGAATTTGTGTATACCAACCTTATTAATATATTTGGGATGAAAACATTAACAGAAAATGTACAAGTTCTTATTTATCTTAGAATTTGCCTATTATGAACACTTTTAATTTTTATCTCTATCTATCTATCTATCTATCTATCTATCTATCTATCTATCTATCATCTATCCATCTATCATCTAATTTATTTTTGATGATAGATACTTAAGTACCAGGAAGATTTTCATAGTAATGTAATGATTAAGGAAACAGCTTTTAGAACAAGGGGGCTTGGGTTTGAATCCTGACTTTGCCATTTTCAAGCAGATTAACCCCTTTAGAGCTTCCATTTCTCAATCATTAAATTGGGAAAAGTACAGTACTCATGGTGCTGTCTGTTGTAAGAATTATAAACAATATGTTAACATATTAAGGATCAGGCTGAGTGCCTGTGTGATGGAAAAATGTTCAATAAACATTGTATTGTACTCTTTCTTTCTGTCTATCTTTGTATTTTGTCTCAAAGAGAACCACGGTGTTCCCCAGTTCTTTAAAGTGCCAAACGCTTTTTCTGTTTTACTCTTTAATGTGGAAACCTTTTAAAATATAGTGCATACTTCCAAGATTTGCTGATCTGAGTGCACTCAGCATGGTTTAGCCATTTCTAGATAGCTTAGAACCAACAAGTTATAATAATCTTGCTATAGTAAGATTATCTTTCAGACATTACTGTTCAATAAGGGATCTTTGCCTTTTTACTAGACCATACCATGTTGGTATACTTTTTGGGTTCCTATATTTGCTTTGCAATATTTTTCTCTCTTTTCTCTTATGTGAATGGTAATTGGAAATCATACTGAGAAGAAAAGTGAGACAATGGTTATAGCACATACTATAGAATTGGGGAAATCATTCCTTTGTTTAGAAGAAGGAGCTGAGATCTGGTGAAGGGGATGAGGTTGGTGCATAAATTCTCATGTATTTTCACTGCTGCTTGTAGGAATTTTTTGCTCACCTTCTGGATGTTGGCTGAATTCCAGGTGATGGAGGCTTGATAGGTGCTACCTCTGAGTCAATGAAGTGTCACATTTTCTTTTCTTGCTGGACCAAGTGTGAGATTTCACATGCCACTAAATGAGAGGATATTGCCATTGCCTAGAAATGCTACCCCTCCACCTTAAACTCCAGTATTCCATTCTTTGAACCTGACTTTCATCATTCAACCATCTCACGTCAGTTCCTCCTCTCTGCCTCTTCTCAAACTTGTTTGAACTCCAGGGCCTCAATCCTTCAATTTTTCTTCATCAGCAGCTTCTTTTGTTTTTACTATCTTCCCTAGCCAGAGCAGATGACATGATCCCATTGCTATAATTGCATTATTTAAAAACACACACACACACACACTTTACTCTCTTATTTATCCCCTCCGTACTTTTATTTCCCTCACCTAAATTATTATAACTGTGTATCAGTGCGATTGTTGTACAACTTGGCTGTGGGAGGCAGAGATACGGGAAACAGATTGAACAGATCTGCAAAACTCTACAGCTTGGGGGCAGTAAGACCTCTGCAAGGACCATCAATCTATGTGTTGCTATTCCTCAGCACTATCACTACTTTTATTTGACATCACATTCTCCCACAACCTCTTCTCTCTTAGCAAACCATTTCACCTCCTACTTCCCAGAGAATATAGAAATTATCACAAACTTCTCAATTTCTCAATCACCCATCCATTTTTTTTGTTCTTTCCTTTCTGTGAGTCCAGTGGATCAGTTCTCTCTTTTCCTGCCTGAAACTGTTCTTCATACCATTTCCTTTTGCTCTCTTAAGCTCCTCAGCTCATCAGTATTGTACTCTTTTACCTCTTTCCAGCCTTCATACTGAATCCCTTAGAAAACGTTTATTTCTCTTGGCGCCCACTGGCCAAATGTGGGTAAATTTGAGCATCAAAATAAGTAACGAGGGTAGCCTGTAGAATAAGAGATCAATGAGTCCAAACTGATCTAAATAAATACTTTAAGAATGAATAAATAGTGGAGAAAAAGCTCTTTCTTACATACCAACAAATGGGAGACAAAGGTGAATTAGAAAATCACAATTTGGTAGTCACATTATTAATTGTTTCAGGTAAGGATCATCTATGGGTGCAAAAAAGTAGTGAGTGAATGTTTTAGGAGTAACAGGATATTTACATAGTCTCAAAGAGTTTTCCCACAAGATACTAATTAATTACAAAGAGATAATTAGTAACTTTACAAAGGATAAAACTGGCAGACACTGCCTTAATTAAATGATCACAATTAACAGGTTCAGCAATGGGATAGATCTGTGCTTCCTATTATGATGCAGTGAGGACACAACCTCATTTTTGTGCTCTTTATGTAAAAAATGCATAATATGAACCTTATCATGAAGCAACCCTAGACAAACCTAAATTAAAGGACAGTCTACAGAAATAATTGTCTCTAGTCTTCAAAACTGTCAAGGTCATGAAAGAAAAATAATATGAAGTTTTCAGAGTAAAGGAGAAGGATAAAGGGATATGGCAACTAAGTAAAAGTGCCATATGATTCCAGATTGGAGCATGGAATAATTTTTTTTTTCTTCTAAAAGATCATCAGTAGGACAACTGGGAGGAAATTTGCATGAGGCCTGTTGATTAGATAATTAATACTACTGTATTGGTGGGTTTATTTCTCCAGCTTTATTGACATACTATTGACATATAACATACATAAGTTGGGGTGTAAAGTATGATTATTTGTTACAAATTGTGAAATGATTAGCACAATAAGATTAATTAACATTTCCATAGCCTCATTTAATTTTCTATTTTTTACTCTATTAACAGTTTTAATTATATAATATAGAATTGTTAATTATAATCACTATGCTACACATTATATCCCCAGAATTTGTTCATCTTATGTCTGGAAGTTTATACTCTTTACCCAATATCTCTTCCTTTCCTCCATCCCCCAGCCACTGGCAACCACCATTCTATACTCTGTTTCCATGTGTTCAGCTTCATGAAATTCCACATATGAGTGAAAATATACAGTGTTTGTCTTTCTCTGTCTGACTTTATTTGGCATAATGCTCTCCAAGTTCAAAGTTCATCCGTGTTGTCACAAATGGCAGGATTTCCTTCTTTTAAAGGAGGAATAATAAGCACTTGTGTATGCATATGTATGTTACCACATATATATACATCACTTTTTTTTTATATCCACTCATCTGTCAGTGGATATTTAAGTCCTGGCTGTTGTGAATAGTGCTGCAATGAACATGGCATACAGATAACTCATCACGATAGTGATTTCATTTTCTTTGGATATACAGGGTGTTCCAAAAAATGTATACATACTAACAGCTGATAGCTCAATTTTGAAAATGAAATTTGTTTTAATAAGCACTGCATTTATAATAATTCAAAGTGTGTGTATACATTGTTTGGTATACCCTGTACCTACAGAAGTGGGACTGCTGGACCATATGGTAGTTTTATTTTTAATTTTTTGAGGCTGTTTTCCACAGTGGCTGCACCAATTTAGATTCCCGCCAACAGTGCACAAAGGTTTCCTTTTTTCCACTTCCTTGTCAACACTTGTCATCTCTTGATTTTTGATGATGGCCATTCTAACAGGTGTGAGGTTATATATCCTTGTGGTTTTGGTTTATAATTTCCTGCTTAGTAATGTTGAGCATATTTTCATGTACCTATTGGCAATTTCAGTTTTCTTTGGAGAAACGTATTTCAGGTCCTTTGCCCATTTATAAAATGGATTATTATTATTTTTGCTATTGAGTTGATGAGCTATTATATATTTAGGATATTAGCCTCCTATTATATATATGGTTTGCAACCATTGCTTTCATTTCATAGGTTGCCTTTTCATTTTATTGAGGGTTTCCTTTGCTGTGAAGAATCTTTTAAGTTTGATGTAGTCCCATTTCCTTACTTTTGCTCTTTTTACTTGTGCTTTAGGAATAATGTCCAAAAAAACTCACTGCCAAGACCCATTATAGGAGCTTTTCCCCTGTTTACTTCTAGTAGTTTTATAGTGCTGGGTCTTACATTTAAGCCTTTAACCCCTTTTGAGTTGTTTGTGGTATAAGAAAGGGGCCCAATTTTATTCATTTGCATGTGAATATTTGGTTTCCCCAGCACCATATTTTGAACAAACTATCCTTTTCTCATTGAGTATTCTTCACTCCCTTGTCAGCTATTAGTTGACTGCATATGTGTTGGTTTATTTCTGAACTCTTTATTCTGTTCTATTGTTTTAAGTGTCTGTTTTTATTTTTGTGACTACTGTGGCTTTGTATTGTATTTCAAAATCAGAAACTTTGATGCCTCCAGCTTTGTTGTTCTTTTTCAAGACTGCTTTAATGATGTGGGGTCTTTTGTAATTCCCTATGAACAACTCTAGAGGTTTTTTTTTTCTATTTCTGTGAAAAATACCATTAGAATTTTGGAAGGGGTTACACTGAATCTATAGATAGCTTTGTGTAGTATGAACATTTTAACAATATTAATTTTTCTGATCCATGAACTATAGATATCTTTCCATTTATGTATGTCCTCTTTGTTTTTTTGGTTGTGTATATTTTATAATTATATTCTCTTGATGATTTGACCACTTTATCATTATATAATGACTTTCTTTATCATTAGCTTTTGACTTAAAATCTATTTTTTCTGATATACTTACAGTTATCTCTGTTTTTCTTTTGGTTTTCATTTGCCTGGAATACCCTTTCCATCACTTCACTTTGAGCATATGTGTCCTTAAATCTGGAGTGAGTTTCTTCTAGATAGCATATAGTTGAGTCTTGCTTTATAATCCATTCAGCCACCATATGCATTTTGATTGGGGAATGTAACCCATTTACATTTAAAATAATTATTGCTAGATAAACTAATGTCATCTTACTGTTTTCTGGCTGGTTTGTAGTTCCCTTCTTACTTTCTTTATCTTTTACTCTTTCTTTGTGAATTGATACTTTCTATAATAGTATGCGTTGATTCCTTTTTTGTTATCTTTAGTATATCTACTGTAGGTTTTTGCTTTTTGGTTATTATGAGGCTTACATAAAATATCTTATAGATATAACAGTATATTTGAAGCTGGTAACAACTTAACATAGGATTGCAAGCACAAACTCTACCCTTTACTCCTCCTCCTTATAATTTATGTTTTTGGTGTCACATTTACTTCTTTTTATTGTGTATCCACTAACAAATTATTGTAGGTATAGTTATTTTAAATCCTTTTGTCCTTTAAAACTTTTATACTAGAGTTAACTGATTAACATACCACTATGTTATATTATTAGAGTATTCTGAATTTGACTATTACTTACCTGTATCAGTACGTTTTATATTTTATTGTTTTCATGCTACTAATTAGCATTTTGTTTTTTCATTTCAGCTTGTAGAGCTTTTTTTAAAAGCATTTTTTGCAAAGTAGGTCCAGTGGTGATGAATTTTCTCAGCTTTTGTTTATTTGGACAGTCTTTATCTCTCATTCATTCCTAAAAGACAACTTTGCTGTGCACAGTGTCTTGTTGGGAAGTTTGGGTTTTTGTTTGTTTGTTTTACTTTTAGCACCTTGAATACATCATCTGACTCTCTCCTGGTCTGCAAGGTTTCTGCAAGTCTGGCTGGTGCTGGGGTGGGCTGGCTCTGAGGTCTGTGGTGAGGTCAGATGCTCACTATCTCCTTCTCCCACAGAGGGCATTTCTCTCTTTGCACTGGGTGCCTGAGCTGGGGAGAGGAGTTGTGGGATATTGTGGATCTGTTTCCTAACCTCTTCAATTCATCTTTTCCTATTTCTGTGCTTTACCCAGGTGCTGTAATTTCTCACCAGGAATTCTTGTCTATTTCGAAGGTATTTTCGTGCATGGATAATTATCCAAATGGATGTTTCTGGAGGATTATTAGTGCCACCATTTTGTTGATGTCGTTCTCATCATCAGAGCTGTGTTGGTGTTAATGTCCTAATTTTGATAATTGTGCTGTTATGTCCTGCAGTGTTACTGTTTTTTGTAAACACATATTGGAATATTGAGAATGTTAGTATTAAAAGGACATCATGTCTGCAACTTAATTTCATATGGTTCAAAAACTTAAATACACACATAAAAGCAAATATAATAAGTTGTTAACATCTGCAGAATCTAGGTGATTTTTACAGCTTTTTTGGATGTCTTTGTTTTGAAATAATACTTTAAGAAAAACAACCATTATTTTAACCCTATAGTTCTTTCTTGATATTACATATTCAGTATGTTTTCTCTTTATAGACAAAATTGTTGGAAAATTAATCTGCCATCCTGGTACCCACCTCTTCATTTTGCTACAATCTGGATTGTACCTCTAAATTAGTGACATTGTTTTCTTCAAGGTAACCAGTTATCTTCTAGTTTCAAATTCCAATGAAAACCTTTTAATTAAAATTTTACTTCACTAGTTGACAGCAATTTAAATTGTTGACCTTCTTCTTGATAACTTTTGTGTGAGCTAGACTGCTATATGTAAATCTGTTCACACGTATCACATAGCAGGGGCATCCTGTATCCAACTGTTCCAATCTAAATGTGCCACTTTCCCTGCCTCCTTCCTTCTTCCCTTCCCCCTCCCCCCTCTCTCCTCCCTGCCTGTTTAAGTGTGCCCTTTCTTCCTCTCTATTCTGGAACATTACATTGCAGTCTGTCTGTATACCAGGTCAGAAAACACTCTCCCTTACTCTACCTTAAATTCCTACATTCTGAAAATCCCTCTCAACAGCATCCCTTTATCTTTATTTTCATTTCTATGTCTATTGTTTTAGTTCAGGCCTGTTTACTTTCTTGTGTGGGCTCCTTAACTATATTACAGATTTGGGCCTCAGAATGTTGACTTGGGCTTCCTGGCTCTGTAATATCAAGTGGGTTATCACTTCTTGAGACACAAATTTCTCATCTGAAAAATAGGTCTAATAATGTGGACATAAGGATTGTTTTTGTTGGCATCAGATGAGGTAACGTATCAGGCAGCTTTTGTTAGCTGTGGAGGTTTGTACCAATGCTAGTTGCTTTATTCCCTAAACTCATCTAATTTTCTAGAAGTACACTTACTATCCTGGCTTTGCTTTTACAAAGTGCATGCTGCCAGTGTGGTCAGGAGAGAGTGAGAGCACGTACAGAAGTGAGGGGGGAGAAGAGCCTGCTGGGTCAGATAAAATGCCTTTTTCTGAGCACAGAGATCCACAAAAATGCTCATGTCTGTCTCTTGGCATTAACAGTCAATATCCATGTCAACTATACTTTTATTTACAATGATACGTACATAAAACAGGACTTCCACAACCCCTTTCTTGTATTTTACAAAAGTAGCTCCTTTGTTTTTTTCATTAGCTTACTAAGGAACAAATGTGCCTTGGTAGAGATTCAATAAAATCAATTAATTAGGCAACCCTTTTAAGCAACAGTGGAAAAAGGAGTCAGGAGTTGTGTTAATGTCTTGTCTTGGGCAGACAATGCTCAGCACTTGCTCATGTACTAAAAGCACAGTCACACAGGTCAGTATTATGTGCTGAAAGACTGAATGGTTATTTTACTGAATGGATGCTGCAGCTCTTGTGTTGGCTTTATTTGGTTAATTTAACTGTTGCCAGTGGCAACAGAGGGTTCATGTCAGCTACTGATGTCATTTATGCTGCTGAAGCAAAGTCTGCTCCAGCATTTCCATTAGAAATCTCTGTGTTTAAAAGAATACTGGTTGATTAAAGAAACAAATGGAAAGAGGGAAGTTTCAAGAATTTTGAAGAGATGTAAACTGGGCCCCTCCTGGCCAAAAACATGAAGACTATACAGTAATTTGTTCATTTATTTATTCAACAAGTATTTACTGGACACCTACTATGCCCTAGCCAGTATAAATGCTATAAAAAGTTGACAAATTATAGTCATAGGTCCTCTGGAACTCACAGTGTATAGTGGAAGAGAAATGATGCTACATAATAAAAGCCTAATATGCAAAGTGTCTGGTCATCCAGTCGTCCATTCAACCAATCAAATATTAATATGCTAATGATATGCTAAGGTCACTCAGCCACTCGCTGTGATGTGCACTGACCACCAGGGGGCAGACACTCTGACTGGTAGGTTAGCTTCTGCTGGGGTCTTGCTGATTGGGACTGAGTGAGATGGGCTGGACACACCCTGAGCCCTCCTGCGGTCCCTCCCCAGCCCAATTGTGCACCAGTGGGGTCCCTCGGTTTGGCCTGCACCCTCTCACAATCTGGGACCCCTTGGGGGATGCTGGAGAGCCGGTTTCAGCCTGATTCCCCAGGCCAGGCCGAGGGACCACACTGGTGCACAAATTCGTGCACCGAGCCTTTAGTAAATGGATAACAAATAAGTAAATATATAATTACTAATTGTGATTAAGTAAGAGGCATATAAACAGATATTATTAAAGATTTTAACTGAACAGGGAGTGGAGGGTACATACATATGGTCAGAGAAACCCTCTTTCTGGTGGTATTCAAACTGAAACTTGAAGGGTGAAAAGAAGGGTGGGCAAGTTCTAAACAGAGAGAAGTGCATATCTCAATTTCCTGATACTAGAGGCAGGTTTGGAGTGTTCAGAGAAGCAGCAGGCTGGTTGGCTTGGAGGGTTGATTGTTTATTTTCGTCATCATAAATTTATAGTAAAGCTAACATGTTTGTTTGTTTTTTTCTCTCTCACATTGTCCAGCTGCACAGGTATAGGACAAATAAGACAGCTGGGTTCATTCAGAGTTAGTGTTTTAAATCTTTTATTTTTATATTTTTTTTAGTGTGATGATGAGAGATATGAAGAGCTGAGAGAAGTGCAGATGGTATAGTCCTTTTTGAATCAATCTTAAGATCTAATGTGAAGAAGAATGGAAGCATAGACAGGAGGGATTGCATGGAAATGCAGGGTAAATGAATGAGCTGACTGTAACTGGAGAGGCAAAAACAACATCCAATGGGATGGCTGTGAGAATGGCTGTCTGAGGCAGAGGAAGAAATATTTTGGCAATGAAAAGTTATCTATATGTGTTTAAAATAAAGACTTTCCACATCGAGGGATTAAAGGATGTAGTGTCTTCAGCAGAAGTCTGCTTATATTAGTTTTGTTTTCTCTAGATTTGACTTCATCATCTCTTGTGCCCGTCCATATATTTTACTGTTGAGGATATTGGCCACTCCTCTCTACTTCGTACACAGCTGCTTCTGAGTCTGTTCTTCCAAACCTTAAAACCCTTTTGGAAAGAAATTCATTAAAAACTTGTTTCCTTACCCAGTTTTTTGGATCCTTACCAACTCATATGTTAATTAACAAGATAAACAAATTTAGTTAAATATTAATTTGGGATGATAGTTTAATTTGTTATTCCAGATAGATAGCACATTTGCATTTTAGCAGAAGCTTTTAATAATAAGTAGAAAAAAGTAATATAGAATTTCAAGCCAGAGTGACACAGATTTTGGTCCACAACATTTTTTTTTTCTTTTGCCTCTATGTCAAATCCTGGGATAGTTATTTATCATTTAATCCTATCTAGTAAAGAGGGAATATGCTTATTGACCCTCATGCCGTCGCAAAGATGGCGGCGCCCACAGCCAATAAGGAGGGAATATGCTAATTGACTGCCATGCCCTCAAAGATGGTGGTGCCCAGAGCCACAAGATGGCAGCACCCAGTCCCCTCAGCCCTGCTGGGGTGGCAGGTGTGGCAAGGCCGTACGCCTGCCTCCAGAGTCCCCCAGTCCCCTCAGCCCCCCAGCCGCCCAGGGCCAGCCTGAGGTGCAGGCAAGCCACAGATGGTGGCTGCCCAGCCACCCAGGGCCAGCCCGAGGCCCAGGCAAGCCTTGGATGGTGGGTGGCTGCCCAGCTGCCCAGGGCCACACTAGGCTCAGGTAACCAGGGCTGGCCAAGGCTTGTGCTGCCGGCCGTGGCAGCAGCAGAGGTGTGATGGGGCATCACCTTCCCCTGATTGCTGGGGTTGCCGCACCTGAGGGCTCCTGGGCTGTGAGAGGGGGCAGGCTGAACTGAGGGACCCCCCTCCAGTGCATGAATTTTCATGCACTGGGCCTCTAGTTTACTTATAAGTAAGGTCAGTCCTGAAGATGACAAGATATGAGAGTCATTGTTTTAAAGTTGTAATAGAATTGGAGACATATTACTTGCTATAGTTTGAAGTGAGCTTAAAACGTAGTCTTATTTCCAACTTTTTGTGGTAAGGAAGCTAGGCCTAGAAAAAAAATTAGTTGCCTCATCTTATTAATTACTCCACTGAACAGCTACTAAAATCCTGGTCTATACCACACCACATGCACTGTACTTCTTACCTACAGATAAGGAAGTAAAATTAAACCTCCTCAAATAGGTGAAAAAATGTCCTATTATTAAAGACATCAGAGATGAAGATCCTACAGTCTTCCAAAATACTCTGTTCAATGTTTAGTAACTTTAACTCCAGAAAATTATCTATTACAGTTCAGCACCGGGTAGTGAAAAGAACAGGTTTAAAATGAAACCCGTAGGCAGCCTCTAAGGTGGCCTCAACAATCCTCACTTCCTCATATTCATGCCTTTGTGCAGTCCCGTCCCCCTGAGTGTGGGCTGGACATAGTGACTTGCTTCTCCTGAAGAGAAAACAGCAAATGTGGAGAAATATCACCTTTAATATTAGGTTTTAGAAAGACTGTGTCACGCATCTTGGGAACTCCATTTTCTCTCTCTTGGATCACTTCCTCTGGGTGAGGCAGCATGTAGACAGCCATGAATGACAAGGAATCAAAGCCTGCCAGCAACTAACTGAGTGAATTTGGAAGTGAATTGTTCCTCTCTCTGCTCATCCCCCTCCCCAACTTCCTGCCCAATTGAGTCTTCAATGAGATTGCAGCCCTGGCTAACAGCCTAGCTAGGACTGCAATTCTATCTAATTCTAAGCCAATTCTGTTTTCAGCAGTGATGAAGAACAGCATAATTCTTCTAAAAATAACCCTTAAATATGAACACAATAAGAAAGCCTGTTGCCTCCCTTCTGATCCAAATGTGTGAAAATAATATAAAATCTTTGATGTTCAAGGATTTGGCTTTATCTTTTTATTCTCTAATGCTAATTTTTCTTATTTTTTTTTAAATAATAGAAATACAGTGTTAAATCCTATATTATCTAAATATTATTCTTTATAAAATCCTGCAAGAAAAGATGCATAGATACATTTTTGTCAATGTAATTTGACAATGGCTTTATAAAGCTTTATTTTCAAAGAAGTAAATGCTGGTTCTTTGACAAAACACTCACAAAGACTCAAACTAGTAACCCTAGGTAAATTGAGAATCATGAAGATTATATCAGAAATGTGTTTCATTATCTATTTGAACATGTCATTTTTGACATGGGGATGACCACGTAGTCAGAAAACATTTCTCTAAGCATGCAGCAGATGTCTTTCTGCTGGGCACCCGTTAGGTAGTCAGTATGTTCTTATTGATACAAAGACCTAGGTAGATCCCAGCATATGTTTTCCAAACAGAACGGAAACGACTCTGTTGGCATGCTGGAGGAATGAAGCCAATTAGCCTTCAGGGAATCCCGGCCTCCAGTCAGTTGTGGTGGTGCTATACAGCAACTCATTAAAAATAATACGAGTGCTATGCAAAACCTTCTCCGGGTATTGATTTCTGCTTCTCAATATGTTTGTTTGAATCAGAGCCCTGGTTTTCTCCACATTGTGGTTGTGGGCTACTACCTCTCCCGTGAAGCCAAAGAAATGCATTTGTTTTGTTTGCTTTGGGTGTGTGTGTGTGTGTGTGTGTGTGTGTGTGTGTGTGTGTATCATGCTGGCTAATTTCCAATTTTGTGCCGTCTCGTATTAACTTTGCTACTTCTTTGTGTTATTAAGCTACAGAAGTTAGTCGGGGATTGAACCCACATTGTAAACAAATGTTCATAATCTTTAACACCAAAATGGTCTAAAAACAGATTTTTTAGAAGCCAAAAGTACAAAAGCAGTCTGTTTCAAAGTAGCATATACACTCACTGTTCTTTATTTTCTGTCTCGTGAGTTGTCCTCATTTTCTTTTTTTTTCTGAAATTTTGGTAAAGATGCTGGATCTTAGCCAGTAAGGTCCCAAACCTCTTCAGTTTTCAAGAATGTGATGCAGACTCATCAGTGAGGGGGATGCTGGCAGGGGCTGCCGGCCACTCCCACTCCAATGCCTCTTTGTCCTTCACAGTGGCCATATAACCAGACCACTCACTGCGTGCTGTGATAGCCGGGCCAGTGATGAGATGACCTGTGGCTCAAGGCTCAGGGAAGACCACCAACTGCTTTCCGCTAGGTCAGTGACCATCTGTCAGCTGGGAAGAGTCTCCTGTCAGTGGCAGCCTGGGGGAGACTCAAAGTGCTGACCTGTAGGGGAAAGAGCAGAGCTTCTCAAGAACTCACCCTATTTGCATTGTAAAGACAGAGAATGAGGTGACTAGGGAGGTGGCCTGGTCCCAGACCCCCCACAGAGAAGCAGATGCATTTAAAGGGGTGGAAGCAGAGGGCAAGACATGATTCTTCTCTTGATTCACTGATTTTCCTACCGCTCTAAATGCAGCAGCTTTCTTTATGAGGAAACATGCTTTAGACAGGACTTAAAGCTGCATCGCTTTGATTTTATTTTTATTTGGTCTCATGAATCCTTCAACCTGATGTTAGGTAATTTGAAATAAGAAAATAAATAACTTAGGTTTCTTTGCAGAGATAGAAAGTGCCTTTTAATCCCATAATGTCTTCCTCAGTCATCACCAAGCTTAGTGAAGAGAACAGCCTTGAAAACAGAAAGCGTTGCAAGGATTTGGAGCAGGCAGAGTGTGTGCTGGAGGGAGAGTGCAGGAGAGCATCATAGAAACAGGGCGAGGTGTGGGTCGTTATTTATTACAAAATAAATTATGTATTGACATGAGAAATTACACCATAATTTTCTGTTTGAGATGGTACCAAAGTAAATCAGTTTGTATCTAAAAGGTCACAGGGAATGTTGGCTTTGTGTTCCTGTCATGACATTTGCCTTATTGGCATTCAAGAGCATTCCCTCTGCTTCATGCAATCACTGTCTCCTTTCAGTGTGTTTACAGATAATCCAGCAACTTTGCAGGCCAAATGGCTTTCTGAATGTGAGCCCACAAAGCAATGAATCAGACAGCCTCCTGCTTAGAGAGTTTGCAGCACAGTTCAGCGATAAGGCAAACATCAATAATTGCTTTAGAAGAGGAACTGACAGGAAATTGTTCATAATTTGCCATCACAATAATTAAGAGTGGCCAGGACTATTGAAACCACTATTTAATTTCTCCTTCTTTAAAATTAGCTCTGTTATTGTCACCAACTGCTCTGCGGTTATACCGATTAACACTGTTTGTCCGAGGGCTTCTATTTGGAGGAACAAATCACTTGCTCATCTCCGAACGACCCATGCATTTTGATCCAAGGGATTTCACATTAACGGTGAGGACAGGCACGAGCTTTAAGAGTAGCCCAGTTGCTACGCTGTTGTTGAACTGTGCTCCACAGGCCTCTCCTGAAACATGTACTGCATATGGTTTGGAACCAATAATCAAATGCCTTAAAGTTGGGGAAAATAAAAAGTGACTTAGCAATTGTTTAGTTGTTTTCATGCCTGATTTGGCAGGTAAAGGTTATCAGCAAAGTCAGTTCAAGTGTGTTCAGTAAGCTCAACTTTCCTTCCCGGGCATTTCATGAAGGGGAGCAGGTTATTAGAGGCCAAAATTAGAAACCCCATCTTTGGTAAATGAAATGATTAGTGTCATTTCGTGTTTGAGGTGCCCAAGGCTAGAAAGGCTATAGTTTCTGTCCTGGGTGTCATATTTCACAAACATTCAAAGGACTCCAAAGTCTCACTCTTCTTCTGGTTCAGTACATCTTGCCTCTTGTTGCGCTAATTTGTGTGTTGACCTCATCTCTTTTATCATGAGTTAAGCCTTTTGAGGTCAGAATTTTGATGCTCACAGTCCCTAGCATGTAGCATAAAATAGTTGCTGAAGAACTATTTGTTGACCGATGGACTGAATGATGGATGATTAACAGTGCTCTCATAGAAGTTGAAGTAGAAAGTCTGTCCCACTGTAGGTCCAGGGGGGCAATTATTAACTGTCCCAATGTATAATCACACGGGCTACAGAATAACAACTTAGATTCTATTAAAAGACAAAGGAAGCCAACTACTCTCAGGTGAGTTTTGCAAAACTCCTCATTTATTAATTCAACATAATGTGCTGAGTGCCCAGCATATGCCAGACACTGTTTCAGAAACTTGAGATTTATCGATGGGAAAAACAATCTGTGCAGTTGTGGAGTTTATATTCTGGTGCAGGAAGTCAGAAATAATAAGCAAAATAAGTAAGTCATGTATTATGCTAGAATATGACACATGCAATGAAAACAGTGAAGCGGGGTAAATGGGTTGGAGCACTAGGGTTGGGGGTTAGGAGTGTGTGGGTCTCAATTTTAAATAGGGTCAGCAAGGTAGGCCTCAATAAAATGAAGAATTTGGGAAAAGATTTCAAGTCAATTAGGAGTATATTCAAAGCATAGGAATTGCCTGAGCAAAGGCCCTAAGTTGGGAGTGAGCCTGAAGTGTTCTGGTAACATTGAGGAGGACAGTGAGGTGGGATTGGAATAAACGATGAGGTCAGAGACGTAATGGAGCACCTAACCAAGGGCTTGGAAGACCATTGTAAGGCCTTTGGCTTTTATTCTGAATGACAGCTAATTTAATTCAATCTTTCCTTTGTACTTAGAACTCCCAGTTCACATTGGTACTTAATATCTATTTCAGCAAGTAACACGTCATGTTAAAAACTGTGTCTTTTTACCTTTCTAGACTTTCAGGCTCTGAATTCTATTTTTAATCTTATTCTTCTCTATAGCTGGACCAGAAGAATGAATGCACATTAATTATAAACACCATATTATTGTTTGTTGAATTGAATTAGGACAACAAACAAATCTCAGGATCAGGGATGGCACAATACTGTAAAAGGAACACAGATCACAGATAGTTTCTGGGGCAAAGGAGTTGGTGTAAGAATCAACTGAACACTTCTTAGCTGTAGGCTAGTATTTTTTTTTTTTTTTGCTAAAGTCCACTGTTCTTTCCCTTTTGTGCAGTTTCCTTATCAACCTCTGATGGCTGCTCCCAAAAGGTCAGCTGTAATGCTAAAGCTGACACTGTCCTCTCTAGAGAACCTCTGTGGTTAAGCTACTAGTCTCACAACCGAGGGCTCTGGATTTCAACAATGATGCACATTGGAGTCACAGGGGAGCTTTTATAAACTATCTGTGCCTCAGCTGCATCACAGAGCTGTTGTACCAGAAGTTTTGTAGATGGGCTTACGCATAGGTATATTTTTATAGCTCCCAGGTGGTCCTAAAATCCAGGTGGTTCAAGATTTCCATGAACATTTGAGGTACAATAAAGGCACTATGGAAAGTTTCTACCCATCAGTTCTTGGCAATGGCATGGCTTTGCATCACGGTGGCAGCTCAGTGGTATCTTGTTACCTCTGTATCTTTGTATGGGTACATGTGTGGTGGTGAGAGAGGAGAGAGTTGAGGAAGGTTGCCTGTTCCTTAGGATAACTGACCTGTTTGTAAATCAACCCATATGAGATAGTCACAGAGGCTAAATCAGGATTTAGTCCCTGGGTCTTCTCTCAGAAGAACACATGTCTAGTCCCATCAAGGTGAACTTCTATTCTGAGAAGCATAGGACCAGCCATGTATCACAATGAATTAATGAAACACCTTGCACCCCTTATTGGTGCCTACCATAGGCTGAGTACTCATCCCCAATGGCTTAGCACATACTACTCTAAGGGTTGGAAAAACATGCCTGTGACCCCCGATTTAGGCAACCTGTACATCATCTGACCACCTTGGGCTTGGTTGTCAAATGCCAGCCACCCAGGGTAGCTGGTCCTCAATAGCCCTGTGGGCCCACTTTTCTTTAACGCAGATATGACCACTGGTGGTGTTCACTGCCAACCATGGTCATGAGTACATTTCCTCCTCAAAAACTGTTGAAGCAGGCATTTTGACAAACTTGGGAAGGGACCTTGCCTTCTTAATATACTCATTGATCAGACATTCTTAGTGGCAGAGTAGAGCAGTGTACTGTTGGGCTATATGAATATGTGATGAATTTAATTCTTTTATATCATCTTTTTTTCCCTTTACTTACATGTCACTAAGTCCTTTTAGAGTATCTACTATGTACTGTGCTACATCCTGGGGGCACAAGGTGAGTATGACACTCTTCCTTCGGCTAACATTCTAGACAAGAAAATGGACATAGAAACAGAAAATCAGAATATCATACTGGAGCTTACCAGTCATGGAGGGAGACAGGAGGTAGAGGTTGGGCCCTCCAGGCTATGGGCACTATAAATCAAAAGGCAAGGAGTGAGAAAAGGCATCAGGATTTGCAGAGTAAGAGTATTCCCTGAAATAGAGGTAGTGGTGTGGTGGTGGTGATGGAGGGAGGCTTCAGTCAGATATTTGGATCTGATTGTAAAGTGATTTCATGCTAAGTTAGGGAATTTGGATTTTACTTTTAAAAGGCAAAGTGGTGCAAATGAAAAAAAGGGAAAAATATCCTTAAATGCTGTAGTCAGAAAAAAAACAACAACTCCTGATTAAATTCTGGTTCTGCCATTTATTAATTATACTAGAGGCCCTGTGCACGAAATTCATGCACTGGGTGGGTGGGGGGGAGGTGTCCCTCAGCCCAGCCTGTACCCTCTCCAATCTTGGACACCTCGGGGGATGTCTGACTGCTGGTTTAGGCCCAATCCCTAAACCAGCAGTCAAACATCCCTCTCACAATCCAGGACTGCTGGCTCCTAACCACTCGCCTGCCTGTCAGCCTGATCGCCCCTAACCGCTCCCCTGCTGGCCTGATTGATGCCTGACTGCTCCCTTGCTGGCCCAATGGCCTCCAACCGCCCTCCCCTGCTAGCCCGATGGCCCCCAACTGCCCTCCCCTGCCAGCCATCTTGTGGTGGCCATCTTGTGACGGCCTTCTTGTGGTGGCCATCATGTGGGGACCATCTTGTGACAATGTGGGGGCGGCAATCTTTTGATGATGTGAGGGTGTTGTGCGAGGGTGCGAGGGTTACCTAGGCTTTTATTAGTATGATAATATTGTGCCTATGATTGGAAATAGCTCAGTCTCTATTTCCTCATCTCTAAAAATAAACATGATAACACCTAGTTTGAAGGCTACACGAGACAATGCCCATGAAAAGAAGGAAAACTGCTTAGTGGGTTCTAGAGTGATGCTATCCAAGTGGGAGCCACTAGTCGCATGGGGCCACTTAATTAAAATTAGAGAAAATAAAAGGATTTATTTTTGAGATGCACTAGCTATCTTTCAAGTGCACAGTAGCCTTATGTGGTTAGTGACTATCATATTGGAAAGCCCTAATATAGAACATTTGCATCAATGGAGAGCATTTTATTGGTTAGTGCTTACCTAGAGAAGTTTCTCTGACCTACTGGAGGCACCAGGCTCCTAACTGATAAAGTTA
The DNA here is from genome assembly GCF_963455305.1 of Plecotus auritus. Lineage (NCBI taxonomy): Eukaryota > Metazoa > Chordata > Mammalia > Chiroptera > Vespertilionidae > Plecotus > Plecotus auritus. The sequence continues at coordinate 43,857,027 of NC_137775.1, forward strand.
ATGTGTTGCTAGTATGTGCTATACTGTATTATTAAATTTTTTTTCTTTAAAATAAAGCTTGGCAATGGGTTGAGATCAAGATAGGGTTTCCTTCTGAGAGGTCAGTCCTGTGCTGACTGCAGCAGGCACCCCAGCTCCCTTTTGCAGTCATGGGAGAGGCTTGGAATTACACTTAGTTCTCCTGGAAATGGCCAGAGTGACAAGCAAACTGCTGGAACTGAGGCGCAAGTTTCCCTGGGGACTTACTCCAGGATCTAAACTATATTCTCTAGGGGTTCGTCTGTAGGCTTGACTCATGCCATTTCAAATAACAGCTTAATTCATCCTGTTCTTTACTAAGGTTTCGTAGCCCAGCACACCAGGAATGATGGGCATTTCTACTGACAGGTAGACACCTGCACTGAACTCTCAATTCCCTTCAACCTAGACCACTTGCCCAGGAAGAGTTTATTAACTTCCAGTTTCTACTTAACTTTGGTTTTGCTCAGAGAGTTAGCTGAAGTTATAAGGACAGGTCCTTTTTCCACAGGGAAGTTACTTTCAGCATTAAAAAATATTAAAGGGATTATTGAGAGAAGGGAATGTATAAAATGTAGTTGGTAAATTAAGTACAACAATAACAACAACACAAAACAAAACTAAAGCTTTCCTTAACAACCTTGGGAAAAAAGGATTCTTGCTGACAATTGTATCATGGTATTATATTATTGCATAATTTATTTTGTACACATAATTGGCTTTTACTTGGGAAGCAAGAAAGCCCAGGTGGAAATATTAAAAAGAAGTCAAGTGAGAGACCAACTGGGAGAAATTAAATCTATCAGTGTGTAAATATAAGAAGGTGAAAGGAACCTGGCGTTCGTTGAGGTCCATATGCAGATGGGGAGGGTTGCTGGAGAAGTTCCCCGTGGCCTGTAATGACTTGGGGGAATTTGAAGAATTGGCAGAGATTCAGCTGGCAATGAGAGGTGGTTGGAGTTATGATGAGAAATGGGGAGGATTTCAGACAGGGGGAATATGTGCTCAGTTGTAGGGATGGAATAGCCCACATCCTCTTTAGTAGGAAGTGAATAGACCATTTTACCAACAACTAAGTGATCTATATATTTTCTGGATAAGAAGTAAGTTTTGATGTTGTTCAGCCCAGACTTGGTGGGAACGAACAGACCTTGAATAATATAGCAATAATTAAGTAAGTTTGTTTATTGCACACTTTGAGTCAGGCAATGAGCTAAAATAGTTTTAACATACATTATTTAATTTAACCTTCACAACAGTCCAATGTGGCAGATACTCATATTCATATTTTATAGATGAGGCCACTTGAATTTAGAGAGGTTAAGTAGTCTCCCCAAGGCTTAAGTGGCAGGAGACCATTCTCCATGGGTCTCTTGCATCTCTGTTCATCTTTAGAGCAGGGCCACTGGCTGCCTCTGTTCATGGATGTTTGTATAACTAATCATTTTGACAGACAGAGCTAGTATTTCCTTTTGGGGCAAAGGGAAGGCTTATTTATTTTCTAGTGCAATAAAAATAATGTTTTCCTCTGGATCAAATGTTGATCAGGCTTGACTGCCTCTTCTAAGAATATGGATTTTGTAAGCTCAGAAATGCATGTATAGGAGTCACTTGATTTCTTCTTTCCTTTCCCTGTGGGAACTGAGGTTCAGGACTGTGGAGTAAATGGTAATACCTTGGATACTTCATGCTATTACTCTGAGTAGATTTTTGTTTTTAATTAAATAAGCTGACTTATTTTTAATTACATTTATTAATTATTTGTTTAATGTATTTGTCCGTAACCAGGAGCTTTGTGTTTTCTTCCAGCATTGATGAAACTGAAGCAGACTTGTTAGCGTGCAGTTAGGGTAAATTCTCAGAGCACTCACAAGTATGACCATCTGGTAAGTAGGGCAATGACCTTAGAAGGCTTTAGAAGTCAAATAACTAGTAGGTGATAAGGGCCTGTGCTAGAGTCCTTTGAAAGGATGAAATAGATGCTAGAAACAGAGAGGAAGACACAAGATTGGGAGAGAATATTTTGGGATGGAGTGTGGAGCAGGGGTAGCCAGAAAGTATAAAAAGGTCGAAGCGATATTAAAATTCTAAACTTGAGCAGATGAATGCAGAAATTAATAAATTGAGTAACTACAACTGGTTCTTGGAGGAACATTGGCAGCTTCTTTTATGCTTTCAGAGTTTTATTTCTCTGAGGAAAAGAGCTGAATATTTAAAAAAATTCTCTGCATAAGCTCTAGCAGAGAAAGAATGCATAAAACATGTAAGCTGGATTTCTCCTCTCCTCTCAAATTAGTAGAGCTATGGAGAGGACCTGGAGGTAGCTGCTTACTGTTGGTGTGTGTGTGTGTATGTGTGTGTGTGTGTGTGTGTGTGTGTGTGTGTGTGTGTGTGTGACCAGGGGTCAGGGAGAGGAATGAGTGGTGGAGCAATGAATGGCCCCTTAGCTGTTGAGGCCCTTTCCCCTGGCTGACTGAAGGCTGGCTGTGTCTCTCCTAAGGGAAAGCTTGTTTCCTAGGCACCGCTCAGGGAAATGATCACTTTAGTTAGGTCAGGTGAATGCTTTGCCCCCTTACTCTTTTCTTAGATGGACTTTTCAATAACAAAAGCATAAAATGCTATCTACTGCTCTTGCAGTGTCACTTACGATGGCAACAATTTATATACCTTTTTCTTTTGTCGCCTATATAATCTCTTGGGTTTCCTAAGAAGCAATGAAAGACAAAGGAAATGGCAAATAAATGGCATCTGTTTGTATCATCTCCTGGGCCCCTCTGCTTTAGCCAATTGTCAGTTCAGAAATTCATACCAGGTTGTATTTTTAAAATAAGGAGAAACCCTCCCAAAAGATCCAAGTCCACGGAACCTGAGGGGCACAGTTGCCATGTTCCCTGTATTGCATTCCTTATGGGAAAAGAAAATTGCTCAGTGTTTGCTATTTCTGATTCAGTTTGGTGAACTTTATCTACCGTTACACATTCCCTTAGTGAGTGGCAAATTAGGTGATGACAAGATTATGTTGCTGTCCCCCCACCGCCCCCCAGGAAGTCTGTGGAGGCAACACTTCATGCCCCTCTGACAGGAGCCCAGGTGACTTGGGAACAGAGTAGCACCACATAGTAGTAAAAATGTTTTAATCTTTAAAAAAGGAGGCATGGTCTTTATTAGATGATTTTAGGTGTTGTAGAGTAGTCAGCCATAAATGTACCTGCGTACATAGGCATGACCTGCGTTTTTTTCCTTCTTCTTCTTTCTTTCTTTTCTTTTCTTTTTTTTTTTTTTTGTAGCTATGCTATCATTTTGAACATCTCCTGTATCTATGGATAACAGGTTCTCAGGTGAAGCGCTGAGTATGTCACTGAAAGCCCAGTGGAGTTAAGTGTGTAAAATCAGTCTGAACATATGCTGTAATGGATTTGACCTCGAAGAGCACTACAAAGAGAAATTGCAGATAACCAACTGAACTGACTTCTGAAGCTTGTAGTTCTGACAGCTGAGATACAGAGAGAACAGTGAGACCAAACACATAGAAATGAACAACTCAGAGATAGCAGAATATATGAGTCTGATTTTTAAAAGGAAGTGAAGCTAAATAAAAAATAACTTATTCTCTAGCACTTTAAAAAAATATTCTTTCGTTGGTTCCCCCACAATGTCCTTGGAGTATAATAAATAATTTGTAGCACCTACTATACTTTTCCAGATCACATTGGTACCTGTTAAAATAAATACTTGATCAATATGTAAGCATATGAATAAAATGCAAAATAACTTAAGACTTAGACTCTAAGCGGGTGACAGCACCACAGAGGTGACTGCCTTACTTACTGTCTTGGGCAAAAATAACCTTAGCAACAGTGATTTAGGCTAAGATTTCAGTGCTTCTGTGATGAGTATCTCAGTAATTTATGGTTTATTTTTTACTACAACAGAGATAACATGTTTAGACGCATTAAATTTCACACATTATGATGTGTCATAGCAAGCATAATTTTTGCCATTTTTACCTTGGACACTCCATTTATAGCACACATACTTTTTTCCCACTACTGAGATCAGTTTTTATGTTTCCAGTCCATGTTTTACCAGAACCTAATCAGTCACTAGTATTTCTTGTACAGCTAACTGGGCTTAGGGCTAAAGCATGTGGCCATGAAACAAGCCCAAACCAAACCGTTTACTTGCAGTTTATAGCTGCGATCTTGATCTGCTACCCAGACCCAGAACAACATGCTCCAATCAGCTAGGCCATAGGAATTTTGTATAGAGCCTCAAATATACAAACACAATCATGTACACAAAGGCTTCCATAATTCCATACTCAAATGATGCTAGAAAATAGATTGTGGAAATTGTATGGACTATATGATTTCAGATATTTCTATTGTCACAGGTAAACATACTGTATAATGAGAGACAGTGGAAATACCGGAGTGAAATGTCCAGGTACCACAGAAAACAGAGTTGTGCCAAACAAGGCAGAGATATATGAATTAGATTGATTGGCCTTGAGGTTACAGTGACCTGTGACTTTTTACATTCGTTTAGAATTGTTTTCCTTTTTTGTAGTGGGATAGATGGATTTCCATGTGAAACATTTTTTTGAGAGCATTTGCTACCCAGCGAAATGTTGCAGCAGTACATTCTTATAAGTGTGAGATGATGTGCTAGTGATTATGGCTGCTATGCTGAATAGTTATTTCTAAACAATGCTTGCAAAATACTCCACTGTGTAATTTGTTGGTGTTGTTGCAGCTTACTGATGGCACACCTTAGGAAAGTGTTTCTCTGCAATTCTCTCATAATGGAGACGGAGCAAGATGACTTCCAAGTTTTCTTTCCTTTATTGTGCTTCTTCCTCTCTTCTGCTTCTTGGGGTTTTCCATCCTGTTGTTTGGAGTCTGAGACCAGTGCAAATACAGGATCATGTCAGAAGTATGATAACTACCATGCAGCACAGTTGCATATATGCAGAATGTTGAGCTGAAAGCCAGCAGGTTTGCATTTTGGTTCATGATTAATGTAGAGCCAAAATTCTGATGCGCTTGCTCTTACTAAAGGAAACAGATAAAATGAGTGGTAGACCAGAATGCAGGGAATATTGAATATAACTGCCAACAGCAGTATTCAAGGCTATAACACACTAAGGTGAAGGCAAACATAGTTGACATTAACATTATTTGGATAGTGTTTTTTTGTTTGTTTGTTTGTTTCTCCCTCTGGTTTTAGAGACTCAGAGCAACGAAGACAATACGTAAAGCGGTTTGTGTCTCTTCCTTTTTGCATGTCGGAGAATGAAGCACCTCAGCTTCAATCATCATTTTGCTGGTTTTTAAAAGTGTTTTCCCTTGTTTTATGTAACACACCACGCTGAGCACAGCATCCCGCGTGACACCATGCTGTGGGGTGTGAAGTTGAAGCCATTGAACACTCTGAATTTCCCCAGTGTGTCTCAGTGGCAGAACCCCTTGTGCTAAATGTGTGCGTGCTGTTCCACTGAGAAAATTCGATGTTCAGTGGCTCTCCGAGTTTCTCATTTCATACCTATGGAGAAGAGGCTCAGTGGCTGCCTATTGAGTTTTCATTGTGAAGTAATACAGATGGTCTAGTTCAAGGTTCTTTAAAAGGCACACAGGGAAAGATGTTATGTTTCTGCTTATTTTTCCTATTTTATGTGCATTTCTTCCCTTTTAAAGTGTGCATTTTATATAATTAGTCAAATATGATATTGCTCTAATTTTGATGTAGGAAGAATACATGAAAACTAACAATTCTTCTGATGAGGGCTGCCCTATGCCAGTGTATGACAATGACTTGTGACACTTTTGCTAGTCTGTTCTGGGTAAATGCTGAATTTGGTTCATAGCTGAGCCTATAATCAGAACATTAGGCAGTCAGAAAATTGTCAGTTGCATTGTAGCTTTTCCTAAATGTTGCTATATTTCTCTAGACTGACTTAATTTACCCTCTTGAAGACAATGTTAGTGAGTGCCTCAGTCTGTGAAATCTAAAATGGAGGAATTAACAGATATAGAACTATATTTAACTATTATGCATAGTATTTTTAAATCCTTCAAAACATTAGGAAAAGCATTTTATGTAATTTGGTAGTTTACATTTTACAGCACATCTGTTAAATGTATAATAATTTAATGGAAAAATGTCCCTGCTACTTCCTAGGCAGTTTTTGGCAAATGATTTGTTTCCCCATAATTATACCTGTGTCTAGGCTGATAATTGTCAAGACATTGTTTTCAATGGGTTTTTAGCTAGTAGCTGTTTTCAATGGTTTGTTAGCTAGTAGGGTAAAATTCATTTCCTTTGTCATTAGGTGGAAAAATGTTTTCTGCTGGAAGCAGAGAAATTGTAGGCAGATGCATATCTTTTTACATGCATTCCTACAAAAATGTGTAAATAGATATGCATTATAGAATATGCAAGTAGAATTTGGAGATTCACTTCTGAATGTAAACTATGAATACTACTTGAATCACTTCCATTTGCTTGGAAAAAAAATGATCAAGATAGCTAAGACTGAGAGTAGAAGAGGAAAGTGTATGTGCCAACAATGTAAGAGTGAGTACAGACTTAAATGGAGAACCATTCATTTCAGAAATAAAAAGTAACTTCACTGAGCCCATTCCCTTTCTGAAAATAAGTTCCTATTTTTATGTAATTATTAAAAATTTAAAAATATATCAAGAAAGGGGGGAAAAGATAGTTTAGGCTTTTACCATATATATCAACTCAACACAAAGTAAAACAAAGACACACTTCTTAGCTTAGGTTGTGATAACTAGTTTGATGGATAGTTTTGAGTACAACAAAGTGATGTTTTTATATTGTTCAGACAATTCATATATTTAAATGGGAAGTATAGGCAAGTTGTTATGTTGCAGAAGACCGAGAAGAATCAAGCAACGCTTAGAGAGATGGAGTTACACTTTATTATTATTATTATTATTATTATTATTATTATTACACATGGGCCAAGAGAAAACTGTATTTCAAATTCTGGGTCCCAACACGGAGGAAGTTTCTCTATTTATATCTTTTTACCCTCTCCCAAATATGGGGTCTTCTAGTCCCCTTTGCAAGTTCTTAAAGAGCCCTATGTGCTGGGGCTTTGAGACCTCAACCAAAGGCTTGGCCTGGCGCCAGCACTGATAACTTCATTGGGGGAAGGTTTATGGCCTCTCTGGAATGGGGGTAGTCTTATTTTCCTTATTATTTAAGCAAGCAAGCATTTACAGAAGCCAAAATAGCAGGGTTAAAATTTCAAACAGAAGATGGAAAGTACTTGTCAGTATTTTGAAAATATATCACAAATATATTATTCTCTCCTCCCACATTTTAAAAATAGTGTTCCAAAATACAAAGTTAACGAGAATGAGATTCTTCCATGGAGAAGAAATTTAACTTGAGAGAAATCTCTCCTTAATTAAAGTTGAGATTTGGGTATATTCCTCTTGGAAGCCGCCCATTGTCCTCACTAGCAGAGAGGTGTGGACAAGGAACCCGGAAGGCTAGTCAACCTTGAAGCTCTGAAAGGTCAGAGCCAACCACCCACTGTTTAGTTGAGACACTGGTAGCTAAAGCAACTTCCAACTTCTAGTTTTATGTAAATTCTTGCTGATTGGCTATTACTGGAATTGCCTGCCTAAAGGCTATGGGTGTATCCCATAGTCTTAATAAAAGGGATAGCAAGGCCAGAGCAGGGTGAAGTCCTTCCCCTTGAGTTGGGCTCCTGCCTGGGCCCCAATATTTCCAAATAATATTTTCTAGTCTCTTTCATTTGCGTGTGGCCTCCTCCAGAGCCCGAACCCTGAACCTGAACCCTGAACCACACGGGACGTGAAAGGGGTTCACTACATATTCCTATAGAATTTTTCTTTGAAGCCAGTTGCAGAGTTTTTAACCACCATATCACTTATCAGTTATGAAATGAATGAGAATAGGTTAGTCAGTGGTTTGTAAGGGTTATACATGTTAAGAAGGAAAGACAGAAATAGCACTTCAAATGATGATGATACTGGGAAAATGTCCCTACAAGGAATGAATGACATTTGCTTTTAAAAAAAAAGCAGAAGGAAAAAAAATGCATAATTAAAATACAGGATGAGTGCTAAGAATGAGTACTACAGAAAAAGAATTGTGTGTTATAGTTGACTAAAAATATGTTGAGATGTATAAATGTGTTTGACTCATTTTGGATTGACCTAATCATTAAGTCAACTAGTTAAATAGATTTGTGAATATAAATACAAATTATAGTCATCATTGTGATGCTGTTGTCAGAGAAAAATTGCCAGTATATTTCTAGGTTATGTTAAAAATAGATGTGAAAAAGATGAGCCAGAAAAAAACCTTTCTCAATATTAGTTAGACAGTTATTAGGATATTATGGTACATCTTGTTTCTTGTGCTTTTAAAGTTCTGCAGACAAAGAAGATTAAGTTTTTAAAAAGAATTTCATTTTCTTAAGGTTGAAAAAGGGTCAAATGAGTTTGAATCATTAAGTGATGTAAAGTTTTTATGAGGCAAATTAATGGCAATTGCTTCTGACATTTCATAAACTGAATGATTCATTAGTCAATGGTACATTTATGGAAATCTAACACACTGGTAATTTGCCAGGTAGTGCATGAAATCCAGAAATGTCTTAGCATTCCCTGTTATACGCGGAGTTTGTAATATAGTTATGGAAGACCAGTACAACAATTGAGTTCCAGAGAAGGGGTGTCAGTGTGATTTGCCAAAGGGTGCTCCCTGGGGACTATGATTTACTTGGACTTCAAAATGAGTGAGATTTGGAAAGAACGGCGAGACAAGAGAACTATTTTAGCAAGAGCTGCAAGGTGGGGGAGAGAACTAGTAAAGGCAAAGGAACAAAGAAGGATGGCAGGAGTTCAAAGTGTTTGTTTTGGTTTGAACCTGATATAGACATAGTTCTTAATTCGAAAATTTTATGTTTGTTTTTATGGAGATCAACACATTGTACAGTCATCAAATACAAATGTTTAGTGATGCCGAAGTTTAAAGGAAGCAAATCTTGCCCTTAGTATTTCAGAATTAAAAATGATCTTAAATACCATGAATTAGTTTCTCATTTTACATATGAGAGAATTACTTTAGTTGATGAATTCCTATTAATTCACCTTGTTAATTCTAGGGTGAGGAATAAAAGCCAGATCTGATATAGGTTAGTGTTCTTTCTGCTAACTTCTGCTGACTTTCTGTATAAAATGAAAAGACAACTTTGATCTTGTTATTTAAGGCTTCTTTGATAATATTTTTAAAAAACAAAAGTGAGGTTTGATGGTTAAACCTTGGGAAAAGATTCTGCTGAAATTTGCGAGCAATTGCTCATCATAGCTGTTCATGCATTTGATCCATTGAAATTGCTCAGGGGTGAAAAGTGCCTGTGTTGTTTGTAATAATCTTAATCAAACAGTTTTAAGGCTGTCATTAGAACAAAGAAAAATTTGTTTTAGATTTTCTTTATTGACATACATTGACCTTTCAACCTTAGGAATTGATAAATCCACCACAGATACATTCTTTCCCACGCGGCTCCCAGTCCTGGCTGCGTTCCATAATTGTGTTAGAGGTGCATTACATTCTGCTGCAGGTGCCTTTTTCTTCCTTCCCCAACTGGTGATGTACTTGTCTGTCCATTGATGTTTTGGAAAATGACTAATAAGCTCCTCACTTCACACTGAAAAAAATGGTTGTCCATATCATCCATAACTACAGAGGGATGCACTGTGGAGTGATCTCTTCTGAGTCAGTAGCCCCATAGGCACACACCCCCAGCTGAAATGTGGAATGACTTGTTCTTGTGACAGTGTGAAAACCTTGCAAGTGTAAAAGAAAACACAAAATTAAATGTCACCTATCAATGTGTGCACTTATAATTTTAGTGTTATTTTTTTACAATTCAAATCAAGGCTAAGAGATTATCTCCTACAAATTTTAAGTGGGTTCAGTTTCAGCTTATGTTAAAAATGTCAAGCATTATTCTAGGATGCACTCCCATTTGAGCTTCTGTATCTGTTGTATGATCATAATGACCATCCTTGTTTTTTATTCATTTGTATAATTTTTCCCTTGATTGAATTAAAAATAGAAGAATAAAAGAGCCCTTTGTCTACTTTCATTTAAAGTGTTTAATGGACAGCTTTAATTATCCTATCTAATAAAAGAGTAATATGCAAATTAACCATCACTCTGCTACACCACAAGCCACACCCACAAGCCACGCCCACCAGCCAATCAGGAGCAAATATGCAAATAAACCCAACCAAGATGGCTACGACCACAGAGAGCAGGAGGGAGTCTTGGGTTTCCCTGGCAATGGAGGATGCCAAGCTGTCCGCCTGCCCTTGCCGGCCTAGGCCTCCACTCAAGGCTACAAAGTTTCAATGATAGAAGATACATAAACCCCAGATACCAGGGCCTCCACTTGGGTCACCAGGGGGCGTGGCCGGCCTGCAAACCACCACAGGCCCCTCGCCTAGGCTGCCTCATGCCCCAAGGGAACCCCCACCCTGATCCGGGACATACTTCGGGGCAAACCAGCTGGCCCCCACCTGTGCACCAGGCCTCTATCCTATCTAATAAAAGAGTAATATGCAGATTGACCATCACACCAACACACAAGATGGCTGCCCCCATGTGGTCAAAGATCCTGCCCCCATGTGGACACAAGATGGCCACCACAAGATGGCCAGCAAGGGAGGGCAGTTGGGAGGGACCAGGCCTGCAGGGGAGGGCAGTTGAGGGGGACCAGGCATTCAGGGGAGGGCAGTTAGGGGTGACCAGGCCTGCAGGGGAGGGCAGTTAGGGGAAAACAGGCTGGCAGGGGAGCAGTTAAGCATCAATCAGGCTAGCAGGGGAATGGTTAGGGGGTGATCAGGCTGGCAGGAAGAAGTGGTTAGGGGCAATCGGGAAGGCAGGCAGGCAAGCAGTTGGGAGCCAGCAGTCCTGGATTGTGAGAGGGATGTCTGACTGCCCATTTAGGCCTGATCCTACCGGGATCGGACCTAAACGGGCAGTCGGACATCCCTCGAGGGGGGTCCCAGATTGGAGAGGGTGCAGGCTGGGCTGAGGGACACACACCCCCGTGCATGAATTTTGTGCACCGGGCCTCTAGTATGTATGTATGTATGTATGTATATATATATATGTATATATATATATATATATATATATATATATATATATATGAAGTAAAATATGTAATGTATTATGATTCTTCCCACAACATATACCCATATACTTAATTGATATAGGTCACTAGGGCATTAATAAGTATGAAAAGAACTGAAAATGAAAGGTAATTATTATGAGAAGATAGTCACTGAGCTACTGAGTGAATGGATTCTGGAATAATTAAAAAAAAATTTAAAACTTTAAGAGATCAGTGTAGTCATATATTTTAAATGTCCACAAGATATTCTTTTTAATGAGATTAAGTAGTTTTAAATCTTTTACTACTGAACAACTTACAGAATTGATATTTTTTATCTAATTTACTTCAGTTGGCTAAATCACTTGGCTGTCTTGTATTCCCTAAAGATGCAATAATAGTCATCAGTTGTTTCAGTAAAAAACAAAACCCATAAAATAGTTAAGATGGGGGCATGTACAAATTACAGTTAAATGGCTGAATATTTTCTCCTTTTAATTGATTAATTTGGTATCATTTTAATTCAATTTTGGGTTTCTTTGGAAAGAGTCAGAATAATCTAGAGTGAAAGAAATACTAGTCTAGCCCTGCCCGTGTTGCTCAGTGGTTTAGCATCAACCTATGACCCAGATTCTTCCCACAACATATTCCATATAGTTAACTGATATAGGTCATCTAGGGCATTAATAACTGTTTGATTCCTGGTCAGGCACATACCTGGGTTTCGGGCTCAGTACTTGGTGGGGGTCATGCAGGAGACAGCTGATAAATGATTCTGTCTCATCATTGATGTTTCCATCTCTCTCTCCCTCTCCCTTCCTCTCTGAAATCGATAAAAATATATTAAAAAAAAAGAAATATTAGGTTAAATATTTGGGGTTTTCTCCTGACACTTTCATTAGTTTTCTGGGAGATCTTACCCAAATTTCCAGTACCTCAAGATTCCTATCTGGAAAGCAGGAACAGAAAAGAGTTGCTATAAAGATAAAATTATTTGCACAAAAGAGTTTTTGAAATTTAAAATATTGTATGCATGTATCTTAGATTCAGTTTCAGGACATTTTTCTAATAATTCTTTTCCCCCTCACATTTTCAAGATCACACTATGATAATGATTTTTTGTAATGGCTGGAGTTTCTTCTTATTGTTTTCTTTTATCTGCTTTGCTTTCTGTCTCTTGCATTATTTTTACCTTTTGAAGGTATGAGGATTCATTTCCTATGAATGATCTACTTCCTATGTGATCTCTTCCCTCTTTATCAATTAAGCATAACCACCAGAATCCTGAGAACAGTTTTTAATCTCCTTGACTGCGTTTTAACATTATTATATACGATGCGTTTGGACTTTTTTGTGGATATGCATCAAATCTAACTATAGTGTATAGGTGCAGCTGAAGAAGGGGAGTAGTTTATGTGACTTTGAACATCTCAAAATTATACTAAACAGTATGGATTTAAAAAATGTAAGTCAAGGGTTTACAGACCAGAACTGACTTTTAGTAAAGTTGTGAACTTAAGATTCTCCAGTTAGTCTAGAGATCAGAGGCAAATCTAGAGCTCTGGATCTTTTGTAACCCATGGACAATAGGCACAGTGACTCTGTTTATAATGCAAACTCAGTACTTATTGTCTGTCTCCCTCATTTAGGCTTGGCCTTCGATTTATTCTGTAATGGAATTGAAGATGAGTGTGCTGTCTGACCTATCTAGGAAAGGCAAAGAAGAGCAATGGGAGATTAAAATAGAGACTTATCCTCATGTTAACTCTTTGCTAACCTTGTGGCTATACTGATTATATTTAGCATTTTTATTTGTGAAGAGCTTTTACAGAGACATTCTTTCATATATTCTTCTATTTGTTTATTAACGCAAAAATGTTTGTTGGAGACTTTCTGTAAATAAGCGCTGCCCAAGGTACTAGAAAACACTAATGAAAAGGGAAGCATGCTTAACAGTCTGACAGGATTAACCTTTCTCTTGTTTGTTTGGGTTTAGTTCGTGGGGGTTCAGGAGAGGATAGCAACATTAGTTGCAGGGGGTCATTTTTACCCCAAACTGTGACAGGTCCTATGGAAATACTCATTTAATGTATTTTATCCATTTCTATAACTGGGGAGTTAATAATTTACATTATTTTCTTGTTTGATCACATTATCAAGTATAGAATCCTGGAGCTCCAAAGATGATAAAATATGAAATTTTAGTATGTTCTATGGAATCATGTAGAAGATTATTTCTGTCTTGTTCATTTAAGGGAGAAGAAATTGTTTATCATTGCCATGGGGAATTTGCAAACAGTGATGACAGGTTTTCTGGTCGTTTTCTTGATTTCTTTGTTTGCCAGTTTCTTCTGTTCATTAGATTTCACCTATAAGTGAGATCATATGATATTTGTCTTTCTCTGGCTTATTTCACTTAGCATAATACTCTCCAGGTCCCTCTATGATGTCTCAAAGGGTAAGAGATCCTTCTTTTTTATAGCTGCATAGTAATGTAAATGTACCACAGCTTTTTTATCCACTCATCTAATGATAGGTACTTTGGCTGTTTCCAGATCTTAGCTATTGTAAATAACACTGCAAGGAACCTAGGGGTGCATATTTTCTTTCTGATTGGTGTTTCAAACTTCTTATGATACACTAGTGGCCCGGTGCATGGATTGGTGCACATTGAAATGAAATTGGGAGCTCACGCCCGCATGCCTGGGGAGTTTCCACGTCCCATGAGCTGCTGGGAAGTCACATGGGGAGTCTGTCCTCCTCCCCCCAGCTTCCTGAAAAAATATTTCCAAATGTCCCTTCCGACGCCAGGTTCATGCCTTGCTGGCCAGGAGGTCCCCAGTGGATGCCTTGGACTGTACTGGATGCTTTCCACTGCTTGGAGCCAGATAAGAGACACTCCAAGGTGAACAATACAAAGTTGCGGGGGGGGGGGGGGCGGGGGTGCTCTGTTGCTCCCGCCCCCACCCTTCAGATCTATCTTTCTTTGACTTTTACCCCGATTTGTCAGTCGCCACCTTGTGGCCACTGTTATATTGCTGCCTTCCACTGTAGCTTGGGGCAATTGGTAAGGGATGAGATTTGATCTTGATGCCTGAGGCAGAGTTCCAGGAGCCCAGCGGTGATATTAGGCTCATCCTGGTTACTCTGAGTGGCCGTGATTCAACCATTCTCTGGAGATTGTAACTGCAGGCTTATGGGGTATGAGGGATGTAGCAATGCGCTAAGTGGCAGGCAGCTGGGGAGGAGTCCGAGCCCTAGCCCGGTGCTGCACTGCTCCTGCTCACCCTGGCCCTGCTGCACCTGCTGCCGCCACCACTCGCTAGTGCTGCTGTGGAGGTGGGAGAGGCTCCCGCCACTGCAGCTGCGCTGGCCAGCTGTGTGCCCGGCTTCTGGCTGAGCAGCACTTCCACTGTAGGAACACACTGACCACCAGGGAGCAGCTCCTGCATTGAGCATCTGCCCCCTGGTGGTCAGTGCGCATCATAGCTCCTGGTTGACCAGTAGTTCTGGTTGTTCCGGTTGTTTGGGAGTAATGGTCGCTTAGGCTTTTATATATATAGATTGTGAGCCATTTATTTTTTGTGGTGAGAACATTTAAGATTTACTCTCAGTAGCGTTCAAATACATAATACATAATACAATATTGTTAACTATAATCACAATGCTGAGCATTAGATCCTCAGAACTTATTTTTCTAACTGGAAGATTATACTCTTTGACTAACATTTCCCCATTACACATTCCTCCCAGCTTTTGGTAACCACCTTTTGACTCTCTATAGTTTGGCTTTTTAAAATTCCACATATAAGTGATATCATACAGTATTTGTCTTTTTCTGTCTGACTTACTTTACTTAGCATAATGCCCTTAAGGTCCATCCATGTTGTCTCATATGGGAGGATTTCCTTCTTTCCTGTGGCTGAATAATATTCAAATGTATATACATATGCATGCCACATTTTCTTTATTCATTTATTTGTTGATGAACATGTAGGTTGTTTCTATATCTTGGCTATTGTAAATAATGCTATAGTGAACATGGAAGTGCAACAAATGTGGCTTTGAGGTACTGATTGCAGTTCCTTTGTATAAATACTCTGAAGTAGAATTGTTGCATCATATGGTAGTTATATATTTTTAATTTTTTGAGGAACATCCATACTGTTTCCCATAGTGGCTACACTAATTTACATTCCTAGCAATAGTGCACGAGGGTTCCCTTTTCTTCACAGCCCCACCAACACTTATTATTCCTTGTCTTTTTGATGATAGCCATTCCTACAGGTGTGAGATGTTACCTCATTGTGGTTTTGATTTGCATTTCTCTGATTATTAGGGATGTTGAGTATCTTTTTTTGTAACTGTTGGCCATTATAATCTTTTTATTCTATTTAAGATCTATAAAATATGTAAAAGTTATGTATTAGTACACATAATAATAGAATGAACAGCTGTGATAAAACCTACTGGAGCTACTGGTCACTGGGTGTGCACCCTTTGAGTTATTCAGGTCATTCCTGGCTTCTTTTGTTCTAATTGATTTGGAATTATATTCTACCATTTGGTAAATATTTTGATATCTCTGTTATCATCAACTAACCTTTGAACAAGAACATTATCAGTGCCATTGAATATATTTCTTTGCTCCCTTACTTCCCTTTCAGACGTGACTACTATCCTGAATTACGTGTATATCAACTTTGTTTTTTTTAGAAATGATATTATTTCATTTTGTTGCTCTGAATTTTATAAAAATAGTATTATACTGTATACATTTGTCTGGGACTTGCCAGTTTCACTCAGTGTCCTATTTCTAAGATTTACTGAGATGGTTCTGTGAAACAGCACATTCGTTTCCACAGTGCTCCGCGATGGCACTCATAAATCATGTTTCCATGCATCTAGAAGTCTGTTTCTGGGCTCTCTTCTGTTCCACTATGTCAAATTTCTTTTGAAATTCCCTGTTTTAACACTACATTGTTCTAATTGTTCTGTATAATAAGTGTTGATCTCTAGAGGGGCAAAGCTCCCATTTTGTGCTTAATCCTTAGGAGTATCTTGGCAATTCTTGAGATTTCATACTTTTGTAAAAATTTTTTTTAGGATAAGTTTTTCAAGTAACTTAAGAAGTGGAATTTGTTTAAAAATGTATTCAATCCAAAAATAATTTAGGGGAAAATCGATGCTTTATAAAATCCAGCCTTCTTTTTTACTAGTCAGCGTTCACTCAGAGAAACAGAACCAGCAGGAGATCTTTATTAAGGGATTTATTGCGGGGAATTGACTGACATGATTGTGTGACTGGCGAGGCAAGTGCAATGTCACAGGCAGGCCACGAGGAAGGTCAGGCCAGAGCTCTTGGGACACACTGAAACTGTTGTCCACAGGTGGGATTTCCTCTTCACGGAAGTCTCAGCATTGCCTGGAAGGCTTTTGAAATGATTGAATCAGGCCCACCCAATTATTCAGTGTAACCTCCATTACTTAAAGTCAGCTGCATATGGACTTAATAAAATACCTTCATAGCAACACCTAAACTGTTGAGTAGCATACATATA
Organism: Plecotus auritus; assembly: GCF_963455305.1. Classification (NCBI taxonomy): domain Eukaryota; kingdom Metazoa; phylum Chordata; class Mammalia; order Chiroptera; family Vespertilionidae; genus Plecotus; species Plecotus auritus. The sequence continues at coordinate 43,873,797 of NC_137775.1, forward strand.
AAATTGGCCATTACACTGTCATGGTAGGTTTCTCCATTTATTTATATTAATTTTTCCACATTTAATGCCTTTTTGTATACAAATTTCCCCTATATAATCTTGTTTTTATTTTATATTTTCTAGCAGTGACATCTCTTGGTGTAGAGAAATCCAATTTATTTTTGTATATGCATCTTCTTTTAGTTATCCAACTGGCTAAACTCTTATTATTTCTAACTAGAAGCCCGATGCATGAAGATTCGTGCTAGAATGGGCTTTCCTTTCCCTGGCTGCTGGCACCGCCTTTCCACTCCGGCCCAGCCCCTTTCTGCTCAGGCCCCAGAGCCGCCTCTTTCCTCTTTGGGAGCCAACTCTTTCTGCTCCGGCCCCTCCTTCCCACACTGCCAGAGGCCCTGAGAGACCAGGGGTGCGGCTGAACACCTGCGTCATCACCATGGCAACAACACAAGCGTCCTGCCCCCCTGTCACTCAGCCGCTGACTATGCAAATTAATCGCCATCATTTTGGGTTAATTTGCATATCACTCCTGTTTGGCTGTTGGTGTAGCGGAGGTATGGTTAATTTACATTTGTCTATTATTAGGTAAGATAATTTTTTAGAGATTCTTTTTTGGTATTTTATGTTATATAACATAAAAATAACAATTTTGTTTCTTCCTCTTCAGTGCTTATGTTTTTCTAAATTAATTTTTAAATTGTATGTGGTAAAATTTACTCTTTGTGGTACATAGTCCTGTTCCTATGACTTTGCGCAAATGCATAAAGTTGTCTATTTACCATCATAATCAAAGTAAAGAACCGTGCATCATACCCCAACCCTCAAAAAAATTCTTCTGTGCCACATCTGTAGTTTTTCCTCCCCTTTCCCACACACCCTGACGACCACTCTTCTGTTCTTAATCCCTAAATTCTACCTTTTCTAGAATATTACACAACTGGAATCTCATTATATGTGAATAAAAATTATGTTTTTCTTAGGAAATTACCTATGATTGTATGTTTAACTTTATAAGAAACAGCCAAACTATTTTTCAGAGTATCTGTGCCATTTGCATTCTCACCAGAGTTGCAGTTATGAGCGCCTGCCTCGCTGACACTGCCTGAGTGGGGATCAAACCTGAAACCTTTTGGAGTATGGGACCACACGCCAACTAACTGAGCCACCAGGCCAGGGCTTGAGTTTTGAGAATTCAACATATTCTAGTTACAACACTTTTTGTCAGATATGTAATTTAAGAAGTTTTCTCCTCTTTCAGGGTTTTTCTTTCTTAATAATGTCTTTTTCAGAATAAAACATTAAAATTTTTTAAGTCCAAGTTATTAACACACTCTCTTTTGTTTCATGCTTTTGGGATCAAATTTAAGAAATCTTTGCCTAACCTGGTGTCACACAAATTTTCTGCTATGTTTTTTTCTAAATGCCTTATAGTTTTACGTTTTATATTCAGATCTATGGTATATTTTTAATTAAAATGTCATATAAGATGTGAAGTATGAGTTGAGATTTATTTTTTATTAATTGTTCTAGGACTATATGTGTATATGTGTGTTTGTGTGTGTGCACACATGTGCATTTGAGACATGCTAAATGATAGCACAGAATTGGTGATATATATATATATATTTTTTAAAATTAGTGTAGTGGATAAGAATATCACATATCCATAGTAGAAGAAGAAACTGAAATTCAGCAGCTGAAGAGCTTGCTCACAGTAACACCTGGAGAAAATAAAACCCAAATACAACCTTTACGCTTCCAATGTCCATGAGTGAAGTTCAGGAACATTTCTATCCTGTAAATCTTAAGTTCCTGTTTTATAACAACATTCTCATTGTTGCTGACAAATGACCTTTTTTTGTTTTAGAAAGTCCTCAGTATTGAAGCCCTTTTCGCTGAAATGTGGTGGTTGGTCTAGGTCCGTGGTTGGCAAACTGTGGCTCGCGAGCCACATGCGGCTCTTTGGCCCCTTGAGGGTGGCTCTTCCACAAAATACCATGGCCTGGGCGAGTCTACTTTGAAGAAGTGGCGTTAGAAGAAGTTTAAGTTTAAAATATTTGGCTCTCAAAAGAAATTTCAATCGTTGTACTGTTGATATTTGGCTCTGTTGACTAATGAGTTTGCCGACCACTGGTCTAGGTTAAGTCTTCTCTGTACTGTTGCAGTCTGTTCTAACCACCAGGGCTCTGAGAGGCCATGGAGCCATGTAGCCGTGACACTGAAGGAATTTAAGAAAAATAATGAAGTCCTGGTCTCCACCGGTCACAAAGGGTCTTATACCTTAGAGAGAGCTACAAAGGAGCATACAAAATCCAATAACTGGAAAATTGTGCTGGTTTACTCTCAGCAAGGAGGATTGATTTTCGCTTGTTCTGTATTCAATTAATTTGCCTAATTTAACCTTTAAAAATGTTACCTTCCCTTCCAATCTCAGTAAAATATACAATTTTTTTCTTGATTTAATTTTAGTAGACTTCACATTTATTCTCAGCAGTTGCTGCCCTTTTGGGTTGAACTGGGATAAGGAATGGGAAAAGGGAGATCTGAAAAGAAGGCTTTTAGAACATTTTTACCAGCATGAGCTTCCAGGCTGTGTTGATCTCTTAAATGTGTATAAATATATTCTCCTAGGTTGAGAATAGAACGGTAGCATTGAGGAAGAATGATAAATCAATGATAAGTTAATGAAACCAAACACCTTACACTATCTAGCTATCGAGTGAGTGATTTCAGAGACTGTCGCTGAACAAAATGCACCCCTTTTTTACTTTGAATTTGACAAATATTCGTGCCTGTGCCCCACATCTCCACTCAGTTCTCTACCACAGGGCTGTAGATCAGTACTTCTCAAATTTTTATGTACATTCAAATCACTTGGGATTCTTGTTAAAATGCAGATATGATTCATCAAGCCTGGGTGGGGCTTGAGGCTGTACATTTCTAATGAGCTCACAGGTGAAGCTGCTGCTGCTGCTGCTAGTCTGCATGTTGAGTAGCAGGGCTATAAAAATTTTGGCCCCTGAAAATATCTTAAGAACTCTACATGGGAACATAGCCTGTGTTTATATGTACTATACACATATAAGGAGAATAATTTAATTTATTATTTTTTTTTTGATGCAAGTTTTACACTAAGTACAGTTGACCCTTGAGCCATGTGGGAGTTAGGGATGCCAACTTGCCACACAGTTAAAAATCTGCATATGCTTTTTAAAATTCTTTTTATTTTTTTATCGATTTGATATATATATATATATTTTTGTTGTTCTACTTATTTATGCATTTATTGGTTGATTCTTGCATGTGCCCTGATCAGGGATGGAACCAACAACCTTGGGGTATCAGGATGACCCTCTAACGAACTGAACAACCTAGCCAGGGCTGTGTATCATTTTTGACTCTGCCAAAACTTAACTACAAATAGCCTACTGTTAATTTACTGTTTATGATAACATAAACAGTAAATTAACACATATTTTGCATAGTTACATATTACATACTGTATTTTTGCAATGAAGTAAGCTAGAGGAAAGAAAATGTTATTAAGAAAACCATAAAGAAGAGAAAATAGTGAAAAAAAAGTCTAAATATAAGTGGACATGTGCAATTCAAACCTGTGTTGTTCAAGGGTAAACTGAATTTCTATGTAAGGAAGACAAATAAATAACAACTACAATTTGTGACTTCATCCATACTAGGCACAGTGCTGAGGACTTTACATATGTTATATTCTTTGGTTCTCACATGCTCGATGAGACATCTAAATTATCATTTATATTACAGATAAGTAAACCAAGGCGGAATGCAATGGTTACATAAGTCCATGAGGCCATGCAACTCATCAGGTGGTAACTAGCAAAGTGGCTGCATTCACAGATTTCAGGCATTTAGAGGTTGCTTGCCTCTAAAACAGCCGTGGGCAAATTACAGCCCGCGGGCCGGATCCGGCCCATTCGGCTGTTCGATCCAGCCCGCGGAGCCGAAAGAGCGGAGGGTTCTCTTGCTCTCCCCTCCGCTCCTTCACCAGCAGCAGTGTTAACATGGCAACGTCGGGAAACACGGCCGCAGCTCCTTCTTCTGAGTGGGCGGATTTATATCCCCCATTCAGTAGAAGGAACAACCTCTCAATCTTCCAGAGGCTCCTTGTAATGCCCGCGGACACGTCTCCCGACATCACCCTGGGAATGCGTAGACACATTATTGTGGTGATGTAGGGAGACACGCCCCTGGAGAGCACAGTATCAGAGCCTTTCTGAGGTAAGATTAAGAGCTCTACTCAAACACAATTTTTTCCTGTTCCCACATTCTGTACATCACAATGACTTGTTAATAAAACAACAAAGACTTTCAGCTTTTAGGGCTTGTATCCACTGCAGTTTTTTTTTCCCACTGTGGACGCGCGCAGCAGGGAAAAAGACACACAGAGGACATGTCACACTAGCCATGCTGCGGCTGCATTTTTTTTGCTGATACGGATGCGGTATCAGTAACGCTACCGTGGCCACTAACCGCATGTGTTAGCGGCAAAACAAATGCATTTTGCGCTGCGTTTGCTTCTCCCCCTTGCGCCTGAAAAATGCGTGCTACAGGGCATTTATGTTAACATGCACCACTGCACATTAGCATCAACGCAAACATGATGGAAACCTGTGTACCCTGCATTAACACTAGCTGCGCTGCATTGCAGTACTGCACCACACTGCAACGGCAGCACAGCTAGTGTGAACGAACCCTAATTCAGTGGGTTGAACAAAAAGATTGTATAGAAATGTGATGAACTAAAGATTTTATTACAAAATCGCTTAATTTCAGGGTTTCAGAAGTAATTGGACAAATGAAAAACTGAAAATCAAATATTCATATCTAATACTTGGATGAAACCCTTTCCTGGTAATGACAGCCTGAAGTCTTGTACTTATGGACATCACCAGATGCTGGGTTTTCTCCTTTGTAATGCTCTGCCAGGCTGTCACAGTAAGGGTATATATATAAATATCCTGCCATTTCCAGCTTTTCATAAGAAAAACTGTTGCAATGGGCATTTAAAAGTGGCCCTTGGTTGTTTTTATAGAGTCCAGTGGATGCAATCTGACATTGATAATGGGCTTTCACACTATGTGCACTGCGGCTGTTTTTTGCCAGTAACGGAAGTGCTAGTGGTAACTACTGGTTACCCATGTTTTGCACTGCCCTAACACCTCCCATACAGGTGTGTCTGGAAGACACAGCAATGTGCAGCTATGTGTGTTACCATAAACAAAGGGCCCGTGTGAAAGATACACAGGTTTCCTATGGAGGAAAGGGGTTGTTCTCTATGGTCAGGGTGTGCCTCTGTCCCATGTCTGAACTTTTTCAGATGATTTTGTTATATATATATTTTTTAGAAGACCAAAAATGTTATAGTAGAGCAAATTTAATCACTTGTTTTTATACTTTACTGTCTTATTTTAGTAAAGAATTTAATAAGAGAACGGTACTGTTGGTTTTAGCCCAATATTAAACATGAGTGGACCAAAGAAAAGGAAAGTGGCCAGTGAATGCCGAGTGTTTAAGAGGGAGTGGACAACAAAATATTTTTTCACCGAAGTCCGATCAATGCCAGTATGTCTGATATGCCCGGAAACACTTGCAGTCTTCAAAGAGTACAATCTCAGCCGTCACTTTGCCATAAAGCATGGCAACTATGCTAGCAAGCAGTCACCTCAAGAACGGGAGGCTACTGCACAGAGGTTGATGGCTAAATTACAGGCTCAGCAAAATGTCTTTCACAGATAAACTGCAATTCAAGAGACAACTACCAAATAAGTTTTATGCTATCATTCAAATGAGCAAAAGCTAGCAAACCTCTCTCTGAAGCGAGTTTTTGAAAGAATGTATGATAGAGACAGCAGGTCTCTTGTGTCCAGAGAGCAAAGGCAAGTTTGAAAAACTCAGCTTATCGCGCAGGACAGTGACTCGTCGAGTGGAACTGATTGATGAAGACTTGGCCAGCAAGTTAAATAGTAAGGCAGAGTTCTTTAAGTTTTATTCACTAGCATTGGATGAAAGTAATGACTTAAAGGACACTGCTCAGCTCTTAATTTTTATCTGAGGGATTAGTGACAATTTTGAAATTACAGAGGAGTTTTTAGCCATGGAGCCACTAAAAGGAAAAACACGGGGAGAGGACTTGTATGACCGGGTGTCTACTGTCATCGAGAAAATGAAGCTACCATGGAGTAAACTTGCTAATGTCACGACAGATGGATCTCCAAATTTAACTGGAAAAAATGTTGGACTGCTAAAAAGAATTCAGGATAAAGTGAAAGAGGAGAACCCTAACCAAGATGTTATTTTTCTTCACTGTATTATTCACCAGGAATCATTGTGCAAGTCTATATTACAACTTAATCATGTTGTTAATCCAGTCCTAAAGCTTGTTAATTTCATTCGAGCAAAGGGACTTCGGCACTGTCAGTTTATTAAGTTTCTGGAGGAAACTGATGTGGATCACCACGACTTACTTTACCACTCTCGTGTCCGCTGGTTGAGTTTGGGCAAAGTTTTCCAACGAGTGTGGGAGCTCAAAGGAGAGATTGGTGCATTTTTGAAATTAAAGGGGAAGTCTGACGAATTTACTGAGCTGAGTGACAAGAATTGGCTGTGTGACTTTGCATTTGCTGTAGATATATTTTCACATTTGAATGAGCTAAATGTGAAGCTACAGGGAAAAGATCAGTATGTACATGACATGTACACTAATGTGAAAGCCTTTAAATCGAAGCTGATTTTCTTTTCCAGACAAATTTCAGACAAAGTCTTCACTCATTTTGCCACACTAGCCACACAGAAGGAGACCATCCAAAACGTGAAGAAATATAGCAAATCACTGGATGACCTGCATGCAGAATTCTGTCGTCGGTTTTCTGATGTTGAAAAAATTGACCAGTCACTTCAACTTGTGGCCTGTCCTTTGTCACAAAACCCTGAAACAGCACCAGAAGAGGTGCAACTGGAACTCATCGATCTTCAGTCTGACTTTGTCCTAAAGGAGAAATTCAGCTCTCTTGAACTAAGAGACTTTTATGCTTCACTTAATGAAGCCACTTTTCCAAACATCTGGAGGATGGCACAGAAGATACTGGTGCTGTTTGGGTCAACCTATGTTTGTGAGCAGACATTTAGCGTCATGAACATCAACAAAGCCCCTCACAGATCCAGCTTAACTGACGAACACCTCAGATCTATCCTGAGAATAGCCACAACAAAACTAACTCCAGACTTTGATGCATTAGCTTAAAAAGGAGACCAACAACACTGTTCCCACTGAAGTTGATGTTTGAAAGACCAAAAACCTTTCAACCCAGTCTACATTGCCATCTACATCTACGTCCCAGGCATAATTTGGAAGTTGCACTAAAGAAAATGTTTAATTTACTGTTTACACATTTTGTTCTTTTCTATTTGTTATAGTTTTAAATTATTTTATTATATTTAAGTTTAATTTGAAAGGCTTTTGTACCTTTCCTTTGTTAGGCAATTTTATTTTGCCTTTGCCATCTTCAATATAAGGTATGTTATTCTGCTATGATTCCTCCATTTTTTGAAGTTTCAAATTATAATAATTAGTGTTTACATTCTTCTTGTTAATGTTTGAAATGAATAAAACTATTGAAATAAAATAAAAAAAAGACCGTACCCTTTTATGTAATGATGTTTACTTTGAATTTATATTAGTTCACACAAACACTTCATCCATGCTTTTGTTCCGGCCCTCCGGTCCAGTTTAAGAACCCATTGTGGCCCTCGAGTCAAAAAGTTTGCCCACCCCTGCTCTAAAACCTGTGTTGTTAATCATCACTCTATTACAAAATACTGGGTAGTAATTTAAAAGGCTTTCTATGAAATTAAAAGATTAAGGGCATGGATTTTACAGTCAGAAGTATCTTTGAGATGGGAATCTTCCATTTACTGCCTGTAGGACCCTGTGAAAATCTTGCAGTTCCAGTTTCCTCATTTGAAACTAAAGACAATGCGTGCTCTTCTCTCCTTGAAGAGCATTTGAAAGGCGTGTAAAGTCAAATGAGATTGTGATGTAATGTGTTTTGTGAAGTGTAAGATGGCACATGTTCATTGTAGTTTCCTTTTCTCCCCAAACATTCACTGTCCATTGCGTATCGAAGATAGGCACAGTGGCTTTAAAAAGAACTAATTATTTGGTCTGGTCTCATTTGATACTTGCAGGTAGGAGAAGCTCCATGCACATAGGGAGCTTGCTGCATCCGGGTCACACCACAGTTAAAATATGTATAATTCAGGACGCTCCGTACTGTTCTGTCCAACGTGGGGCCTGGTTCCTCATCTTCAAGTTGAAAAAGGTGGAGCCGATGGTTCCCCAATTTCTTCCCAAATGGAACAGCTGAGTTTTTATTTTCACATTCAATTGATGTATAACCACTGACTGGTTAGGTCTGCCGAGTTTGGATGATGATGATGATGATTTTGCAACTTTGCCTCTGTTTCTTTTGTGCAGAATTATTGAATTCTAGTAAAGGAATTTATCATATTATGAGCTGCAACTGACTTTCATTGTGAATAAATTCAAAAGTAGGAAGACTTACAGAGATGATAAAATAAGGTACAATTTGCAGGCTGAGTGTTAAGGCGATAACTGGTCACTCTACAATAATTTAGGCAGAGGGCTGTTTTAGGGAAATGTAACCCAGTTTAGTAGAGTTATATGCTTTGCTCCTATGGACTCAGAGAAAACCATGAATAGAATAAATTCCTGAGCTCCATGGGGAGAATGGGGAAGTAAATTTGGCCACAACTGAGAGGAGATGCGAAGGCCAGACAAGTGCTACAGAAGAAAAGTGAGCGGGCTCAGCTGCCTATGACACAGCAGAGGAAACATGAGCAAGGAGGCGGTTTTTTAGAACTAGTAATAACTACCACTTAATGCTTTTCAATTTAGATATCACCTTTAATGCCACATTGTATTCTGACTACATTTCTTTGTGATGGAAATTGGTACTTGCACTTTAAAAAAAAAAAAAAATGAAGAAATTAAGCCTCAGAGAGGCTAATTCACTTACCCCTGGAGACACTGGAAACTCCAAACTCCTCATACTTCCTACTGTGCTCTGTAGCTTCTTTTTAGCCAAGCATATTAGAAGGCATTTATTTCACAGAGCCATAACATTGCACATTAAAAATTGTTTTATATATATACTAGAGGCCCGGTGCATGAAATTTCTGCATTGGGCGGGGGGTGTCCTTCAGCCAGGCCTGCACCCTCTCCAATCCGGGAACCCTCAGGGGAAGTCTGACCACCGGTTTAGGCCCGATCCCTCGGGTCTAAACTGGCAGTCAGATATCCCTTTCGTAATCCGGACCACTGGCTCCTAACCGCTCCCCTGCCTGCCTGCCTGATGCCCTTAACTGCCTTTGCCTGCCTGCCTGATGCCCCTAAGTGCTCCCCTGCCGGTCTGATTTCCCCTAACTGTTCTGCCTTGGCCCCTGCCTCTGTGGCTTTGTCCAGAAGAATGTCTGGAAGACATCCGGTCTATCCGGTCTAATTAGCATATTACCCTTTTATTAATATAGATTATTCTTATTCCAAAAATTAATTCTCACATCCTAGATTCAGGTTCAATTCTCAAGTCTGCTTTAGGAGGATTCAAAACCCCTCCCATGCTATCCCAGGGAATCCCACATCTGGCCAGCTTCTTATAGGGCTAGGAAGAACTCTGTCTTTTTGATGGTGGGGGTGAGGGGAAGAGTCATGTCTTCAATGTCCTTGTAGATCTTCATAGAATATTTTCCACAATGTCTACAGTGTCTGTCTAGAGGATGATATTGGTAAAAATGAAGGTTCTGTGAATTAACTAAATTGGTAAATTTTATAAAATAATATTTGCAAAGGTAATAAAAAGTAACATCCCAGAAGTACCATGTAGGAGATGCTTACTTTGATGATATGTCTACTTATACCCAAGGCTGCTCTCTTTTTCCTAAATTCTCTACTAGCTCTACTTTTACAAATTATTCAAATCCATAGGTTATTTTTGTGTTTATAGTGCTTACTTGACACCCTAGCTTAAATCTGCTGAAAAGCACTAGACAATTTTTTTTGTTTTTGTGAGAGTTTCAAGAGTTGTGTCTCACAGTGATCATCTCTCTGCTCAAGGTGCTGACATTGAATTGCTCAAATCCACACACAGGCTTGGCCTGTCCAGATCCTGGGCTACCTCTGCTACCCTCGGAGGAGGAATGGAGTGCCCTGGTCTGAGGCTGGCCTGGTCCAGGAAGCGAGTTTACAGTTGCAACCTTTGATTGCTGACCTTTTGATAGAAACTCTCATGGTGCAAGGGTTGTTTTTGCTGTATATGGTTAAAAAGTCAATGTTATTTATAATCCACACATTTAAAAAGTGTTTTATTGAGTTTTTTTAGAGAGAGAGGGAGAGGAAGAGTGAGAGAAACATCAATGTGAGAGTTAAGTGTTGATCAGCTGCTGCCTACCCGCCCTCTACCGGGGATTCAGCTTGCAACCTGGGCTTGTGCCCTGACTGGGAATCAAACTGGCAACCTTTTCCAAGCATGTCCTCAGGTGAGGATTTTAACATATTAATAGAGACAATTTTAAAATGTAATGTTATTAAAAAGGCTATATTTTATAGCTCCCACATTTTAAATAATTGAAAGAAATACACTTTTCAGAAACAAAGTACTTTGTAGTCTAACTAAAACTAGACTTCTTGAGATTGGGTACCATTTCTTAAAGTTTGTGTTCAATTGTATATCTTAGTTTGATATACCTGAGTTTAACATTTTTCTATTATACATTTTATTTTATATTTTATTACAGTTGTAAGCTTTCTATAACTTTTCAGAAATCCAAAAGTTAAAGGTTAGATGACCAATTTCTCCTGAGTTACTGGACTTAGATATTATTCTATTTCTGCATTTTAATAAGATACCATAATTTGCCATTCAACAAGAAACCTTATAAAATAAGAGCTCTCAATGCTGAATGCTTCTGTGAATTCTAAAAATTAGACATTGGAATGATACATATGGCATGCAAACGATTCCAGAAGTGGAACAACTTCATGGTGAGCATATCCAGGGAAATACATGTGTCCTGGGACCCTCAGGTCCAGGGATAGTAGATATTGGCAGTAAACCTGTATGTACAACATATTTGTTGTCTTCTTGTCCTCCTTCCTGAACTACTCAACTCTGCATCTCCCAGAACATAGGCCCAACTTGTTCTCTCTGCCTGTCAATCCTTTTCCCCAGTGCCCACCAGTTGAACTAATCCTTTACAAGTCTGCTTAAATACCTGATCTTTGTCTGGAGGCTTCCAGAACCCCTCTGCCTGGAATTGGGCACTCCTGCCGCAGCCCTTTGCACCTACCTTCTCCACAAAGTGCTGTCATTATTTGCATACAAGACTTTGGACGGGAACCGGGTGCTATTAGTAGACCATGTGTTCTTCAAACACAGATACTTTTATTTCCAGTGCCTGGAGTCTGAATAAGTAATGCATATTTATGGATGGGTGCTAATAATTACAATCACATGGGGAAGCAGTGTGGCAAAACAGAAAGAACCTTAAAACGATGAGACAGATTGGATGCATATGTTGTTAAATGAGAGAACAGATGTGAAACATTGGAGTTCCCAGCACATAATGGACATTGCTTCTCTTTGCTTCCCTCTTCCTTTTCAAGTTCAGAGGCTTTGAGATTACGTTATTTAATTGGCATGAATCTCTTTGGAAGGGTAAGGAGTAGGTACATGTCTGATATGCTGTCTTGTGGGTACAGTACACACACATAAAGAAAAGCACTTTTATATATATTCTTCGTTATAGGGACTATTTCTACCTTGGATCCTTCTAATAAAACTTAGAAGGGGATTACATCATTAATTTTTGGAAAAATTAGTAATTTTTTTGTCCCTAGATTTTTTGAGGTCTTCAAAAATTATTTTAAAAATCTAGATTCTTTCAATATTTGCTCCACATATGCCATTCTTAACTTGTTAATAATGCTTTTGTCAATAAGCCATTCTTCATTTTAGCATTTTCATTATAATATGAATGGTTTTAACCTTGAAGATTTTTAATGGAGCTATATAAATTTGTCTCAAGATGACATGAAATATTACTAGATTTTTTTCCATATAAGCCCTTATCACCTAATCAGATATTATTTTTGGTGAATTCTAGTTAAATTGTTACCCAAGTTAAGTCAACTCAATGCTTATACTGGTATAAGATTTTTTTTGTATTTCTATTTCTGCATTTTAATTATACTGAGTGGGACAATTTATTGTTGCTAAGAGTTTAGTTACTAAAAATGATGACTGTTATGCTGAAACTTCATGTACTTTTGACATGGTAAAATAAGTAAATTTATTAAAAATTTTCTCAATCTCATCAGCTTATTATAAAATATCTTTCAGCCAGGTCTCAACACTGCTTTCTGTTGGGACTTCTTTGTTTTCAAGGTCTTATGTACAGAAATATAGCTCTTTCTGATTAAAAATTCTATTTCCCCAAATATCTCTTTCATACCTCACTCAAACTGCATTTTATTTTTATTGCAAACTTTAATCTCTTATCTCCTCTCACTTTACTTGCCTTTCCTCTCTCCCTGGACTCCATGAGCAGACACTTCCCACGCATTCACTCTTACATCACTGTCTTTCTCTTTGTTCTCCTCTCATTTCTGCCATTGATTCTCCAACTCTGGTTCAAATTGCCACTGACTACTGTCCCTGAGAAAGAACTACTCATTCTTTCATTCATCCGGTACATATTTATTCAGTTCTTCTATGTGCCAGTCATGGTGTTAGATGTCAAACGCAGCATCAAGTAATTTCTGCATTCTTTAAAAAAATTGATTTTAGAGAAGAGAGAGAGAGAGAGAGAGAAAAAAAGGAAGAGAGAAAAAGAGAGAGAGAGAGAGAAAGACATTGACTTGTTGTTTCACTTATTCATGCACTCATTGGTTGATTCTTATACGTGCCCAGACCAGTAAACATCATCTCCTTTTGTATGACTTCTGAATCTTCACTGAAAACCTTTGCCTACATACATCATGGATTTTAGAATTTTATTTAAGGCCTTGTGCTCGATATCTGGTCATGTGCTGCTTAATTGCAATTTACTTCCAAAATAGACTTCTATCTAATGTCCTTACTTTTCGTAATGGTTTCTTATTCTTTCAGTTATTCAGACAGAGTAAGATCTGTTTGCCTACTAGGTTGACTTGATTTTTAAGCTCTACATGTTTTTTCATCCTCTTACATCCATCCCTTTCTTTTCCATTCTTTGTGCCATAAACTGATTTCAGGTTTCTTTGAAACTTCTCTCTATGTACTTCTAATCATTCTCTTCACAGTTGTCATGTTTATTTTAAAATATACTTTTATTGATTTAATTGAAGGGAGAGGGAGAAGGAGGTAGAAACATCAATTATGAGAGAGAATAATTGATCAGCTGCCTCCTGCATGTCCCACAGTTGGGATCTAGCCCACAACCCAGGCATGTGCCCTGGCTGGGAATCAAACCATGACCTCCTGGAGCATAGGACAGTGCTCAACCACTGAGCCAGGCCAGCTGGGTGCATGTTTATTTTACTAAGGCACAGATTTCATATTTTATATCACTGCACAAGGACCTCCTAGTCCTTCCCTTTGTCTTCTAGAACAAGTCTTAGTAGTGAGTACCAATGACTGAGTAACTTCTGCATGTCAGATATATTATATTTATAATGTGTGGCTACAAATCTTGTTGAGCTGTGGCAGCATATTATGTTTGTGAAAGACTAAAGCAGACATGCTAGGTGATCCTCAGTTTGCCCCTTAGTTTTGACCCTTGCATTATTTCTGCTTCTCTATTAGGCTGTGATCTCCCCTGCTTCAGGAACCCCAAGTAACCTATAAACTACAGGCCTCACAAAAGCAGAAAACTTCTATTATGACAGTTATTGGATTGGATTGCATCAATGATCCTGAGCATGAGATGTGAAAACCAGAAAACATCCAACTGTAAGTTTTGCAGCTATGAGAGACAAACACTTTTATGTGAACTATACCACACGGGCCCATAGCCTTTCTTCTCTCCGTCCTATGAACTCTGCTTGCACTGGTGAGTTATCTGGTCTTTAGTTGCTCCCTGATGTACATAAACTGAATAGGCTCTTTAACTTCTGTTTGAAACATTTGATCATTTTCTATTGAAAGGCCAAATTTTCTTCTGTGGTAACATGATTAGAAAAGGTGGAATGTTGGTGACTTTTGGCTGCTTGTAGATCTTTTTAGAAACTACTACACGAGAAAAATTACTTCAGGCAAGGATTGGCCACTTTACAGGTAGAGATGAGAGGTAATAAAGGTTTGCTAAGGGAGTCTCCTTTTGCCTATGGCATGCACACTAATGTGGGAGTTTAGAGGTTTAGGGTCTCATCAGATTGAACAAGCCAACTTCTTCTGTGCACTAAATGGCAAGAAAGATTGCTGCCCAGGGATTTCTAGCTGAAGATCGGTTAAGAGTCCTGCCCAGCACATTGTCTCAGGTGGGTGCAAGCGGCCATCATGAAATGGAGGACAATGAGCACAGAAGCCTGAGACTAACGGAAGAAAGTGACAGGCTTAAAACTCAACTAGAGAGCTCCGGCTATAGCTGCTTTTACATGGAACTGACTGGAAGCAAATAGGTTAGAAAGCTAGTATGTTTGTGGGGAAATTTATTGCCTAAGCAGCCAGTAATGGGCCTGGACATTGTGATGTTTCAGTACCTAACAAAACTCACTGCTTTCCAAATTATTATAACTAATAAGTTTAATTAGCAACTTTGCTGGATACAAGGACAACATCTAAAAATGTATTGTATTTCTCTGTAGCATCAACAGTTAGAAATTGACATTTAAAAAATATCTTTTATAATATCATAAAAGTATCACCTATCTAGAAACAAATGTAAGAAAAGATGTGCAAGTATTCTACAGAAAACTCTTTTTTTTAAATTTCTTTATTGATTAAGGCAAACTATTAAAAAATAAAGAGACATTAAATAAAAACAAAACAAAAGAAACCTCAATGCTTTCCTACACTTGGAAGTCTCTGTGTTACAGAAGTTCAGTCTATGCCCTCACTAATACAATGTTGAAATCTAGTTAATCTTTACTATTATCCATGAAGCTTTTGTAATTCTCCCAACTCAAAGTAATCTCTGTCTTTCAAACTCCAGATAACACTTTGCTCCTTTCTCACAGAACTTTTTATATGTTATTTTATGCTCATTTTTCTAGCCTTTTTCAGTAACTAGATTCTAAGCTCTTTTTTGGGGGGGTGGGGAGGACGAGGGGAGGGAAAGCAATAACTCATATACTAGATGTTTAGATTCACACACAGGGCTTGAAATATAAAAATTATTAAATAAATATTTGCTTAATTGAATTAATTTTTATCATTTTCTAGGCAGTATATACTCACTAGTTGGATGTATATGGGAAATAATGAGATGATGAACCCAAGCAGAAATCTTTTCTATAAGAATATATGAATAGTAATGTATTATATATATATCATATAAACTTTTGTCCCCTTGGCAATATCATCAGTCATAGATGATTGATATATTTGGTGAATAGTTTGCCTTCTTAAGTAAATTATATTCCCTTGAGTGTCTTTTTGTAGAAGGGCATGACATCAAATTGTAATTGTGAGCTGCTGAATAAAAATCGCCTTTTACAACAAAGGAATTTTTTATTTTGGGAGTTGTGTTAAAGCAGACAGTTTGTCTTTGTGGTTGTGAACATGGGGTTTGGTATCAAATAGTTCTGAGGTTGGATTCTGATTTTGTCAGTTGTTAGCTGTGTGACTTTGGGCAAGAAACTCAACCTTTCTAAACCCATTTTCTCATCTGTAAAATGAGCAGAACAGCATCTACTTTACATAATTTTGTTATAATAATTAAACTAGTGTACATATAGCACTTTTTATCACTTCAAAAAGACAAGGATTCTTTTTTTTTAAAAAAATATATTTTATTGATATTTCACAGAGAGGAAGAGAGAGGGATAGAGAGTTAGAAACATAGATGAGAGAGAAACATCGATCAGCTGCCTCCTGCACACCCCCCACTGGGGATGTGCCCGCAACCAAGGTACATGCCCTTGACCGGAATCGAACCCGGGACCCTTCAGTCCGCAGGCCGACGCTCTATCCACTGAGCCAAACCGGTTTCGGCAAGACAAGGATTCTTGATAAAATACAACTATAATACCATTATCACAGTCCTCCAAATTAACCAAAAAAATCATAAAACATTGAAGTATATTCTTGGAGTTCAAATTTCCTATTATCTCATAAAAATAGCATTTTAATATTCTGTTTTGAAAAGAGTTACAAATTATGTGTAATGAAAAATGGCCAGATAATTGACAAAAATAAAACCCATTAGCTTGTTTAAAATTTAATTCCCATGAACTGAGCACATTTTTTTGTATTTGTGCAATGAAATATTCTTCAACTTACTCTCTTAGTAACTTGGGTTATGACAGTTTATCAAGATGTGTGGTAAGTTTCCTGTCATAGATCACAACAGAGATTCAGTGCTGAAATTCCTCCACATGGCGCCTTTCTGTTTAAATAATTTAGCTGTTGCCTGCTGCATATGTGTCTCCCATCATTTCTCATCCTCTTTAAAGATGACATTGTAGGATATTGTTAGTTCCTCATGGCATATACTTTCACTGTTGATAAAATGAAGTTTTAAAATGATTATCAGAAAAAGGGATTATATTTTGCATTTTCTGCCTTTACCCAAGTATATCCTTTCCTTCTGGGGGCATGTCCTGGGTACCTACTTCAGGGTTAGTTCAGATTTAGGTCCTGGCTAGGAGTAGGGGCATATACAAGAAACAGAAGATATGACCCTTTCTCTGTAGGAGCTTTCCCCTAGCAGGGGAGAAAACATACACATAGAAAATGACATTAAACCAATGCAAGCATCACATTCACAAAAGCGAAGGACAAATGGAGTTCATAAGTTCTGAGGCTGTAGCCCTCCAGAGAGATCAGGATCAGGTGTGTTTAATTGAAGAAGGCTTTTGGAATAGGTAATCTTAAATTCAGTTTGGAAGGAGCTGATAGACATAAATTTGAGTTGAATGAAAAAGGCATTCTAGTGAGAGGACAGAAACATAAGTAGAAACAAGGAGTCACCAATGGTGATTGAGTTTAAAATGAGTGGGGCTTGGATTAATGCTTTGTGTTGGCTTGATGCTAGTATACCGTGTATATTAAGGAAAACATGAGCCATGAATTGATATGACTTATGCAAATTTTAAAAACCATCATTTCACTATTATAGCATTTTTCAAATGTCTCTGACTGCAGGAATTATTACCATGTAGGCATAGATGTTCTGGAAGCAAAAACGAGGCAGTCATAATAACTTCTAAAATGAAGCAGGCACAACATCTGGGGTAGCATATGGGTGTAGCATGGAAGAAGCTAACTTAGGCGTCAGTTTAAAAAACAAATTCCAATCTATGTGTGACAGTTGATAGCTGAGAATGTTTTTACTCATCCTGGAAGTATACAGCAGTAATGGAGCCACAGATACGTTGGGCTCTGGATGTGACTGCCATTCAAATGGAGGCAAAGAAAAAAATAAATCGCTCTGTGTGTCAAGAGTTAATGATTATGATTCTCATTTATATTTATTACTAGAGGCCCAATGCACTAAATTCATGCAAGGGGCTCAGCCCTCGCAGCCAGGGTGGCTGTCTCAGCCCTTGTAGCCCTCACTTCATCTGGAAGGTCATCCGGAAGGACATCTGGAAGGATGTCCGGCCTAATTAGCATATTATACTTTTATTATTATAGGTTATTTATATCTTTCCTTTTCTTAGTCAACAGATGTGCCCAAGTACCTATTGGGCTTCACCAGCCAGTTGTGCTCATGTCATATTTAATTCTGAGCAATATGGGGGAAGAAATTGGTGTGTATCCATATTTCTGGGAAAAGAGGAAGCAAAAGCATTGGTGTTTTGCAGACTGTGGTGGCGGCAGGATTTAGCCTCTGGTCAGAAGTGGCACTGGTGTTGGCAATATGTCCCTGCAGTAGAGTTGAGTTCTTGGCAGGAATCCAAGCTATGGCAGGTGGTGCTCAGTAGGGGCAGTGGCAGGAGCAGCAGTTGCCCCAGGCTGTCCTTAAAAGCTGGTGTGGCTGCTGTTTCTGGAAGCTTTGGCTTCAAGTCTGGTCCTTCAGCACTTCCAAAGATTCTGTCAATCACTCAGTAGCCTTTTAATAAATTCCTTTCTGCCTTAATCACCAGAGTTAAATACCAGTGCTTGCCACCAGGAATTCTGACATAGAAGAAAGAGGGAAGAGAGTTTCTGCCAGAAGTAGGTGCAGTCTTTTGGGTTTTTGTTAAAGATGGATGAAAGTGTTCATACTGGTATGGAGGCAGAGCCCAGACAGTCAAGTTTTGAAGAGCAAAATGGTTTGAAGAAAAGAAGCTTCAGGTAAGACAGAAGTTTGTAGAAGGAAATTAAAGAAAACTTGAATAGTTAAGGAGGAAGGGGTATGAGATACAACAAGGTCTGTGGAGGAGGTCCAAGGGGGAATGCATGGAAGGAGTAACTCATCCCTCCCTTTCTTCCTCCCTCTCTCCTTTCTCCCCCAGCAAAAGATGGCCAGATAAGAGGATAAATGGAGCGAAGATGCTGAGAAATGTTAAAGTCCTGAGAAAGGGAAGTTGAGAAAGTACAGTAATAGGGGAGTAAGGGATCTGCAGAATGGGTGACTTTGAGGGCTTATGGAGAGAGAAATTTTAGGAACTTGTAGTATGGGAAAGGTAATAGAAAGTTAAATAATAATGAATGAAATATTGCTGAGAGGTAATACATTGTAGTCAAGGTTCTGGAGTCTGAATGTGAAGTGTCATAAGCTAGCCAAGCCTTAAAATGGTCTAACATCCCCGAGAAGTCTGGGGCAGGTGGGAATTGGGCAGGAAGGGTTGTCCTAGTGGGGTTCACTTGAGGTTTGAAAATGTGGCAGTGCTGGTTTAGGGGAAGGTAAGGAAGTAATAGCGATGTTGTTGAATGTTTTCTAATTCTCAGAGGTTATTTATTTCTCTTTCTCCCCCACCCTCTCCTCTTGAATTTATTTACCTATGACATCTTAATACTCCCTCAGCTCATTTATCTAGGTTTTACCTTTTTTTCTTTCCCCCACAGTCTCCTCCTGTTCATCTGCTATCGTTTCTCCTTGTCATTTCATGATATATGTGCCTCAGGCTCCTGTTGTTTTTGTTTCTCATACTATTGGGATACCTAATTCCTTTGTCTTCTCTCTAAAGTTTATTTTTCTCTTCCACTTTCAGAGTTTTCTTTTTTCTTTTTATCAGTTTATACACTTCGTATCTTATTTTTCAAGCTTCCTAATCCTTCTAGTCTTTATCTTCTGATCTTTAATTTCCTTCCTTCCTTCCTTCCTTCCTTCCTTCCTTCCTTCCTTCCTTCCTTCCTTCCAAGAATATCAATGTCTTCCTTTTCTCTCCTCTACACTTCAGCCTCTGAGCCTGTGTCCTGGCTGTAGCCCTTCCGTATATCAAGGGACTTTGGGTTTTTGTTTTCCAATTCTCTTGGCCATTTCTCACTAATTTTTTCTAAGCTAATTTTTGGCCTCCAGACTGGTTTTATTTCTAACCCAACTCAGCCTGACACAATATTACACTTAGCCCAGGTAGATGATAAATGAATATATGAATCTTCCCTGCTAATAAGGCTGCTGGGGACACGGCAATAAAACTATAAGCCATCGCTACACAGCATTCAATCCTCTGCAGGCTTGGAAGTTTTTCCATGCTTGGACCATGTTCCTTATCTCTGGCAGTCCTTTATTATCAAGCCTCCTGTGGTCAAATGGGTACTTTCACTATCCCATGCATTTGTAACCTGATTTTCTAAGTTCTTGCTGTTGTTCGTATTGTTTCATTGCATGCAGCATTTATTTTTCTTTTCTCTTTCAAAGCTTTAAGACCTTGCCTCCGTTGACTATGCTAGTTTTTTCCCCTTTGACTTCCCCTAGCATTGGATATATGAAGCAATTTAACCCTAATTACGTGGTGACCTAAGTATTTGCCTGTGTGTTAGTTTACTTTGACCAATTGTGGAGGAAAACTCTGAGAGTAGAGCTTATATCATTTCATTTTGTATCACCCACAGCATCTAGAATGGTTCTGAGTACATAGTAGGCATTTAATGTGGTTGCTTTTTTGAATTATTACGCTTATACAGCATAATTCACGTTACATTTTTAAAGCCTACTTAAAATATAAATTTTGCTTGAGATTAAATGACCAAGGGGCCTGCTATCATTTATTCCATGCACCAATGATGTGTGCAACATTTCCTCTGGTGTCTTCCTGAGCTGCAAGAACCAGCCATTCATTTAAATTGGCAACAGACATGGAAATGAATTTGTGTGCTGTCTTACTTGGTAATAAAACTTAAAGTGCAGTGTAATTTGTGATGGTTTGAAGCCGTAATGCAATTTTGGCAAGTCTCTACAAGACTTACTGCTTGAAGATTTTCAAGCCAGGAGGTTATAGACTCTGCTCCTAAAAACAATTGATTAAAACTACCTCCTTCTCCTGGACTTGATCCAGTTCTTATTGGCAATAACTAAAGC
Source organism: Plecotus auritus (assembly GCF_963455305.1). Taxonomy (NCBI): domain Eukaryota; kingdom Metazoa; phylum Chordata; class Mammalia; order Chiroptera; family Vespertilionidae; genus Plecotus; species Plecotus auritus. The sequence continues at coordinate 43,894,494 of NC_137775.1, forward strand.
ACAGATTACATTTTTTGGTTGAAGTTTTCAGGATCAGACCAACCTGGCCTTTTATACAGTGCTTTTTCTGGTCTATTTTTATCACCAGGTATAGTACTTCCTCTCCTAATTTAAGAGATACAAGATAATAAAAAGTCTGCCCAATTCAAGTTGAATTTGGAACTGAAGCAGCAAAGGAAATAACCTGTGACTCAAGTTTAAAAAAAACCTGATGGGAATAAGAGCATGAAATCATTTCAGCTATCCAACTTTATTTGCAGAAATCATCCTCACATTCTTGGATATGTAAATGAAAAGCAGTTGGATGTCAGCATGCTAGATTTGAGAGGTTTGCAATAGCTAGCTCTGGCTGGAAATTTTAAATCAAGGAAGTAAATATTCCTAGGTATAAGGTCCCACAATTCAGAATTTATTATAAAATTAGATTCTAAAAATTAATTCTGAGTTTATATTTGTTCCTTGGTTCTAATAAAGATTTTTCTTAAAGGATTCCCAGGCTTTCTATTATGTTGGTGTCTTTAGTCCTAATGATTATTCTTAAAGTGATTTATGTCTTCAGAATTACAAACTTAGTTTGCTAGAATCCATCTTTTCTTGCTGGATAAATATATTAGGCTCCCAGGACATATTCATGTGTTCATCAAAGAGGTAGATTTATTAGCCTCCTGCATAGTAGTAACTCCCAGTGACAGAGTAGTTCTGCTAGAAGTCTCTTAGAAGGTTTACCAAAGAGAGCATGCAAATCTTACTTGATTTAATTGTACTTCTACAAACAGCTGTTGTATCTCCAAGGCATTTGCTTTATCAGGGAATATAAAAAGTCCTCATTTTCATTGGGAAAAAGAACTTGGTCAACACTTTCTTTCCTCTCAGTTGATGAGCTACTTTCCTGGTTTAGCCCCTCAGCCTCTTTCCTGCCAATGCCCTTAACACTCGGCCTCTCAACTATCTGTTGCAACAGCAAAGCACCAAACATGGAACAATCCAAGCAACTTGGGTCATCCTTCTTTCCCGCTGGAGAAAATTAAACAATCATCCAAATTGGTGCAATTTTAAACATACCTAATGAAAACACCTAACTCTTGCTGTGAACCCAAGATTCCTCATGTAATCCTTCACCTCCCATTTGCTAGAGTAATAATTCTGAACCTGCATCAAATTTCTCAGTACCCTAATTCTTACCCTTGTACTCTCATATCCAGTCATTGATTTTGCCTCCTATTTCACATAAAAGAAAAACAGATTTTATCAAATATGAACTGCACATCCCATCTCCATTTATGGCCAGCCTCACTTCTTTCTTGTCCATCTCTAATAACAGGTAGCCCTGTCAAAAGCTATCACCTCCTGCTCTACCTTTCCCTCTCCTCTTCTTTCTAAAACCATGTTCTTTCAATTAATCTCTCTCTAGTCTGTCCCAGTCTCACCTTCTCCCTTTCACTTGGTTGGTACAGGCAAGTCACTCTTGCCCATAGTAGTTAATAAACCTATTCACAAATAGTGATATTTTCTATCCATTCATACTTACATAGTTGTATTTTCCTGTTCCCTTTGAAGTCATATATGACCATGTGACATGCTTGGGCTAGTAACAGGTGATGACTTCCACTGATGGCTGAAAGTTCTAAGAGTCAAAGTGATAGAACCTCTGCTTTCCTGGGCTCCTGAGGGACTATGATGAACATAGTAGAGCCTTGATAACCTTCACTGGACATGGAAAAATGTAACTTCAGAGTTTTGGGGATATTACTGCAGTTTATCTTTTAACTTGTGTTAACCGACACAGTTCCCCTTCTTAAAAATAACCTTCCTAAGACTGCAGACATTCTCTTATATTACATTTATTCTTCCCTTATCAACTAGTGTTCTTTTCTTTTTTTAATATAGAGAGTGAAACATTGATTTGCTGTTACACTCATTCGGGCATTCATTGGTTGATTCCTGCATGTACCCTGACTGGGGATTGAACCCAAAACTTTGTTGTATAGGGATGATGCTCCAACCTACTGAGCTACCTGGTCAGGACTCAACTAGTTTTCTTAAAAGAAATTTACTTCTTAAACTTTTTCACTTCTCTTTGATTCCTTAGCTTTTCTAAGTATTTTCTGACTGTACTACTTCATCAGAACTATTCTTGCTAAACCTGTCCATGACCTCTTAATGTTCTGTTGCAGTAGACTGATTTTATTACCTCACTGGACCTTGGGTAGCATGTAGCACTGTTGACCTTTAGAAACTTTACATGCCATTCACTTCCAATTCTTTTTCTTCTTCCCTTTCCCTCAACCTTTTGCTTTTTCCTTAGCTTCTCTTCTACCAATTTGTTGTTCAAATCTTGGTGTTTCATAGTATTTGCGTTTCTCATTCTCTATGCTCTTTCATCTCTCTTTTCTTATAGGTTCCATCAATTACTGCTTATTCAGTCATGATTCCAAATTTACATACAATAAAGATAATATTGTGCAGCATTAAACTAAGGCATTTTGATTTTCACCATTAAGTCATGAATTTTGCTGATTATGCTGAAGCCATTTCTTTGATAATGGGAGAATTGCTCTTACATTGACAGCAATCTTCTCCAAACATTTCCAGTTGTGAGTGGGGTCACAGATTACTGTCCAGTGGCCTATTGGAGAAAAAGTGCTGGAACTTGATGTGTTCAGATGAAAATGGGCTTGAAACCCAAGTTATATGTAGAAAGGGTGGATTTGCTAAATTTCTTTATTTGCCCATTTAACACATAAAGGATTAAACCTAAAGGACTCATATCATTAAATTTCCCCCCTGGTCTAACAAATATACTGCATCTATACTTAAGGCATAGGCAGGAGGTTGAGCCAGATCACACAGAGGAAGTTTCCCTTTGTTTTTAAAAGTCCCCCCTCTGTTCATGGAGGCTTGTTAAGCAAAGGTGAGCAAAACGGAGGATGTAAGCAAGGTGGTCAGATGTGGGTTCTGATATCCCCAGCACAGGCTTCAAACATAAGAGGAGATCAGGACAGAGAGACATTCCTTCATCCTTGTTGGGAACTTTAAGAGAAGACTGCTATGTAAGGTAGACCTCCAGCAAAAGTCAGTGGCCTCAGCATAGGCAGGTAGAACCCAGTGATCGAGCAGAAAGAGGAGTATGTTTAGCCCAGCTAAACCTCCCATGGTACAGACACTGAGTGGAGGGCTTGGGCCTGCTCTGGGGCCTGCTGTTGGTCCATAGCAGAGGCTGGGAGCAGATCACTCTAGGCATGAAGGGCCAGAAAGTTTTAGAGGGTTAGAAAGGGTTAGATCTGCCTAAGGTGCATGCCATGAAGAATAGAAAAAACTGGATCTTTAGAGATACAAATGTAATAAAAGTATGAAAACTCTATGTATGCAAATCATATACACCAATATCTAGGTAGTGGCTACCTCCTCAAGATTCTGGTTCTTAAATGAAAAAATTGATGTGACACAATATTTGACTATATGAAATCTGGGTGGTGACATGGTCATCTATTATATTAGTTAATGTATAATTCATTATGCCAGAATATTTCATAAATAAAAATATTAAAATTATAATTTTGAATAATGGTAGCTATAAAGATAATTACCTATAATTATTGTTAAACAGTGGTTCCAATACATAACATTTGGCTGATAGGCTCTAAATAAAAGTTTGTGGTATGAATAAAGAAACAAGATCATCACAGGATGGGAGTAGTGTGGGCTTCAGGCAGGGGAGCTGCCTTTCCTAAGGCAATTTGATGTGTTAGAGTATTAGAAAGAGCAAGGATTTCAGTGTCAGGCAGATCTGTATTGAAACTCAGTTGGACTCATTACCACCTGTGCGACTCCAGAGAAATGCTTTAAACTCTCTAAGTCTTGCTTGTAAAAGTTATATTAACTATTTTTATTATATAGAATTCCCATTTTTCCCATCACTTTTAAGAAGTTTGACAATTTCCTAACCAAAAAATGTTGAGTATTTTGCTAGAATAACTACTCTGGCAAGGAGTGTTTATTGGGTAAAGTATATATACACATATACTTTACTTAAGAATATATGTATATATATATATGCACACCTTTATACTTGGGAATAGGGCTATGAGAAGTCCCAAGGCCTGGATTTAATTCTCTCTCTTGTTCATACACTGAACTAAGAATATAAATACTTAATTGTTTCCCAACAATTTTCTCATCTGAAGCATCCAAGTGGCCAGAAAGACCTTGACTCCCTAGAGAAGAGATTCTGGATTTTATTGTCATGTATTTATTTTAATGCTGAAGTTAATTTTACATTTAATTAGGTAGGACTTTTATTATATATGGCTCCAATTAATCTAAATCAAACTCTGTTTCCTAAGTAGAATTTCTATAAATATTGACATAGGTGTTTGGTCCAGGTGGACCCAAATGAGAATTCTATTAGTTTTGACTTCCAAAGAGCGTCCATTAGGTAGGTAGCCTCCATTGTATAACCAAGCCTGGATAGGGAAAGTTCCTGTCTGGGTATCCCAGAGGTTGCACAAGTGTTTCAGAATTCACATAACTTTCAATCCTAAGGATGCAATGACCATAGGTGTGAGCTTACTTGCTTTTCTTATCTCTTCAACAATTTAATGAGTCAATTAAAATTTAGATAAATTCCTGAAATCAAATAAAGAAATTCCCTAATCCTTAAAACAAGACTAAGGCCCTATTTCTTCAACCATGTTTAAATTGGAAACCCTGCTGAAATGCAGGAGAGCCAAGCGATGTTGATTCTTCTTTAGGTTGATAGTCTTGGTGCCTAGCAAAAGGCTTGACCAGGTTTCATACGTAGTGGTTTAAGTGAGTGAGTGAGTGAGTGAATGCAGAGACAGAGCAGAAACAGTGTGAGTAGGAATATACCAACACCAGAACACACAGAGAGACTGAAAGAGAAACAGGCAACTTCATTTCTGCAAATGAGTGCAGTAACAGAGTTGCTATTATTGGGCCAATAAGCAAGTATATATGTTCTAGGGTGCGGGGCAAAGTAGACTTCGGTAAGATCCACATAGTAGTTGAAAATATTTGCAGAATTCTTTCTCATTCATGGCTTATAGCCAATGACCTCTAAATAATCACCTAGCATTCATTAATATCATGGTCATAATCATTAATACATAATGGTTATACACCGAGAAAATTTCCTAAACACCCCCAAATTATTTTATCTTGTTTATTAAAATGAACCTACTGTTATATCCTCCATACTTTCCATTGAAAATAGAATACCATAGGAATATGATATCTTAGTGCTCCTGGAGAATGAACAACTGTGTGAGATATTTCTAATATAAGTAGAAAAAAATACTTGAAAGCAAACACCCAAAGACTAACAGTAATTATGAGTTAGAATCATATGCATTTTCCCCGTCCTGGATAATGTATTAAAGTAATATGACTTTAATAATACAAAAATGTATTTAAAAATCCTCCAACACGGTCCTAATCAGGGCTCCTAAATGCCACTCTTCTTGCATACTTTTTGCAGCTATGCAGCCTGCTCCAGGAGGAAGTCCACTGAGTGTCCTACAGGTGGGGGCACAAATGTGTTTTTGAAAGCAGAGAGGACCTGATGAACTGGTTCCCGTCACAGAGAACCTCCAGCTAGTCCACATCTTTCTGCTCTGTCATGTGCCAAGAAGTTTATTATTGGAACTTGCTTTTTTAGGAAAGCATTTATTTACAGGCTGGATCTCACTAACTCTACTGTAACTGCGCAACCACAGGCCCTTTTCCCGTTTATCAATAAACTCTTCCCCCCGCTTGGCCTCTTCTCGCCCTGCTGGCAGCACAGCTGTTCATGATAAGAGTAGAAAGATGTAGATCTTGAGACGTCAGCCAACCATCTTGGTAGCCATTACAATTTTCAAAATAAGAGAATTTTATTAATATAATTTATTTATGATAAAATTAACGGATTTTTATGTTTTTTTCATTACAAAAGTTAACATTATTGGTACTCATCCCTGCTGAGAACTCTCAGATACAGCCCTTCATGTAAATCGTGTCCATAACTTCATCAGAATGTCAGTAGAAATGATCATTCATCTTAGAAAAGTTCCCACCTCCATTTCAGACAAGGGATCACAGGTTCACCCAGTGAAATAGCCTATGCAGTTGGTACTGAAATCATAATGTTTCACAAGCATCCTTTTTACAGAAGAAAACTTTAATGTGGCAACATGAATCTGAACTGTGCCCTTGACGTGTTTTAAAAAGACAGGCATTTGAGAATAGGAATGCTGAGAAATCCATGACTAACTACTTAATATATAAATTATGTTCTCTCTTTTGTCACCTGTGTAATGACTGCCTACTCATGTTAATGAGCTGGTGATACAGTAAGAAACAGCAGTGCCCTTTCAAAGCCACAGGTGGGAGTGGCAAGCTGATTGGTGATGTTAGGCTTGTCTTACTCTGTTATCAGCATCACTTGACAAGCTTCTCGTCCTTCCTCACTTCCTCCCTTGTTTCATAACTAAAGCCTAGGCTGGTGGGACTTTGCTCCATCCCGACAGCACCATTTGCTGCTTTGTAAAGCTATGGCTCCGACCCAGTGATCCAGAAGTTGAGCTCAGTCATTCTGCACAACGAAGATAACAGCTCCTGGCCCGGTCCTATGTCAAAGCGTTCTGACCCAATTGTAAAGGGCTGAGCTTCAGACTCTTCATTCAGCCGCCTTGTGCGCTTGTTCAGCAGGTGGATAAACATTGAGCAATAGGTACTTCGATGGCCAAACAGAACAGCTTGTGTTTTTGACGGAACCTACATCGCTGTGGCTTTTTATTCTTTTAAAAAAGTACAAACATTGATGCCTCCTCATATATCCATCGGGCTGATATCTTTAGCCACAATATCACTTAGAAGCTGAGGGCAGGAGGCCGGAGGCGAGTCCACACAGGAGCCCCTTTTCATCTCCTTTGTTCTCTTTCAGGAGGGAATTTTCAGAAGACTAACCCAGCACTCAGTCTCACCTGGACTGTGAGCTCTCCAGCTCCACAGGTCCAGTTTTGCTTTGGCATTACAGTGTTTGGGTTAACTCAGAATCTAAGGTTTAGCTCCGAACCACACCTCTTGGCCCTTCCTTGATTAGTTTAGAGCGAGCTCTGCCTCCACAGCGGGAGGTGAAGTCAGCAGCCCTGGCTAGGGACATACAGCTCAGGCCAGCTCCACTTGCTCCCCGCCCGGCTCTCATTTATATTCCAGTGCCATCCGAGGTCGGGATGCTACAAAGCAGTTCTGTCCATCCACTGGTAAATAAACCTGAAATGAAATCTTCCAGCACAGATGCAACAAGGTTTATTATCAGCTGCATTTTAGGCAGATAACAACGGCGCTTTGTTAAAAGATGCAGTCCCTGAAATCCTTAATGTTCTGCTGAAAAAAATGTGTCACTTCCTGATGGCCCAATACAGCCCGGTTTTATGATTACCTTTAGATGGAGTGCTGAGTGAATGGAGGGAAGGTGGCTTCTACATGATAAAATAGGAGTGTTTTATCCTGTCCTGAGGCAGAACTGGTCCAGAGCGGCATTTGCGATTTTGAGTGGGGAGTGGGGGAGGGAGTAAGGGGGTAGGGGTATGAGAGTGTAATTCTACAGACTTCTTTGGTTATTTGTTTGATGGAATTCCTGTTCAGAGTAAGTAGAAAATTAGCTAAAGACTGAGAAGAAATCGGGTGGACAAAATGAGGAAAAAAAGCAGTAACTTTGTCCTTTTTCACTTCTCTGATGTTTTTTTGTTCTAGTCTCATAACTCCTAGGGCAACATAGAGTGTTTGCTGATGGCCAAGACTACCAATGAGAACAACTGATTATCCCCAAAGGGATTGGGTCCCAAAGTATCCCCTTCCCCCCACTGATTTCAAACTTTCTTTTTATTTTTTTGAGAAATTTCAAGTTTCTTAGCACATTGAACTACAGTTTTGAATATTTACTTGTGACTAATTAAAAACAATGTAAACCACTTAAAATATGACTGATATAAAAAGCTGTACATATTTAATGTATACAACACTATGAGTTTAGGGATTAGTGTATACACGTGAAACCAGCAGCCCCATCAAGACCACAGACACATCCGTCATTGCCTGAAGTTCCCCCACGCCATTTTTATTATTGCTATTATTATTATTGCTAGTGGCCCAGCATGTGATATCGCGCGCAGTGGGCTGCCCACCGCTTCCGTGGGAGCTGGCGGGAGGGAGCCACGCCGATTCTGTGGGAGGCTGGAGGGAAGCACGCCACTTCGGCAGGAGGCGGGTTCCTTGAGGGCACTGACGAGTTATCCTCCCTGTCCCCCCAGGGGTGCGGGGGCTGGGGTAGAGTGTCTTTGCAGGGCGATTGGAAGAGTTCCCCGTGGCCGCTTCCTCTTCCTTCTTTGCAGTCCGGGCTCTTGTCAGGTGCTCTCCTCAGACCCCCGGGAACTTGGCTCTGGATGTCCCCGTGGCTCCCTGCAGCCCCGCCCCACTCTGCTCTCCCTGGCTGCCTGCCTGTCAGGAGATTGCTGGGGCACAATACTGCAGGCGGCGCAGTCCTGGGGTAGGGGGTGGGGGTGTGGGGAGCAGCTCCAGTAAAGTTTAGTAAGCCCCAGGTCGGCTTTGGGATTTGGCTGTGGGGCCGCGGGGGAGTCTGCCTGGGATGGACGGAATGGAGCTAGACCCGGAGTCCTGCCCTGCAGCCCCGCCCACCCTGTGAGAGGTCATGATGTGACGGTGTCTCGGATAATTTGCATATTCCTCTATTATATATATAGATTATTTTCTGAGAATGTGAGAACACTTAACATAAGATTTACCGTCTTAGTAAATTTTAATACAATATAGTATTGTTTAATTGTTGACACTATGTTGTATAGTAGGTCTCTAGAAATTTTTTTATTTTGTGTAACTGAAACTTTATGTCCTTTGTCCATCACCTCCTTATTTTCTCCTCCCCCCATCCCCTGGCAACCACTATTATACTCTCTGCTTCTGTAAGTGTGATTATTTTAGATCCCACATGTGGGATTTTACCATATCTTGGCTTTTGTGAATAATGCTGCAATGGACATGGGACTGAAAATATTTCTTTAAGATCCTGATAGCAAATCCTTTGTATAAATATTTAGGAGTGGGATTGCTGGATAACTTGGTAGTTATGATTTTGAGTTTTTGAGAAATCTTCATATTGTTTTCCATAATGGTTGTATCAACTTCCATTCCCTTCAACAGTGTGCCAGGGTACCCTCTTCTCGACATCCTTGCCAACACTTGTAATTTATTTATTTATTTTTTGTTTGTTTTGAGAAAGGTCATCCTTACAGGTGTGAGCAGATATCTCATTGTAGTTTTGATTTTCATTTCCCTGATGATTAGTGATGTTGAGTACCTTTAATATATTTATTGGTCATTTGTATGCTTTTTTTTTGAAGAAAGTGACTGAACTAAATCTTAATCATTTCTAATTTCTCTAACAACTCTGCAGGTGTAAAATTGGTTAAAGGAGGGGATGTTTATCTACATCCTATAAAATTAACATTTTAATTTTGACTTTTTAAGAACAACTGCAAAAGTCCATAACCTATAGTATTAATTCAGCAATTTAAAAAGCAATTTAACAATGATCAAATTTCTTTTCTGCACCAGCCCCTGATCTGGAAGCTGGGGATACAAGAGTAAATAAAGTAGGGAGGTTCCCATTCTTGTGGAACTTACCGTTTTAGTAAAAACACATTCTGATGAAGCAGGAATTTGAGTGAAGCTCTCTGCAAGGCTTTTGTGTGAGGTGATGCATTCAGCAGATGTGAAGCAAAGCTTATTGTTAGGACATCTGTCCTCCCAAGATTTCGCTGTTTTCTTTTAATTATTATTAAATGAGCAGTTCTGTTGAAGAGTTATGTAGGACAATCTGAAGATTCTTGAAATTGTCCAGATGTGTTCTTTGTGAATGTACTGAATTTGGGTCCACACTTGACTCTTCTTTTTAAGGATAAAGTTATTTGGGAAAAATGTATTATTTTTAATGTGTTGAATGTCTTCATTGCCCCAGCTCCACCTTCAAAATTCAGGGCTTTAAATAGGCTGAGTTTTCTAGTACTAAAGAGGATCTGATTCAGAGTTTTTGATAGTCAAAACTCTCTGGTTGATTATCTGTATTTTGTGGCAAACCTTACCTTCCATTTTATTATAGCTGAACCTATTTTAGATAAGTGTTAGTTTAATAGACTTTATAAACTTGATGTTCTTTATATACATTGAAGTAATTTACTACCCAAATATTTCTTTTGAATTCTTATCTGTCCCCTCTTCCCATCCTGTTCCTACACCTTTCATTTCAATCTTCCCAGAAGTTCTAAAGTAGAAATGAGATAGCATAAAAGAGTGTTACTGTAAGAGAAAGGAGAATATATCAGCATATTGTGGTTTACAAGAAATAACAGTGGTAAGGCAGGGAAGAAATATATTTCAGAGAGAATCAAGGTTAAGAAACCAGATCATTTCCTTGTGTTTTCAAAACCAAATATTTTTCACAATGTGGCACCATTTGTTGTTGTTTTAGTTATTGTTTTTTGGTTGAGTTAGTAGAATATCAAATCAATATTCACATGCAACACATCCAAAGTATAACAATTATTTTAACATTATCTCACCTTTGGATCATTCATTCTTTGGCCTCCCCTATAAATGTGAAAAATGAATTCACTCAACATTACTATAACCATGAATAGGCAGCTGCCCATTAAGTCCATCAAATAATGCATCTGTGGAAACTGAGCCACAGAGAGCTTAAGTAACATGTTCAAGTCACAGAAATAGTGGCACAGGAGAGGTTTGAATCTAGGTATTGTGGCTTCAGTGACTATGCTTTTGAGGTCTACTCTATACTGCCCCTTAAGTACTATGAACTTTTAAATATGTATTTATGAGTGTTTTGGAAACACCTGGAAAGTTTGTAAAAATGCAGATTTCTGGGTCCCATTCCCTTGGATTCTGACTCATTTGGTCTGAGAGGGGTATGAAGAATTTATTTTTAACAATAGTTGTAAGTCATGATGGGCATGGTCCATGGATCATTCTTTGAAAGCAATGGTTTGTAGTAATGGGAAGTATAGTAAAGCTGTTAAGGGCAAAGACTCAGAAATTGAATACCCTTGGCTGGCATCCTAACTCCTCCAGCTCTGAGCATGGTGCTTAAACTCAGGTTACTAACTGCTACAAGGGAGGGTGAGGATAAGGGTTTTTTTGTGAGGATTTCATCCCTCAACCCATTTAAAATTCTATGTCTACTTCTAGCACTAGTAAACTCTCAATTTATGCTAGCTATTATGAGTGCAGCAGGGATAAATCATAATTAATTCCAGTGTTGTGTATGTAGATACCTCAAAAAATGTAACAGAAATGTATTCTTACTTCATCTGAAAAGAAAAACAGATATTCTGACCTTCATTTCTATTTTTTAAATAAATCTTTATTGTTCAGATTATTACATATGTTCCTCTTTTTCCCCCCATAGCTCCCCTCCACCTGATTCCCCTCCCCACCCCATGCCCTTACCCCCCGCCACTGTCTTCATCCATAGGTGTAAGATTTTTGTCCAATCTCTTCCCACACCCCTCACACCCCCTTCCCCCTGAGAATTGTCAGTCCACTCCCTTTCTATGCCCCTGATTCTATTATATTCATCAGTTTATTCTGTTCATCAGATTTTTTATTCACTTGATTTTTAGATTCACTTGTTGATAGGTATGTATTTGTTGTCATTTTGTTGTTCATAATTTTTATCTTTACCTTTTTCTTCTTCTTTCTCTTCTTAAAGAATACCCTTCAGCATTTCATATAATCCTGGTTTGGTGGTGCTGAACTCCTTTAGCTTTTTCTTGTCTGTGAAGCTCTTTATCTGACATCCAATTCTAAATGGTAGGTTTGCTGGGTAGAGTAATCTTGGTTGTAGGTTCTTGCTGTTCATCACTTTGAATATTTCTTGCCACTCCCTTCTGGCCTGCATAGTTTCTGTTGAGAAATCAGCTGACAGTCGTATGGGTACTCCCTTGTAGGTAACTAACCGTTTTTCTCTTGCTGCTTTCAAGATTCTCTCTTTGTCTTTTGCCCTTGGCATTTTAATTATGATGTGTCTTGGTGTGGTCCTCTTTGGATTTCTTTTGTTTGGGGTTCTGTGTGCTTCCTGGACTTGTAAGTCTATTTCTTTCACCAGGTAGGGAAAGTTTTCTGTCATTATTTCTTCAAATAGGTTTTCAATATTTTGCTCTCTCTCTTCTTCTGGCACCCCAAAAATTCGGATGTTGGTATGCTTAAAGTTGTCCCAGAGGCTCCTTACACTATCTTCATATTTTTGGATTCTTTTTGTTTTTCTGGTTGGGTGTTTTTTGTTTCCTCATGTTTCAAATCTGTGGTTTGATTCTTGGGGTCCTTTGATCTACTGTTGAATTTCTGTATATTCTTTATTTCAGACAGTGTATGCTTAATATCTGACTGGTCCTTTTCCATTTTTTTTGGCATTCTCATTAAGATCTTTAAAAGTCTCACTAAGTTCCTCAGAGGTTTTTAGCAGATTCCTCCATTTCTTTCATTCGTGACATGTTTCTTTGTCTCCACACTCTGGCTGCTTTCCTGTGTTGATGGAGTGGCTTTGTGTGGTAGGTGACCTATAGGGCCCAGTGGTTCAGCCTCCCCAATCACCTGAGGTGGATACTCTTGGTGCACCCCTTTGTAGGCTGAGTGGACAGTCTTGTTGTAAGTAAGCCTTGATTGCTGTTGGTATACTGGGAGGAATTTACCTCCAGGCCAATTGGCTGTGAGGACATGCTGTGTCTATAATGGAAGAACTGCTGTGCTGGAGACACCCTTATGGGGCAGGACTTGTTTCAGTGGGGCTTTGGTGCTCACTGAGTCTGCCTCTTGAATGTGTCACTTATGGATGTGAGGAGTTGAAATCTGGTGTCATCTCACACTGACCACTAGGCACACTGGCTTCTGGATCTCCAATGGCGTGCTACTGTCTGAGGCCACCCAGCAGGAGCTACAGTGAGGTCTACATATTTCTCCTGGTCTGACCAGAGCTGCAGTTTGTTAGTTTAAGCTGCGATAGGGCAGGCCATTTATATGCAAAAGCCCCTGCGCACAGTTTGGGTGGGTTTGTAAATTGTGCGGGGTGGGGTCTCAGGGAGTCACTAGGGCTTGGCAAACAGCGATGGCTGCCAGTCAGCTGTCTCTGTGTCACCGCGTTTCCAAGTCCCTGCGTCCCGCACCCCAGCGCAGTAAACAATGATTCCTGCGCAAAACTCTGCAAGAAAGCCACCCTCACTTTCTGACCCGATGGCAGACAGTCCAGCTTCTCCCCGTAGGCGTCTGGGTCCCCAGAGTCTCGCCAGAAACTGGAGTTCAGAGTAATGGGGAGCTGTGTCTCCCTTCAGGTTGAAAGAAACAGCGCACCCAGTCGCCAACTGCCAGCCCAATTCGCACGCCTGCATACCTCAGCTTTTCCGCACTTGTGCCCGTCTCAATGCTCTTTTCTCTTTCTTTCTAGTTGTAGAACTTCCACTCAGCCAGCTTTCCCATGGTTCTGGGTGATAGACGTTTTGTCTTTTAGTTGTAGTTTTGGTGTGGTTGTGAGAGGCAGCACGTACAGGTGTATACCTTATGCCGCCATCTTAGTTTCTCCCTCACCTTTATTTCTAACATTTCTTTATTTTCCCCCAACTTTAAAATCATTTTCCCCAAGTTTTCAACTTTAGTTCTTAGATTCCTGACTTTCTCTCTCCATTTGAAAGAGCAGTAATCTGTTTTTCTGACTTACGTGTCTCCAGCTGAGTTAACCTGATTGTGTAGCATTAAATTGGGTCAGTTGGGGGAAAAAGCTGGGGGTGGAAGAAGATAAAAGGCTTTTACAGAAATCTGAGATTAAATTCTTACCAACTAGCGGAAGTGTCATCCAGGTTTTTGTTCTCTGTGTCTCCTTTTGTGCTAGTGCGGTTACATGACATGAAGGTGAATTATTTAAGTAATTCTATTTTACTCCTCTTGGTATAATCTCCATTCTTTCACATCTTTCCAGTGATGACAGACAAGCCCTCATAAAATATTCAGAAGCCTTTGTAGTAGAATGGAACAAAAAATGAACCATCGTCTCTTGATACAAAGAATGCTGACTGAACTACATGGGGAGAGTATGGAGTTTATCTTTATATATTCCAATATCATTTTAATTATCAACTAAGAAAATAAAATACTATATTATGTAGCTGGGCATTTAGTCTCCCACTAAGATGGAAGAATGAAGAAATTCAAAACAGAACAGAAAACAGAGAGCACTGCCCTGTGGCCCCATTGAGTCCTGGTGGGTCCATTGAGTTCTTGACCATATAAGCATGATCCCCCTTGAGTTGAGGAAGAAATACGTGAGGATGAGTTAGGATATAGAAGGAGGGGACTATTAATTGCACTATCTGGAGCTGCTAAAAACATATGTGAGTTCCTAACTTAGTTTTAGCAACTTTAATTCAGGCTGCTGGGTCCCAAGATACCTGGTTTCTATCTTGTCCTCTTGGCAACATTCTGGAAGGTCAAGATTTTCCTACCCTTTTATGGGGTCATTTTGTTTCTCAAATAGTCACTGAAGCCACGATACCTAGCGTGTTATGTAGTTATAGATGGCCTGTCTTAATGTTCTTATGAAGGAAGAAAATGTTGAAAGCTCCCTGAGCTTGCCTCATTTCTTATTATCACCATGTCTAGATACTTTTATCAGGTTTTTGAAGAATCAAGAGAAATGCCATCAATTGATTTGCCATATCTGAGCCATTTCACTTAATCCCTGTTTCTACTCAAATCATAGTTAAATAAAATGTCCTGAAGTGAGTTGAACAAACATGTCATATGCTATTTAATACTCAAGAAAAAATGATTTTAAATATGATAATGTTACATGCAATAAACACCAATTATTCAAAAACTGATCTTACATATAATATTACATGCAATAAACATTAATAATTCAAGAATAAAAGGATTTTAAGTATAATAATATTACCAAAACTGTACTAACATAGTATAATATCACAAAAGTTGTAGGAAATATTAAAAATATGCAAATAACAGGAAAAAAATAAACACAAGAAATATGGCATATATAAAAAAAACAGGAGACCAAAGAACTGAAGCTAATTATAAGAAGTAATTTATATGAATTTACATAGTGTTTACATACATGTTATATGTATAATATGAATCATTCTCCTTTGCTAGTACTTTAGACCAACAAAACTTTCTGAGATGATGAAAATATTCTGTATCTGCTGTCCAACAAAGTAGCTAGCTAGTCACATATGACATCAAATTCTTGAGATGTTGCTAATGTGATTGAGAAGTGTGTTTATACCGGATGGGTCTGCTAATGTACCATCTTTATTAAACCACATGAAGACAAAAGTGAATACCTTGAATGACCCAACCCTAGGAGACATAGTACATTAGTGGTTCAGCTCATGGGGCACCAGGTGGAAAAAATTGTTACTTATTTTGGGAATTATTATCTTAATCTGTGCTTTCTCTTGTATGTGCCTGTAGTGTTACTGTGGCATCTTTCTCCAATGTAGCCAGATAGCAACCAAATGAGCCACCTCCATGCTAGTGAAACCCCTTGCGGACCACAGGGCACACTGCAGAATAGAGGGGCTTGTAAGATTGTAAGAACCTGTTATGAAGGGTGGAGTGTTGGGAGAAGTCATTTGAGAGGATGCAACTAGCAGCTGACCAGGAGCCTGGACCCTGGCATTCTGAGGCTCCTCCACCCTCCCCCATCTTTGGAATGTGTGCTTTACCCATTGTTCCCACAGTTGGGAGCCATTTTAAAGGATGCAGTCTTGAGAGAGTAAGATGTTGTTGAGACCATATGGACTGTATATGTAACTGAATACAGTTAAGGCCTCTCTATAAACTTATAAAATTCTAGCATGTGGGTGGGGAGATCTACTCAGCTTGCAGTCGACCCAAGACAAGCCTCATGTAAGTTCCCTTGGTTATTGAACCTACCACTTACCAATCTGGAGTAGTCTGCCTCTTGCTGCTCTCTCTCCTTGCCCAACATGTATGGAGCCAGTTTCAGATTTCACCCAGGAAGCTCCTGAGGCTTCAGACTAATAGCTGCTGTTCTTATAAGAAGAGACTGCAGAGATTTTTCTCTCCACATGTACGCAAAGGTGAGGTCTTGTGAGCATGCAGGGAGGTGGCTGCTATCTGCCAACCACCAAGCTCTCACCTGGAACTGAATTGACTGGCACGTTGATCTGGGACTTCTTAATCTCTAAAACTGTGAGATATAAATTTCTGTTATTTAAGACACCCAGTCTGTGGTATTTTGTTACAGCACTCCAAACAGACAAAGACAGTAACTTCGTAATATGTTTAGAAATCAGGAAATGTGAGGCCTCCAATTTTTTTTTTCCTCAGAATTGTTTTGGTTATTTAGGTTTGAGCTTCCAGATGAATTTTAGTATAATTTTTCCCATTTCTGCAATAAATGCCAGTGGGCTTTTGATAGCAATAACATTGAAATCTGTAGATTGCTGTGGGTAGTATGAACATTTAATATTAAGTTTTCCAATCTTTGAATAAGGATGTCTTTCCATTTATTTGTGTCTTCTTTAATTTCTTTCAGCAATATTTTGCATTTTAAGTGTGTAAGTATTTTTGTCTCTTCAAGTTTATTTCTAAACTAGAGCCCGGTGCATGAAATTCATGCACAGGTAGGGTCACTAGGCCTGGCCAGCTATTAGGGCTGATTGGGGCCTTCTGGCTGCCAGCCAGGGCCTTCCTTCATTCCGCACTGCCCCCTGGTGGTCAGCACATGTCATAGCGAGCAGTCGAATGCCCAGTTGGTCAAACTCCTGATGGGACAATTTGCATATTAGGCTTTTATTATATAGGATATCTTATTCTTTTGATGATATTATAAATGGTATTGTTTTCTTAATTTATTTTTGGACTACTTATCCTATCTAATAAAGATGGAATATGCTAATTGACCCTCACACCGTCACAAAAGATAGTGGTGCCCATAGCCACAAGATGGCGGCGCCCAGTCCCCTCAGCCCTGTTGGAGTCCCCAAGTCCCAGGGGGCGGCAGGCATGCTGCGCTGCTTGCCTACCACTGGAGTCCTCCAGTCCTTTCACAGAAAATGGGTTGCCTCAAAAGTTGGTTAAGCTTCTTAGGACAAAAAACATTCAAAATCTTTGAAAAGGGAATTCCAATATTTATAAAAGTTTGGACTAGACAATTCAAGGTGATTTCCACTACAACCGTCTATAATTTTGTGATATTAACATTCTGAATTCACATAGTACCAGCTGTATTGTATGTAAGCAGATATTATTTAAAGGAATGGCCATTATTATTAAAACAACTCATAAAACCACACTGTTTGTATGTCAAGGACATTCGGTGTGATTTTCCTAATGGCTGGAGTTAATGCCCCTAAACCGGCAGTCGGACATCCCCCGAGGGGTCCCAGATTGGAGAGGGTGCAGGCTGGGCTGAGGGATACCCCCCTGTGTACAAATTTCGTGCACCAGGCCTCTAGTTAATATATAAAAGTACAACTGTTTTTTTCTGTGTTGATTTTGTATTCTACAGCTTTGCTCAATTTGTTTATTCTTAAATTTTTTCATTGTTTGGAATCTTTATGATTTTCTGTATATAAGATCATGTCATCTATGAGCAGAGATAATTTTACTTCTTCCTTTCCAATTTAGATGCCTTTCATTTATTTTTTTCTAGCCTAATTGCCACGGCGAGGACTTCCAGTATTAAGCTAAACAGAGGTGGTGCAAGTGGATATCCTTGCCTTGTTTCTGATTTTGGAGGAAAAGCTTTTAGTTTTTCACTATTGAATATGATATTTGCAGTGGGCTTTTTATATACAACTTCCATTGTATTGAGGAAATTTCCTTCTATTCCTAGTTTGATGAGTGATTTTTATCATGAAAGGGTGAAACATTGCTGGTTTTTAGATAGAGAAAGGGGGCCAGGGGCCAAGGAATGTGCCTATAGAAGCTGGTCTAGTGTCTCCATAAAGGATGCAGCCCTGGACTAAAACTTTTATTTCCACTTAGTGAGACCATGCTGAACTTCTAACTTACAAAATTGTATTATTTGTATTTTATTACTGTATTATTTGTGTTATTTTAAGCCACTAACTTTTAGGGTATTTTGTTAAATCAGCAATAGAAAACTAATAGATCATACTATTTCCATACTGGGAGTTTTCACAAATGGGCAGACTCACATAAAGTACTAATCTCAATACATAGTGCTTTATGTTTGCAAAGCACCATATGTATCCATCCACCTATCATTCATTCAGCTCAGTGATGTGTAATCTTGCCTATGACCTTTCCTATATTTTTGGAAGTTAGGTGGATAAGTAATATTTATTCTTTACTGGGCACTTTGAAGTGGTTACTTTTCTTTTCTTTCCAAATAAAAAGTAGTGAGATTCTGATAAATTAAGTGACTTGTCCAAGGTAACATAAATAACCTTCTCACTATATACTCAGGGCTATTTCCACTAGAAACTCTTAAAAGGAAGCAGATTCCATTTAGTTGTATATCTGTTCTGATATAACTTAAAATCTCATTGTTATTTCCTATTTGTTATATGGATCTAAGCAAGCCATTTAGACTTTTAGCATCTATGTTTCCTGTGATATGAGAAATGAATGTTCAAGCCAAAGGTACAAGAGGAAGTGTGATCTTAGTAGAGCTCATTGACATGTCTTGGAGAAAATGTTTACAAATAAATGCTATGATTGTGTCTATTATTTTAGACATCAGGATGTTCTGGGCTATATGTGTATCACTATTTTTAATGAGCATGGAATTTAGCAAATACAGTTAACCTTTAGTAGGTAATGGTATTGGTGGTATTAAGTGCAGGAAATAGTCATACCAGCAGACAGGCTATGATCATAAAAATGCTGACCTTAAATATCATCACATTTACTGAAAAGTTATTTTGTATCATTACAATTCTACAGATGTTTCACAGATGTCTTTAAGGACATATTTCTGCAACTTGTTATTAAGCTAACTTCTGTGCACTGTGTCACATTTCCATAGCATATTAATGAGAACATCATAGAATTGTAAATAAACATGTTTGTAGCAATCAAGATGAAGCAAACTATAAAAATGGTTATAAAATGTAATTAACATTTTAACAGTAAAAAGCTTGATGCCTTAATACCACAGGAGAATGGTTGCAGTCAGTAGATAAAATGAAGAATTCCCAAGTGAACTTGACAGTGGATAAAACACTATCAATATTTAATGGGATATGTCAGATTTTACCACCATTTGAAAGAATGCAAATAGGGGTTACCATAGAAATCACCTTGACAGAAAACTGTACAAAATGCAACACAAACTATCCCTTAAGCAGCCTTGCAGGGATTATTATGATGTCCGACTAAAGTCTTTTCATGTAATCTCTTGATAGTAGGGGAAAATGACAGTGTTTGAATGTATATATATGCCCAGTATACCTTGAAAATTGTAAGAACAGTACAAAATTCTAGAGGCAGGGGTATTTTTTTTCTTTATACATAATTACTCTTTGATAAAGCTATAAGTGCCAAAGTTATTTATAGCATTAACAAAGCATTCATGATAGCTATGCTCTACAAAGAAAAGATAACCTCAGAGATGCTCATATTATTTGAATTTAATATGCCATTTTACATTTTAGTGATGATCTTCTTTTGTATCATGGCTCTGATATTTAAGCCTGGCATTTTAGCAGTCTGGTCTTGCACCAATTAGATCAGTTGACTTTCCAGATGAAATCTTTCATTGTTGTTGAAAGAAAACATTTTTTTTTTAATTTTTGAAAAATATTAGCCAAACACACTCTCCTTTTTACAGTTTCAACACAGGCTCAAAGCTCAAAAAATTAGCCAAACACACTCTCCATTCTACAGTTACAACACAGGCTCAAAGCTCAAAAAATTCATACGTGTTTTACAAAATCTTTTAGTAAAAGGATATACTATTGTAAATTTTCTTGCCTAGTAAAAATGGGTGAAATAGGAATATAGGGTTATAAAAGGCATTTTTAAAAAAACATTAGTTGCTGAACCAAAGTGAAGGAAAAGAATTATAGACATATAAATGTAAATAAATTGTAATGATTATCTTAAAAGTAAGAAGAAATATTTGTCTCAGATCTTTTTCTTCAAACAATTTTTATATGTTTGAACTGGGTTCTACTTTTACCTGTTACTGAAATTGAGAGGATTAAAAATAGCAAGTTTTACTTATGAAACTAGATTTGAATACTGAAAATCAAATATTAGTAAAGAGAATCTAATAATATACTAAAAATAATATGTCGGGATCAGGTAGGCTTTATTCTGGAAGGCAAAGATGTTTCAACATTTGAAAATCTATTAAACAATGTTCAGTTATAAATGGTAAACTGGATACAAATATATATCTCTTCTCCTTTCAAAAATCACACACAAATATTCCACTTATATATAAATATATATAAACCCATCTGGGGATAGTTAATGACAGTAGAGACAACACTGGATGAGAGATGTCAGTGACATTTTGGAAGCACAAAAAACAATGAAAAGGTAAAGGAATTCAGCAAAAAATACAAAACACAAAAAACAAACACAAAACTCAAATACACAGATAACAGTATGGTGATTACCAGAGGGGAAGGGTAACTTGACTTTCATGTGAACACACAAGACAATAAACAGATGATGTATTGTAGAATTGCATACCTGAAACCTGTATAATTTTATTAACCAATGTCACCCCAATAAATTTAATTAACAAACAAACGAATGATTTGGTTACTGACCTAACAAATTTGAGATCGTAGATATCTAAACCTGAAAGGAAAAAATCCAAGAAGAAAGAAGCCAATGCAAGAAGCTAGAAATTGGGAGCTTTAGATACCTCTGAAGTCAGGAAGACAGGTTCAAGAATCTATTTAAGGAGCAAAACCACAGGTCACCTTCTCTACCTGACTCAGCTACACAACAAATCCTCCATCATCATAACAGAAGTTAGGAGGTTTGCTTGTGGAGTTGTTGAACTAAGAGGTATTCTCCACTCACAGATGCAACACCTGGCTGGAAATTGGGGACAATTATGAAAACAGAATTGAGTGTGAGGATTTTAACCCCTCTTTTCCTCTTTTGCTCATAGAATGCTATCAGCCAGCTTATATCTCTCCAGGTGGAAGATGGGAAGATTCACTGACTGGGAGAATGATCAGTGTGTGTGTGTGTGTGTGTGTGTGTGTGTGTGTGTGTGTGTATGTGTGTGTGTGTTATGTGATTACTATATGCCGTACTCTAAATGTTATATAACTTAATTTTTATCTGAAAAAGATTAGATAGGCTTGTGACAAAATGTAGGAGGTAATCAAAATAATTCTAAATAAGTATGAGGATATTTATTCATTTATTCGCTTAACAAATATTGAACAATGCTACATTCAAGGTCTTTAAAAATATGCCTGATATTTCTTTCTTATAAGATGATTAACATGACCTTAGAGGACAGGAAAAATAAAGTAATTGCTGACCCTGTTATTATCTCTATTGGAATTGGAAAAAAACAGATTAAATAAATAAAAACCTCACTATTACCCATGAACCAATATTACTTGCTTTTATTAAAGGATAGTGTAAAAAAACCAAACCATGAAATTTTATGTAGTTATATGATTTTTAGTGAATTAGAAAGTGAGTCATTCTTTACAATGTAACACTATCTTTTTTTTTAATCCAAAGGATTGTGATGGTTTTTAACATTAATATATTTTATTTATGATGAAATGTGTCATGGATATATCACTAGCCTTCTCACAACAAGTTAGGACAAATGGCATTGTCTTTATTTGGAGATATTAAAACAGTTACAATGGAACTTCTGCATTAGACTTGAAATGGAGAAACTCAAGTCAAGGTCTTGCCTCTACCACAACTATTATTGTGAGCTTTGGGCACCACGTATAGTGTCTGGACCTCAGCATTCTTATTTATCAAACTAGAGGCCCGGTGCATGAATTCATGCACCGGTGGGGTCCCTCAGCCTGGCCTGCGGGATTGGGCCAAAACTGGATCTCCGACATCCCCTGAGGGGTCCCGGATTGTGAGAGGGTGCAGGCCAGGCCGAGGGACCCCACCGGTGTACGATTGGGGCCGGGCAGGGACATGGGAGGTTGGCCAGCAGTGGAGGGACTGCAGAAGGGCTCCAGGGCATGTCTGGCCCATCTTACTCAGTCCTGATCATCTGGACCCCAGCAGCAAGCTAACCTACCATTTGGAGCGTCTGCCCCCTGGTGGTCAGTGCACATCATAGCAAGCACTTGAGTGGCCTTAGTATATCATTAGCATAGTATGCTTTGATTGGTTGAATGGACAACTGGACACTTAGCATATTAGGCTTTTATTTTATAGGATAAGAGGTCTAACATTGTGTTTTCCAAGCACTCTTGTGTCTGTAACCTGAGAAAGAAGACTTCACTGGTGAAAAATTGTACCAGTTGGCCCCCAAACTGTAACTTAAAAACGTTCTTTAAAGTTATAAAATTCTATACTTAATTTAGTTATTTTTCTCTCCTTCCTTCCCTATCTTCTCCCATACCTCCCTCTTTCCATCCCTCTCTCCCTAAGAATTAGATTTAATAAACTACTGAAAATGAAGTCCTGAGAGGGCAGCTTCGGGGCTGGTTGGTTCAGCCACTCAAGGATGACATCATTTGGAACTCACAGTCTTGTCAAATTCTCATTCTCCTTTCCTCACTACACTGACTTGTTTTTAGCTAGTCCCCCTCCTGTGTTCAAGATAGCTGTAACAGATCCATGGAAACATGAAAATATGACAATATCAGAACAAGAGAGACAGCTTTTTCTGTATGTCTCTTTGTGTGAGAAAACCAGTACCATAGCCTTTCCCTCCAGACTTCTGGCTCATGCATAATTGGCCAGAATTGCTTCACAGGTTTACGCTTAAGGGGCTAGAGCCTTCCTTTCTTGCTTCATGTGTCTTGAGGAGAACAGTATATTTTCACATGATATTTGCTTTATCCCTTACTCTACTGTATCTGTAGATGCCATCTTTAGCCTGGAAGTTCCCTTTTCAATGTGTAGGCTAATCACACCATCCTCCATGGCTGTATCTGAGCAGCTGAACAGAGCTGAAGAGAAACACACAACTATATGGAATGGCTTTACTTTATGATCATAAACCTCAGGGGACTTTTTATGCTGCTTAGGAATCCTAATACCTTTCCCTAGGTATTCACTGAAGGGTTTGATACTTCTTTTATTAGCTTTGGAGATCAGGTGCCTTCAGGGTGGTATGGCCTAACATACTGGTGTTGCCTGTATTTCTTGTCTTAAAACTCTAATACCTCCACTATCTTTTAATCTCAGCTGATAACCTTGATTCTTATTTCACTGAGGGAATAGAAGCCATAGCAGAGAAATTCCACATGCATCCTTACAAAATACATCAAATTATCTGTATCAATATACTGTGCATTCTTTGTTTACAACCAATGGCTTGTCTGAAGCTCCATCCTATCTTCAGCACTGGATCTCATTTGCTCTTGTCAAGGTTTTCACTCCCAAAATAACTTATTAATGTTACTCTCTGTACTGAAACTTTATCAATAGCATACAAATATGTTATAATATCTTCCATTAGGAAAAAGCTTATTTTTCTCCACATTTTTTTCAAGCTACTGCATCATTTTTCTGTCCCCATTAATAGCAAAACCTTTACTCCTAGAGAGCATTATCTCTTCTTGCTGCCTCCATTTCTTTCTCTTGCTTTTAGACCAGGTTTCTAACCACACCACACCACTGAAAGAGCTCTTGTCAAGGTTACTCCTAACAGCTAAAAAGCATTCTCATTATGTGCAATCTTCCAGCTGCACTTTCCACAACTGATCATCCTTCCTCTTTAAAGCACTCTTGGTGCTCGGTTTCTGGGGTTCAGCTCTCTCTGCTCTCCTCTGCCCTGACCTATTCAGTGTCCCATGCTGGATACTTCACACTCTGTCCTTGGACCTCTTGTCTTTTCTAGCAATAGCCACTCTCTTGGTGCTTTATTCAGATTCATGCCTCTTCTCTTAGTCTGCTTGTACTTCTATAACAAAATATCATAGACGGGTGGCTTAAACAACAGACATTTATTTCTTACAGCTCTGGAGGCTGGGAAGTTGAAGATCAGGGTGCCAGCAGATTTAGTTCCTGGTGAGGGCCCTTTTTCTGTATTCTCACATTGAAGAGAAGGGGACAGAAAAATCAAGTAATTGTTGAACCTATTATTATCTTTATGGGAATTGGTAAAAAACATATATATATATATATATATATATATATATATATATATATATATATATACCTCAGTATTATCCTCCTTTTGTAAGTGTCCTTTTTTTGTAAGGACACTAATCTCATCTTGGCAGCCCCAGCCTCATGATCTCATCTAAACCCATTACCTCTCTAATGCCCTACTTCTCAATACCTTCACATTAGGAATTAGAGTTTTAAGTTTCAATCTGGTGTGTGTGTGGAGGTGGGGTGCGGCTGGGAGTGGGGGAGAGAGGGGTCACAAACCTTCAGTCCATAACAGCTATCATAAGTATTTTTCTGGTCCCTACACATGTATTTACCTGCTTATTTGATCTCTCCAAGTGGGTTCCTGTCCTCCTACTTATTCAGCCTCTCCAACCTCCCACATTCTTCATCTGCCCAAGCCCATTAAATCTCCTGTGACTCTTTTGGATGCCATGCACACCTCTGTGTTTTGTTCATTACTCAGCCCTGTGCACTTTGAAGAGTGCTTAGCGCATAATAGGTGCTCAATAAATATTTATTTAAAGAAAGAAAGAATGAATGAAAGATTGAATGACTATACAACTGATGTAGCAAAGGATTATAAATGACTTGAGAAAGTGGAGCATGGCATAGTAGAATCATAGCTTATTGCAGTTGAAAGGGAATCTAAATGGTCAAGTTGAATTTCCATTTTGAATATTGAAAACTGAGGCAGTTTAGAAAACTGGTAAAAGATTAGATAGATAGAAGCAGAGATATTTCTAATTTATAGGTGCCTAAGAATCTCATTCTAGTATTCTTTCTATACATCATGCTAGGCTTCTGACTATTATTTTGGCTGTCGATAGTATTACTTTATTGAAGTTTCTATAATTCAGTTAAAACCCATTAATACACATTTTCATGGAGCTGAAGAATGTAATGTCCAATAAATATATGATCTTCAGATTGTCTCAGATTTTGTTTTGCTAATAATACCCAGCCTTCCCCCCTCTACTTTAATCTGATTTACTATACCTAATGTCTCTAGCCCTTTCCTCTTCTCAGTCTACTATTATATCTATTACCATTTCTTCTATAATTTTTATTTTGATGACTTCCAAGTCTGCATCTTGAATTCAGATCTTCCTTCTGAGCTCCTGGCATGCCTTACAGGCATTTGTGCTCAAATGTCTATCACAAATTGAAGGATGATTATTTGCCTCTCTTAGTAGGGTCCCCACCACAACCACCCCTCCCTCTAACAATCCCATTCTTCCTCCTGCATTTCATGGCCTGTGGATGGTGCCACAGCTGATTAAGGCATTGAAGCAGCTCTGTGGGAATCAATCTTGAATCTTTCTTCTTTCCCTTTTCCTATGTTGAATCCATTGCCAAATATGGTGCTCCTCGATCATAATCTCTCCAGTTGCTCTCTTTTTTCTACCCAAACACCACATTCACTGAATCAGTTTCCCATGTCTGTTCCTTTCATCATGGCATTAAGTCTCCATGTAGCACACCTTCCTTTAGTGTTCCACAGTGTTACCACATCTCTCTTGGATTTTGCTTGACTTCCCTCCTTCTTACAATCTGGGAACTGCCCCTTCTCCCCCAGACTGGGTTTGAGGCTGCTCTTTGGTGTTCGTAGTGTTCCTGTCCGGGAATCCATAATAGCATCAATGAACTGTAGGGTAGTTGTTAGTTACCTGCTAAACTCTCATTAGACTGTAAGACCCTTGAGGGCTGGGCTGTATCCTTATCTCTTGTTTATTCAGCATTTAGCTGAATGTTGATTACACAAAGGACTGAGTGAGAAATCTGCAGAATAGCATCTATGTACTGTCATTCCACATATTTAATGATAATGAGTATTAAAGCACATCATTTTACCTTTGACTTGTCTTAACTTTGGTCTGGCCCCACTCATAGTGCTTCTCTGGTTTTGATTATAATTTTTACAATAAAATTATAGTTGCCATTTTTATAGCCCTTCAGTTTCATATAATACTTAAGAAATATATCTTTAAAACTTCACTCCACTGAAACAAACAAAACTTGTGAAATTACTATGATCATTTTTCTACAAATGAGAATACTGAGAAAGAGAGAAAAACTGACTTGCAAGGTCACACACATGGAAGTCAGGAACCAAGAATCTGAAACTAGTTCTTTCGGGTTTTTCTAAAGAATCTTGCAAGTATCTCTGTTTAGCTATATACATTTTATTTACTTTACTTACTGTTTTAAAAGTCTACCAGCCATAGTAGCTCGGTTGGTTGAGCATCATCCTGTGTACAGAAAGGTTGCTGGGCATATACGTAAAGGGGACTAATCACTGTTTCTTTCTCACATCAATGTTTCTCTCTCTCTGTCCCTTCATCTCTCCAACCATGTCCTCAGGTGAGGATTAGAAAAACGTCTACATTTTTGCTTTGTTCACTCATCAGTTATCTGGAGAAAGACATTCCAGTGAAAAATTTTGTACTATTTCAGAATGTAAGAGCAGCAGGGAAACAGAATACGTTTACACAAAGATGTTTTTATTTAAAGAATAAGGGGGGAAGGAAGAAAAGATGATAAAAAATGGTACATAAAAGGAAATTATTTTGGATATTTGGATATGTGTTTAAGTTTGAGTTGCAACTACAAAATTGTTCTTAACTGAAACTTTTAAGTACTAAAATCACCTCACGCTGTCTCCCTCCCTAACCCCCCCCAATTTGGTTTTCTTGTTTATTATTGTATCAGATAAAACAACAAAAATTACTTGAAGATGGCTACGTGGGTGGTATTTTAGAACAACAATAAATTGAATCACATAAGAAATTCTTTTTTTTTGTGAGACTATTTTTAGAACAGATTTATAGGCTGTAAAAATTATTGAAGCTTCACATCTAAACAAATGTTTGAGCCTTTGATGTGTTTCTAGTTGTTCAAAAGGTTAAATCAACATTGTGTATTATTTTTGCATTTCTTGGTTTTCTTTATAGTTGGTGTTGCCACCAAGGACCCCATTTCTAGCCACAAGGCAGGGCAGAAAGCTCGAGGCCAGTGCTACAATCAATGCTAATGTTGCTCTTTAGCCAGCGAGAACCTGGACCTGGGTATTTCTCTGGAGTCTGAATTCTGCGGGTTATAACACTAACATCTCCCAGTACACAGTGCAATCTTATTTAAGTCTGCTTCTGGGCATTGTACATTTTAAAACTATTTCACTTTCCTGAACAGGTCTCCAACTGACTTATGTTGTGAGTATGAAGTTACTTTGTAAAAGAAAGTATATTACAAGAAGCAAAAAATAAGTTAATAGAATGAGGTATGTGGATATACATTGAAATAAACAGCACAGAGACCATACCTTAATTTGTTAAAGGTGCAAATGGCTAAGTAAAAATTGATTCTATGGCTAATTGAGTTTGAACTGTGTTTAATGACTAAATATGCAATATCATATTTTGAAGTTTTTACTTTTAATTGCTGAGAAATCATCATTATTGTAGAGTAAAAATAAATTTATGGAAATCTTTACATATAGGAAAAGCTTCAGTGATCCTCTCCTGAATTTAAAAAGGTGTTTGACTGTCATCTTCAACTGGCTCTAGAAATAGAGTAGGTATTTATATATTAACTGCAATGATGAATGGCTGATGAGTTTAACAAATGTGAATCAAATCTTCCCGTTGGCTCCTCCCACCAGGATGTTTTATTTTTATCTAGTAGTGATAGTCCTTTTAGTTAACATAGGAGTTGTATCATTTTTTCCCCAAAAAGGAGTATGTCAATTTGAAAGATCATTTGGAAATATATTTTCCAGAGTACCTATGTTGCACATGAAGATCTTCTGAATTTGGCTTCTATGCTTGCTAACATCAGAAATCTCCAAATATATTAACTGTATTTTCATGAGATTCTTAACTGTTAAAGAGGTCCTGACTGAAGTCCAGCCATTTTGAGGCTTGGAACACCAGTTCCAACACAACATTAATCAGAGATATAATGCTGTCCCGTGATTGTAGGATGGGAATCAAAATAGCATGCCGTGTACAGGATTTACTAATAAATGATTTAAATACGGACTATTTAAATCATTTGTAGTGGATTTTAGGGGTTCACTTGATCAACATTTGCTCCAGTAGGCTTTCAGTGTGTGACCCCCCCTCACTTGACCACATCAGGAGACAGTTGACCCAAATTGAGACAATCAGAGTCTCCCTCACACAGGAATTGAGCTCAAAAAGGTACAGAAGGATGGAAGATGGTGAAAACTGCGTCACCAAATGTTAACATTTCCATGCATTCCTTTCACAGAAGCACCTAGGGCTGCACTGATACTTCCCCTTCTTGAAGCAAAAGAAGCAATGTCTTTCTTTCCCTTTGAGAATTTAGAGATAACTGGAGTCTGTTTCTTTTGCCTTAAAACAGAGTCTGAACTGGTTTATACTATTCTATATCTAACTAAGGTATAGAATAAGGCTAATTAAGAACCTTAATTTTCACATAATTGTGGAATCTTTTAATTCACAAGAGATATTAAGTTACTAAAAATTTTTGCTCTGAGGGACAATTACTCATAGAATTAGTTGTCAACAAAACTTGTGAAGTAGGCTAAATATATTCTGGGATTTTCTATCTCATCTTTCTGGGCTCTTTATTATTCTCCTCCTTCTCCTCTTGCCCATGTTCCTCAGTTTTTATCCTTTAAACCACCAGTGTAGAGTTACCCTACACCCCCAATTTCCTGGCAGTTCAGGTTTATTTCTGTTGTATTGGTATAATTACCAATTCACCTCCCTTCACTTTGAAAGTCTCTCAGTTTATGGCCACCTATTAAATATTTTAATGCCCTTGATAACTCAGATAGAGAAAGACAAATATAGGACAAACAGAAGTATGATCTCATATGTGACTTATAAAAACAAAAGAAAACACAAAGCTCATAGCAACAAACAGTTTGGTCATTGCCAGAGGTAGGGGTGTGGGATTTGGGGGTAGGGTGGGCAAAATGAGTGAAAGGACTCAAAAGGTACAGACTTCCAGTTATAAAATAAATAATCCATGGGAATGTAATGTTCAGCATGGTGACTATGGTTAATAATGCATTGCATATTTTTTATTTATTTATTTTTTTATATATCTTTATTGATTTCAGAGAGGAAGGAAGAGGGAAAGAGAGATAGAAACATCAATGATGAGAGAGAATCATTGACTGGCTGCCTCCTGCATGTCCCCTACTGGAGATCAAGCCCACAACCCAGGCATGTGCCCTTGACTGGAATCAAACCCGGGACTCTTCAGTCCGCAGGCCGACGCTCTTTCCACTGAGCCAAACCAGTTAGGGCAATGCATTGCATATTTGAAAGTTGCTAAGGGAGATCTTAAAAGTTCTCATCATAAGAAAAATATTCTGTAGCTGTGTATGGTGATGGATGTTAATTAAGACTTATTGTGGTGATCATTTTGCAATATATAAAAATATTTAATTTTATGTTGTACATCTGAAACTAATATATTGTATGTCAATTATATTTCAATTTTTTTACAAAAAGGAAAATGGCATACTGTTCAATGGGAATAAATTTTCAGTTACAAGAAATGAGTTAGTTGTAGAGATGTGTTGTACAACATGGTATCTATAGTTAACAATACTGTATTATGCTCTTACAAATTTGTTAAGAGGGTAGATTTCTTCTGACTGTTCCTTTTGCCACCTCCACCATTTTTCTTTTAATGATCTCTTTTTGGCTTTACTTATATTTCTGATATCCTAGATTATTATTGTCACATGATTTATGATACAAACAGCTGTTGACTAATAACTGCTTTATTGGCCATGTTAACCTTCTCTTACTTGTACCTTGAAAAACACCAAGCCTAGAAAAGCAAACTATCCTCTTCATCCAGTTTAGACATCTTGGCTATGGAATACTACCAGCAAAACACCACTTCAGCGTGTGCACACCACAGACAGATTAGAGTCCCCAGCTACCACCAGTGGACACTTCTTGTGCACAAAAGAAGCTCCCTCCATAATTTCTTCCACAGTTGTGCCAAACCTTTACCTTTCTCTGCAACTTCCAAATTGCCATCTCTCTCGTAGTCTCTTAGTTGGCCTCATCAATTCCTTCTTCACTGGGAAGATAGAGACCATCAGGAACCATGTTTACATCATCGTGCACTGAAATAAGGACCCAATATTGCTATGTCCAAATTCATCCCAATATCCTTTCTTCCCAAGCACATGGGGGAAAAGTAATTTTATTTTTGAGCTCCATTTCTTTAAGAACTGTGTTCCTTCCAGTATACTTTCTCTATTATGTCTACCACTTTTCCCTATGGCTTTTTATCTTTAAGATAGTTATGAGTTTTATTACTCCAAGGTCCCCAAGTTTCAACCATTCCAGAAAAACTCATGGTTCTCTAATGCCTTTACATCACATTTCTAAGCTTCTCAGCAAAGTCCCCCTCCTCCTCTTCCTTTACCCCTAATTTTATCTATCTTTGAAAGTCATCATTTTGGTCTTCTCTTGCTCCTTTAAGAAGTTTTTTGTCGCTTAACCCTGCCCCAGTCCTCAATGAATACTGACATTCATTACTATCCCTCATCATAGGCATACATCAGCCTGTGTGGAAATAGTTTTCCCATTATAATGGGAATATTTTGAGAATAAAGGCTGCCATTCATCTTTTGTACTTGTATTGTTAATTGATGCTGCTATACTTTGTACTTGATTTCAGACCATTTCTAATAGTCTCCAGAACAGTGTTCTTTACAAATATATTATACAGAATCAGTTTCATGAAATATTTCTCCATGTACTCAACCCAGCAAGACATTTCTATAGGATATTTTGGTCTAAAAGTAATTATTTTTCTTCACCTTCTCAAAGATAAGCCATCCTCAAAGGTGGATCTCTAAAAACATAGAACTGGTTATAATAATGGAGATAAAATCTATACCAAAGAGGAAGAATGAATGTGGAACAGCAGATGGGTAAAGGAGAAAACAGAGATGGTGGCTGAAACCTTTAAGTATGTGGGTTTTATGGAAGGTATGTTATACTTGAAATTATATAGTGATTCTCATGTACCCAGCCCTCCTATAAACTAAACTCAATCCTTGTCACAACTCTGATGTAGACATTATCATTAACTGATTTTACAAATGAAGAAAAGCAAGAATAATGTTGATAAGTGACATGCACAGTTAGTAGGTGGTGAAGCTGAGATTTGAGCTCAGACAGACTGACCCCACAGTCCTTGCTCTAACTACACAGGACAGTTGCAAAGCAATGAAATGGTATGATCTGAGAAACAAATTCAATCATTGAAATAGCTTAAGACATATTTAAAGTGAGCCATTTTCTTTAGTGAAATCTGTGAAGACTATTTTTATCCCATTGTAATTTAGTTTTCTATGCTTTATTTGAACTATTTTGGCACTAGCTTCAGTTACAAATATGCCAATATTTTTCCCAGGGTCCAATAATAGCTTACTAAAAAACGTGGCTTCAAAAAAACCAGGTCTAGTTACTCAGACATAGAATTTGTGGTGAAAAAAAAAAAGCAAGAATTTTCCTTTAAATACAGCATTCCCATATAAAAATGTTAGAAATGTTGCTCTTCTTTGAAAAGCACACATACTTGCTAATCTGCCAAATAAATCTCTGTTTCCACTCTGCTTTAGTGGTTTTTCTGTATTAAAAATAGACAAATAGAAGAACCATAGCACGTCCAAAATGCTGCTGCTTAATCCTCCTGTGCAGTTTTCTCTATTGAAGGTGTATACCTTTAAACAGATTTGATGAGCTCTATCAGGTTTTGACGTCAAAGGGGCTTCTAAATTTTTAATCACCTTGTTCAGGAACAGTGTTTTCTTGGTTGCCTCCCATTTCTCTTTTATATGGGGAAATTATACACATTTTTACTAAGTCGTCAATTCCTACCTGAAGTTCTGCTTTCGGTTTTATGCATGCATGGCTTTATAAAAGTGGGATACATTTTATAAAGCAAGATCCAACAGAGATTTGGCTATATCCAACAAATTCCTGCTGTCAGATTTTCCCTCCCCTCTCTGTTTGACATGATGGAATCCCTTTACAAACATGTCCATTCAGACCAGCATGCTGCATACTGAGTTATGAAAACAGTATCCATGTGTTAGCATTGAAAAGAGAGGATGTGGTATTGTCCTGAAGTGAAACCTCAGTGATGAGACAAGAATAGAAGACTGTCCATGAATTATCTCAATATTTTGAAGGCTGTAGCATAGGGTGGATGTTTGACTATTGCTGTGGGATGGCAGGTTTGCTGTGATGTATGTGGGTCTAATTCTGTGATTTTGTTTTTGATGGCAGATGTCATACTAGTAGGAATAATATTCAAGTTTGTGCGTGTTTTAATATCCTTGGGGTGAAAAGGAATCTATGTAGAATTAAAGGATTTTATATTTGTATTGTTAATTGATGCTGCTATACTTTGTACTTGATTTCAGAGCGTCACACCTGAACAGACAAAAAGAATAGCAATTATTTTTTAGCAAATGTGAGACTGGCTTGCAGTGTTTCCGGCATGTGGAGAGTCTCGGAAGGGAAATTGGGCGGAGGGGGGCGGGTCACAAGCTAGGTTTTCACTGGTAGGATATTCTTAATCATTTCTGGAAACCAATAATGTTTTAAATGTGTTTTGTTCCAAATCTTTATGCACAATCTGCTGGCTTTAAATATGATGGAGTTAAGTAAATTGGACATGTCTGTGACAATTGCAAGATCTGTCATACTCTCATTTTTCTATGAGTCAACAATTTAAACATTTTAAATCTTTATCATAAGTACAATTGTAGATTCTACTTTCTAGTTCCATATCAGGCTGGAAATCGTCAGAATAAAAAAAAATGCTTCAACATATATTTAGTTGAAGGGTCTCAGTGACATGCACCAACAGAGTATGGATAGTCCATCGGCAGTGAATGTTCAGAGCACATGTCCAAGCAACTAAAGCAACCACACTGCTCTCTTAAAGAAATAACTAGCCATGAGAAATGAATTTAGCAAGACTTTCTTCTCTCTAAACCACCCCGAAGATGACCACTTCTAGATTAATATTTGAAATATATTTCAATCATGTCAGTGTACTGATAAAATAACATTAATGGACTTCCATTGTCTAAAGGACGATGGCTATGTGTCATACTAATATTAAAGGTCTTTATTAAACAGGCTGGTGAAGATAATTCCCTCGGTCGACTCTCTGGGTCTTAGCTTTGGGTTTCTACTAAAAAGCACCTGCAATTATGGTGTTTAGCCATTGAGAGAATTTCTTACTTATTGTCAATAATTGCTAACATTTTCGAGTATTTATTATGTGTCAGTTATTGCACTGAGTGCTTTACTTGCACGATCTCATTTATTTATCACAACAACACTGTGCAGCAGGTTTTATTATTTTCCCAAGATGAGACACAAATGTATGAAATTTCCCTAAGGTTGCACCGGTCAATTCAATGCATCCAATCTGACTCTAGAGTTAAGAGTGATCAAACCTCTAAACTGTACTGCCTCCACTCTGCTTTACTTTTTGTGTACACTGTCCGTTGGATTCTGACTCAGGCTAACCTCTTGAGCTTGCTACCTTGGTTGGTCTGTCTGTATGACTTTCTGATTGGTTTTGCACCTGAGCCCTATCTCACATCAAACTTGGCTTCACATTTTCTAGTTTTTAAACCACTCCACTTCTTCCAGATCCAGTGTGACCTCTACTTCTTGTTGGGGATGCCCTCCCTGACAATTCCTAGAAAAGAATTATATTAAGTCACCTCTGCATCATCCACTTTACTGACTTTTTCTTTCACTTGTCCAGAAGTCTAGGAAATATAACCTTAACCTTCAATTGCACAAATTCCACTTTGGTGACATTTAGAAACAGTATTATTCTGGTTCTTCTCCTTTCTTTCTAAGGGGCATCGTTATCTGTCTGCAGGCTCCTATTTCCTTTGTCCCACCCACTCTCACAACTTGTGATCGTCATTGGATGGATGATTCTGAAATCTGGGCCATCTTCCAGAACCTATCATGTAGTAGCATGCTTTTATTTGTCAGATGACTGTTTCTACCTCGATCCCATATATATATTTAATCCTCACCTGAGCATATTTTTCCATTGATTTTTAGAGAGAGTGGAAGGGAGGGGAGGAGAGAGAGAAATATCAATTCAGTGTTTCTGTATTAAATATAGAGAGAGACACATCGATTGGTTACCTCCTGCATGCACCCCAGCCAGGATGGAGTCTGCAACTGAGGTATATGCCCTTGACCTTAATGGAACCTGGCACTTTTCAGGGGATAATGCTCTATCCACTGAGCCAAACCAGCCAGGGTGACCTCATATTTTGTAACCAACTTTATAGTTCCTGTATGGATACCTCTTCCATCTGCCCTAAATCTCCTCTTCTTTTTTGACCCCCCCTTTTTTTATCAATACGATTGCAAGTATGTCAGATATCTGGACTGCAGTTTTATTAGGATTTTATTTCTCTGTATTTCTCTTTTATTTAATGATAATAATAATTAATACTTATTGTACTAATAGTATGTACTAGACCAGGGGTGGGCAAACTTTTTGACTCGAGGGCCACAGTGGGTTCTTAAACTGCACCGGAGGGCCGGAACAAAAGCATGGATGGAGTGTTTGTGTGAACTAATATAAATTCAAAGTAAACATCATTACATAAAAGGGTACGGTCTTTTTTTTTATTTCAATAGTTTTATTCATTTCAAACATTTTAACAAGAAGAATGTAAACACTAATTATTATAATTTGAAACTTCAAAAAATGGAGGAATCATAGCACAATAACATACCTTATATTGAAGATGGCAAAGGCAAAATAAAATTGCCTAACAAAGGAAAGGTACAAAAGCCTTTCAAATTAAACTTAAATATAATAAAATAATTTAAAACTAAAACAAATAGAAAAGAACAGAATGTGTAAACAGTAAATTAAACATTTTCTTTAGTGCAACTTCCAAATTATGCCCGGGACGTAGATGTAGATGGCAATGTAGACTGGGTTGAAAGGTTTTTGGTCTTTCAAACATCAACTTCAGTGGGAACAGTGTTGTTGGTCTCCTTTTTAGCTAATGCTCTGATACTGTGCTCTCCAGGGGCGTGTCTCCCTACATCACCACAATAACGTGTCTACGCATTCCCAGGGTGATGTCGGGGGATGCGTCCGCGGGCATTACAAGGAGCCTCTGGAAGATTGAGAGGTTGGTCCTTCTACTGAATGGGCGGATATAAATCCACCCACTCAGAAGAAGGAGCTGCAGCCGTGTTTCCCGACGTTGCCATGTTAACACTGCTGCTGGTGAAGGAGCGGAGGGGAGAGCAAGAGAACCCTCTGCTCTTTCAGCTCCGCGGGCCGGATAGAACAGCCGAATGGGCCGGATCCGGTCCGCGGGCCGTAGTTTGCCCACGGCTGTACTAGACAGTGTTATAAGTTTTTACATGGATTATTTCATTTCAATAATTTATGAAGTATCCACTCATTGTTTGACCCACTTTATGAAATATCTACTCATTGTTTGACCCACTTTAGATATAGAGAACTCATCGGTCATACAGCCCTGTTGATTTCTTAGTCACAAACTTTCCCATATCCATCCCTTCAGTCCGTGCTATTAACAGCAGTATTTTGTATTGGAATTGCCCCAACTATTAACTGGCCCTTCTTCCTCTAGACTAGATTTTTAATGCATGTGCAGCAAGAAATTTTAAAACATGCAATATCTGACTATTTAGTCAAGGGCACTGACCTCTCCCCTTAGATTGTAAATAAGAGAAATGACAAAAGCCAACCCAACAATAGTCATCTGGTGTGAAGGAATCAAAATATTACCTATTTTTTGTCAGATCAGGCAAAATATATGATATATATATATATGGGTGTGCTGCAGAATTTTAGTAATTAATTTACATGTGCCATGAGATGAGAAAGGTTGAAAATCGTTACTCTAGACCTTCTTCCCCTGAACAAACCATACTGCATGTGTGCCAAGGGTTATTCTTCCTAAAATATTGCTTTGACCATGCCACTTTCTGGTCCCAAGACCTTTCATGATCTTGCTGGCCTTCTGTATTATAGTCCAAAAATTTTTCCTCATATTCAAAGCCACCACTTATATTTCCAAAGTTATTTTCTATTGCCATGCATGAAAGCTTAATTATACTAACTGCTTCTAAGATTTTTAAATTTTCAAATTATTTATTTCTGTCATGCTTTGGTTATTTTATTCGTAGAGTGAGAATGCCATTCATCTCCCTCTTCCTCTTGTTTCTGTCTATAACAATCTTATACAGCATCAAGGCTGGGTTCAAATGCCACTTTGTACTTTCATAAGTACCCAAACAAAAGAAATGTCTCTTTTCTGAAAGGGACATAGGATATTTGTTTGTACAATTCACAATAAAACCTGTTTGTTTGCCTTGTTTGTGGTCATTTTTAAATATATGTTTTTATTGAGTTCAGAGAGGAAGGGAGAAGGAGAGATGGAAACATCAATGATGAGAGAATCATTGATCAGCTGCCTCCTGCACATTCCCCACTGGGGATCAAACTGACAACCTGGGCATGTGCCCTGACAGGGAATCGAACCCTGACCTCCTAGTTCATAGGTCGACACTTAACCACTGAGCAACACCAGGCAGGCTCTGGCCATTTTTGTATCACACTCCTCATGTACTCCTCTTAGGATAGAAGATATATTTTTATGGCAGGAATCCTTAGAAAATACTTGACTGTAGGAATGAGTGAAGAATCCCCTTTATGTATATATTCTCTTGGTTCTTAGTTCTTGGGGGGCATAGTTTACATTTAGAAATTGGAAAAACAGCATTTTTACCAGAGAAAAAAGAGAACTACACCTAGGGGCAGGTTTTGTATAAACTTCAGTGCATTTCTGGATCCCCTAAAGCCAATTCAGGTTAAGAAACTTTGTGCTAAGAGAAATAATCCAGTCAGAGAAAGACAAGTACCATATGATTTCACTCATATATGGAATCCAATGAACAAAATAAACTAACCAACAAAATAGAAAACACTGACAGCTATCAGAGGGGATGGGGTTTGAGAAAAAAGGTGAAGGGATTAAAAAAAAAGGAGGAAAGGAGGAGGAGGGGTAGGGGAGGGGGAGGTCCTCAGATACGGACAACAGTATAGTGATTATCAGAGGGAAAGGAGTTTGGGGGAAGGGATATAAGAGGGTATGGGGGAAAATGGTAATGGAAGGAGACTTGAGTTGTGGTGGTAAAAATATAATACAATATACAGATGAATTATTATAGAATTGCATACCTGAAATCTATGTAATTTTATTAAGCAACTAGAGGCCTGGTGTATGAAATTTGTGCAAGGGGTGGGGTGGGAGGTGTCCATCAGCCCGGCCTGCACTCTCTCCCAATCCTGGACCCCTCAGGTAGGGTCCCTAGGCCTGGCCAGCGATCAGGGCCTATGGGGCTTTCCTTCCCCCAGCTGCCAACAGCTGGCCCCACCCCCACCGCTGCCACTGCTTGCCATCTGTGTGGTGCTACCCCCTCTCTCTCGCCACTGGTCGTCTCCCTCTGCAGGTGGCAGGCATGGGGTGCTATTGCTTGGCTGGCCTGGGCCTCCCTCTGCAGGTGATTGCTGGCCAGCCCCACCCACTCACTGCAGCGCTGCTGGTTGATGGTGGGGCTCTGCGATTGATCGCCATGCACAGGGAGGCGCAGCCCACCCTGTCAGACTCCACGATCAATCGCTGCACAGAGGGAGGCCCTGCCCACCCTGCCCGGTCTCCATGATCAATTGCAGGGCAGAGGGTGGCCTGGACCTTCCTCTGTGGGGTGATCGCAGGGTGATGGAAGGGCCCCCGGACCCCTGACCAATAGCTTCAAACCCACCTTGGCTGGCATGGCGCCAGTGCATGTCATAGCATGGTCGTCCGGAAAGTCGTCCAAACAGTTGTTTGATTGATTTGCATATTATGCTTTTATTATTATAGTACTAGAGGCCCGGTGCACAAAATTTGTGCACGAGGGTGTGTGTCCCTCAGCCCAGCCTGCACCCTCTCCAATCTGGGATCCCTCTCACAATCTAGGACTGCTGGCTCCCAACTGCTCACCTGCCTGCCTTCCTGATTGCCCCTAACTGCTTTTCCCTGCCAGCCTCATCACCCCTAACTGCTTTCCCCTGCTGGTCTGGTCACTCCTAACTGCCCTCCCCTGCCAACCTCATTGCCCCTAACTGCTCTCCCCTGCTGGTCTGGTCCCCCCCAACTGCCCTCCCCTGCAGGCCTTGTCCCCCCCAACTGCCCTCCTCTGCTAGCCTGGTCACCCCTAACTGCCCTCCCCTGCAGGCTTGATCACCCCCAACTGCCCTCCCTTGCAGGCCTGGTCCCCCCCAACTGTCCTCCCCTGCGGGCCTAGATCCCCCCCAACTGCCCTCCCCTGCGGGCCCAGTTGCCCCCAAATTCCCTCCCCTGCAGGCCTGGTCACCCCAAACTGCCCTCCCCTGCAGGCCTGGTCACCCCAAACTGCCCTCCCCTGCTTGCCATCTTATGGCCGCCATCTTGTGTCCACATGGGGACAGCCATCTTTGACCACATGGGGGCAGCCATCTTGTGTGTTGGAGTGATGGTCAATTTGCATATTACTCTTTAATTAGATAGGATAGAGGCCTGGTTCATGGGTGGGGGCTGGCTGGTTTACCCTGAAGGGTGTCCTGCATCAGGGTGGGGGTTCCCTTGGGGTGTGGGGTGGGCTGGGCAAGGGGCCTGTGATGGTTTGCAGGCCAGCCACGACCCCGGTGACCCAAGCAGAGGCCAGGGCTGGCTGGAAGCAGGTATCTAGGATTTATTTATCTTCTACAATTGAAACTTTGTAGCCTTGAGTGGAGCCAAGCCTTCTGCTAACTCCGTGGCAGCAGCCATTTCTGTTGGGATTTATGTATCTTCTATAATTGAAACTTTGTAGCCTTAAGCAGAGGCCAAAGCAGGCCAGGGCTGCAGAAGCTTGGCTTCCTCCATCGCTGGGGGCAACCCAAGCCTCCTGCTCACTCCAGCTCTGTGGCTGCCACCATTTCTGTTTGGATTTATTTATCTTCTATAACTGAAACTTTGTAGCCTGGAGTGGAGGCCAGGGCCGGCCAGGGCAGGCAGGAAGCTTGGCTTCCTCCATTGCCTGGGGCATCCCAAGCCTCCTGCTCACTCCAGCTCCGTGGCCACCGCCATCTTAGTTGGGTTAATTTGCATACTCGCTCTGGTTGGCTGGTGGGCGTAGCGGAGGTACAGTCAATTTGCATGTTTCTCTTTTATTAGATAGGACTAGAGGCCCGTTGCATGAAATTCGTGCACAGGGGGGGTGTCCCTCAACCCAGCCTGCACCCTCTCCAATCTGGGACCCCTCAAGGGATGTCCGACTGCCCGTTTAGGGTCTAAACGGGCAGTCGGACATCCCTCTCACAATCCAGGACTGCTGGCTCCCAACTGCTTGCCTGCCTGCCTTCCTGATTGCCCCTAACCGCTTCTGCCTTCCAGCCTGATCACCCCCTAACCACTCCCCTGCCAGCCTGATTGATGCCTAACTGCTCCCCTGCCAGCCTGTTTGCCCCTAACTGCCCTCCCCTGCAGGCCTGGTCACCCCCAACTGCTCTCCCCTGCAGGCCTGGGTCCCTCCCAACTGCCTTTCCCTGCAGGCCTGGTTGCCCCCAACTTTCCTCCTCTGCCGGCTTGGTCACCCCTAACTGCCCTCTCCTGCAGGCTTGATCGCCCCCAACTGCCCTCCCTTGCAGGCCTGGTCTCTCCCAACTGCCCTCCCCTGCTGGCCATCTTGTGGTAGCCATCTTATGTCCACATGGGGGCAGGATCTTTGACCACATGGGGGTGCAGCCATCTTGTGTGTTGGAGTGATGGTCAATCTGAATATTACTCTTTTATTAGATAGGATAGAGGTCTGGTGCACGGGTGGGGGCCAGCTGGTTTGTCTTGAAGGGTGTCCTGAATCAGGGTGGGGGTTCCCTTGGGGCATGGGGTGGCCTGGGCAAAGGGCCTGTGGTGGTTTGCAGGCTGGCCACACCCCCCGGCGACCCAAGCGGAGGCCCTGGTATCTGGGATTTATTTATCTTCTACAATTGAAACTTTGTAGCCTTGAGTGGAGCCAAGCCTTCTG
Organism: Plecotus auritus; assembly: GCF_963455305.1. NCBI lineage: Eukaryota > Metazoa > Chordata > Mammalia > Chiroptera > Vespertilionidae > Plecotus > Plecotus auritus. The sequence goes on from NC_137775.1 coordinate 43,935,047, forward strand.
CTAGCTCCGTGGCAGCAGCCATTTCTGTTGGGATTTATGTATCTTCTATAATTGAAACTTTGTAGCCTTAAGCAGAGGCCAAAGCAGGCCAGGGCTGCAGAAGCTTGGCTTCCTCCATCGCCGGGGGCAACCCAAGCCTCCTGCTCTCTCCAGCTCAGTGGCTGTGGCCATTTCTGTTGGGATTTATTTATCTTCTATAATTGAAACTTTGTAGCCTGGAGTGGAGGCCTGGGCCAGCAAGGGCAGGCGGAAAGCTTGGCTTCCTCCATTGCCAGGAAAATCCAAGCCTCCCTCCTGCTCTCTGTGGCTGCAGCCATCTTGGTTGGGTTTAATTGCATATTTGCTCCTGATTGGCTTGTGGGCGTGGCTTGTGGGCATGGCTTGTGGGTGTAGTGGAGGTACGGTCAATTTGCATATTACTCTTTTATTAGATAGGATTGTATTGTCTGCAGTCACGCAGCATAACAATGGGGGTTACCAGGCTAGGAGTAGTCCTTTCATATTTCTGTGTCCAGGTTTCTAAACTATAAACAACATCACCCTGTGAGCCTCTATGGGATGTGAAGTAATGATAGAGCAATACATCAGCAAGTGTTTGTTGGCACAGAATTCAGGATTCAGGATACATGGCATGTAGGCTACTATATTAGAGATATGGGAAATTATAAAGACAAAAATATAAATCATTCTTTCCCCAGGAGGTTATAATTTTTATATTCTGATCAGGAAGAGAATGGAGAACTTCAGCCATGTATGTAAAATACATTTATACTTTGTTATATCCACTCTATAATCTTTTCTAGGATCATTAGTGAAAAGGGGCAACAGGGCCACTAACCTTGTCAGTGACTGTGTCAAAATTATATGAGATGTGCCTTCTTCCTATACCAGCAGTCCTCACCTGTGTTCTTTGGAAAAAAAGCTATAGTGATTTTGAAGTATAGATGTAACCATCAGCCCCACTATCCCATAAATGTAGGGGGATCAGAAGATGGGCCAAAGTTCAAGATAAGGAAAATAGAAGGTGGAAGAATAATTTTCCTGGCCCTTTGGGACCCTGTGATGTCATTAGTGGCTGGCTGTAGAGCTTAAATCTGTAGTATGGGATTTTTCTGGATCTTGTGCTAGCTTCCTAGTTATATAGCCACACAGTTAAAACCTTGATGGCGAGCCAAGGGCTCTCTCCTTGCATTGCTTCTTTCAATTGATCCTGATCAAGAGAGTGTATTTGAAGTTACATTTCTAATGCAAATAATAATTTACAAAACTCAAGTGTCTATGTGAATTCATCTTAACTTCTCTTTGTAAAGACTGAAGGAGATAGGTATTATGGGAGGCAACATCCTAGAAGGGCAAATTGAATAAACAACCAGTTATACTAACATGCATTAAGTACAAATGATGGGCTATACACTAGGTGTGGAGATCCAGAAATGAGTAAGACATAATTTGTGTCTTCAAGGTGGTCAAAATTCAGAAAAATAGGCAGACATATCAACATATAAGACTCTTATAAGAACAGTGACTGCTACTTTCACTAGCCATTGTGGGAGCACAGAGAGGGAGGATCTCAACCTGTGTGGGTTAAGGAAGATTTCCTTAAAAGAGCCCCCCTTACCATCACTGTCACCATCAAAATTCATTTGCTAAATACCTAACATTTGTGATGTTATGTTGATGCTTTATAGATGGACATATGTAGCAGGGATTCTGATCCTCTCTAAGCCCTCATAATTTAACATAACCAGAGTGACGTAAAATAAAATGTAAGACAACACAAGAACGGATATGTTTATAGTAGTAGCAGTTGCTCAGAGTTGTCTATAAAAGGCAGATAAGTCAGTGTGTGTGCGTATTCATTCCTTAGGTTCTTGAATCAGTATACAAATAAAACCTGAATAAATGCAAAATTTTATGATTTAATGGAGCCCATGGAAGTACCCATGGAAATAGGTTAAACCCATTAATTTATTACACATAGTTCTCTGCAGCTGCTTTCAGATAGGAATACCTTTGCTCTCTGATGAACTAATATGCATAAGAGAGAGTTAATGTTCCCTCCGTAGTCTCTGTGGTAATCTATTCCACTGTCACATCTTTCTTTTGAACTATAACATTCTGAAAAAGTAATTGTAATTTTTTCTTCTATTATTTCACAAAGGTTGTACTATCAAGCACTTTCCAGGATGTATATGTTTAAGATTTGGCTTCTGCCCTCAGATTGTGAACTATTCAGATGCTATGATAATGGACTTGAAAGTCATCTATGAGCTGGTGATTCTATTAATATGAATAATGGGTGTTCTAATTTCTAGCTATAGTGCTTTTAGTGATTGCGTCTTTCCACACTTCTCCTGGTAGCTGAAACTTTCTAGTTAGAGAATGGACCTTTGGCCCATTCCCCAAGGGAAGTAACAAGTATGCTTAGAAACTTTCATTTAAAATGCAAAATATGGGATAATAGAATGGTGATATATGTAATAACCACATGGTTCCAATTAGACTTTAGAAAAAGAACACAAATCAGTGATGAATTTGATTTTATTTTAGAACGAAAGATTTGTAAACTCACCAACCTGTTGTCTTAATGTCACATTCCATTGTTTATAATTAAGTTGCAGTTTATAATTCTTTTGCCTTAAGAAACATAGTTTGCTTATCTATATCAATCCATCATCTATGTATCATCTATTATTTATCTCATTGATTGTCCTATTTAAATATATATATTCAAAATAATAGGTAAATATATATATATATATATATATATATACATATATATATATATATATGTATATATATATATATATATAGTTACTTATTACAATTTTAACCATTTTACCAAAGCGCAAATGCATGTTAGTTATTCCTATTGTCCTTCCCTCTTTTCTGCTAATTTTGGAATTTTCATTTGTGTTGAAGCTCATTAGAAATGAATGAAATTACACAGTCAGTTCTACAGTGTGACATTACACATTCAACACTCCAACCACCATATGAAGAACATGATGGTAAAAGATTTCTTTCAAACAATATATCCCTTGATATAACCATGCTAGGTCAGTTTCCTTGCTATGTTTTGCAAATGGTCTAATTCAAATACTTTCTGGAGCAGAACGTTGTTCATTTGACAGTAATTGTGACTGGTTTTCATAATGCACTGATGTTAGTGTGTCAAATCTTACGCAGTTAGTTCAATTCTGAAAATAGATTAAAATTGGCAATAATTGGGATTTTTTTTTCTCCTTGAAGTTAAAGAAGGCTCTCCTTCTTGTTATGCTTCATCTGCAATATACACAGTGCTTTCTTTTAGCATCACTTAAGGGGACTCTAATTTTTCTCTCAAATTTCAGCCAGCTTATTTTTATCATTTTGTCAGTTTCCATTTCAACCCCCATTTTGTCCTTGAATTACTTGTGAAAATTCAATGTGGAATTAAATACAAGAAAAAAATTGTTTCAACTTTTTGCCCTTCCTTTTCTAAGACAGTGTTTTCTCCTGTCACAAGGACTGTGCCTAAAGCATGTTTTTCAGATTAATGAACAATAGGATATAAACATTGCAGTTCCATTAAAAACAAACCTTCTGTTTTGGTCTTCTGAAGGCCAGTTATGTCATGTGTATGTTTTCAATAAACTAAGTTTAGAAGATCAAGATGTTAGTATTTAAACCAAATCCAGAAAACCAAATGTAGATTTGTACATATTGGTCAATAAAATATAACTCCTAAAAATACTCTCTTCCCTGCCCTATCACCCAATTTTATGCACTCTTGAGAGGGTATAGGTATAAGAGTGGACACAGCTCAAGTGGTGGCAGTAGGGCAGGACAAGTTGATGCAATAGAGACACATGACAGGACTCTATTACAGTAAGTAATGCAATTCCAGAAATAACCTATGTGGAACATATTGCCTCTGCTACACATGTCAGCAAATGGACTTTGATTGATGATGTCGCAACACAAAACCACATACTAAAACTTGGTAAAATTATCATGACAGTGTAAAAGTGTACACATACTTGCCAATAGTGTTAGTAGCCTTTGTAATTAACAGTGGGCAAAGCACGTACATTCTGTATGTAGCTCATGCCTTTCAGATGTTTGTAGTTGCTATCATCAGCATGTAAGCAAGCAGGAAGGCATGACGAATCTGGCGATCATCACTTCTGAGGGGTGGAGGTGTTCTCTGGAGGGTGATTATCTACAGATAACCACACCACCTGGAGTTGCCATACTGCTACTTTAAAAATTCATTAATGTGGGGGAAAAACGTCCATTTGTGCCTGAAGAGGAAGTTTGCAGTTTAGAATACTAAACAATGATATCTCTGGCTATGGTTTATACACACAAGATCCTGTAGAATACTCACCTACAGGGTGTCCCCAAAAATGTATACTACATGCTTTAATAGCTGATAGCTCAATTTTAAAAAGGAAATGGATTTTAATAAACACTACCTTTATTCAAAGTCTGTGTATACATTTTTGGGATACCCTTTATAAATTGAAATACTCTGTTATTTAAACAACTTCATAAACTTGAGAAGAAAAAAGACCCAACAAATGTTCACTGCATTTCTGTAGAAGCCTTTACTGACAGTGAAAGGCCAAAGTTGTGAGGTTTTAGATTTTTTGGAGAAGGTTTGATCTCACTTAGAAAAAGTTGACTACAAATCCTGGTTTTTGAAAAAGTGAATTTGCAAATTGAAGTTAAAACATATGGGCATTTTTGTTTGCTCACTTTTGTTGATTGTGAAACTACTTTTTTTTTTTTTTTTTTTTCAAATTTTTATTAAGGTATTATATGTGTACATATCTTACCATTGCCCCCCCCACCCCACTCCCATACATGCCCTCACCCCCCAATGTTTTGCATCCGTTGGTTAGTCTTATATACATGCATATAAGTCCTTCAGTTGATCTCTTATTTCCCCCACCTCTCCCTAACCTTACCACTGTAATTTGACAGTCTGTTTGATGCTTTACTGCCTCTGTAACTATCTTTTTGTTCATCAGTTTATAATGTTTTTCATTATCCCCAAATGAGTGGGATCATGTGGTATTTTTCTTTCATTGACTGGCTTATTTCACTTAGCATAATGTTCTCTAATTCCATCCAAGTGCCTACAAATGGTAGTAATTCCTTCTTTTTTACGGCAGCATAGTATTCCATTGTGTAGATGTACCATAGTTTTCTGATCCAGTCATCTGCTGATGGGCACCTAGGCTGTTTCCAAATCTTAGCTATTGTAAATTGTGCTGCTATGAACATAGGGGTGCATATATCCTTTCTGATTGGTGTTTCTGGTTTCTTAGGATATATTCCTAGGAGTGGGATTACTGGGTCAAATGGGAGTTCCATTTTCAGTTTTTTGAGGAAACTCCATACTGTTCTCCACAGTGGCTGCACCAGTCTGCATTCCCACCAGCAGTGCGCGAGGGTTCCTTTTTCTCCGCATCCTCGCCAACACTTGTCGTTTGTTGATTTGTTGATGATAGCCATTCTGACAGGTGTGAGATGGTATCGCATTGTTGTTTTGATTTGCATCTCTCGGATAATTAGTGACTTTGAGCATGTTTTCATGTGTCTCTTGGCCTTCCTTCTGTCTTCTTTCGAGAAGATTCTATTTAGGTCCGTTGCCCATTTTTTTATTGGATCATTTATCTTCCTTTTATTAAGTTGTATAAGCTGCCTGTAGATGTTGGAAATTAAACCTTTATCAGTGATACCATTTGCAAATATGTTCTCCCATACAGTGGGGTTTCTTGTTGTTTTGTTGATGGTTTCTTTTGCTGTGCAAAAGCTTTTTATTTTGATGTAGTCCCATTTGTTTATTTTCTGTTTGGCTTCCATTGCCCTAGGGGCAGTATCACTGAAAAAGTTCTTTTGGCATATGTCTGAGATTTTGCTGCCTGTGGATTCCTCTAGTATTTTTATGGTTTCCCGTCTTATATTTAAGTCCTGTACCCATTTTGAGTTTATTTTTGTGTATGGTGTAAGTTGGTGATCTAGTTTCATTTTTTTGCATGTATCTGTCCAATTTTCCCAACACCATTTATTAAAGAGACTGTCTTGACTCCATTGTATGCTCATGCCTCCTTTGTCAAATATTAAATGCGCATATTGGTTTGGGTCGATATCTGGATTCTCTATTCTGTTCCATTGATCTATATGTCTGTTCTTGTGCCAGTACCAGGCTGTTTTGAGGACAGTGGCTTTGTAATACAGCTTGAAATCTGGTATTGAGATCCCTCCTACTTTATTCTTCTTTCTCAGGATTGCTGTGGCTATTCGGGGTCTTTTTTTATTCCAGATGAATTTTTGGAGAGTTCTTTCTAGGTCTGTGAAATACGCCGTTGGTATTTTAATGGGGAGTGCATTGAATCTATAGATTGCTTTGGGTAGTATGGACATTTTAATGATGTTGATTCTACCAATCCATGAACATGGTATGTTCTTCCATCTGTTTATATCTTCCTCTATCTCTTTTTTCAGGGTCCTGTAGTTTTCCGCATATAGGTCTTTTACCTCCTTGGTTAGGTTTATTCCTAAGTATCTTAATTTTTTTGGTGCGTTGGAAAATGGGATTGCTTTTTTAGTCTCTCTTTCTGTAAGTTCATTGTTGGTGTATAGAAATGCCATAGATTTCTTGTTGTTAATTTTGTATCCTGCTACATTGCCGAATTCATTTATTAAGTCTGTTAGTTTTTTGATGGAGTCTTTCGGGTTTTTTATGTACAATATCATGTCATCTGCAAATAAGGACAGCTTTACTTCTTCTTTTCCAATTTGGATGCCTTTTATTTCTTCTTCTTGTCTAATTGCAGTGGCTAATACTTCCAGTACTATGTCAAACAGGAGTGGTGAGAGTGGGCATCCCTGTCTTGTTCCTGTTCTTAGGGGAAATGGTTTTAGTTTTTGCCCATTGAGTATGATGTTAGCTGTGGGTTTATCATATATAGCTTTTATTATGTTGAGGTATGATCCTTCTATTCCCACCTTGTTGAGAGTTTTTATCAAGAAAGGGTGTTGGATTTTGTCAAATGCTTTTTCTGCATCAATTGATATGACTATGTGATTTTTATCTCTCAATTTGTTTATGTGATGTATCACATTTATTGATTTGCGGATATTGAACCATCCTTGCATTCCTGGGATAAATCCTACTTGGTCATGGTGTATGATCTTTCTGATGTACTGCTGGATCCTATTTGCTAGAATTTTATTGAGGAATTTGGCATCTACATTCATGAGGGATATTGGCCTGTAATTCTCCTTCATTGTGTTGTCTTTATCTGGTTTTGGTATGAGGGTGATGCTGGCTTCATAGAAGGAGCTTGGAAGTGTTCCTTCCTCTTGAATTTTTTGGAATAGTCTGAGGAGGATAGGTTTTAGTTCTTCCTTGAATGTTTGGTAGAACTCTCCTGTGAAGCCGTCTGGCCCCGGGCTTTTGTTTGCCGGAAGCTCTTTGATGACTGCTTCAATTTCTTCCATAGTTACTGGCATGTTGAGCTGTTTAGATTCTTCCTGATTGAGTTTTGGAAGGTTATATTTTTCTAGGAATATGTCCATTTCCTCCAGGTTGTCCAGTTTGTTGGAATAGAGTTGTTCGTAGTATTTTTTAACAATCCTTTGTATTTCGGCGGGATCTGTTGTTATTTCACCTCTTTCATTTCTGATCTTGTTTATTTGGGTCCTCTCTCTTTGCTTCTTGGTGAGCCTGGCTAGAGGTTCATCAATCTTGTTTATCCTTTCAAAGAACCAGCTCTTGGTTTTGTTGATCTTTTGTATTGTTTCTTTGGTCTCTATGTCGTTTATCTGTGCTCTGATCTTTATTATTTCCTTCCTTCTGCTTACACTGGGCTTTTCTTGTTGCTCTTTTTCTAACTCTTTGAGTTGTTGGGTTAGGTAATTTATTACCCCTGTTTCTTGTTTTTTGCAGTAGGCTTGTAGAGCTATGAACTTCCCTCTCAAGACTGCTTTCGCTGTGTCCCATAGATTTTGGATTGTAGTGTTTTCATTGTCATTTGTTGTCATGATGTTTTTTATTTCTTCTTTGATCTCTCTGGTAACCCAGTCATGGTTTAATAGCATGCTGTTTAGTCTCCATGTGTTTGATTTCTTTGGGTTATTTTTATTGTAGTTGATTTCCAGTTTTATGCCACTGTGGTCTGAGAAGATGCTTGATATGATTTCTATCTTCTTGAATTTGAAGAGACTTTGCCTATGTCCCAACATATGGTCTATCTTTGAAAATGACCCATGTGCACTTGAGAAGAATGTATATTCTGTGGCTTTGGGGTGAAATGTTCTGAAGATGTCAATTAATTCCATCTGGTCTAGTGAGTCATTTAGGATTGATGTTTCTTTGCTGATGTTTTGTTTAGAGGATTTGTCCAGTGGTGATAGTGGGGTATTAAAGTCTCCTACTATGATTGTATTGCTGTCAATCTCTCCCTTGATATCCTCCAGGAGTTTTTTTATGTATTTGGGTGCTCCTGTATTGGGTGCATATATGTTTACCAGAGTTATTTCTTCTTGTTGGATTGCTCCCTTTAGTATTATGAAATGGCCTTCCTTATCTCTTGTTATGTCCTTCAGTTTGAGATCTAATTTGTCAGAAATAAGTATTGCTACCCCAGCTTTTTTTTCAGTTCCATTTGCCTGGAAAACCTTTTTCCATCCCTTCACCCTCAGTCTGTGTGCGTCTTTTTTTCTGAGGTGGGTTTCTTGTAGACAGCAGATATATGGGTCGTGTTTTCTTATCCAATCCGTTACCCTATGTCTTTTGATTGGGGCATTTAATCCATTTACATTTAAAGTTATTATTGATAGGTACTTATTTGTCGCCATTCCTATTCTTTACCCCTGTGTTATTTCTTCGCTTCCTGTTTCTTTCTTTCTTTTTTTTTTTACAGCAGACCCTTTAGCATTTCTTGCATTGCTGGTTTGGTGGTAATAAATTCCCTTAGTCCTTTTTTGTCTGTGAAGCTCCTGATTTCACCTTCAATTTTGATTGACAGCCTTGCTGGGTACAGTATTCTTGGATTCAGCCCCTTCCTTTGCATGACTTTGTATATTTCATTCCATTCCCTTCTGGCCTGATGAGTTTCTGTTGAGAAATCAGTTGCTAGTCTGATGGGGGTTCCTTTGTATGTAACTTTCTGTCTCTCTCTTGCCGCTTTTAAGATTCTTACTTTGTCGTTGGTGTTTGCCAATTTAATTATAATGTGCCTTGGCGTCGGTCTTTTGGGGTTCATTTTGCTTGGGACTCTGTGAGCTTCTTGGATTTGTGTGGGTTTTTTCTTCCCTATATCTGGGAAATTTTCTGTCATTATTTCTTCAAAGAGGTTTTCTATTCCTTGCTCAGCTTCCTTTCCTTCTGGAACCCCTATTATGCGGATGTTGTTTTGTTTCGTGTTGTCCCAAAGTTCCCTTAGACTCTCCTCCTGCCTTTTAATTTTTTTTTCTAGAAGTTGCTTTTCTTGGGTATTTTTTTCCATCTTGTCTTCTAGCTCACTGATACGGTCCTCTGCTTCTTCTAGTCTACTCTTGATGCTTTCTATTGAGTTCTTTACAGCAGCGATGTCATTTTTCATTTCTTCTTGGTTCTTCTTCATTTCCTCTTGGTTCTTGCTCATATTGTCGAATTTGTCTTCCATTCTTTTCAGCCACCTTATGACCATTTCTCTGAATTCTTTTTCTGGAAGGTTGCTTGCCTCCATTTCGTTTACTTCCTTTTCTGGTGATGCCTGCTTTTCTTTCATATGCGGGCTGCTTCTTTGTCTCCCCATGGTCTCTCTTCTCTGGGTGTCTGGTTATGTAGTTCTCTCTCTCCTGGGTTGATTTAAAGGCACAAAATACAGCACTACCAGGTACAACTCACAAGGCACTTATCCCAGGCGAAATCTGACCTTTCCGTGGTGGAGTGTAGAGCTCCTCTGAACCCGTGTGCTTGCGCCAGTTGGGGAGCGTTGTTCTGGGGCTCGCAGCTGTTCCTGGGGTGCCGCAGTTGTGAATTCTCAGGCTTCAGATAAGCTCCACTTTCCGGATCAAGATGGCGCAGACTCCGCGTCCAAGCCCGCAGCTCCGGGAGGGGACCCAGCCGCAGTGGGTGCTGCCAGGTCAGGGGAACCCCGTTCAGCAGTCCCCCGCCTCCTTCTGGAATTCAGCTGTCTCCCAACCAGCCAACAAACACTCCTTGTGCGACCCTCAGCTGTTCTTTCTTTCTGCTCCGGGACAAGGCTCAGAACACGTCTGTCTATTCCGCCGCCATTATTCCCCCTCCTACTTCCATTCTTTATGACATCACCTTGCCTCCGCCGGCGATCCACGGCTCCACCAGGCGCTTCCCCCGTGGTCTTCCTCTCCCGGCGCTCCAGCCCAGGGCAAGCTGGCCACTGGGCCGCCGCCGCCGCCGCCGCCGCCGCCGCCGAGCTCACCGCGCGCTCGCCGGTACTAGAGCCACAACCGGAGGCTAGGTGCTCTGCGCTCTGGACGCCGACCGCCCGCCGCCACCGCCACAGGGACTCGCAGACAGAGGAGGGTAGCCAGGAGGAGGAGAACAGCAGCGGGCGGAGGGGGACGGGGGCGCGAGATCCCAATATGCAGCCCAGATCACAGCGCAGCCTGCCGGGAGGAGCGCCTACTCTCGGGCTGGCTCCGAGCTGCCTCCGCCGCTACTGCTCGCCGCCTCGCTGCTCCCAGCTCCCCATCACAGCCGACGCCGACGCACACCTGAAACTACTTTTTAAAGAAATTTAAAGAAAAGAAGGAAAAGCTTGGACCACCACAAAACATATACAATTTATTTCCATATTTCTTTGCTTTAGCAATAGAGTTTAAAAAATACAATTTTGAAAAAACAAACAATTATAATAGCAAATGCTTACAAATAATTTATATACTTTCTACAATTTAAAACTATTTTTCTATAATTAAAAGTCAGTCATCTATATATTCCTGTGTGTGTGTGTGTGTGTGTGTGAAGTTTTAGATGCATATAATTGCAATAATTTTATATTTAAAAATTATTTACTCAGTCTGTTAGGCTAATGATACTATTATTTGCATTAATAAGATAGATCCCCTCCCCCCCAATGAAATTTAGAGGTTGTTAAATATTTGAATCTCTTTTGCAAAAATTGGGAATTAATTCAGAGATTGGAAAATGATAATGCCTAACACTTTTCTTTTAAAAAAATTATAAGCCTTTTGCTTTTATAAATTTCCTCTCTATTCCTTTTAGTTTTAAACATAAAGCAAATAGTAATACTTCATTTATTTTAACCTTGAATTTCCAAGTTAAAGTTAGTTAAGCATGCAGAAACATTTAAACTCCGTGAGGCCTAAGACTATGCCTGTCTCATTCACCATTGGTCTCTCATAATACTGGTTTATCTTTAATGAGAGGTTACTTTGTGCCAATGTTGTTTCTAGCACATTCACACGCAACATCATGTTTGGTCTTCTTGACCATTGCTTTGTTCTGCCTCAAATAAGCAGGATTAAATATTTTGGAGACCCTCAGCACTGAGACAGATTATAGTATCTCATCTATTCTTTGCTATATGGAATTCATTTTTTTAAACAAGAGAAGTAAACTAAAAAAGGCACAAATCTTCATAAATACTGAAATTTAGTGTTTCCATATTTAAAAAATTCAGATTTCTCTGATGGCCAAATTCCTCAAAGTTGAGTTTTTCTCATTTTAAATTCCCCCTTAGCTGACGTGCTCCAAATGTGCTTAATATGCCTTCCACAAAATTAATCTGTGACCCTCAGTGCCTAGAACAGTCCTGGAGACATAATTTAGTGCCAGCTGATATGGTGACAAAAACAAGTGTATTACCTTGCCCCTGTCTTCACCTAATTGGGAAGACAAGGCATCCACATTCCATGGAAAGCTTCAAAATAAAAGAACATGTTAAAGGAACACTAAGAAGAGCTAATTTAAAAAACAGCATCCATTTCCAATTTCACTCATTTGTTCATTCTTTTCTTATTTTTATTTGAATTTGTTCAGTTTATTTATTATTCTATGTAGGGAGTTTGGGAAAAGGACATATAGAGCCCATGCAAGGAATCAAATGATACAAAATAAAGAAAATACACACTCCAAGTCCTAATAAAATTCACATGTTCAGCATCAGCAGACTAGAGTGAAATGTGCCCCCACAGAGCATTCAGAGCACTGAGTTCCAGTCCTGACACCTAAGCTACTTATCTGTCCTCAGTTTATTCGCCTGTAAAATAATACTCTGGGAGCAGGTAATATGATACTGGAGGAGATCCTTGCTTTAGCATTTTTTTTTAGTCTGTCCCTTTCCCTCTTTTAAGTTATTTCCCTCTTCCAGAGATATATTTCAGAAACACTGGAAATACTGACTTATGAGAAATTGTCCTAGGTCGTTACTGGTGGGAGAAGTCAGGGGTGTGCTATAGCATTGTTACAGTGAGCAAGGTGGGATGGCAGAGTTGACATCCAAGACATCCAAACTGGGTCTTTTAATCCATCAATTATCATCACATCTGTATGAAACATTTATCACATTTATAACATTAATTCAGTGCTAGTCAGTGTAGGAAACACAAGCAAGAAGATACAGACCTAGACTTCATTTACACTAAGTGAATTTTCCAGAAAAGTAAAATTTACTTTTAAAATATTGCCTCTGATTTTCTTGGTATCTAGCACTCAGATAAAACCATTAATAACTTCATGATATTTTAAGTAATTTATACTTGATTGGGAAAAATAAAAATAATTTCTATGATCTTAATCCAATACAATTTATTTGTCCCTTAGATTATTGCTTATTCAATAATGTAGTCTATAATTTCACTTTGGAAGAAACATAACTGCATCCTAAATAGCACAGAGTTTACTATTGTATGTCATTTCCAGAACATGCTTTGCTTCAAACTTTTGGTTTGTGGGCTTTTCCTCTCATGAGAATACTTACCTGAGTGTGTCCTATGAAATGTCACATTGTACAATAACTTCTCCCCCCAGCTTTTGCAAGGGTGATTATATAGTCCATGGTTCCGCCTGGCAAGTTTTTCCTCACAGTTCATCTCTGCTCATGGTGAGCATGATAGGCCACGAACAGCTCTGCTTTTAATGGGCGTTACTACATTTCCTCAGTGACTGATTTTTATTAGTTTCTAAAGATAACAGCGTATGCATGCACACACGCTGATGTTCCTGAAGGGCATTGTGATGAAAGATTAGAATGCTTTTTTGCATTATTTCTGATCAAAAAGCGTGTCTTAGAAAGCATGGGTGCATTTAGTTTTTGTCATCCGAAGAGGAAGATCTGTTGACATTGTTACTTCTCACTCAGCTTCATTCATTTCTTTTGTTTTTTTTTAAAAAATTATTATTATTATTTTTAATTTCTTTATTGATTAAAGTATCACATATTTGTCCTCATCCCCCCATTCCCATCCCAAACCCCTCCCCACGTATGCCCTCACCCCCCTGTTGTCCGTGACCACTGTTTAGGCTTATATGCATGCATACAAGTCCTTTGGTTGATCTCTCCCCCTCACCCCTACCCTCCCCTACCTTCCCTCTGAGGTTTGACAGTCTGATCCATGCTTCCCTGTCTCCGGGTCTGTTTTTGTTCATCAGTTTATGTTGCTCATCATTTCCCCTAGATGAGAGAGATCATGTGATACTAGAATTACACTTATAAGAACTGAAAATTAGACAAGCAATAATGGTTATGCTGAGAGGCAAATGAATCAGTCTGTAGTGAGTTTCTTTTTGGGCCAACAGTTCTTTGAGTCCCAATTTCAATGTCAAACAGTTCCTTATGTGTACATGTCAGCAGTGATATTTCACTTCTGGATGGTGGACAAATGGTGGTAATGCAGGTCCAACAATCTCTGGTTTGGTCCTGGGCAACCTGCCTTGACGCACAGCTGCTGACTGCTAGTATGGCAAGGCGTCGTCAGCATCTTCCATCTCTGGACTGTTTATCTTCTTTCTTCATGGCTGGAGCAGTCCTGTCAATTCCTCTCTGTTGCAGGAATCCACATGGTCTTGGAGTCATTCTTAATGCCAAAATCATCTTGTTTGGTCAGTAAAGGTTGAGGTCATGAGGGTTATAGATGGCATAAAATTCAGGATATTCAGGATGTAATGCTAATCTAGAAATTATCAAGTAGCCCATGATTTAATCACAGATGTTTAATGGCCAACCATGGAATTAGATTCACCTCATAACAATGAAATACTCTACCTGGGGAATTGAAAATTAACACAGTGTAGGTCTTCACTATATTAATACCAATAGAGAAAAGAACAATTCTGAGGTTTGAACAAAATTAATTCAGCTGCACCTGGAAAATTATATATCATAGACTTTTGTACACATATTGGCAGCAATGTAGAAGAGGAAAAAAAATCATCAGGCCTAGAAAGATTGGAAAATTGAACCTCCACCACATCTCTCATGGCTAGTAAAACATTTTTCATAAAAAATTCTCTTCTTTCCAGGCAAGATTATCAGAGTTTCATCTTAGACACTGAGACCCGAGGGATGTTTTAAAACCTCAATTTTAGTTTCTATGATGGCTTATTTGTGCACTTACATCAGTTAATCTTAGTATAATGTATGAAAACATTGGCCTCAGTAAGATCCATGTGGAGTCTGTCTGCAAAAGTATTTGGATTCCCTTTGGGGCCTGGAAATCTTACCTTAAATGGATGCTGTGTCCAGTACATAAGGAACAACTTCTGCATGTCATGCTCATTGCAAACATGTATGTGATTCTACAATAGCTGGATACTGTCCACAATAGACTCAGTGATAACATGAATAAAATTCTCAAACTGTGGGCCTGGTCCTTAAGATGTTCGTGGTCTGATAACATAGGATAACCTCACCATCCTCTAGGTGATGGGACACGATCTGTGTAGGGAAGAAAATGGTACCCAAAATAGCTCTAGCTCTTAAACTTGTCAGTTTAAAGCAGCATTTCAGTGGGCCGAAAGTCAAAGTTTGGGATTCAC
Source organism: Plecotus auritus (assembly GCF_963455305.1). Taxonomy (NCBI): domain Eukaryota; kingdom Metazoa; phylum Chordata; class Mammalia; order Chiroptera; family Vespertilionidae; genus Plecotus; species Plecotus auritus. The sequence goes on from NC_137775.1 coordinate 43,950,072, forward strand.
AACTTAAGAGTTCATTGAAGAAGAATTTAATAATGATTATGGAAAAACTATATGACAGAATTTCATACAGTTTCTTTTTCATAGGTTTTATTATTTGATACTTTCAATACCTAGGTAAAAAAGGGTCAGGATTTTCAGATACAAGTGTCAGAAATTCCAATATTATTTTGCTTATATTAAAAACAAACAAACCATGCTCATGACTCTCAAGTCTCCTGCAGTGTTACTGAACCACACACAGACTTAGATGTCAAACTGCCTACTAGAGATTTTTACTGGATGTCCTAGAGGTACTGAGATATTTGGAAGCTTTGTTTGTACAGACTGCCATCAGCTTCATTCCAAGAGCAGTTTGGAATAGTGTTGTAGGATTTGGAAAACAAGAGTGAGATGAGTTAGAAAATAGTATAACTTTAGCCACATTTCCTTAAGTGTATTTTCCCTTTTGCAAATTATTTATGACTTTTACTCATCTATCTATTGGAGTTTTAGTGTTTTTCTTACTTTTATATTAGTTCTGAAAATATTAATTATTTTAATCATGTTTGCACTAAATATTTTTTCAATTATATTTGTGTAATTATTTTAGAGAATTACAAATTTTATATTTATGTATTATGTCAACCTTTTATTATTTTATTCTATTGGTTTTCAGACAAACATTTAAAAAGCTATAGGACATAATTTTATTGTGGTAAAATTTATATACAGTGAAATGAGAAAATTTACATACAGTCTGGTTACTTTTGTTTAATATAATGGTGCAATTTTTTATATTATTGTGTATATTAGAGGATAGTTATTTTTTACTGACAAATTGTCTTACACTATAAGAGTACACCACAATTTTTTTGTATATCTTTATACTGATGAACATTTCGGTTGGTTCCAATTTTTGATTATTGGAACACTGCTATACACAACTTATACAAATCTTTGTGCATGTGTCAGCTATGGGTTCACTCAGTGTGTGTGTGTGTGTGTGAGTGTGTGTGTGTGTGTTTGTTTTTATTTGTTTTGGATATATAACTGAGAGTGAAATTGCTGAATCATATTATATGTTTAATATAACAAGAAACTGAAAAGTGGAGAGGAGGCAGCAGACTGACCAGGGACTTCAAATCTAAGGAATGGTATTGTGGTGCATTCCCTAGGGTTTCATTTTTCCCTCATATATCAAACACTTGGGATTAAAGAAGCCAGCAAACCAGAAAGTCCTATGGGCAAAGACAATAAAAAACTTAACAAAATCCCACTTTATAGCTAAAAGACCAGGAAAAGGAAGGCTTATCAAGACAATACTTTTAAACAATAACAGCTCTACTACAGCAGAACACCACAGAAGAATCTGGGCTCTCATCCCTACCCACTCCAGCAAACACTTGATAAGGAGCCTTGACTTCCATCTTCATCAATGGGTGCAATGCAGCAAACTAATCCATGCTCCACCCTCTGCTGGGGTGGTGCCGGAAAGGCCCCCCCTTTCCCTTGTTATGTCAGTGGAGACTGCTTTAGGGAGCACCACCCAGCCATGATGAGTGCCCCTCCCCCTAACCATTGGAGTGTGTCAGGAGAATCCTAACAATGGGTCAAGACTTTAACCACTTCTTAGCATCAATGAGACTTCCCTGTGTTGTCTGCAGAGGCCACGTGGAGAGCAGGAAACTCCACTCTGCCTGCAGTAATGATATACTGCCTTGGTATATATATATGCACACACAATATATCTATATCTCTCTCTATATAGATATAGATAGATAGATATAGATATATCTCCCAACCATTATAACAGCTATACAAGAGATCTCACAAACATTATAGATAACACAAAATAATATTTTAAAATGTTTAACCCATAGTAAAGCGAAAAAAGAAAACGAGAGGTAAGAAATAGAACATCAAAAAACTAAAAATAAAATGGCAGATATAAACTCTATCAATTACTACATTAGATAAATATAGTCTAAATATATAGTCTAAATATGTCAACTAAAAGGTAAATGTTGTCACAGTTAATTAAAAAACTTGACCCAGCTATATGCTGTCTTCAAGAAATTCACTGCAAATATAACAATACAGTGAGGTTGAAAGGAATAAGATGGAAAAAGATATATCATACAAATTAACCAAAACAAGCAGGTCTGGCTATATTAATATCAGATAAAGTACACTTCAGAACCAAAAATTAAATTATCAGAGATGGGGTGACATTATACAATGATAAAAGGGTTAATCCATCAGAAAACATAGCAATCGTAATGTGTATAAATCAAATAATAAAGATACACATGTTGTGAAGCAAAATTGACAGAACTGAACAAACAGACAAATCCATAATTATAGTCAGAGACTTCAACACCCCTCTCTCAATAGGATGATTAGACACATATTCAGCAAAGATAAATAATAATTCAACAACATCAACCAACAATATCGAATTAATACTTACAGAACTCTACCCATCAATAGCAGAATACATATCCTTTTCAAGTATCCATGGAAGATATACCAAGATAGACCATATTTTAGACCATTAAACCTCCAGAAATTTTAAAGAATGGCAATCCTACAGAGTGTGTTCTCCATTCTTAAGGCACTCAAACTAGAAATCAATAACAGCAGATAAGAGGAAAATCTCCAAACACTTAGAAACTGAAAAACACACTTCTAAATAATCCATGGCTCAAAGAAAAAGTCTTAAAGAAAAAAAAAAATTCATTAAGCTGAATGAAGATGTAAATACTTTGAGAGGCATAACTTAAAAACTGTGCTGATGAAATCTATGCCACTAAATGCATAATTAGAAAGAATTGTCTCAGACCAATAACTTATGCTTCACATCTAAAGATCCTAGAAAAAGAAGAGCAAAATGAATTGAAGGCAAGCAGAAGGAAGGAAATAAATTTAAGAGAAGAATTTAATGATTTTTTTAAAGAGCAAAACAGGAACATAGACCCTATAGTTATCAAAGACAATAATAAGATAATACTATGAATATCTTTACAAGCATACATTTGACAAAGTAGATGAAATCAACAAATTTCTTGAAAAACACAAACAACCACAACTCACCCAATATCAATTAGGTAATTTGAATAGCCCAATGATTATAAAGGAAATTGAATTTGCAATATTAAAAAAAATCATCTAAGAAAGAAATTTTTAGACCCAATGGTTTCACTGGATAATTCTACTAAATATTTAAAGAAGAATTAACACTAATTCTGCATAGTATCTTTAAGAAAATGGAATAGAGGATACTACTAATGTTAATGTATCAAACCAGATAAGTAAGTACAAAAAGAAAGAAAACTACTGACCAATATCCCTTCTGCATACAGATATAAAAATTTTTAACAAAAATATTGGCAAATAGAATTCTGCAATATATAAAAGAATTATACACCATGACTGTCTTGTGGAAGGGCCAACTAGGCAAAGCAGGCCCCAAATATCAAAGGAACCAAGAAGCCAAAGAACAAGGCAAACAAGTTCAGTTTTTATCAGTTTGAAAAGTTTAATAGGGTTACATTCAGAAATGAAGGCTCAGGCAGTAGCAAGACAAAAGGGATCCCAGCATCTTCCACCCCCGGACCAGTGGTTCTCAACCTTTCTAATGCCGCGACCCTTTAATACAGTCCCTCATGTTGTGGTGACCCCCAACCATAAAATTTATTTTTGTTGCTACTTCATAACTGTAATTTTGCTACTGTTATGAATCGTAATGTAAATATCTGTGTTTTCTGGTGGTCTTAGGCGACCCTGGTAAGAGGGCCTCTTTACCAAAGTCGCGACCCACAGGTTGAGAACCGCTGCTATAGAGCCTAAGACCATCGGAAAACACAGATATTTACATTACGATTCATTAACAGTAGCAAAATTACAGTTATGAAGTAGCAACGAAAATAATTTTATGGTTGGGGGTCACCACAACACAAGGAAATGTATTAAAGGGTCGTGGCATTAGAAAGGTTGAGAACCACTGATTTAAAGAGTATTGGTTAATAATTAATATGGGGACACTTGTTCTTGTTAATAACATTTTATGGGCAGAATTAGTTTGAGAGAAAAAAAATCATGGTTTACTTCTGAATAGCTTTCCTCTGATTGACAACGAGGGCTTCTTTACTAAAGTTACTTCTATAGAGTATTAGAGATATGCCTACTATTATTATTATTTTTAATATGTTTATTGATTTCAGAGAGGAAGAGAGAGGGAGAGAGAGATAGAAACATCAATGATGAGAGAGAATCATTGATTGGCTGCTTCCTGCATGCTCCACACTGGGGATCAAGCCTGCAATACCGGGCATGTGCCCTCACTGGGAATCAAACTGTGACCTCCTGGTTCATAGGTCGATGCTCAATTACTGAGCCATGCCAGTCAGGCATATGCTAGGGATGGCAGTGATTGGGAAAAAGTAAATAAATAGAGGTAGTGATATAGCTAACCAACTTATTTCTAAAATGTCTGAACATGGAGGTGTTCTGTTTATACCATGTCATTTTTTATCATTTTGTCTCAAAAGGCTTTCTTGTCATAAGAATAGAATAAACCTCCTGTGATTATGATTACAATTTACACAACTTATCAGGCATTGATGAGGGAATTCTTCAACTATATGTCACAGAATTTGAGTTTCTTATGGTTGTAAAATATGTAAAATAACTCTTTATTGAAGAAAATTCCTCACACTGTATTCATATTAATGGAAACTGTGATCAATGCCATGGAAATATTATTATACTGACAACACAAAGCTTTTCCAATTTACTTAAAATTTTTGGACTTTTAAGTGAAAGAGTCAACCTGGATGATTATGATTTCCATTTGAACATGTGTCATTGAAGCCCAACATGGGTTTATAGTGTTGAAATCCTAATAAAGCCTTCAGCTTGAATTAAACATTATTGAGTCATGATTGATAGAATATTGATTTTCCCTTCTGTGTTTTGAAGATTTATTGTACTTTTTACAGAATTGCTAAATATACATGTCCTTTAGTTCAATTCAATTAAAAGAGAACATGCTTTTCTCTTTTGTATGTTTGTGTACGTGCTAGAGCTCACAACGACCATATTGAGACTTGAAAATATTCATCTTCTTTTTGCCTAGTGGAAAGAAATACAAAACTGTGCTGCCTTTATGCATTTAGCACTGTGTTAAAACTCATTCTAGAAAATGCTGAAAATGTCAAGACTTCAGAGAAGTTGTTCTGATGATGAGAGAGGGAAGTTGGCTTTCTAAATTACTTTGCCTTATGCACACTTGATGTCTATACAGGCATACCTTGGAGATATTGTGAATTTGGTTTAAGACCACTATGTGGAATAAAGTAAGTCACATGAAATTTTTGGTTTTCTAGTGCATGTAGAAGTTATGTTTACCCTATACTGTAGTCTATTAAGAGTGTGATAGCATTATGTCTAGGGGAACAAGGCACATACCTTAATCAAAAATACTTTATTGCGGAAAAATGCTAACCATTATCTGAGCCTTCTGTGGGTTGTCATCTTTTTGCTGGTGGAGGATCTTCCACATCTGCTGCCTGATCAAGGTGGTGGTTGCTAAAAGTGGGGTGGTTCTGTCAACTTCTTAAAATTAGACAGCCATGAAGTTTTTGCTGCATTGATGGATCTTCCTTTCACAAACAATTTCTCTGTAGCAGGCGATGCTGTTTTATAGTGTTTAACCCACAGTAGAACCTCTTTCAGAATTGGAGGCTATCCTCTCAAGTCCTGCTGTATCTAAGCTTATGTAATATTCTAAACCTTCTGTTGTCATTTCAACAATCTTCACAGCACCTTTACCTGGAGTAGATTCCATCTCGAGAAACTCTTTCTTTGTTCATCCATAAGTAGCAATTCTTCATCTGCTAAAGTTTTATTATGAGATTGCAGCAATTCAGTCACATCTGCAGGCTCCACTTCTAATTCTAGTTTTCTTAACTATTTCCATCACATCTGCAGTTACTTCCTTAACCGAAGTCTTGAACCCCTCAAAGTCACCCGTGAGGGTTGGAATCCACTTCTTCCAAACTCCTGTTCATGTTGATATTTTGACCTCTTCCCTTCAATTACAAATATTATTAATGACATCTAGAATGGCGAATCTTTTCCAGAAGGTTTTCAATGTACTCTGCCCAGATTCATCAGAGGAATCACTATCTTGGCAGCTATAGACTTACAAATGTATGTACATCTTAAATAAGACTTGAAACTCAAAATTACTCCTTGATCCATGGGCTGCAGAATGGATGTTGGGTTAGCAGGCATAAAACAACATTAATCTCATTGATTATCTCCATCAGAGCGCTTGGGTGACCAGGTACATTGTCAATGAGCAGCAATATTTTGGAAGCAATCTTTTTTCCAAACAGTAGATCTTAACAACAGACTTAAAATATTCAGTAAACCGTGTTGTAAACAGATTTACTGTCACCCAGACTTTGTTTTTCCTTTTATAGAGTGCAGATGGAGTAGATTTAGCATAATTCTTAGGATTTTCAGAATGGTAAATGAGCATTGGCTTCAGCTTAAAGTCACCAGTTGCATTAGCCCGTAAAATGAGTCAGCCTGTTCTTTGAAGCGTTGAAGCCAGGCGTTGACTTCTCTTTTAGCTATGAAAGTCCTAGATGACATCTTCTTCCAAAATAAGACAGTTTCATCTACATTGAAAATCTGTTGTTTAGACTTAGAGTATCCACCTTCATTATTTATCTCAGCTGGATCTTCTGGATAACTTGCTGCTGCTTCTGCAATAGCTCTTGCTGCTTCACCTGCACTTTTATGTTATGAAGGCACCTTCTTTCCTTAAACCTCATGAACCAACCTCTGCTAGCCCCATGCTTTTCTTTTGCAGCTTTCTCATCTCTGTCAGCCTTTATAGAATTGAGGACAGTTAGGGCCTTGTTCTAGATTAGGCTATGGGTTAAGGGAATGTTGTGTTGATTTTTTTATCCAGACCACTAATAAAACTTGCTCTGTATCAGCAATAAGGCTGCTTTGCTTTCTTACCATTCATGTGTTTCCTGGAATAGCGCTTTTAATTTACTTCTTTTCCTTTGCATCACAACTTGGTAACTACTTGGAGCAAGAGGCAAAGTCCCCCTCCTTCTCTTCTTCCTTTATCCCTAACTTTATCTGTCTTTGAAAGTATTATCTCATTATGGTCACAACGCGTCTGTGAATAGGTACTATGATTATTCTTATTTTACAGACAAGAAAATGAGGGCACTATAAGATTATATACCTTTGGAGACTGTCCTCTAAAATATTGCTCCTCTTTCCCCAAATTCTGAACCAGTTGACAAGGAGGCCAAAAATGTTAGATAGTGGAAAGTCAAAATGCCACATTTGTGACTGATACTGTGGTTTATTTCTGTAGGCAATTGAACTTGCTAAAAACAAACCTCAGGCATAGCCCTGCTAGCCTGGGCAGACCTTCCCACATGAGGACGGACGGTATTCTGTAAGAGGTAGGGCATGATGGAGCAGAGACCACGTGCTTTCTGTTGGTGGGCCCATTCCAGGGAGAGAAAAACAGGCAGGAGCGCAGACTTGCATTCTCACTTTCCCCTAATAAGTTCCTCAACCAGATATGCCACCCATTCCCAGGGTAAGTGAGGCAATGGAGAGAGAGATGCCCAATGGTTGAAGCTAATGCCATCTCTCTGGGTGGAAGGAAACAGCAAGAATGCAGGACAATTGTTTTCCCCATCCAGTTGCTAAGTGGTGAAGCAGATCCATTCATTGGTATACACTGGCATTCTTTCCAGTATGTCAGTAAGATAATGAATACGAAGGATTTAATACTGGTACTAGCTATTAATATTACAAATAATAGAGAGTGATACCCCGTCTTGGAGTCAGGTTTTTCTGCCTCCTGAGTTCAAACACTTCACCATTTTTTGCTTCCTGAGGCATGCTCATGGGAAGGGAGTGTTTTTTTCATTGTATAGGCTACTGATCTTTCAACAGAGTAGCTTTGTCTTATGCTCACCTACCTAAGACAGGACAAATGAGAGGCAGAGATCTGCAGTGTACATCGATCTCCTGCAGCTGCACGGGGAGCTTTTGGCCGTCACTCCGTAGGAATGGTCTGTCTTGCAGTGGCTGGCAGCGGCTTTAGAAAGTCAGGCTTTGTTCTTTCTCACTCAGGCTTAGCTAGGTCTTGAGCAAAACAAAAGCAGTTGTTTGTGTTTTTTTAGTTATTTATTTTTTTAAGCAAACTACTGCTTTGTCCAGGAACACCTTGCCAGCTTCAAAGACTCACTTCTGTGGAAACTCAGCAGCTTGAGCAGAATGCTGCCAATTTACAGAAAGTTTGAAGATTCTTGGAGACTCTTTGTTGGCAGCAACTACTTTTTTATTAATTTGAAAGGCTCTTTTATGAATAGTCCAGTTTGAAGAAACAAATAAAAGTGAATGATACTTTCACAGAAGTTCATTTTTTCTTGTGAATATTGGGGTTATAGAGTCAGATGTTAAAAATTTTTAGGGTTATGTGTGTACATGCCATATACATGTCCATATCTATATCTGTATCTCTACCTATCATCTACCAACCTACCTACCTACCTACCTATCTAGAGAAAGAAAAACTGGGATGAACTTCTTCATGCCATTTTGTGACTTCTGCTCTCTCCTTTACTGGGAGCTTATTATGTGCTAGGCACTGTGCTTTTTGCCTGCATTACCTCATTTAAGACCTTGTCTCTTGTGAACTTTCGTACCCCAGTGTCTTATACATAGTGGGAGACCTTCAGGAGACCTTCCGGACAAAGCCAGGGGCTTGGCCAGCCTGCACACTGCCCCCAAACGGCCCTCAGCCCCTCGCCCAGGCCGGCCATGCCTCCCAGCAGGGACCCTCACCTGATGGGGGCATGGCCAGCCTGCAAACGGCCATCAGCCCCTTGCCCGGGCTGGTCACGCCCCCAGTGGGGACTCCCACCATGAAGGGGGTGTGGCCAGCCTGAAAAGGGCCCTCAGCCCCTCTCTCAGGCTGGCCACGGCCCCAGTGGGGACCCTCATCCCAATGGGGGCTTGGCCAGCCTGCAAACAGCCATCAGCCCCTCACCCAGGCCAGCCACGCCCACCCCAATGGGGACCCCCACCCTGCAAGGGGCCTGCCTAGCCTGAAAATGGCCCTCAGTCCCTCGCCCAGGCTGGCCACGCCCCCCAGTGGGGACCCCCTCCACCCCGATGGGGACGTGGCCAGCCTGCAAACTGCCCCAGGGCCCTTGCCTAGGCTGGCCCTGTCCCCCATGGGGACCCCCACCTTGATCTGGGACCCCCTTCAGGGCAGACCAGCTGGCCCCCACCCATGCACCAGGCCTCTATCTATATTAATAAAAAAGTAATATGCTAATTAGACCAGGAGACCTTTCGGACGTCCTTCTGGACCAAGCCATGGTGGCGGGGCCGAGGCAGAGGTGGTTAGAGATGATCAGAACAGGAGGGGAAGGCAATTGAGGGTGATTAGGCTGGCAGGGGGGCAGTTGGGGGTGAGCAGGCTGGTTGGGGGGGCAGTTTGGGGCAATCAGGCCAGCAAGGGGGGGCAGTTGGGGGCAAGAAGGCCAGTGGGGGGGCAGTTGGGGGCAAGCAGGCCAGCAGGCAGAGTGGTTAGGGGCGATCAAGCAGCAGGCAGGTGAGCAGTTAGGAGCCAGCAGTCCTGGATTGTGAGAGGGATATCCGGCTGCCGGTTTAGGCCTGATCCCTTAAGGGGTCCCAGATTGGAGAGGGTGCAGGCCTGGCAGAGGGACCAGCCCCCTCCACCCCCCATGCACGAATTTGTTCACTGGGCCACTAGTCCTATATAATAAAAGGCTAATATGCAAATAGACCAAACGGTGGAACAACCAAACAACTGAACAACCAGTTGCTGTGACATGCACTGGCCACCAGGGGGCGTGCACGGAACATGGCAGGTGTCGGCTGCAACGGGATGGTGGTGCAGGTGAGCAGGGGCACCAGACCAAGGCGGGGCGTGGGTTTCTGCCATTGGGGCGAGCCTCTGGTGGTTACTGAAAATTCTTTGCTCCCGTGCGCTGCTGTCCCACCTGGCGCTCGCACCTGCAGCCAGTGCTTGAGCCGTTGCTCGCACCCACTGCCAGTGCCTGGCACCGGTCCCAATTGCTTGGAGCCATCAGCGGGTGTGAGTGGCAGCTGCCAACTCTGATCACCCCTGAGGGCCTCTCCATCTCCCCCTGCTCCTGAGGGGTGATCGGGGCAGCAGCTGCTGCTTGCACCCGCTGCTGGCACTGGCCCCAGTCGCTCCGTGCCTTCAGCAGGTGTGAGCGGGGCTGGCTCTGTCAGCACATGGGAATGGCAGCAGCGGGAGTGGGGCTTCTGGCAGACAGGGGATGGCGGCAGGAGGGGCCAGGCGGGGTGTGGAGATGGGCCAAGACCCGCTCCTGTGCCTAACACAGCCTCATGGCCCACAGTTCCTTTCAAGGTGCACGAATTCATGCACTGGGCCCCTAGTTAATATGAAGGTATTAAACCAGTGATATACATGTTTCTGATATTCTATAGTTTTCAATTCCTGCTTCTAGCTTATTCAACAATAACATTATTAAGTACTTACATTGTGACAGAAGGTATAAATACTGATTTCTAATGGTCTGAATTGATGATGTGGTGATGACAATGTTCCAAACATTACTTTGTTCTTCTAAGAGTTAATCAAAGTAACATCCTTCTGTCTATTTTTGCATTTAACAAACTAAGCCAAGCAACCAGAGTTTAGCTTTACTTTTGCAGAATATAATCTTCAAAGAAGACAATAATGATAATCAGGACTATTTTTTATTATCCTTTAGTAATCTGCTTCAGTGCCAAGCATTGTGTGGGCCACTTGACATGTGACTCCTAATCCTTAAAACATCCTGCAAGGTAGGCATTGTTATTCCAGTTTCACAGGTGAGGAAAACCAGCCCCAGAAAGGAGACCTGACTTGGCCAAGATACACCGTTAGTGCCTGGTGCCCAGAGAACTCCGACCAGGTCAGACTTCAAAAGCTTCACCTTTCGTCAGGCAGCATTGCCCTTCTTCACAATCTATAATCAGAGTATCAAAGAATGTCCTACATAATTGAAACTCCTTCTTATTTTGTTCATTTACCAGAACTCCCAAGATTATGTGTTAAAATCCTCATCTTCTTTACAAGAGATGTGAGCTAGGCCAGAGAATCAGAAAAAAAAAATTATAGTATATCAAAGAAGTATCTAATTTTCACTAAATCCTGAATCTTGAAGAAAATAGAATTAAGTTAATATTTAAAATGGAACAGGAAATATATCGTGCATAATAAAACATATGCATATTCCAAACAAAGAATAGATAAGAACCTTTCTTTTTTGTTCGATTTATTCAACTTACATATTTTTAAATAATTTATCTCCAACTTCTGAAAATATGGCCTTTATTCTTTGATCTTAATCCTGTTTTTCATTTATAGGAAAGTGATATTTTTATGGGCCAGTGAAGCTTATATACCATTGAATGACATTTAGATACTATAGTTATTTCCATGTGAGGAGAATTAATCTCTTCCCGGAGGGGGCTCAGTCCTTCTCTCTGATGCTGGTTCCATGGTGAATATCTACAGTTACATTTGCTGCCTGAAAGAGCACAGCCTTCAGTGTGTTTTAAATCTGAAATAGAGAAAAGATTTTACTAAGCTTCCGTGTAACAATTTGTTGAACCACCTTTGTGGTATATTTTGTGACAGGTAATTAACAAATACATGCTTTTATGTTTTGATGGCCAATTTTTAATAGAAGTTAATCTTACTCATTGTGAAAGAATTAAATGTGATATTGAGTGAGAAAGTGAGTTAAAATTTTTGCAGTTGTAAACAAAAGAAAAACCCACTAGAATATGTTTGTGATAATGGAATTGTAGCTTTCACACTGAATTAAACTTTCTAAAAAGCGGTAACTCAGGTTGATTCTTTTTAAAATATTGAGTTGCTATTTATTTTCAGACCTGTCTCAGAGGGTCTTCTTTCCTTAGGCAGTAGCACACACGCTGGTGCCATGGGCAGTTTTTGTTCCTTTCCTTGCCATTCTCCCTCCCTCCTCACCTTTTTGAAGCCATATGTCCACTAGCGATGGCTACACTAGGGTTGGGAATGCGTTCAGGTTTGCTGTTTTTTGCTGGGCCTTTGGCAAAGGTCCATTACAGACACTAAATTGCTCTATGAAAAATGTTAGTTTAATGATTGATTGGTAATTGGGAGTGGATTTGACCCATGGACTTGTTTTCGAATTTCCATAATGGAACCACTGTTCCCATTGGCATTAAATAGGCACTGAGCTTGGGCCCTCTGCCACCGGAACTGCCTGGAATTGCTTTGTCTGCCTGTTTATCTTTTGGTATCATTTTATAACTGTGGTCACTGAGCTCTGTTGGAAAATGCAATCTAACTAAGGTGGTAAGATTTTTTTTTTTTTAAAGGAGCGGGGAGAGAAAAGAGAAAGATTCAGTTTTGTTGGTGAAAATCCCAAAGGAAACTCAAATTCAGCATGAGCTGTGTTTCCTTGTTAGTGCTCACCTTTTAGATAAATGACAGCAGTAGGATGTTAGAAGCAGAGTGGAAGGAGATGATGAAAATAGTTCTAATCATTAAAGCAAGAGACAAAAACAGCAGAATAGGTGACTGTCCTCTGTGTCCGGAGCGGGTACGGCTAATATATCTGTCCTGACAGGCAGATACATCAGGCTGCACAAATTATAGGCTTTTACTGAGAATTTTGCAGCAAGATTAAGGTTTTGATATGAATGCCTTCTGGTGACAATTATCAGTTTGAAGAAACTGTATTATACCTTGCAGAAGGAGGGCACCCATCTCAGGTCACTGAACACTCAGTCTTCTAGTTGTGCTTGAGCCATCCTGTGTAGCAAAATGCATTCCTGATTTAACGAGTAAAAGGGAGGCAGGCACTTTTAGAGAAAGAAAGTGGAGGTGTGCACAAGCTCTTAAGATGAATTCTGCATATATACCATGGGGAAAAGTAGCTAGTCCAAAGAAACAAATGCAATCAATACATCCCATTGACATGTGTCCTTTAAAACACAATTATTTTATCTTCAACGATTCTTGAAGCAGGAGAATTTTCACATTGCCACGCCTCCTCCTCCCCAAAAGATGTCAAATATACTTAGCCCTCCCCTCAGTTTTAGTGATTATGTGGAATTCTTTGGTGTTTAAAATTTTAATTTTTGTTGTGCTTATTTTGTGGCTTTTAAAATTACTTTGAAGCATTTTATATCGTATTTTCTAATAGTTTGACAAGGTATCTCTCTCTTATAAGGAGATCAATGAAGAGAAAGGTGTTATTTAGATGGGACAAGGAAGAGGGTGGAGAATAGGGGAAGCCATTGCTGGATATTCTTATCACTGGATGTACAAAAAAGAAAGGCTTGTGTGAAAAAGGAAAAATAAGAAAATAAACACCAGGTATGCTTAGAAATGGTGTTGGGTGAATGTAGCCAAGTGTGTGTGTGCATGAGAGAGAGAGAGAGAGAGAGAGAGAGAATGAATATGATATTGTTTGTTTAAACACACATGGTTTCAATGAGCCCAGAATTCCATTCTTCCCCTTAAGACTTTGTTCTTCAGATTTTCTTTTTGTCTGGTTGGGGTTTTTTTTGTTTGTTTTTTTGTTTTTCTTTTTTAGTTGGTTTTTCACGAACCTTTCACTGTTTGTTAGTATTTTTCTGTACATGTACAGTAATGGGAATGTTTTTTTCTTTGATTTTAAATATTGAATTTAAGTTGGAACAAAGGGGCATTTGCTTTCAGTTCTGGTGGATGAGGTCTAAGCTACATTTTCCACACCTGGTGTTCTGGCACAGGAACCACTAGGAGTTCACTTGCATTGGGGACCTTGGACCTTGATTGGAAAAACCTATTTCTCAATAGTCAGTGCCTCAAAGTTTGCCCTAAAAATAATGCTCAAGGCTTGGTGGTGAGGGTAATGTGAAGTCAGCTACATGCCTTCCCTTACCACTTATTGGCAACTAAAATATCGGAATCATAAAACAATTCTGTTTCAATGTGGCCATAACATAGCACCACAAATGGGGGAGAGGACATGGTTACACGCGTGGGCAGACCTGGCACGGTTCTGTGCATGCAGACACGCTAGAGATCACACACAGCTGCAGCTTATCAATGATCCCACCTTCCAGAAGTGGTGCATTCCCCATATGGGCAAGACCAGGTCACTGTAGCAGCCAGTTTCCAGGCCCAGCAGAACAAGCACTGGAGGCACTACCATCTGTGAGGGATGCTGTTGGAACCTTTGGAAGTTGCACAGCATCACCCGTGAACAGCAGTCACAGCCCTCATTGTCAACAGGAGTTGCATGATGCAGTGGCCTTGAGACAAGTCTTGGGGCAAAGTGGTGCCTCAGAGATTCCCTCCCTGTTGGCTTAGTGCCTGTGGGGCTTGGATGCTATGGAGTGCCTTCCGTGTTGGAAATGTCGGACACCAGACTGGGCTACGTAGACCTTAGAAACATACTCCCGAAACAGTGGAAGCAGGGAAGGAGAAGTCAGATGTTCCCTTAGTGGTCAGGAAGGCTCATTTCTAGCAAATGGGACTATTCCTTGGGAATGCCAGGAATCACAGGTAGAGTGGGGTGGTGGTTAAGGAGCTACACGTCAGGCAGGAATGGATGATGCCTAGAGCCAAGCTATATTGTGTTTTTTTATGTGTTTGTTTTTTTTAGTATAAAATCAATCGCTTTTTCTTTTTCTTTTTAAATTTATCTTTATTGTTGAAAGTATTACATATGTCCCCATTGTTTCCCTTTGACCCCCTCTAACCCTCACCTGCCCCCTGCCTCAGGCCTTCACCAAACTATATTGTCTGTGTCCATGGGTTATGCATATATGCATACAAATTCTTTGGTTAATCTTTTGATTTTACTCCTGCTTGCCTCTGTTTTGCCCCTCTTATTTGTACCCCTCCTCAGACTGGTGAAACATGAGATCAAATGAAGTGTGCAACATTGATCACCTGGCACTGCTCATATATTGGGCGGGAACTGGCACAAAATTCTTTGCAGTTGGACTCCAGAATCGAGAACAAAACAGCTGCTTTGAAGTTTCCAATTTCTTACATAGGACTCGTTTTCTACCTTTGATATTACATTCCAATATAAACAAACTAGAGGCCCATTGCACGATATTCGTGCCAGAATAGGCCTTCCTTCTCCTGGCTTCACTCCCAGCCACCGGGAGCTGGCAAGTTCTGGCTTCTGTCTGGAGCACCGCTCCCGTAGCTCCCTCTGCTGTCCCCTTCCCCTCATAGCAGGCGTCATGCCCCTCCCAGCCGCTCCGTGCCTGCATGTGCAAATTAACCGCCATCTTTGTTGGGGTAATTTGCATACTCACTCTGATTGGCTCTGGGCGTAGCGGAGTGATGGTGAATTTGCATGTTTCTCTTTTATTAGGTAAGATACTGCCCCAAATAGGCAGTTAGATAGATTTTTGGAAATATTTTGAAAACACATTGCTTTGCAGTTTTAGTCAAATTTAAGTATGATAGAGCAGAAAAGAAAAACTCATTCATTATTTTTTTGATGTCCAACAAATACCCTAGTTAATACTTGATGTTAGATTTCTAGAGACCTTCACCTACAGGCAATATTTATAATTTGATCCATATCAAGTATAAAGGCCGCTTCTTATCTTTTCCTTCAGAAGTTACAGGTTTGCTAAAATTAAAATATTACTGAAATATCCTCCTTTTCTTAAAAGAAGTACTATAAGATAACAAAATTATTACTTAGAGAGAATAGTATAACTGCCATAAAGGCATGGTAAGAATGAATTGATTATCCTCTGTTTTCTGGAAGCTGTTTCTTATGGCAGAGGACAAACAAATATTAGACGGACACTTGGACTGTTTGCATTTTTGGCTCAAGAACAAGCACTGATATCTCACAGGAGGCTGAGCATGTTCACAAGCATGTTCACGCTATGGTTTATTTTTATGACTTACTGACTTACGTTATGGGCAGTGGAGTACGATGTCTTCTTTTTTCCCCATGGCCTGTTAAGTATTTAAATGAGCAGACAGAACCACGCATCTCTTTCCTCCAGGCCCTGTGGGTCATGCTTTTTTATCTTTCTTCTTATTGAAATAGACAAGAATGAAAATGTTTCCAAATGGGGCTTTCTTCCTAATTTAGCAAGGTTCAAGAAAATGCTAACTTCTTACAAAGTATTATCTCCATATGCTCTTTACACAGATTCATTTTCTCACTGCAGTCTTTATGGGTCCATGAGCCAGACCGTGGAAGAAGTTGGGAGATCTCCACTTTCTCTGTATACAATCACATAGTGTCATTTGCCTCTCTGATCCACCCAAGTTATAAGTTGCTGACTTTCCTGTTCTGGAACTTAAGAATTAGGAAGAAAAAAAAAAAATAAAACCACTCAGAGAAAAAAGTCCTCAAGTGAGTCAGTGTCAATGAAAGGGACTCCCTGATACAAATACCACATCAGCATCAATTTTGTCACTTAAGAATTTTGAGATCAGAAGCAATTACATTCAATAGCACCTTGTTTTTATGCGGCTACCCTTCATAGCCTTAGCTAGTAAGTCGGCCTGCACCATAATTTACACTGACATCTAATTTCTGTGGATCTGCAAGCAATCTAACAGAAGATGGAGCTACTAAGAGGAGAGGAGTCCAAACATATCACTGCAGACATAAAGATTCATTATTTTTGCCAATTTCAAAAGTGAACCTTATAAATATCTATGCTTTCCCCTCTGTTTTGCATATCTCTGTACTTGAATTAATTTATGTTTTAGGTGAATTATTTCTACTTAAAACTAGATATTAAACACTACAAAAAAAGCACCTTAGTACAGTAACTACTCTAGTTATAGGTTTTTCCATCTTAGAAAATTTGCTATAGCAAGAGCAAACATTAAGACCTTTTATAGAAGTACAGTCCCACCAAGGACATTCTATCTGTGGTACACACTATTTGGAATGTCTACCAGTTTGCTCCAATTTCCCCCATACAAGGAAAGGGGTTTTGAGAGATCATCCTGGATCCTACCTCCCTGGAACCCCCTCCCTTCCTGGCTGCAGGCCATTGGCAATTGACTCAAATTTAAGTCTAATTAGAGTCCTCCCAGAGTTTTAAAAACTGACACTAAGGAGACATTTTGGTCCTTCTTTGATGGTGAGACCACCAGATAAGTGGCTTGGAAACTTTATGTTACTGAATATATGGAAGAATTAGATATGGAGTAGCCTGGGCTTTTTCAGCTTTGGTTCTATGGATATATGTGGTCAGAAAAGTTTTTGTTGTGGGGACTGTCCTGTGTATTACAGGATGTTTAACAGCTTCCTTCACACCTAACAATCAGATTCCATTAGCACTTTCCAGGTGTGGCAACCAAAAATGTTTCCTGACATGCCAAATGTCCTCTGGGGAGCACTATTACCCACCCCTCTGCAGACATCTGGTAGAATAGAGGACACACAGGCAACACATGGAGAGAAGTAGAAAGTGGAAATAGGCAACACATGGAGAGAAGTAGAAACTAGAAATGGCTAATAAGTTCTTACATTGACTTAAAGATATTTAAATTCTTGTTTTTAAGTCTCAGGTGAATTTCTGCCCTTTCCACGTGAAGCAGTTGGCATAGTTCTCTTTTTCCTTCGTATTTACCCCCTAAAAATTTGAGTTGGGAGTTCTGCCATAGCCAAATAAAATAGTTCTGACTGATATGACAATAGATTGTGGTAGATTAAGCTTATTTTAAAAAGCCACTTTCAATAGCAAGTGATATACATACTAGAGATGTTCTTACCCCCAACCCACCCCCCAATTTTGGAAACAGAGTTTTTAATAAACAAGTTAATTTAAGAAGGTAGCGATGGGTGAGTGAGTGGAATGGGGAACACAGAGTTTAAGTTGTGCAAATGAAAAGAGTTCTGTGGATGGATGGTGGTGATGATAGCACAATAATGTGAATGCATTTAATGCTATACAACTGTACACTTAAAAATGGTTAAAATGGTAAAACGTATGTGTATTTTCCTACCAATTTCAAAAAAGAATTGGTTGGCATGGGGAAGATAAAAGGAGAGAAAAGGAACATTGCATCGGGCCAGGTTTGGCTTATGCATTCGTGATGAGCTTATTGGTTAGTAATTCATCTTGGAGCAGAGACACCACCCACAGTTTACCAAATTGACAACATTTTGCCTCTGCATATGATGCCATTATTCCTTCAGCAGTTGCTTTTGAAGAAGATGTATTGAGGCACAGATGAAAACCTTCTGAATTATTCTCTGTCAGTGTCTTTGTGCTTTAAAGCTGCTTCAGGTCACCTTCAGAGACCTCTAGACCTGGTACTGAAACGCAGGGTTCGGGGTGCAGACTTTTCTTCCCATGGGTTCTTGTCCTACAAAGTTTGAAGAATAAACTCGCGGACTAAAGGCTTCTTTAATAAAAAATGTAGAAGTTTATTGGAAGCAGATCCAAACTCCATCTGGGCAGAGGTGTCTCCAAAGGGGACCCACTGGGGAGGGGCCCCCAAATGGGAAAAGCCTGCTCTCTTTCTCTCTAATGGGAAAAAACAAACAAACAAACAAAAAGCCAACTCACCTTGTGTCCCTTTGTCTCCAGTTTATATATGCTGCAGTTCTTTCTTTGAACTGGACCCTTTCTAATTGGACCTTTCATTAATTTAGGGCCCCATGCTTTCCTCATTGGTTATTTTGTTACATAGCATCAGTTTCAAAGGCCAGAGCCCACGTGGTGAAGCCTCTTTCTCTCCCCGTATCTTGCAACATTCCTCTATTCTCTGTGAAAATTTATTTCCTTCTTTCCATTATCCTGTGACTTCTTTATCCTCTGTGAATGTATGTCTTCCTCCTCCCTTATCCTGTGCCCCTTTTCTATCCTTTGTACAAGTAAGGTAAGCATTTTGGCATCTCCAAGCTGCTCAGGTCAGGGCTGCTTTTGATCTACCTTATAATTGCTTTAATTGCTCAGGCCAGAGATACCTCTGTCTTTCACATGTGTGTTCCTCCCCCATGGACCCCCTTTATTCCCTAAGACTCTCTAAACCTGCCTGTTTTATCTCTAATTCCCCCCCCCCCCCCCGCAGTACTACCTACTGCCTATCAGAGAATTGCAAAGCTGTCTTGACCACGAGTGGGCTTAACTCATTCAGAACTCTACATCTTGACTTCACACTGTGCAGAGGTGGGTTTTTTGTTTTTTGTTTTTTTTCCCCCTTCTCCTCAAAAATGGCTTGTCTTCTCAATCCTAGAGACTGATTAGTTATAGCTAGAGGCATTTAGGGATGTGTTCTTAGAACACTGAAAAAGGGCAATTGCTCATCTGGGGTCATAGATTGTTTCTGATCATGAAGGGAAAAGGCGTCTATGGGCGCTGATTGGCAAAGATGACGATGTCAGAGGGACAATAGGACCAAGAGGAAAAAGCATCTTGAAGGAATCATGTGTTTGAAATGAGGGAAATGTTTATTTCATTTTGAATTCTTGCTGAGGTATTTTGCTATAATCTCAACAGATACAATCTTTACAGCTAAAACATAATACAGATTTCTTTATTTGAGTGGCTGATTAGAAACTATTTGCATTTAATAGAAGTTTAACAAAAGTATCTAAAAGCTATTTGGGGTGGGGTGGTGATATGGGGAAGGCAGATTTACCAAACTATAAAAAGTCCCTTAACTCCTTAATCATTTAGACAGAGAGTCAATTTTCTCAACAGAGGCCATATTTTGCCCTTAAATTTGGAGGTGGAGTTGGTGATAAGGCGGTGAGGCCATAATCCAATTTCCCCAAGAAAGTAAATGAAACCCAAAATTTTAATAAAAGCTAGAAAATGAAGACAAGAAAAACTAGCAAAAAAAAAGAAAGAAAGAAAGAAAAGAAATACCTGTTAGATTTCCTAATTAAGTTAATCTCCCCAGTACACAAGTAAAGAAAAGGCTTTGTGACAATTTAAATATTTCCCATATACTCAGCTTAAATTATAGTTATTAAATACTAGAAATTTGTCTTATCAGTCATATTCTATGCAAGGCATGAACACAGCTAAAATGATTGAGATATTATAAGTGTTTTTTAAACCATGAGTTCTTACAGTACAGGTATTTTCTAAGAAATATTAGGGTGCACAAAGTGCTCTCTTATCTCACTGAACAGATGAGACACAGTATTACATCTAAGGCATGGCAAAAATCCGTGTCACCTAGCTGTTTTCATATCCACAGGCATTTCTCATATTTATAATTTGAGGCAGCATGGTATTTTGGTAAGATAGTTAATTGGCAGGATCTACTTCTTAGTCTTTGTCTTAATTGTAAATATTCTTCACATGTGGTTTCAAGGGAGAGGATGAATATTCTATGAGGCAAAAGAGATATCTGTGTAGGTTTAAATACTGTCCTGCAGAGAAGCTTGAAGAGATTGGAAGAGTTTTCACGTTTGTTGGACAGTGGACTCCTTTCAGAATCGAGGACAATCATAAAATTTATCATCCAAATCTGAACACTTTGAGAGGGTACGTGGAGTCCAATGAATAATTATTCTGAGAGAAGAGGCATAAGCAAGGATTATCCCAGGCAAACTGGGAGGTATAGCCATTTTGAAAATTTGATGAAAAGTATGTACCCACTTCTCAGAGGGGAAAAAAAATGTGATTAATGCACATTGCAGGTTTTCCATGCATCACTCAGCAGAGTTCACATCTCCTTTTTAAGAACCCAGATGCATTTGTTCAACACTTACTTGTTGCTTGTCTACTTTGTCCCATGCATTCTTTTTAGATGTTGGAGATACAACACTGCACAAAACTAAAAATTTCTATGCTTCTGGGATTGATATTCTGTTTGGGAATTCTGACAACATGGGAGGGAGAATTCTAAAGATGGTCCCCAGAATTCCTGTCACCTGGTTATTCAAGCAAACACTACTCTAAATATTGCTGAGATAGGATTTGCTAATGTAATTAAGGGTAAGGGTCTTCAAATAGGGACAGTACCCTGGATTATCCAGGTGGGCCCAGTCCAATCACTTGAATCTTCAAAAGCAGAACATTTTCTTCAGCGGGAGTCAAAGAGATGTGGCAGAAGAAGACAGCAGGAGTGAGGAGGCTGAAGGGGTAAAGATATTTAAAGCCTGAGGAGAACTATAGATCTTCCACTGATGGCTTTGAATGTAAAGTGAGGGGGCCGTGAGCCAAGGAATGCAGGCAGCCCTTAGAAACCGAGAAACACTGCCCCACTGTCTGCCCCCCACCAATATGGGGGTTTTTCATTTCTGCAGCCACTTAGAACTGAATTCTGCCAAAAACTTGAATGAATTTGGAACTGAAGTCTTCCTAGAATATTATGCTAGGAGCTGAGCCGGCCAGGACCTTGATTTCAGACACGTGAAACCTACAGCAAAGAAGTTGGCCAAACCCACTGGACTGATCTACAGAACCGTGAGAAGATAAGTTTACGTTGTTTTAAATTAAGTTTGTGGTGATTTGTCACAATGGCAATAGAAAACTAGCACAGAAAAATATTAGCAAAACACTAGTGGGTTAATGAATGCTAAGGAGTAAAAAATAAAATAAGAGAGGAAGATATGGGGAAGAAATGGAATTTTATGTAGGATTTCCAGCGAGGGCCTCATTGAGAAAGGTGACTTTTAAAAAGAGACCTGAAAGTTATGAGGGAGTGAGTCATGAAGGTATAGGGGAATGTGGGGGCGGGGAGGAAGGGCTGAGGGGAGAGCCTTCCTTACCGAGGGAACAGTAAGAGCAAGGCCCTGAGGCGGGAGCAGGTTTGATTGTGTGAGGAGTAGCAGTGAGGCCAGTACAGCTGGGGCAGAGTGAGCTCAGGAAAGTGGAGGAGCTGAAGTAAAAAGAAAAGGGGCCATTTTCTGAAAGCCTTGGAGGCCATAGCAAAGACTTCAGTGCATTCTCTCCGAGTGCCTGGCGGCGTCTTGAGAAGGTTTGGAGTCAGGGAGGGAGTGCATGGGCTGGGACCCCAGGGTCATTCCGGCATGGAATGATTGAGATTAGTCTACAGGGAGGCAAGAATAGAACCAGGAATATCAGCTGACACATTACTGCAAAAACCCAAGAAAGAGATGACGTTGGCTTGGCCTTAGCTCTGGGTAGTAGAAGTGATGAGAAACGGTCATGTTTGATTTTCTGGCTTGACCACTGGTGGAGGAAAAGGAGTCCCTTTCACAACTTGCACAACAGAACGTCGAGATTGATAGAATGTGGTGATCAACAAGGGAAATGTTCCAATATTTTGAACGTCTCAAAATTATCTTATAATACATTTATGGTGGATTAATTTGGTGGATTTAAGCGTGGGTTCATGCGCCCACACTCTTCCTCCCCCCACGCAGTGCGCGTGATTCTGGGAGGTCCACATTGTGATCTGTTTCCCTGGCAACTGGCCGCGGGCGCTGAAGCACAAAGGCCTGTTAGGTCGCTGCGTGTTCCTTCCGGGGTGACGGAAGCTGGACCCCGCGACCCGGAGCTGCCCAGAGCAAGGTCTCCTGGTGTTCCCCAAAGAAGACAGAAAGAAAGCCTGCGGAGCGTGAGTAAACAAGTGGTAGACCTTACCGAAGCCCACAAAGCTCACACCAAGTTTCAGGGAGTTTGAGAACGTTAGGGCGGGAACACGGGAATTGGGTGGGAATGTACACGCGTGTCACACTTCCTGACCCGGGAAGGTCACCGGCTCGGTTTCATAAGTTGGCTATGTAGAACATCACCGCTCGGTACATGGCGGCAGGTCTTCGCGGGGTCTGCAGGGGACAACGCGGGGATCTGCGGGGGTTTAGGTCCGCTGTGAGGAAGGGCTTATTTGGGACAAAGATGGTTAAGTAATGGGAGGAGAGCCCGAGGAATCTCGGGAGGCACTTTTATTCAAGCACCCGTGGGACAAAATTCTGGCATGATAGTGCTGGATCTCTCCACAAGATGGCAATCATGGGTTGACTCCAGTTTTTGTTTTCTCTTGATAAAAATATCTATAAAGTTTATACTTTGGCAGGAAAAAGTAAGAACCGTGACTTACGTTTCGCTGTCATATTTTGTATTATATTATCTATGGATGAGTTATATTTCCCCACACCTCCATCTCCACTTACGGGGTTTTTAAATGTATCTTGTAAGGCGGAGGGAGGCATGTTGAAATATTGGGGTGGTAAGCATCTCCTCCCCGCCTTCACATCACAGCACTAGAACACTGTT
Organism: Plecotus auritus; assembly: GCF_963455305.1. Classification (NCBI taxonomy): domain Eukaryota; kingdom Metazoa; phylum Chordata; class Mammalia; order Chiroptera; family Vespertilionidae; genus Plecotus; species Plecotus auritus. Next base: position 43,973,355 of record NC_137775.1, read on the forward strand.
CTTCCGGAAGGCCTGAGAAACCAGAACAAGTGTCATGTGTCTTAGAAATCTAATATGAGGTACTGCCTAAAACTTGGCATATCGAAAAAAAGTCAGTTAGAAATCTGGATGTTTTCTCAAACATTAAGAAATTATGATTTTAGGTCAAGGAATGTGGAAATAATACACTTTACAAAATGATTTAAAAAATTACTGTTCCTATAAGAATCTTTCACCTTTGAAATGGGATGCTTTTGATTTAAAATTCAGAGAAATACATGTTTATTTTTTAAAGAAGTTAATTACTTTTCCTCTTATTTAGGGGTTGCAAATTTCATGTACTTAGTGGTACTTCTTGCAACTTTATCTGTAATAACTTTATTATCTATTCGGTACCTCTATTTTGTCTGTGGCAAACACACACACCCACACACAACCCCACACACACCCCCACAAAAATCATGTCCATTACTGGTATAGTCTATCAGTTCAGAAATTTTCTTTCCCCTCCTTCATGGGATTAGTTCTGGAGTATAAAAGCTGCATCAGAGAGGGGTCTGGTTCCTGGAATTTGTATCTGTTGTGTTGCTAACTTGGACATTGATATATTTGGGCCTGGGGTGTGGCCTGTTCTCCATGCTGGCATCCACTGAGAAGTCATGGTTTTCAATTTTTTCTTTTATATCTACCTCCTACTATGCCCCCCCCCCCCCTTTACAACCACAAGACCCAGATTTTTGTAAGCCTCTCTCACTCAGCTAACTTCCATGATATTTCATTGGTGTGAAAATTCAGATTCTCTTCCAGGCTCCTGGGAGACCTCTGGGTTGCTCGTCTGGTTGGATGTGCTCTGGCTGACCATGGCTCCCTGCAGGGGCTAGTCTGGCACTATTTCCCAGTCTGCATAGTTGTGGTACTCTACCTATTGCAGCCGGCAGGAATTGGGTCCTGCCTTTAAAACTTCACCTGGAGACTGGGGAGTTTTGATCTCAGGAATACAGGTCTTGGTGATGCTTTTTCTTTATCCTCCATTTCTCTCTTTACCTGTACCCTTCACTGCATAGCCCTGCTAGACATCTGTACATTCAGCTATTGGCTTGTCAGTTATGAAATCCAGAAGACAGTGTGTGCATGTGTGTGTGTGTGTGTGTGTGTGTGTTTTGGGGGGCAGTGTGTTAAACTGGTTTGCCTTTAATGTATCTGAAAATGGTGATTCAGGGCTAATGCAGGACACATGTTACTGAGTGCCGCTAAGAGCCCTTCAGTTGCTAGTTGTGTGAGCTTAGACAATAAAAAGATGTACATGATATCAATCTGTGGCTGTATGACATGATCTTTTTCCTGTTTAAAATTATGGTGTGTAAGTAAAACCCAAATTAATACAAAACCTTTCAAAGACTGGGTTTCCTTAGTTCCTCAAGGCAATTTATACAGAGAAACTCCATGCTTTGAAAGAATACTGTAAAATTTGCTCAGTTTTATTGGCCTGAATATAAAACTTGTATGTGTAAGTGAATATGGCTTTCCCATATTATTCTCCATCTATAATTATTTTCATAAATTATGTTGAAATATACTTTCAACACATCTGGGCATGTAATTAAATCCTACTTTAATAAGATTGTTAAAAGAATAAAGAGGGAAATATGGATAAATTAGGCAGGATGTGGCAACAAATGTTATCAAAAATACTGAATAAAATTGTTACAGAGGCACTATAGATGTTGAGAGAGTTCTCAATGTAAATATTTAAGTTTACATGAATTTCACATGGTTAATAACATTCTAGAAGAGTTAAAATTATATGTTTCAAATAATACCTTTGTGGGTAACTACCCAGAGTTTTGTTTTACACAGTCTTCAGTACAAAACTCTTTCTTTAGGTTTAAACTAACAACTGAAATCTCATGAAATATGCCGAAGGGGGATTTCACGTGTGCTTGGCAATATGCTGGTTTCACTGCATTTCCTTCCCGCTGTGCTCATGCATCCAATGTGCACTTGCTCTGTGTGCGTGAAATGGCGCTGCAGCCCAGAGCCAGAGAGGCACCTGCCAGCGTGACACAAGTGGCAGCTCAACAGGCTTTCACTGCAACGTTTATGAAGTTTTAGAAAGTGGCCACTGCCAGCTCAGAAGATAATTATAATAAGTGAGTTTTGTCTGGAAGCCAAGAACAGAAAAGCTATCTGGCATTGAGATAAAAGACGGCGACTTTATTGTTTTACCAGCCCTTGTGTTTGCAGTTGGAGTCTGTGGCAGCAGTAGGGGATGGAAATCATGCCTTTGTGAACCCAGAACAAAGCAATTACATTTTTAGAAGAAACCATTTAGAAGAAAACCAATTTCACCGCAAGCATCCCGGAATCCAACAGCTTAACATGGCTCTGGTTGAAATGATGTTTTTAAAGTTGTGTCTCTGCTGCTGTGTGACTCCCAGTGTTTACTATAATTTGGTGGCAGGAACCATATGACTTAGTGCCTACTGTGTGCGGTCCCCTGTGGGGGGCTGCTGCCACCACAGCCCTGTGGCTGCACTGTGGTGGGAAGCAGGCTTTGGAGTAGGTTCCTCTGGGAGGGGCCTGGAAGCACAGGGAAGAAATTTCTTCACAACAGCTGGGTCGACAAATGGCTAAGCTCATTCATTGCCCGACTCTTACTGTCCAGTGTGTCACTTGAAAAAAGATTGCTCATTCTTTTAGCAAAAGAAAAAATTTAAAATTTTACTAGCAAATGAGATTTTCTTTGCTAAGCTAGTCTCAAAAATGGCATACAAGTAGCCCTGAAGTAAATTCCTATGGCTTAATTAAAGCTGACGTAATATGCAATTCCAATGCATTGTCAACCTCTGTATGATTGTTGCTTTGTTTTAACTGGCAGTGCAAATCGCTTATGAGGTTACAGGAATAACGTGATGAAGAAATTCATGTAACAGCAGCTTTTTTATTGATTTGGATGCAAGTATTGTTTTTTGGTTTTGGCTAAGCATAAAACCACATTTTTAAAGGCAGTGGGAATCATTCAGATATCACTGCAGCTAAGAACAGTCATTGGGGTTTTGTGTGTCTGAAAAGTTGGCTGTTGCTTTAATTTATATAAGTTAAAATTTTTCCACATAGATTTTTGTTTTATGATCTTGGGTCCTCAGTCTTAATTTTATTGGTTTCAGAATTTAATACAATTTACAATTAAAAAATAAACTTAATCTCACTCATTTATGGATAATAAAGAACATTATAACCTGATGAACAAAAGGATAGATACAGAGGCAGTAAAGCACCAAACAGACTGTCAAATTACATCGTGAAGGCTGGGGAGTGTTGGGGAGCGGGGGGAAAGAGATCAACCAACGGACTTGTATGCATGCATATAAGCACAACCAATGGACACAAGACACTGGGGGTGGGGAGGTGGGATGAGGGCATACAACGGGGTTGGGGAGGCTGGGGGAAGGTCAATGGGGGAAAAAAGAGATATGTGTACTACTATATGTAATACTTTAAACAATAAAAAAATTAAAATGAAAAAAAACTTAAAAATATATTGTTAGCTGTATCTTTTGGATAGCTCATTTTATGACCACAAAATCCAAATGTCAGACAGTGAAATCTCTTCATCGGTGACCTTTGATGGGTTACTCTTGCCCTAGTGCCTATTTAGAAGCAAATTGCTTGTCTGCTTCTAAAGTGGATGCTGCTTGCTTAATGGTTAGACCATACTATGGCATGTTGGTTCTCATGTTTGTGAGCAGGTTTGGTTTTTGGAATAAACTTTAGCCTACTTCATGCCTCATCGATGAATTGATAATGTCTAAGAATTGTATTTCCATTAATCAGTTCAGGAAAACTGTGGTAACCTGAGGAAATTATATGATTCACTTTATAAAAACTTTCTCTTGACATTTTACATAGCATAACGGGGAGTGAAGTAAATGGAATCCTAATAGTGTGCTTTTCTGGTGTTGGTAAGGGCTCTGGAGTCAAACAGTACTCTCACAAATATTTAACTCTGACATGGGAGGACACTTTTAATAACACATTTAGAGAAAAGGTTTTTGTTTTTTAAAGGGAAGATATAAGCTATCATACTGAGTAATAACGTTTGCTTTGAGAGCAGATTTTGGCAGCAAGAAAGACTCAGACAGGGGTAGGGAAGGACTAAGGAAGAGAGAAGAAATAAATGGCTGGGATGCAAAGAGCACTTAACTTCTGAAGGTATATCTAACAAGAAATAGGCTCTAACTCCCAGAGAGGCTGTACAGCAAAGAAAAAGTTGTTTGGAACTCGGTTTCGAATGAAACAATATTATATGTGATCAGAGATGACAAGAGAGATTTCCTCTTGGCCCCAAAGGAAGGAAAAGTTCATCTCAGGCAGTGAGAACAGTCTGTGCAAAGGGTGGAAGCAGGAAACATCTTAACGTTCCCAAGAGCTGAAAGGAGCTCACTGTGGTTGGGGAGGCAGGTGCTGGGTGGTAGAAGAGCTTTGGATTTTATTCTGTGTTCAGTGGGAGGTCATTACATTTAAGCAGGGGAACAACTAGTCTAAATGTGTTTTGATAGGTGATTCTTATCTGAGAGGTAAAACAAGGGATCTATTTTAGATACAGAAATTTTGCATTATTTAGGCTCTTGTATTTGTGGTCTGGATATGGGCATCTGGGTATCCTATATAATTCCTAAATAATAAAGAGGTAATATGCAAATTGACCCCCACGCTTTCACAAGATGGCTGCCTATGATCAGACCAGCAGGGGGGTTAGTGAGGGATGACCAAATGACTGAACAGCAGGCTGCGTGGGGCAACCAGGCCAGCAAGGCAGGGGCAGTTGGGGGTGATTAGGCTGGGGGGGGGGGGGCGGGGGCAGAGGGAGGCAGGTGGGGGCGACCAGGCCAGCAGGAGGGGCAGTAAGGGGTGAACAGGCAGGCGGGGGGGGGGGAGGGCAGTTAGAAGCGACCAGGCCAGCAGGGAGGGGGCAGTTGGGGTGACCTGGCTGGCAGCGGGGGGCAGTTAGGGGTGACCAGGCCAGCAGGGGGGCCAGTTAGGGGTGATTAGGCCGGCATGAAGAGGCATTGAGGGGTGATCAGGCTGGTGGGGGGGTGGCTAAGTTAGGAGCAACCAGGCAGGCAGGCAGGTGAGTGATTAGGAGCCAGCGATCCAGGATTGTGAGAGGGATGTCCAACTGCTGGTTTGGGGATCAGGCCTAAACCAGCAGTCGGACATCCCCCAAGGGGTTCCGGATTGGAGAGGGTACAGGCTGGGCTGAGGGGACACCCCTCGTGTACGAATTTCATGCACCGGACCTCTAGTTATCAACATAAAGATGGAATTTAATGCCTTGAGAATGGATGAGGTCATTTAGGGTGTGAGGATAAAGAGAAGCAAAGAGGAACCAGGGCTACAACTAAGAGGAGCAAGAACAAGAGCCTGGGAACTAGAGTTCAAGGGGTTAAAATAAATTAGGAGAATGTGGTCACACAATCCCAGAGAGCAGAGACTTTAAAAAACAACAACAAAAAGGCTAGCTGAGTCCAGTTGTGAGAGGTCAAATGATAGGGAGGTACCTCCACTTAATTCAACAATATGGAGGCCATCAGCACCTTACACAGAGCAGTTTCAGTGACATGGGGAAATGGTAGCCAGGTTGGAGTGGGTTGAAAAAAAATTCTGAAGTGAGAATATAGTTTTTTAAGAGCTATAGTTAGAAAAGAAAGCAGAAAAGGGATGTTGTTAGCTGGGGGAGTTTTGAAGTAAAAATAGTTTTTTTCTTTTCTTTTTTTAAAAAAATATATTTTTACTGATTTCAGAGAGGAAGGCAGTGGGAGATCTTGAGAGACAGAAACATCAATGATGAGAGGGAATCATTGGTCAGCTGCCTCCTGCATGCTCCCTATTGTGGATTTAGCCCACAACCCAGGCATGTGCCCTTGACTGGAATTGAATCCGGGACCCTTCAGACTGGAGGCCGACGCTCTATCCACTGAACCAAACCAGCTAGGGCTCTTTTATTTTTATTTTTTTGTAGTATAGAAGTGTAGGGAGCGGCTGTAGGGTTAAGCCTCAGACTGACCTGTTGGCAAAGCCACAAACACGTCCCAGCTTAGAGGGCACAGCCCTCTTAGCATAATTAGGCTTGACCTTATGATGCTCTCTAGATCCTTCCTGGGTAGCTAATGGGCTGTGGGAGGTGCAGCAAGTGCTGCCAAAACAAGTGAAACTCACAAGAACATTGTAACTATGGTGACCACTACCTTGTTTACCTCTGACTATAAAATAAAGCATCAGCTTGCCTTCTGGATCTTTCTTCTGTGGCCTTAGCCAGGCACAGGAGATCCACCTAGGCCAGCTTATTCTGTTTGTCTGACTTTTCTACATCCTTCACCACCCTCTCAGGCTTGCTGAACCCTTGGCTGTGCTGGCACGGCGCATAGAAAATATAATAACAAAATTGTATGCTATTATGAATGATCAAATGGAGAGGTAGCATTTTATGATAGGAGAGAGAGGGGATACTAAGAAACTTGAGAAGCTGAGTATATCACACAGGTGCTTCTGTTTTAGGCAGAAAAATATTTTCTAGCTGGGCATTAGGGACCTCACAGAATCCCCAGGAGAGACTGAGTCAGGCTTGGAGACTGTCCCTCCACACTGAGGAGCTTCTACAGTAAAGGCCCCTCTGCTTGATATTGGGGTTGGGCCTGCACAATGAGGCATTTGATGCCCTGAAAGCCAGATAGATGCCTCTGCTGTCATCCTCAACAAAAATGAAACAGGCAGAGTCCTGCTTCCTACCTGCTGTCTTCCAAATGGAAGTGAACCTGTTGGTTAATGTGGAGGCAACAGACCATCCATGCCTGACAAACCTGGGGTGGCACCATTAGCACATGCCTTCTTTGACCTTGCCTGTGACTACATATTCCTCTTTGAAATGCTCTGGCAACCACACAAGCATAGCATGGTCCTTTGCCAGTGGAACAGGCATTTCTTTTTGAGACAAGCATTGTAAGAGAAGACAGGACTCATACAGCATAAACCACTGGTACCTCTCAGCTGCAAGTACCGTGGCAGGATGTCACGTGTTCTCTAGATTGTGTGAACTTTTGGGGAGGATTTTTGTCATTGATAGACCAAAGGGGAAAAGATGCTTATGTTACTTGTTTAGTATAGTTTGCAGATTGTTCTTTCATAAGAGTGAATGAGGTACAATTAAAGGACTAAAATAATTAGTTGTTATATGTGGGTATTCTCATTGGAATATCCATTTAACGTTGTCTAAATCATTTCTTTAATTCTTTACCTTTTTCTTAGTGTTGAACTCTGACAATCTTTTAGTATTATATAGTGTGTAATAGTCCCCCATATAATAAAATTCAATTATGTATGTATCGACATACTTTATTGAAAAGTTTCCATTTGTTATTTATTAGAAGTTAAATGGAAAACTTAAATGGTTTTAAACTATCCTATTGTATAAAAGTTTAATACTATAACTATTTATAGAAACTAGAGGCCTGGTGCATGAAAATTTGTGCACTCGGGGGTCCCTGAGCCTGGCCTGTGCCCTTTCGCAGACCAGGAGCCCTTGGGGGATGTCCCTGCGGGGAGTGGGCCTAAGCTGCAGTCTGGCCTCCCAATGTGGGAGGCCAACCCACAGGCCAATGGGGGACAGCACCGGCCCCACCCCCCTCCCCCACCGACTGGTTGTTCCACCATTCGGTCAATTTGCATATTAGGCTTTGATTATATAGGATGTTGAATACAATGAAGACCTGTTTTATAGTCATGAATTGTAGTATTAAACAAATCAGTGTAACTTTTATAGGTTTGTCTATATCAAAAGGTCATTCTGAATATTAAGGCTAATTTTCTATGGTATACTTTGATAATCTATATAAGATTTTGTGACATTCAATGTGAAGTATTAAAAATGGAGCCCCTTTCTTTTTTATGTTTTTGTTTTTTTTTTGTTCCAAAAAGCTTTATTGTTTCATTTGGTCCAATGCATGGGAGAGGGCTCCAGGGTGGTTAAAAGAATGACTAGTAGTTTCAGGAAGAGGCTCAGGTAAAAGCCAGAGACACTAGGGGGATGCAGAGGGGCCTCTGAAAGGCCTCTGGGCTCCAAAGGCTCCTAGTCGTGCTTGAGGGTGAGCCTTTGAAAGAGACACTCACCCAGCCCAGCCTGGGGGGAGGGAGGGGCAGCCAGCCTGCGGATGTAGTCAGGTGGTTGCCCAACTTCTTGATCAGTTTCACCTCATCCAGGAAGTTGTTCTCTAGGAAGTCTCAGAGATAAGGGTCTGCAGCTCCAAAAGGGCCTGGTTCAGGTTCTTCTCCAAGGCCAGGGTGGTTTCCATGGCGTCCTGAGTTTTGCCCCACTCATCTTGGGAAGGTTTCTGCACATCCTGAAAGAGAATGCGGCCACCTCCCTTGTTTTGCAGCTTTAAGAGATGCTCAGCACCCTCACGCTTCTTCTCTGTCAACTTGTGGAAAAAGTGGCCCACACCCTCCAGAGCTACATCCTTGCGTTCGAAATAATAGTCCAGAGAAAGGTAGGTGTAGGAGGCCCGCAGATGCAGGTTGGCCAGGCGATTGACCACAGCCTCCACCTTGGTGGAATAATTCTGACAAATTTGGGAGCTTATGGTTGTTCGGCAATAAGGAGTTAAGGTAGAAAAAAACCCAGTGTGTTGGCAGGGCCTCTCTGTGGGTGGTGACTGGATGAGACGCAGGAGAGTGGTCGGAGGCTGCAAGAAGGGGCATCCCTGGGTCTGTAATGTCCAGTGTTGAAGAAAGAGACAGATCTGGGACCTCTGAGTATACTGCCTGGAGCCCCTTTCTTTATCAGGGAATTTGGAGTGATTTTCCATTTCTAAGAAATACCATGGCTGCATGTTTTGCCATGGCGAGTGGAGGAGAGGTTGTTGGGAAAATCCCCCTTCTTCCAAAAAGCACAGAAAGTACCAGGCAGAAAATGGTGCCTTCAGCAGAAAATACAGTTGCAAAATGAGTACTCTGAACAATGGGAGTATGTATTAAAGCCAGGGATATAAGCTGTTGGTGGATAGCTAGCAAAGCAGGCAGCCAACATATTTCAGAACATATTGATGTATCCATCAATCTCAGTTTATTTCTGTATCTATAATAATAAAAGCATAATATGCAAATCGAATGACTGAATAGCAGAACGACCATCCGGACGACCTTCCAGACAACCTTCTAGACGACCACGCTATCACACGCACTGGCGCCAGGCCAGCCAAGGCGGGCACATTGTGATTGGCCCCACCATTGCCCTGCAATCGCCCCACAGAGGAAGACCCAGGCCATCCTCTGCCTGGCAATCGATTGTGGAGTTGTGGTCAGGTGGGCAGGGCCTCCCTCTGTGCTGCGATCAATCACGGAGCCCCAGCAGGGTGAGCAGGTCCTCCCTGTGGGCGGCGATAGATTGTGGACCCCCACGATCAATCACCTCAAAGAGAGAGGCCCAGGCTAATTGACTGGTGGTGCTGCGGCATGTGGGTGGGGCCTCCCTCTGTGGGGCGATCAATCTGGGGCTCCACTATTGATCCCCCACAGAGGGAGGCCCAGACCAGCCTGGTGATTGCACCCCACACCTGTCGCCCGCAGAGGGAGGTGACCGGTGGCGGGGGCGGAGGGGTAGCACTGCACAGATGGCAAGCAGTGGCGGAGGCGAGGCCAGCTGTCAGCAGTTGGGGGAAGGAAAGCCCCAATAGGCTCTGATCACTGGCCATGCCTAGGCACCCTACCCGAGGGGTCCTGGATTGCAAGAAGGTGCAGGCCGGGCTGAAGGACACCCCCCGCCCCCATGCACAAATTTCATGCACTGGCCTCTAGTTTAAAATAAGTGTAAATATTTGCACATACAAAATTATTGATTTTGTACAATTAGAAATAAGGGCTTTAATTGGACAAAGCTATATTTCAATAGAGAAAACTAAGGGGTTGGATCTTAAGAGAATTCCAGGCGAGATAAGCAGGTATTTGATAGAGCAAATTGAATAAAAACTTTGCCAATTTCTTAAAAGGAGAAACTAGAAGTTTATCTTGGAAGACAGAATATAGTGTTCTTTAATGCATTTATTTGTTTAACAATAGTAAACACATCTTTGCAAGGTGAACAAATATAATATCCTTATAGGTACTATGAGAAACATTGTGAATTTACATTGAGTCACTTTAACAAAGTACAGTAGCTTATTCTTTAAGTTCACTCTTTCATTCAATATGCTAAGTGCAGCACTACGCTAGACCCTCAGTGTACAAAGGTGAGACAAAGATGATTTTGCCAATTTCATTCTGCTGAGTTCACTGAGGAAAAACAAGTTAAATAATTCGGGTGATGAATAATGAACTTTAATGGACCATTATTTCAGAGGCATGGAATATGTATTATTTAAGGCTTTCTAACAGATATTGACCAAGAAATGCAAACATTTACTGGTCTTGTTAGCCAAAGAGATGAGAGCAAGAAGAGAGAACACTGGGTACAGAAAATTTCGGCATAGTATCCATGCTGGTCAGTCATTGAGTTCGTCCCTCAGTTTCTCCCTGTAGGCTCTGTATTGCAGTTGGGGGAACTATATAAGCTGTTTCCTTGTCTCCTTTGTCTTCTGGCTTCAAGATGGCTTTGGCCAGTGGGAAGCACTGGACGGGGAGAGAAGGGGAGAGTGAGGGACAACTCAGTATTTCTTTCCTTCGCACTCTACTTTAGGTGGTGGTTCTAGTAGCAGCTGCATCTCTCTGAGGCTCCATTTCCTACAAGGCGGCCCCTTCATGGGCTCATCTTCTACAGGGTGAATTGTACTGAGGCTCAAGCTCTTGCTGGATGGCTTTCACTCCTGCATTCTGGTGATGCCATCTCTCCTGTTGCGTCTCCAGCTGTAGGGGAGACGGTCTTTTTGCAATTGCTATTCTTTAGGTTGACTCTTCATCCCGTTTGGCTTCTTACTTCTTATTGCTGGATGACCAATCCCCTATATTGCATTTCCTCTGTCAAAATGCCTAAAGTAGTAGTTAGTAGTCTATCAAATGCCTTTTTAATGAGCACAAGACAATATTCTAGGTCTGAGAGAATGAACCTTCTAAAGAAACTCTGCCTCTAGCAGAGCATTTTGCTTTGTGAGCAATTTTATTTCTGCTTCTGTAGAACAGTCTTCTTAGTGCATGTTCATCAACCCTGGCTGCCTTGTTCTCAGAGTGCGTTTTGACATTTGGTTTTGCTTACTTTTTCTAAAGTCCAACTTTATGATTGAATCCCCTACTGACACAGACCTCATATTTATTTCAGCCATTTGGTGACCTGCCTCCACCCTTCCTAGTACTGGCCATACTCGTCTTTCACCTTTGATATTCTCAGGGGTAGTATCAGTATTTGGCTGAAATTTTTCCTGTCTCTCTACAGATCACAAATTTTGACACAATAACAACAGAGAGCCACTTTGTGACCTCATGAGTGACTCAGTGAAAACCTGCATACCAGAGCTCCATTGCATTGGCTACAGTCTAGTTCAGCAGTCGCCAATCAGTGGACCACTGGTGGTCCATGAGGTCCGAAAGGTTGGCACCACTGGTCTAGTTTGCAGTCAATCTAATAACTTTATCATACTGTTAAAGCAGAAAGAACCCAGAGTAAGCTGTGGGACATGCATTGTTTTCCTGACTCTGTTCCTGAACTGACACATGGCACTCACAGAAAAAGAAATAATACCTACCCTCCTACCCAACTGGTATTATCATACCTAATAATAGACAAACATGTAAATTGACCGTACCTCCGCTACGCCCACAGCCAATCAGAAAGTATGCAAATTAACCCAACAAAGATGGAGGTTAATTTGCATACGTAGGCACCCAGCAGCCTGGGTCCCGGGAACTTTCTCAGCACCCAGGTCACTCCGAGGTAGGCCCCCCATGGGTTCTGAGCAACCTGGGAAGGGCCTGAGCCAGGGGGCTCCTGGGCAGGGATGGAGCCAGGCGATTAGAGGGAGCTGGGGGTCCCCTGTCCAGGCCCCAAGCCCTGGCCAGAGGCTTGGGGCCTGGGCAGGAGTGGAGCTGGGCGATTGGGTGATCGGAGGGAGCTGGGGGTCCCCTGCCCAGGCCCCGAGGCTTTAGGCCTTGTCAGGGGTGGAGCTGGCGATCAGAGGGAGCTGGGGGTCCCCCTTCCCAGACCCCAAGCTCCGGCCAGAGGCTTGGGGCCTGGGCAGGGGCAGAGCCAGGCGATCGGAGGCGATCGGTGTGAACTACAAAGGAAACACCTTTTCTGATCGCTTATTGGCTAAGCTCCCTGTATGCCACTGGTAATATTCTTAGTAACTTGGGTAATAAGAATCCAAAAAGGTGATCTAGGGTTTTCCCACCACACTTCCGGAGTAAAAAAAGGAAGGTCCGCTGCTGGAGGGCTAAGAAATGTCATATCCTGCCCTAGCTAGTTTGGCTCAGTGGATAATGCGTAGGCTTGCCGACTGCAGGGTCTGGGTTCGATTCTGATCAAGGGCATGTACCTAGGTTGCAGGCTCCTCCCTGACTGGGGCCCAGGTCAGGGCTCATGCAAGAGGCAATCAATCAAAGTGTCCCTCTCACTTTGATGTTTCTCTCTGTCTTTCCCTTTCTCTTCCACATTCTCTAAAAGTCAATGGAAACATATCCTCAGGTGAGGATTAAAAAAAAAGAAAGAAATGTCATATCATATGAAAGACACATCTTGAAAATGCCTAAAGAAAGTTGTCATTTTTTCATGGTGAAGGGACTGGAGTCCGTGTTGATGAAAACACCGTGGTGGCTGCGGTGACTGGCAGTGGCTGCAGCAGCGGGGTGATGGGGTTGGTGCCTTCCCCTGATTGCCTGGTCGCCTCAGTAGGACATCCCCTGAGGGCTCCCAGTATGTGAGAGGGGGCAGGCTGGGCTGAGGGACCCCCCCCCCCCCCCCCCCCCCGCGCACGAATTTCGTGTACTGGGCCCCTAGTAGATAATATAATATAATATAATATAATATAATATAATATAATATAATATGTCAGCTGCTTGATTTAAATATGCTCTCCAATTCTTACAATGATTCTGTGAGGTGTTCATAATTCTAGGTGAGGAAATTCACGTAGACAAAGGCCAGGTTACTTCTCCAGTTACCCTATTTGTTTATCTTCAATGACCATTTTCTTTCCACTCTACCTATATGCCTTTGGATGTGAAAGATTATTAATCAAAATGTTTTAGGGGAAAAATGTATTATGGGCTATACAAATTCTGGAGCATAGCAGTTAGACATTATCATCCTTCTTTGAATTAAGGCTGTCACATACCAGAGAAAATAACTAACAGATTAGTTTTCTCTCGAAACATCTAATATACTTAATTGTTCTCTTTAAACAGCTGACATACTTAACTTTTTGAGTTATTTGCCTTCTGAGTGAAAACATTTTATTTTTAAATATATGTTCGCCTTACCATCTTTGGCAATACAGCCTTTCTTTGTGGGTCTCTAGCTGTAGATCCTAGTGGGAACAAGGAGTCCATTTGATCTCTTGAGCCTGTACACAGATCCACAGTGCTGTGAACAAAGAGTGAAGCATGCAATAAACGGTGTTAGGTGACAGCTCTCTGCAAATCAAGGTAATCCAGCTGTCGCTCTTTGCTTGAAGAGTTCAATGAAATGCATTGGCTTGAGTTTTGCCTTTTAGTGTATTTGAAAGTTCTTAAGAAACTAAGGACTTTCAAATACACTAAAACAGTCACTTAAAATCTTTTTTTCATATTTTTACTGTGTCTGAGTGTCCTAAAAATAGATTCTGTTGCTGTTGCATTTTACCACACTTTGACTGTCATTCTGTTTGCTTCACATTATGATTATTCAAATGATTATTTTAAATGAGTTTTTTTTTTAATTTTTATTGATTTCAGCGAGAAAGGGAGAGGGAGAGAGAGCGAAACATCAATGATGAGAAAGAATCTTTGATCAGCTGCCTGCACGCCCCCCCGCCCCACTGGGAATTGAGCCTGCAACCTGGGCATGTGCCCTTGGCTGAAATTGAACCTGGGACACTTCAGTCTGCAGGCCGACACTCTATCCACCGAGCCAAACCAGCTGGGGCCAGATTATAGTTTTAAACTGAAGCGCACAACACTGATAACGTGAAGACATTAAGAAAAGGAATATTTTTTCCATTGACTTTCTGACATTGTTGAAAAAAATTCTCATTCTGTGTATCTTTCATTTTTGAACATGCAAAGAAATTAATAAAGATGACCTTTTAGCACAAAATTATGAAATATAGTAAGAGGTTATCAATGATTGGGCACTGTCAGTTTAGGCTTAATGAGAGTGCTTGGCTTACTTCATTTTTCAGGGAGAGAAAACAGGGCTCCATAATAAAACACTGATTTCAGCGGGACACTTATTAGCCACCAATGACAAAATTACACGTCTCTTGACCACATATTTCTTTATCTTTTTTTGTAATTAGATGAGAAGGGTGGAAACGTAATTATTACCATTATCCAGGCCTGTTATTCATCTTTAGAAATTTCATTGAAGACTTTGCTATTATGTTTTTATGATGTAAAGTTCTTATGGAGCAGTGTAAAATGGGCAGTGAAAGGGAATTATGTGGAAAAGGGCATAGACAATCTATTTTCTAATTCTGTCAAATTGAACAGGATGTTTCACTACTTCACCTAGACATACTTTCCACATTTTGACTTATGTTCACAAAGTAATCATGGTAGCTGCAGTGTCCATTGGCCAATCCTAGCCGACGAAATGGCAGATCTTCTGTGGAACAGTGTAATTCTAGCTGCTGCATTGGAATAGAGAAATGAAAAAAGGCAGTGGTAGGCTAGAGGAGCAGGAAGAAACTAACAAGAAACTGCCAGGCATTTCTAGAGTGATTGTTCAGAGATTATTGATGAAGACCCCCACCAGGAGCACAGTGTAGTCTAGTGCAGAGGTCAGCAAACTAAAGAGCTAGACAGTATAAATGTTAGGTGTTGTGGGCCGTATGGTCTCTGTTGCAACTATTCAACTTTATTGTGATAGTTTGAGAGCAGCTATTGACAATACATCAATTAAATGAATGTATCTTTGGCAGTTAGCAGACTTCAGGTTTATGTTTCTTGCTAACCATTTTAAAGATTTTTTAAATTGATTTTTAGAGAGAGGGGGAGAGAGAATCATCAATATGAGAGCAAAACATCCATTGCTGCCACCTGCACACCCCCTACAGGTGATTCAGTCAGCAACCTGGCCGTGGCCCTGACCAGGGGTGAGGGTGGGGTTGGGGGAGGAGGACTGAAAAGGCAACCCTGTGGTATATGGGACTGTGCCCAACCAACTGATCCACACTGGCCAGAGCTGTTAAACATTAAAAAAAAAATAAACTCATACTAAGACTGCTTGTAAAGTGGTGGGAGTGGAGAGAATGGTGCATGATTAATATAGTTCCCCCAAATGTTTTAAGTGGAGATTTGGCAGCAATCATACCACCTCATAAAGTGTGAGTGACCTGGGTCTTTAGGACAGTAGGCATTTGTCTTTATTTTTATTTTATTTTTTTAATTTCTTTATTGATTAAGGTATAGTAAGCATTTGTTTTTAGAACATCCTATTTATGACACATTTATCAATATGCAATTACTTCCTTCATGACTTTTCTACTTTTAGTTTCTGTCTTTCTGATGTCTCAAATTTTTATTTCCAAGGGTTTGAGACCTGCCCCTATTATATCACTACCCTGCTTTAAACTTTAATAACTCCTTATTGCTTACCAAATAAAATGTAGTTTCTTCATTCAGAGACTTCCACAATTTGAGCCCAACCTGTCTTCCCAGTTTTATCTTTAGCTCTGCCCCAGAGCTTAAGTTCCTGCCATCAAGTGGTTTTTTGCCACTCCCCTGAGCATAGCCCAACCTCCCCACCTCTAGGCTGTTACCAAGTTGATCCCTCGGGGGCTTTCTGCTTTATTTAGCTCTGAAAAGTCTACCTGTATCTCTAAGTCTTCAAAGAAGGGAATGATACCACAGTGTGTTGCATGCAATTATAATTAATTACTAAAAAATTAGGAAGTTATCTTTTCTTTGCAAAATACATAAAAGTTTAGGCTTCTTTTTAATAGTAAAACTGGATAGCTCCAAATTAAAGCAATTTAAAGTGTTATATTTGGCTCATAAGGTATAATAAAGATATATTGATTTTAGCAAATTGCACAGTTTTATCTAACACTTTCCCAGTGTGAAACCATCCTCTTGTGAGTACTATTAGCTCTTCTCCATAAGTTATTGATACTTTGGAATGATGTAATGTTACTGGCCTGACCGCAGTGTTACTGGTGTTTGCAGTTTAAATAATAGTAAGAATAATTATATCTGAGATATAGCTGCATTGAGCAGTAGTAACACAGGGAGCTAGAAACACATAGGCCTGTGTGCAAAATAAATCTGGGTTAATGGTGGAATTCTCCTCTCCCCATTCCTAAATAGCTTAAATATGCAAAGTAATTCTAAAGAACAAAATGTTAGCATTGAACTGCAATGTCTTTTATAACACGTACATTCTTTTCTACTTAGCTAATATATAAATCACTCAGTAAAGTCACTACTAAAATCCTTATTACACTAGTGGTCTATTTCTCTGTGGAACATTCCTGCCCACTAAAACCAGCCAACAGAAAGCAAGACCCATGTTATATTTCAGTTTCTTCCTCCTTTCAGATCTTCCTGGGAAGAACAATGCCTGTTTCCCAATTGTTTTAAGTATTTATTTGAGATAATTTATGTACTAGTATAGTAATTGGCATAATATATGAATACCATCCCAGATATGATCAGGATAATGTACCAAAAATTTTCAACAAAATATAATAGCTAAAAAAAACCCCAATAAGATAGACTTTTCATTTTCCACATTAATTCCGATCAATACAATAGTTGTCATAAGCCCAAGTTTACTTTAGTGTTTTAAGACCCAGAGCCTTCGTCTATGCACCTTCATTCCTAGAAGATCCTGTTAGCTTTGCTCAGAGGAGGCATGTTGTTTTGACTCTCAGGGTCTTGGAAATGTTCTTTAAGATCTGTTACCACCCCTCTGCTGCTAACAAATACAGATGAAGGGCCAGGGAAGCTGCAACTCTCTGAATCTTGTAATTGAATATCACCACTATTTCATTTTACTGGTAGAACTTAGTTTAGAATAACTTTTTTTTTTTTGGCTCAGACAATCCAAGGTGCCCCTCAGCCCAGTCTGCACCTTCTCCAATTTGGGTCCCCTCAGGGGATGTCCACCTTCTGGCAGTCGGACTTCCCTCTCACAATCCTGAACCTCTGGCTCCTAACCACTCGCCTGCCTGCCTACCTGATTGCTCCTAACCCCACTGCCTGCTGGCCTGATCGCCCCTATCTTGCCCCCTTGCCGGCCCGATCGCTCCTACCTTGCCCCCCTGCCAGCCTTATCGCCCCTACCATGTCCTCCCCTGCAGGCCTGATCACCCCCAACTGCCCTCCCCTATTGGCCTGATCACCCCAAAATGCCTGTGCCTTGGCCCCCAGTCTGGCCTCCCTCTGGGGGCACCGCCCCCCATTATTCCACTGCTGCTACCACTGCTGGCCTGAGCCTTAGCCCTTCACAGCTGCCCACGGCTGCCTGAGCCTCAGCCCTTGCAGTCGCTGCAGCTTTGTCTGGAAGGACGTCCAGAAGACGACCACTCTAATTAGCATATTACCCTTACATTAGTATAGATTTGGGGACCATTACAACCACACAGAACTTAAAGAAAACATATGGCCCTGGCTGGTTTGGCTTAATGGAGAGAGCATCGGCCTGTGGACTGGAGGGTCCCATGTTTGATTCTGGTCAGGGGCACATGCCTGGGTTGCGGGCTCGATCCCCAGTAGGGGGCCTGTGGGAGGCAGCTGATCAGTGATTCTTATCATTGATGTTTCTATCTCTCTTTCCCTCTCCCTTTCTCTTTGAAATCAATAAAAAAAATCTTAAAAAAAGTAAACACATGATCCTCACTTTGGGCTTTGTCATTTTACAATATCCTTTGTGCAGTATTATAACTTCCCTCAACTTTCCTTTACCCACCCTTAAAATGCAATCTATTTTGGGGAAGATGATCAGGAAAGTTATTCTAGTGGGTAGAAGTTTTTTTGGAGGGGATGGGGTCATGAAGATATTTAAAAATTGAGCATGGTGATGGTTGTACCACTCTGAATTTACTTTAAAAAACCAGTTCATTGTACACTTTAGTTGACATGTACAGTATATGAATTAGATCTCAACAAAGCTGTTCTTTTATTTCTTTTAAAATAAAGACCAGTGTTACCATCAATTGCAGATGTTTTCAGAGGCCCCCCAAGATTTTCTTACCGCATCCCAAATAATTGCCTCCAGTCCTGGTGGATCTGGATGTTGTGGTTTACAAAGGAGAAGGTGGCAAGAGGCTTATGGAATTTCTGCAGCCCCATTCCCCTGGTCTCCTCATAGGGCACCAGGGCTATTTCCACTGTGTCAGCTCTCTGCTTCCTTTAACCTGTTGGGCAAAAGAATCCTGGGTGCTCTGGCCAGAAAGTGCATTCTCTCTTAGGTGGCCCAAATGCTTTTTTTAAGGTTGTTTTTTGGATTCAAAAGAATAAACAGAGATGTGGAAAGCTTTTGTCGAAATTCTTTTACATGGTTCTTCCAGTCTCATGGGAAGTGAGATGTGGCTCTGAATTCATCCCAAAGGGTGTCATTGGACAAAGCACCCAGAATGGTACAACTCCTTCAGGATGCCCTACACACTTCCCTGTCAGGACTCAGGGGAGCTTGAGGATGAGCGAGGCTGTGGTGCCAGCACAGGACCCGGGAGAAGGTAGCGCTTTCTACACTGCCCAGGCCATGTGGACTGCAGCTGTACCTGCTTAGGTGGGCAGCGTGTTTCTGCTGTTTTGTTTTGCTCTGGCCTGCACCCCGTCAGCCACTGACCTGTGTCTGCACTGAGACTGAACGGTTTGATGGTCCTACTTTTTGGTGGACAGTGGATGCACTCTACCTTCCAGAGACTGGCAGTTAGACTCTGGCAGCTTCTAAGTCCCTCGTGGGGAGAGCCCGGCCCTAGGTCAAGAACAGACTCGGGCATCCTTGGCCAGGAGGCCTCCTCGGGCTAGGGGCCGCCACAATTTGAAGGCTGGCCACAACCCAGATCCTGGCAGGGGTCTCCTCTGGGGCGCTGGCCAGCCTGGGCTAGGGCTTTGGGCGGTGGAGGCCGGCCATGCCTCCCGATCCTGGCAGGGGTCTCCTGTGGGACACTAGCCAGCCTGGGCTAATGGCCTCCAGTGGTTTGGAGGCCGGCCATGCACCCGATTCTGGCAGGCACCATGGCAACCCAGCACTGACTTCCAGATGGTCAGCGTTTGGTCGTGATCGGTTGTTACAACCCTGGGCTTTTATTATTAAGATGTTCTCCAATCCTTCCACTTCCAGGGAAAGGGGTAAAGGAGGGTTGCTGAAAGTGATAAGGGAGGCAGCAGGGTGAACTTTATTTTTCTGCGGGGGGTTCTCCAGAGACACAATTTCTGATTGGCATCTGGCAGGACAGAGCAGTTGCAGGTACAGGACTGGGAGAGCCTTTCTGCATGCAGCTCCCTGGAGAGTCTCTTCCGGCCAAGGAAAGCTTTGTTCTAACCATTTCTCCTGCAGCCAGGGCTGCTGGGTAGTCTGGGGAAGGAGGGCAGAATGGAGGTGGGGCAGGGCAGGGCAGGGCAGGAAAAAGTGTGGGGTAGAAGACTGGGGGAGGGGGAGGGAGAGGGTGAAATCTGTGTGTGTGCGGAGGTGGGGGGAGGGCTGGTGCAGAAGGAAAGTTGGGGTCAGCATAGGAAGGTTTGGAGATACTGGGGGGTAAGAGAGACCAGCAGATGTCAGAACAGGGGAAAGGGTCTATGGAATCAGGTGGGGGTCTGAGAAAGTGAGTACAGACTAAGTCCCTGCCATCCCAGGTGGCTAGTGGGAGGAGTCCATAGCAAGGTGCTGAGCTCCCTACACTTTGTGTCTGAAGCTCCAGAACATGTGGCCCACACACCCCATTTGCAGACACATGGATTGTTTTTAAGTTAATGCTTTTTAATTCACTGTTTCCCACTTGTCATTTTTTATTGAAAAGGGAGATTCTGCTGGTGTGTGTTCCTTTGCTGGGGTGGTAGGAGTGTTCCCCATGGGCAGAGATCTGATGAGAGACAGAGACAAAAGGCCCAGTGAGACATGGGGATAGAGCAGGGAACAGGGAGAGAGACAGACACAGAGAACCCAGGAAGGCTAAGGGAGGGACTCAGCCCTAAGGGCAGAGCGAGTGTGCTGAGAAATCCTGCTTCGGGTCTGTGGATCCTCCACCTCCAACTAAGGCCCCTAGGGCTGAGCTTGCTCTCCTCTACACTCTGGTTCCATTTAGCGTAGACATGGCTGAACTGGCCTCAGGGAAAGGGCTGGAAGGATGTGGCACGAGATGGACTGAGTACGCAGGACCAGGGTCAATGAGGACTAGGGATCCGAGACTAGACAGAAAGAGGAGGACCTGGAGGTGTTCCCTCCCAGGTCCCCGCACACCTGCTGTTTTTGAGCGAAGCCCGAATCCCGAATCCCATTCCCTGGTTCTGGAGAGTGGTGGCCCTGGCCTGCTGTGCCACCTGGGGTGCATGCCCTAACCTCTCTGAGCCCTGGCTATGCCACCTGCAGGAGAGGAGCTCTGGTGGCTGAGGTTCAAAATGGCTCAGGGGCCGAGGAGACAGAACTCGGTGTTGGATACCTCGGTTTGGCGGTTACATCTAAAATCCCAGGGATTTTCCGCCTTGGCCGCTGCTCTGGGCTCACGTTTATGTAGGACTTGCGCAGATGGGGAGAGCCAGGCACTAGAGCTTCCTTCCTTCGCAGCTGAGAACCAGTTTAACGCCCCCCCCACCCCCCCCTGTCCCATGACCCCTCCTCTCCTCATCGGTGCCTGGTACTTGTGAACCTTCCCAGTGGCCATTGTAGACACACGACCGAGGACACACTACATTATCCCCAAGCCAGTACTTGGTGGCTGTGTAGACAGTTGGGCAAACACAGACACACGACACAGGGTGCTGTGGACAGGGATAGAGCTTCCTGGCCTGGGGAGAGGGCTCATTCTGCGGAGCAGCGGCTCCACGGGCACGTTCATCCTGGGCACAGCTCAGTGAACTGAAAGTCCGGATAATTAGAGCTAATTACATGTGTGCAAACAACCACAGCAGAGGCTGCAGGTGGGCCACCCCTCCCCCGGCCTGACCCCCACGATCCCGCCCCAGCAAAGAGGATTTGCTGACACAGCTGGGGCTGAACGCCTGGGGGAAGGGCACGCAGGCGGAGAGTCCCTGGGGTCCAGGGATTGGGGTGAGCCCTCCACCTCCAGAGCACCCCCCTGGATTACACACTCCAGTGCGTGCTATTGTCCTGGATGTCCTGGGATGGCTGGTCACAACCGGGTTAGGAATTGGACCAGAACTTGGTCTGAGATCCCCTTGGCCTTGTGCTGTGCAGGCCCTGGGGGCATGGGCCCAGCATTTCGGTCCTTAGGTTTCTATTATCTTGGCCTCCTGAGCATTACCGTCTCTGCAAAGATTGGAGATGGCTCTACTTGTATCCTGCCATGGGGAGTGCCTTCTTGGAGCTGAGGCTGTGGGATGAGGAAGGGACAGAGTCTGGTGCTTGGCTTTGGGTGATCAGTTTGTCTCTGTCTGGATGGGCCCCAGGACCCCAAAAGAGTGACTTTTCTGAGCTTTGGTTACGAGACCATACCGTGCATGCCTCCTCTGAGAAGCGGAGTCCAAGGGGAAGGGGAAAGGTGCGAATTCCTCACGTGTGAACAAGGCTTTACACTTTGAACTGCTAGCCTGAATCAGTGATCTAATTTTGTGGTTTCAGGAGCCTTTGTTGAGTTGGGTTGGAGTGGTGGTGGGGTAGGGTTTTATATTTCTACTAGAGGCCCGGTGCACGAAATTCGTGCACAGGGGTGTGTGTCCCTCAGCCCAGCCTGCACACTCTCCAATCTGGGACCCCTCGAGGGATGTCCGACTGCCCGGTAGGATCGGGCCTAAACGGGCAGTCGGACATCCCTCTCACAATCCAGGACTACTGGCTCCCAACTGCTCGCTTGCCTGCCTTCCTGATTGCCCCTAAACGCTTCTGCCTGCCAGCCTGATCACCCCCTAACCACTCCCCTGCCAGCCTGATTGATGCCTAACTGCTCCCCTGCTGGCCCGATTGCCCCTAACTGCCCTCCCCTGCAGGCCTGGTTACCCCAAACTGCCCTCCCTGCAGGCCTGATTCCTCCTAACTGCCCTCCCCTGGGTCTGGTCCCCCCCAATTGCCCTTCCCTGCAGGCCTGGTCCCCCCCAACTGCTCTCCCCTGCAGGCCTGGGTCCCCCCGCCAACTGCCCTTCCCTGCAGGCCCAGTTGCCCCCAACTTCCCTCCTCTTCCAGCCTGGTCACCCCTAACTGCCCTCCATTGCAGACTTGATCGCCCCCAACTGCCCTCCCTTGCAGGCCTGGTCCCTCCCAACTGCCCTCCACTGCTGGCCTGATTGCCCACAACTGCCCTCCCTTGCAGGCCTGGTCCCTCCCAACTGCCCTCCCCTGCTGGCCATCTTGTGGTGACATGGGGGAAGCCATCTTTAACTACATGGGGCAGCCATCTTGTGTGTGGGAGTGATGGTCAATTTGATATTACTCTCTTATTAAATAGGATAGAGGCCTGGTGCATGGGTGGGGGCTGGCTGGTTTGCCCTGAAGGGTGTCCCAGATCAGGGTAGGGATTCCCTTGGGGCATGCAGCGTCCTGGGTGAGGGGCCTGTGGTGGTTTTCAGGCCAGCTATGCCCCCTGGCAACCCAAGCGGAGGTCCTGGTATCTGGGATTCATTTATCTTATATAATTGAAACTTTGTAGCCTTGAGTGGAGGCCAGGGTAGGCGAAAAGCTTGGCTTCCTCTATTGCCGGGGGCAACCCAAGCCTCCTGCTCTCTCCAGCTCCGTGGCTGCTGCCATTTTTATTGGGATTTATTTATCTTTTATAATTGAAACTTTGTAGCCTTGAGCAGAGGCCAGGGCCGGCCAGAGTGGGCGGGAAGCTTGGCTTCCTCCATTGCTGGGGAAACCCAAGCCTCCTGCTCGCTCTGTGGCCACAGCCATCTTGGTTGGGTTAATTTGCATACTCACTCCTGATTGGCTGGTGGCTGTGGCTTGTGGGCATAGCAGAGGTATGGTCAATTTGCATGTTTCTCTTTTATTAGTATACATAGAGGCCCGGTTCATGGGTGAGGTCCAGCTGTCCCACTCCAATGGGGGCTACTGTGGGGGAGGGGATGTGGGTGGTTGGCCGGCCCTGCCCCCGATCAGGGTGGGGGCCAATCGGGGGTGGGTCTGGCCCTGGGAGAGGGGCCTGGGCCGTTGGCCGGCCAGCGCCACCCCTGATCAATAGGGGCCAGACCAGCAGGGGTGGGTGGGAGAGGAGGCAATCAAGGCCCAGATCAGGCAGGCCAGTTGACTGCTGCAGTGAGTGTCATAGCTACCAGTTGTTCAGGTCATTCAGGTGGTTCTGCTGTTCTGTTGCTGGGCTTTTATATATATAGATTCTGCTAGTTCTTTTATCATCTCTACTTCTAGCTCTTGAGACCTGTTACCTCCAAAACTGGCTCCACAGATATGTTTGTTGTCCTCTTAAAAATAAGCCTTCCAACTGCCCTAGCTGGTTTGGTTCAGTGGCTAGAGCAGCCGTGGGCAAACTATGGCCCGCGGGCCGGATCCAGCTGTTCTATCCGGTTCTCTTGCTCTCCCCTCCACTCCTTTACTTTGAATTTATATTAGTTCACACAAACACTCCATCCATGCTTTTGTTCCGGCCCTCTGGTCCAGTTTAAGAACCCATTGTGGCTCTCGAGTCAAAAAGTTTGCCCACCCCTGGGCTAGAGTGTCAGACTGAGGACTGAAAGGTCCTGGGTTTGATTCTGGTCAAGGGCATATGCCTGGGTTGTGGTTTGGATTCCCAGTAGGGAGTGGGTAGGAGGCAGCCCATCAATGATTCTCTTTTATCATTGATGTTTCCTATCTCTTCTCCCTTCCTCTCTGAAATCAATAAAAGTATATTTTAAAAAATACAATAAAAAATAAACCTTCTATCTTTGAGTTTCTGCATTTTGAATTCCATTTAATTAATGAGTTGGGCTAGTGTAGGACCTTATTCTAATAATGATTGTTTCATGACACTTGACTATTAACTAAATATTTGGTTATAATACCCAACTTTAGGTTAAATCCTTACCTGTCAGTTCCTACAAAAAGTATCTTTTAGACTTCTATCCTTTTCTTAACTTCAGCTCTAATTCCCTGGCTCCCAAGGATTAGTCTTTCCTGTGCCAGGTCTATTTATATGTCCATGTGTAAACTTGCTTCATCTGGTTCCCAACATAGTATCAGAAGCGTTATACATATGTTTGGATGAAGATGATTATGATGACTATGTAGCTCAGTCTCCATCTCCATAAGTGTGTTGTTTACATTGTTTTACATGGAAAACATTAGCATTATAGCTAGGTCTGGGCCCAAATAATAGAGACAGTTTTCCATAGATGAGCAATGTGACATTAAATCATTGCATGCAGCTCTCAGCATCAATAAAGAGGAATTTATGTGAGTTTGTGAATATACATTTTTTAATATTCAAATTTGGTTTCATGGGTATTTGTCAAAGTTGTTGAGCCCACAAATTTGTCAGAAAGGAAGCCATAGCATTGATGGCATTGCTTTATCTGACATGATTAGAATGTAAATGATGATATGACATAGGGCATGAAGTTGAGACTAAATGAAGGGGAGTGACCTAACCTGAAGCAATGAAGATAGATGTGGACGAGGAGCACAAAAATGATGTTTTAAGTGTAAGTGAAACATGTGAACTAATGTATATAAAGATAAGACCAGATTCTGACACTATAATAATAAATGGGGAAATAATATGTAGCATGCTGATGTTCAGGTGAAGTTCATGAAAGAAGCTTTGGGTGTACTATAGGGAAAGTAAACGATCAAGAGTGATGATTTAATAGACAGTTTTTCTTCTATAAAAAAATTAGGCTAATGTTAACCTTGATCAAGAAAAAGGAAGAGGACATTTAGAAGGGGATAGCTTTAAATACTATCATTAATGTCTATAAAATACATTTTTGAAAACCTATTGATAACCAACAGAGAATAAAATTTAAAAATTTAGTTCTAGATAATGGGCCTGATTCACTAAAGGCATTTCTGAGACTTAATTCATAAAAGAGTTTTTATCTTTAGGAATAGTGCAGGATTGGTATTCTGGCTTTATTCTCACTGTAGCAAGGGCAGCATCTTCTAAGGAGCATCACAGTAGTTCTGAAATTGTGAAGTCAGCTCAGTCCTGACTGGACCATATAAGTTCCACACCCCCTTCTCAGTGCTGATCATGACTGGGCACATTTCAGGGTTTGGGATAAATGCTTTCAGGATTCAGGTCTCAAGCTAATGCTATTGTAAGAATGGTTTTTAAATTGTGTTCTAATTCTAATAAGAAGTTTCCATATTGTTCCTGTGACCATATCTTTACCTAGTATCTGTTCAGATAACTGAAATCCTGTAGTGTTGAATCTCTAACTCAGTAATTGGCCCAGTTCTTCCTTTTACCATTTGACCACTGTTTATATTTACACACATAGGTGTTTTTGATAACCACTAAGTGTGTAGCTAAACTTGAGATTCAGAAACCTAGAATTAGTTAAAAGTATTAACGCTAAGGAAAGACAGAGACCAGCAATGCAACATCCAAAAGCACTTTCTCCGCTGGGCGTGTGTCACATGTACTGATGCAGATACTACTGAGGAGTCTGGGCGCTCTGGACTCAGTTTCTTAGGCTTAGACCTCTTCCACAGTCATCTCTGTTGGCTTTAACAGTACCATATGCTGGCAGAGCTGGCTATTGTCTCCTCTCTTAGTTTGGGTTCCCCTGGAAGCAAAGCCTGAGACAGGCCTTGGTTACATATAATTTGGGAGGTGACCTCAGGTAACAGGAATGAGGGAGCAGAGAGATATGGCAGGGAAGACTGGTGCTTTATTGATGTACCTACAATAGACAAATGGCTTCTATTTCACCAGAACCTCTGCAACACAAAGAGTGTGGCTGTAGGATCACATAGGAGAGCAATGGGAAGCTCGCCTGCCAAAAGGATACCATGGCCATGTGGGACACAGCCTTGTGGGAACTGGAGAGGTGCCTTAGAGTAGGACATAATGATGTCCATCAGAAGAACTTCCTTCCAGGTCTGGAAGGTGATTGGAATCAACAAGCAGATAGGAACCTCTGCTCCCCTGATATGGCCACCTATGTCCATGAAATGTGTGGACATCTGAGTTCAACAATGCAAAGATGGGCTAAATATTAACATGCTCCTCTTGCAGCCTCTGAGGCACAAAATGCTAAAAGAACATCTCTGTCTGCCATCAAAATAGACAGTGACTGCAACTTGTTATGTGGCATATTTCCTGAGGGGAAGGCCTCTGAGCTTAGCTGGCAAGCAGACTGATTCTGGTCGCCCTTGGGGGCTACAAATGGGTCTTGACAGGAAGAGACACTGCCTCTGGAATGGGCTTTTATTGCTGATGATTGAGGACAGTGCTCAGAGCATTATGAAAGAACCTGAACAGACATACTGCACCAACTTGGATGGCTGAGCATCATTTCTTCAGACCAAGGCACACACTTTTCCCAGCCATAATGTCCCACAATGGGCAGAGGGAGATCCTCCTCAGTACTACTTTGATGGAGAATTGGAACAGGCAATTAAAACATTTTGTCTAAATTGGGGCAAGATAAATGCATGAAGGGCTGGTTTTCATGCCTTCACGAGTGTGTGCTCACACTCAATATGAACACAAGTAGGGTTAAAGGAATATTCCCATTCGGTAGATTTCTCTGTTTTACTGGTAGATCTGGGGAAGTGGGGGTGGGGAAGGTTTGAGTATTTTTCTTTTCCACATCACCTCAAATTGTTTTTTTATCCCTACTTGATGCATTGGGCATAGGATCAGGGCTTCAACTTGAAGGGCTTTAAACAGGGATGATTTCTAAGCAAGAAATTATATTGTTTTTTAAACTTTATTGTAGAATTCTCTGAAGGCCTGATGGGCAGGATATACTTCACCCAGTCTGGCAACCCTGGGGCTAACAGATAATGCAGCTCTATTGCCTAGTGGTGAAGATAGTTCATCAGTTCTGCTCTATATAGCTTTATTTTGTGTGAATAGAAGTGCTAGACTAGTATTGCTGCCATCCATCTAGACCAGCACAGTCACCAAACTCATTTCCCTTGTAAAGATAGAAAAGTTGGGGTATAACTGGGGAGAAGAAAAAATAGTATCTTAGGTTAAAGGGATGAGAAAGTGGGTTGTATAATGGAAAAAATTCAATAGTACATTAATACCTTGAGAGAAGTTCAGAACCAGAGAATGACATTGCCTCTCATCCTGATTATAACCAAGTGCCAGAATGGGTGAAGCCATGTATTGCCGAGATCACACCTGCTTTTGGAATCTGGCAAGATCAAACAGAAGTTGTAAACCTGAGTGGCCTCACCCTGCGGGACATTTTCAATATGATGTGATGATTGAGTGGCTATTTAATAGCTGAGATTCTAGATGAGCTAGTGCCTTTTGATTTTTATGATTTTTTTTTTTACCATAAGAGATCTGTGTTTTAAGACCAGGGGATAATTTATAAGAGATATATAGTTGGTGTTCAGATGACCAAAATATGTGTATTTCTCATACATATTTGGTTTTTATCCACAATTCTTGGTTCAAAACTTGGGGAACTATTATCATTTTTTAAGCATTAAGAGTGAAAAGTGACTTTTGTTGTGTTAATATTGTGACTTTGGAAAGCAAGTAAGGATTGGGGTTGTTTTCAATGGAACCAGCCATGAGATTAGAGGGTTGGAACTTTCAGCCCCCCTTCTTACCTCATGGTAGTTGAGTGGGGACTAAAGGTTAAATTAGTGAATCAACCCATTGGCCAATGATTTTATTCATCCTGACTGAAACTAAGCTTCCATAAAACAAGAGGATGGTGTTCTGGGAGTTTTCAGATGGTGGACATGTGGAGATGCCTAGAAAGTGGGCATGAAAGCTCCCTCACACCTTGCCCTATGCATCTCTTTAATCTTTTGCTGTTCCTGAGTTATAACCTTTTATATTAAGCCAGTGATCTAGTAGATAACATGTTTCTTTTTTAAAAATATATTTCTTTATTGAGTTCAGAGAGGAAAGGAGAAGGAAAGAGAGATAGAAACATCAATGATGAGAGAGAATCATTGATCGGCTGCCTCCTGCACACCCCCCACTGACGATCGAGCCCGCAACCCAGGCATGTGCCCTTGGAATCGAACCTGGGACCCCTCAGTCTGCAGGCTGACGCTCTATCCACTGAGCCAAGCTGGCTAGGGCGATAACATGTTTCTTTTGAGTTCTAGCAAATTAATTGAACCTAAGGAAAGCGTGCAGGAACCTCTGCTCTCATAGCCTTTTGGATAAAAGTACACATGACAATCTGGACTTGTGATTGGCATTTAGAGTTGAAGGGGGTCATTGGAACCTCCAATCTGTGACCAGTTCTTCAGAGAGACAGTTTAACCTGGGCTTGCTTCTGGCATCTGAAGTGTGTGAATGGGATTGGGGCAGTTCGTAGGACTGAACCCTTAACTTATATAATCTGACACTATCTCTGAGTTGATAGTATCAGAAATGAGTTGAATTTTTAGATACCCTGCTTGATGTCTTAAAAATTGTTGGTGTAGGGCAATGGTTGGCAAACTGCGGCTCGCAAGCCACATGCGGCTCTTTGGCCCCTTGAGTGTGGCTCTTCCACAAAATACCACGGCCTGGGCGAGTCTATATTGAAGAAGTGGCGTTAGAAGAAGTTTAAGTTTAAAAAATTTGGCTCTCAAAAGAAATTTCAATAGTTGTACTGTTGATATTTGGCTCTGTTGACTAATGAATTTGCCGACCACTGGTGTAGGGGGAACCCCACTCACATGTTGGAAGTGGGTCTGGGAACTCAATTTTGGTGGAGAAAAAGATGAAGGGTGTCTGGGCCTGGAAAGTAATTGCTCTGGGGTTATTTTAAAAATGTTGTGGGGCAATGGGCAGATAAGGACACAAATGTAATACCTTAATCAATAAAATAAAATAATAAAATAAAATAATACTTATTTTATTTTCTTATTCTTTTTTAAATCATTTTTTATTTTTCAATTATAGTTGACATACAATACTAAATTAGTTTCAGGTATACAGCCCATTCCTCAAAAATTACATAACTTACTAAATTATCATCCTGATAAATTTCATAACCATCCTATACCATACACAGTTATTAGAATATTATTGACTATATTTCTTTTTTTTTTTTTTAAATATATTTTATTGATTTCTTTACAGAGAGGAAGGGAGAGGGATAGAGAGTTAGAAACATCGATGAGAGAGAAACATCGATCAGCTGCCTCCTGCACGCCCCCCACTGGGGATGTGCCCGCAACCAAGGTACATGCCCTTGACCGGAATCGAACCCGGGACCCTTGAGTCCGCAGGCTGATGCTCTATCCACTGAGCCAAACCGGTTAGGGCTTGACTATATTTCTTATGTTGTACTTTACATCCCCATGAATATTCTGTAACTACCAATTTGTACTTCTAAATCCCTTCACCTTTTCATCCATCCCTGTACCCCCTCCCATCTGGTAGGCATCAAAATGTTCTCTGTATCTATGAGTCTGTTTTTGTTTTGCTTGTTCAGTTATTTTCATTTTTAGTTCATATTGTTTATATTTTTGTTATTTTTTTTTTTCTTAAAGAAGACTTTAACATTTCATGTAATACTGTTTTGGTGGTGATGAACTCCTTTAGCTTTTTCTTGTCTGGGAAGATCTTCCTCTGTCCTTTGATTCTAAATGATAGCTTTGCTGGGTAATCTTGGTTGTAGGTCTTCGCTTTTCACCACTTTTGAGTATTTATTATCAGTAGCTTCTGGCCTATGAAGTTTCTATTGAGAAATTAGCTTATAGTCTTATGAGAGCTCCCTTGTAGGTAAGTAACTGATTTTCTCTTGCTGTTTTTAAGATTTTCTCTTTGTCTTTAACCTTTTGCACTTTAATTATGATGTCTTGGTGTAGGCCTCTTTGGGATCATCTTGTTGGGACTCTCTTCACTTCTTGGACCTATATGTCTATTTCCTTCACCAGGTTAGGGAAGTTTTCTGTCATTTTTTTTTTTCCAAATAAGTTTTCAATTTCTTGTTCTCTCTTTTCTCCTTTTTGGCACCCCCATGATGTGAATATTGGTACACTTGAAGTTGTTCCAGAGGCTCCTTACGCTATCTTTATATTTTGGATTCTTGTTTTTCCTTTTGCTGTTCTGATTGGGTGTTTTTTTGTTTTCTTATATTCCAAATCGCTGATTTGATTCTCAGTATAATACTTCCATTATTTTTAAATTTGCTCTTCATAGGAAGTAACATCATTATGAAATTAATTGTAAAGAAATGGTGCAGTAAATACTTAATTTATCCTGTGTAGTAAATTTGAATACAGGTTTAGTTAAAATCCAAAAGTGTTGGAAGAACAATAAAGATTCCTATTTTACCTATAGTAGAAATACTTTCACAGTCTGGCCCAGTCATTCTTGTGTCAGCAGGAAGTGAGTGGAATTACATGTTGCTTTGTGACAACATATAAACTAGTGGCAATTTTTGAGAGCAAATAATTCAGGTCTCTTTTTTTTCATGTGTGATTTAACAAATATGCAAGTGAGACTCTAAACATGTCAGAAGAAATTCATGAGAAAAAAACAATGACAATCGTTTATTCTGAGGGGAAAATGTTCCTGAAAATCTTGGAATCACTCATCCATTTACACTGTAATCCACAGAATCTTTGAAAAGGGCAGACATTTGGTGCAGTCAAATAAACAATTAACTGTAAGAATGACAAATGAAAAACATAATTTAGAGAAAGATATATAAGTATCCTCAAAAATGATACTCAGAAATGAAGCAAGTTCCAAAAAGTTGTCCATGTACTTTGTATTGAAGAACAGGCACAGAGAAGCCTCCACATTAGGCATTAAGGTCTGCCTCCTATATAATCCCCAGGCAAGGTGTGGGAACATAATGTATGAAAACCTAGAAATCAATGGTAAAATGTCATGTTTGGGATGTTGTGGAAGCCATCAAAAATTGAGTATAACATACTACCATCCTGACCTTATAAAAATGTTACACTAAAATATTGCCTGTGGATATAACGTGGATTTGTTTCTTTGATGTCCATGGCTTTGCTCATGAAACTCACATGGTTAACCCGTCTGTTGGATTTATTATATAGAAATTCCATGGTGTCTGAGTGCTTCTCTGTATGTGATGGCCTGCATACACCGCGGGTCGCCAGTTCATGGCTACTCTTTCTGAGAACACCTTGTATGTAGCAGCAATGACAGAATTCAACATCATCAGCTGTTCTGCTCACAGCCCCACATTGACTCTGAATTGGCCCACTCTCACAAGATATAGACCTGTTCCTCTAAGAATGAGCTGCTGTCTCTGAAAGTAAACCTCATAGAGGAATTGCAAAATTTTTTTGAATATTTGCAGTATAAGTTTATTTTCTCCCACATTGGTTATTTTAAAGGGGACAATACTCATTTAAGGGGATAACTTCTGATGTATTCACTGAAAGAAAACACTCAAATCTTATGCAAATGAACTCATAAAAATGAAATGGATATGCAAATCACCCAGGCTTAAGTGTGGTTTGAGTGAGGTTCACATCTGCATTTCTAACTCTTATGATAAAAGTATCTCTCATGTAACCTGTTACAATTTTATCTGAATTCCTTGGTCAGGCTACCAGTCATCCTTTGAACAAGTGGAGCAGTCACATGATGGCTTTTATTTTTATTTTTTTAAAATATATTTTATTGATTTTTTTGCAGAGAGGAAGGGAGTGGGATAGAGTCAGAAACATCGATGAGAGAGAAACATCGATCAGCTGCCTCCTGCACACCCCCCACTGGGGATGTGCCCGCAACCAAGGTATATGCCCTTGACCAGAATCGAACCTGGGACCTCCCAGTCCGCAGGCCGACGCTTTATCCACTGAGCCAAACTGGCCAGGGCACATGATGGCTTTGAAAAGACCATTATTTTGTTGTCTTCAAAGTAATGCCACATATGTCTTTCCTGTGATTTCTTTTTCTGTAGAATTTGGAAATGCTTCAGATATGAGTGGAATTGTTTGTTTGTTTTTCCCCTAAAAGCATGGCATTTTCTTAGCTCTCATTCTGTCTGAACTCTGTGAAATGTCAAGGGCTTATCCCAAATTCCTCTTTTTCCATCATTCCTCACGTCAGCAACTCTGCTGTGTGTACTTCCCAAACATTTCCCTGAAATTTACTGCTCCCAACCTCCATCCCCATCACCTTTGTTCAAACCACTGTCATCTCTAGGACTGGCTTGGATACTTGCAATAAACATCTAAGTACTCTTTCTGCTTCCACTCTTGCTTCCTACAAACCTGTCTACACACAGGCAACCTGCTGTAATGATTGGGTCATGTAGATTGAGCCATGTTACTTTCCTGTTAAAAACGCTCCAATATCTTCTAATGCCATTATAAATTTTTCAGTTCAGGACTTGGCTCTTTGCCTCTCCCTCCAACCTCATCTCCAGCCATTCTCCACTGAGTTGTTCACAGTGACCCCAGCTACACTCTTCTCCTATCTTGGACTTGGCCTGGTTTGCTCTGGTTGGAATACTTTGCCCACTGAACTGATGGCTGGCTACTTCTTATCTTTCAGATACCAGTTCAAATGCTCTCTCTTCAAAGAGCTCATTTCAGTCTCTCATTAATATAAACTAGCTACCTAGTCACTCTCCATTGTATCACCAGACGTGAATTTTCTATACTACTTATTTCTCTCTGATATTTTTTTTCTGCATGTATGCATTTCCTTTTTGTTGCACACCCCCCTCCTCCTACTAAAATATAAGGTCTATGGGAGCAGATATAACACAGCTCTGACTCTCCACTGATTAGAATGGTGCTGACATATGGTAGACAGTCAATAAATATTTGTAGAATAAATGAATGGCTATCAAACATGAAGGTTATCAACCCCTTGTTGAAAAGCTTGTAGTTTTTTAAAAAATACCTTTTTATTGATTTCAGAGAGGAAGGGAGAGGGAGAGAGAAATAGAAACATCAATGATGACAGAGAATCATTGATCATTGATTGGCTGCCTCCTGCATGCCCCATGCTGGGGATCCAGCCAGCAAACCCAGCATGTGCCCTCACTGAGAATTGAACTGTGACCTTCTGATTCATAGGTCAGCACTCAACCACTGAACCACACCAGCCAGGCATGCTTGCGGTTTTGAATATCTGATCTCTCTGACCATTTACTCTGATAGTTTTATTCCAGTCCTATTCTATATTGATGGCCTCTCTCAACCTCAATCCTGAAACCCTTGTTACCTTTATATGATCCATCCTTTTGGGATGGTTAAGAGACTGGGATGTAAATCATAGAGTATAGTATATCTACCCTTCTGTGTGACCTTGGGAAAGCAAATTATATTTTTCAAGTTTTATTTTCCAATCAATAGAACAGGTTACTAATAGTGCCTATATATATATATATAATTAAGACATTAATTTTTGAACAACTTTAAGTTTACAGCAAAATTGAGGGTAAGGTATAGAGATTTCCCATGTACCATCTGCCCCCACACATGCAGTCTTCCCCCTTATCAACATTCATTACCACATTGCTACATCCTATCTAATAAAAGAGTAATATGCAAATTAACCGTCACTCCATGACAAAAATGGTGGTGCCCATAGTAGATGCTGGTGGCGTCGCCCCGGCAATGTGAGCCCAGCATCTGTGCCTGGATGTGCAGAGGGAGGGAGCAAAGGGGCCTCTGGTGACGCGAGCCCAGTGTCCATGCCCCGGCTGTGTGGAGGGAGGGGAGGGGCCTCTGGCCTGAGGCCGGGGCCAGCCCAGCGTTCCTACCCCAGCAGCACAGAGGGAGGGGAGGACCCTGAAAAATGGATCTTTCCAGTTCCTGACACTGATGGAGCCCTATGGGTGCCAGGGTCCTCCGCCTGCAGTCCCCAGTCGCAGTCCGGCAGCCCCAGTCACAGACTGGAAGCCCCTGCCCGCAGTACGGACACGGCCAGCATGGCACCGCGGTGGGGAGGTGTCTGGTGGGCATGCTACAGACATCAAATCACTGACACTGCGGCCGCTTCCCCCCCCACACTTGCAAGTAGTACAGTCCAAGGGGGCGACTCCTGAGGCGTGGCTCCCACGGCAGCTGATGTGCACCACACTGGGCGGGGAAGCTGGACCTGAGAGCCCAAGCCCCCAAGTACCCGAGCTGTCAGGCATCATGGGCCGGGGCCCTGAGGAGGCCCAGGACAAGCATCTTCCCAGAGGCTGTGTGGATGGAGGGGAGGAGCCTCTGGCTAGAGGCTGGGGTGAGGAATGCTGGCATCACTGCGGGCCCAGCTAAGGGACAGCCCCCGCCCCTGCACCTCACGTGCATGAATTGCATGCACCAGGTTTCTAGTTTGTTATAATTGATGAACCTACATTAATACATTTTAATCATTCAAAGTCCATGGTTTACATTATGGATCACTCTTGGTGTTGTACATCCTATGGGTTTGGACAAATGTCTAATGACATGTATCTATCGTTATAATATACCAAGTATTTTCACTTTCCTATAAATCCTCTGTGCTCTACCTATTCCCCCTTCCCCCTTCCCTTGCACCAACCCTGGCAATCACTGATCTTTTTTACTGTATCCTTAGTTTTGCCTTTTTCAGAATGTCATATAGTTGAAATCACATAGTACATAGCCTTTTCACTTCAGTTTCTTTTACTTAGTAATCTGCATCTAAACTTCTCCCATATCTTTTCATGGATTGATAGTTTATTTTTAGTGCTGAATAATATTCCATTGTCTGAAAGACCCATCATTTATTGATTCATATACTTAAGAGGACAGTTTGGGTCATATCCTAGATTTGGCCATCTATATATATAAAGACTAAGTGATTGACCATCCATCCGTCTGACCATCCATCCGTCCGACCATCCAACCGACTGACCAACCAGCGGTACATATGATGCACATTGGCAATTTAAAAATAAACTTTGACTCATGCATGCATGATACATATAAAGCTCTCGGTTGTTCTGATTCCAAGAATTGATTTGTCTCCATCTGACACTGGTCTCCCATTTAAATTAATTCGAAGACAGTTTCCCGTGATGCCAACATTTGGGATGACTATTAATAAATCACAAGGACAAACTCTAGACAGAGTAGGAATATTCCTACCTGAACCTGTTTTTGGACATGGTCAGTTATATGTTGCTTTCTCCCAAGTTCAAAGTGTGTATGATGTTAAAGTTAAAGTTGTAAATACTTCATCACAAGGGAAATTAGTCAAGCACTCTGAAAGTGTTTTCACTCTTAATGTGGTATACAGGGAGATATTTAAATAAGTTTAATCAATTTACCAGTCATTGCTTTCCTTAAAATATATTTTATTGATTTTTTACAGAGAGGAAGGGAGAGGTATAGATAGTTAGAAACATTGATGAAAGAGAAACATCGATCAGCTGCTTCCTGCACACCCCCTACATGCCCTTGACCAGAATCAAACCTGAGACCCTTCAGTCCGGAGGCTGACGCTCTATCCACTGAGCCAAACTAGTTAGGGCATCAGTCATTGTTTTTATTAATGTTGTTTTCATATCATGTTTTTATTATTTTTATATCATATTTTTGCTGTTTTATATCATGTTTTTGTTGTTTTTATATAATTTCTTTGTTGTTAGATCATGTTGTCATTGTTTATTAATCAATTTATATATTATTTTCATATACATTTTACTAATTTTCTTTCATCTCTGACACTTCTATTATAGAGAAACAGTGAATAGCAATATTAAAATATTTCTTCTAATTAATTTGTTTTCAGTTACGAATAAAGCTGCTATAAATGCCAATGTGCAGGTTTTTGTGTGGACATAAATTTCATCTCTTTTGGGTAAATACTAAGGAATGCCCTATGTTTTTTATTTTTGTTTTCAGTATTTCTGTGATAGCAATTCTCTATAATACCATTCTGCAATGTATGCTATAGATTTTAGTGTATTTATCACCTGGTGGTGTGGAAGATTTGGCAAGCTGAAAACTAGAATCATCATTAATTAACTAGGAGACTCAAAGAAAATCACTTTATCTTTCTGGGATTAAGTTTTTTCTTCTTAAAAATGAGTGTGCTCAAATTACACTTGTTAAAAAAAACCTATATAAAACAATTTTAGCAGAAAAATAATATTCCAAAATTATACTGAACTCCAGTTTTAATACCATGCTAAAGTGGAGATTCTCTAGTTGAAGGAGTTCACTAATTAGCCGGGGTCTGCCTAGTCTTCCTCTTCTCCTCCATCCTTTTTACATCATGGCAGCCTCCAAGTGAAACCCCTGAGTTGTGCTTTTCTTTTTAAAATATATTGTTACTGATTTGTAGAGAGAGAAGAAAGGAGAGGGGTGGAGAGAGAGAAACATTGATGAGAGAGAAATATCATCGATTCCCCTTCTGGGGATCGAGCCCACAATGCGGGCTTATGCCCTGACTGAGAATCAAACCTCAATCTCTTGGTTCCTGGGTGGATGCTCAACCACTGATAAACACCAGCTGGGCTGGGCTTTTCATTTCGTGAATATTTTCAGTGGATATTGCTTTAATATTTTATTTTTATTCACTAGCCACAGATGATTTAATTTTTCAAATTTATTTCTATTGTTTATAAATTGCTACCTTATCTTCTACTATAGTCCATAACTGTAGGCTTCATTGCTGGTATCATTCTCTATTCTGCACATGTGTGCAGTTGATTTATAATCACAGCATCACTCAAGTCACTTTGGTTGACTTTGCTTTGTTCTTATTGGTTGGCATATCAGATGATAATGGCTGTTCCCAAGAGTGTAGTTTCTAGTAACTGTTTTTACAATGGAGAAATGTTTTGCGTATTTTACATGGTACATATTTATTAAAATTAATGTTTGAGAATATTCATTTCACCGTATTATGTAAATATCTAAAATAGCTATATCATATTAAAAAAAAGAAATATACATTTCTTTGTGTGCTGTCCTTACACGAGACAAATGTGAATGATTTTGGAATGTGTTCCTGTTCAGTGCTTTTCCACATTCTCATATGAAATGTTTCATACTAAGAAGGAATCCCTTTTTGTCTAGAAAAGTCCTTAGTGTGGCAAGTTTGTTTTTTATGTTTGGACTAAGGTCTGCTATTTATTGGGCAAATTTGCAAAGCACTGTGCATCACATACATTATTGCAATTGTTTCTCTTGGAAGCCCTATGAGGTAGGTATTATGTCCAGATCTTATAGAGAATACAACAGTTTCCGACAAATAAGCTGTTTGCCCATGATCACACTGCTAGAGAAAGAAGCCAAACCATAATATGATCCTAATGTGTCTCACACACCAGGATGAACTGATGGATAAAACTTATTTCCATGTATGAGAGATGCATAGTCTCAAAGAGAAGCAGAATCACTTCATTTTATAATCACCTGTAGTATCAGTGCCATCACTGTCTGAAAAAGGTGTCGCTAAGTAATCTTGCAGTTTACTGATTCTGCTAAAATGTCCTCAGACTGGCATTATCAGTGAAGCTGCCCAACAAGCAAAACACACAATGAAGTGGGACTTTACCTATATGTAGTGAAATTACAGTTTTAGGACGTTAGCTTATGGCTATACCCTGCACAGATACGTATGATAACATCAGGTTCAAAGTTATCACTGTAACAGCAAAAGACAGGAAACAACTATTCATCAATGATAGATTAAATAAATTATGGTATATTCATCCAATAGAATCTTATGCAGCCAATAAAGGAAACAGAGTCCTTATTCCTTACATACTGATATTAAATGAGGAGGGAAAAGGCCAGAGCAAAGTCTATGTATAGTTTATCATTTGTGTGAAAAGCCCATGCACACATGGTTAGGCACAGAACCTTGTTCAGTAGCATACAGTGAACTGCTGGCAGTGCCTGCCTCCAGGAAGAGGATCTAGGAGCTGGAGCTGGAGGTGGGAGAGGCCCTTCATTCTAAATCACTTTTGTATCTTGACTCACAGGAAAAGTGATGTAATCAAACATTTTTGTTTAATTTTTTCAAATGAACTAATTATACATTTGACAAATTACAATGATAATTTCTGATTACAGCAAAAAAAGTTTTCTTGTGAGAATCACTATCCTATCTAATAAAAGAATAATATGCAAATTAACCATCACTCCATGACAAACATGGCTGTGCCCATAGACACAAGATGGCGGCGCCCAGTCCTCTCAGGCCCGCCGGAGTCCCCCAGTCCCAGGGAGGGCTGCCAATGAGAGCTGGCAGCATGCGGCCCAGGCTGTTGGCCTGGGAGGCTGCCGCGCCGCCCCCCCACCCCCGGCGCTATCTGCTCCCAGCACCGGCCAGGGCCGTAGGCCTGTGAAGCGGCCACGCACCCCCGGGGTGATCCGCTCAAAGCCCCAGCCAAGGCAGTCAGTCTGGGAGGTGGCCGCGCCCCTTCCCCCCTCCCCACCACCCCAGCGATCAGCTCCCAGCCGCAGCCAGGGGTGTAGGTCTGGGAGGCAGCTATGCCCCCCAGAGCGATCCCCTCCCAGCGGCAGCCTGGGGTGTCAGCCTCCAAAGGGCCTGTGCCCCCATGGAGTGATCCCCCCCACACACCTATAGCCTTGGAACTTCCCTTGTTCCCAGCAGAGTGATTGGACGTGGTGGGGGGTATCTGGGCGATGCTGCTCAGCAAACCTCTCCCATTGGATAGAAACTTCTGACCAGGTTAGGGAGGTAAATGGATTTTGTTTAAAATCTTTAGAAACCACAAAGGAAATGTCTGAGGTAGGGTTTCACATCGGAAGTAACTTACAACTAATTTCTGAAGGCAAACCGGGACATTGCAGTTACATTACTGGAGAGTACTGGGAGGTCTGGAGGTTGGCTCTGCAAGGGTGGTGGCGGGTGCTCCCCGCCCTGGTTCTTCAGCACCTTGGGCAGGGCTTGAGCCCACCCAGGAAGGCCTTTTCCCCTACAGTTTTCACCAAGGCAGGGAGGTTTTGTAGACATGAATAAGAAGTGCCCATGCACAAGTCCTGAAGATGCCGGGCGGCAGAAATGACAAACAAACCGGGAAAAGAGCAAAACCAGAAACACCACCGATCCCATCATAGATCATCTTTTTCTTCAGATGACAGTGTGTTTCCCTCTTCTTCATCTTCTGGAAGCAAGACAGATTCAAGTACTGACGATTCTACCAACGGAAAAGTTAAGAGAAAGAGAGGACAGAAAAGGAATAAAATGAGAAAAGAAAGAAAGGACAAAAGATGAAACATCAAGAAAAAGAAACAGAAGGAAGAAATGAAGAAACAACCACATATCATCTTTCCAAGGTCTCATGAAATTCCTGTTTAAGGAGTTTATTTTATGACACTTTTAGTTTGGGTTTACATTTTTATGGGTTTGTCAAGACCACGGCAGGTACACTGTCCAATATGTTAAAGAAAAAACCCTATCTAATAAAGAGGGAATATGTAGGGGAGGGCATTTGGGGGTGACCGGGCTGTCAGGGGAGGGCAGTTGGGGATGATCGGGCCGGCAGGGGAACAGTTAGGCATCGATCAGGCTGACAGGGGAGTGGTTAGGGGGTGATCAGGGTGGCAGGCAGAAACGGTTAGGGGCAATCAAGCAGGCAGGCGAGCAGTTGGGAGCCAGCAGTCCCTGATTGTGAAAGGGGTGTCCGACTGCCTGTTTAGGGGATCGGGCCTAAACAGGCAGTTGGACATCCCCCGAGGGGTCCCAGATTGGAGAGAGTGCAGCTTGGGCTGAGGGACAACCCCCCCCCCCAGTGCACGAATTTCGTGCACCGGGCCTCTAGTAAAGTTATAATGTTGATACATTTCTTTTAATGTGAAAAGGCGTAAAATTTCCTTTATCGACAACTTGTCATTTATCCATCATGTAATGTCAAATGCACCTATAATCCCTTAAAATAAGTATGATTCTTTTGAGGAAAAAGAGCCAGATCAAATGCATCATTAAGGAAAAACATGCATACTGAACTATGAGGTCTACTGAGAACAAAGGCCATTATTTTTTAATTCCACAATTCCTGATGGAGTTCTCAGAATGTAGTTTCTCAGTTGATGAGTAGCAAATTGATTTACTGGTTAAATTAGCAACTATGGAGTTATATATGTCAGTTATACTGAGAACAGTATAAAATAAATGAATAATTCATCAGAAACTAGCTTCTAGATTTTAATTTTAGTGACCTTGAAATAACATAATTTAGTACCAAATGTTTAAACGCCCATTATAATTGCTAACTTGTGAAGTCAGCATTATTTATATCTGATCAGCTATACAAAACTCATTAATTTTTCTTTATAAAAGGCAGTAAAAAATTCCAAAGAATAAGGGAGAGACTACTAATTAAAGGTCATGTTTACTAATCTAGCACCATAATTCCAGTCTTAGGACCTCCCAAGCTGCTAGGAGGAAGGGAAGAGGTGAGGATCTTGGGAAAGTAAGCACAGTTCTTAACTTGTGGCCCCATTTGTGCTCGAAGCAAAGGCTGAGACTGGACAGAAGACAGAAGCTTTGGTTCAGATGTAAAGGAGGCCCTGGAGAAGAGCAGAGTCAGGATTTCCTGGAGCCAGTGCTGGAGTTGGCCTCATGAACTAGGGGGTTTCCTTTTGGCATCCATGTCCTTTTTAATTTCTTCAAGTTTTTTAGCCAGGTTTGGCATGTCATAATTTTGAGCCAGATACATTCCAACCAGGTTGCCAAAAGTAAATCCAACCAGGAACTGGAGCATGATGTCAGCGAAGACGGCGCGAAGGGCGGTGGTAGTTCCGTGGGCCGTTCCTCTCCAGCCTCCCCGGTGCAAGGGCAGGGTGGCAAGTTTTTATACAGTTGGGATAGACACCCACTGAAAATTAATTTTGTATTTCAACTAATGAAAGTTACTCTTCTAGAGAAATCAGTCCTTTCATTTTTAACATGAAAATCACTAAGTTGTCTTTTCTGTTTTTTAAAATACTGATTTACTTATTATGTATTCAGTTTTCTTAAAGCAAAGTGTACGTGAATATTAAGTCCCTTTTTTTGCTTCTAATATTAATTTTTATGATCAGTAGAAACTGACTAATGTGGTGCCATTGCTGTACTATTATTTTTAATGTAGTTATGAATTATAATTATATTTTCCTTTGAAAATTTTTATCCTTCAGTTCTATGTATACTTTTTAGCTTTCCTATGGATGGGAAAAAGTGAAAGGTAAACATGTGAGGTAGAAGATTTAGTGTTCTCAGTTTCTCTTCACTTTTCTAGCTTGCAAATCTGTATTCTATATAAACATATTTTCTCCCCCTTGTTATTAAAGGTATAAACATCCTATAGAGCATTTTATTCTGGGATGATCCAGATGGAGAGATGGATCCTAAACTCTTGGAGTGTTCCTGCAAGACTCCTGCTTGTCTAGCCCACCCATGGCACTTCAAGGCACTTACCACCACCTCCTCGCTTCACTATCAAGATGATCATAATTATGCTTTTTCCCCTGTATGAAACAGTGGCCCTCCCTGTCACTTGAACCATAGGCTAGGCATGGATCTGTCAGGATCAGTTATATTCCTACCCGCCACTCTCCTCCACAGGGTCACTCTCTTGTTTAAAAATATATTTTCATTGCATCACTTACTCTCTGAGATACTAGATGTTTCACTTACATTTCTTTGTCTGTCTTCCATTAGAATAGAAGCTTCATGCAGAGGGGTATGCTGTGTGTTTTGCTCATTTCTCTATCTCTGGTTCCTAGAATAACAACACACAAATGGTGGGAACTTAGTATTTGTTGAAGAGTGAATTAATAACTAAATCCCCTATTGTCTACTGCATCCCTTTGTAAATATCTTTCCCCTTAATCCCTCTAGATGATGTTTATAAGAGAGATTGTGCATTAGTTAAGATCATGTTAGCTGCTACAAATAAACCCCCTAATCTCAGTAATTTGACATGATAGTTTATTTCTATAAGACTTCCATAAGGAGTCTAAACGAGTGTTCATGGTCATCTGGCAGCTCTCCTCCCAGCAGAGATTTGAAGATCCAGGCCCCTTTTGCCCTTTGGCTCTGCCCCTGTTAACATGGACTTCCAAGGTGACACTGCTTTTCTGCATTAAGCCAGCAGAGGGGTGAAGACCATGACGCACAGCTTGAGACATACATTGTCTTAGCTCACATTCCATTGGCCTAAACCTGGTGATAGTCCTCCTCCACGGGTAGGTTGAGAAATGTAGACCTGATAGTCCCAGAAGAGGAGGAAATAGGTTTGGTCATTAACCAGTCTCTGTCACAAATGGGTTCATCCCATTTATGGATCACTGTGAATTAAGTAAAACTTGCCTGAACTGTGTTATTCCAATGAGATTCTATTAAACAGAGACCATTGGAAATGATGCCAAGGGGCTAGCTTCATTGGTGAACCTGAACAAACCCCTGCTTGCAAAGTGTCTTCAGCAATGCTCAGTAGATTCTCTGTCTCCTCCTCTCTCAATTAGAGCATGTTTTTAAGCAGTTTTTAATTTCAGGATGTCACAACCTCAGAATCCAAACTTTACATTTTTCTTGCCTTCCCTATGTCTAATACCAAGAACCATGTTCAGTGTGTCTGATTTCATTTACTGTGTGGTTAAGTAGTGCCACACAGTAAATGGCACTAGGCAATCATGTAAGAGATCACTTAAATATGAATTTTAGGAGGCAAGAGTATGCTGTACTAAATTAAACTCCTGAGTTCTCATCAGTGAATTCTGATCAGTAACGAACAGCAACCACATTTGGGAATAGAAGCTGGGGTTGTAAGCTGTCACCCAATCTCATGCCAAAACAGAGTCAAATAATTCCTATTTATTTCAAACACTAAGTGGATAGGCCAGATGTTTGCACACAGAAGGAAGTATTTTTAAATGACAGCCTTTTTTTATGACTATTGTGGGAGTAAAATGTTAGGAGACTATTCAAACAAATATTAAAAACCATTTTTAGGCACATTAACCACTGAAAAAAAGAGGGAAGACTTCCAATGAAAAAAGCCACAAATCAGGTATTAGACAAATATATTCAGTGACCTAAAAATAGCAGTTACCTTAAATGGCACTAGGCAATCACGTAAAAGATCAGGCTTTCCTGAAGGAAATTTGGTAATTCACACAGACATCTCATTTAGTTTTAATTCTACATGAAAAGAATAACAAGCCTAACTTTTTATTAGGGATACATGATAATGCCAGAATCTGGGATGCAAGAGTATAGATGACAACTCATTTTTATGCTCCTTCGTGCATTCTTAAGGCTTCAAACAGAACATTAAAGTAAAACATTCATTATGATTTGACCCTCATATGCTACCTTCATAAACAGTTACAGACCCTAAGGATCCAAAGATGAGTAAGAGAAGGCCTCCCCTGCAGGAGCGTGTAGCCTAATAAGAGATAAACACGTCAGTGTGCAGCTGTGATATAAAACAGAGGTGCACACAGGTGCTGGACTCACGGAGGATGTGGCATCAGGACAAGGTCCCGGAAAGTCTGTTCCTCTTGGACTCTGTATCCTGCCTTCCAGGAGCCTGTTGGGTCAGGACAGGGATGGGTTGCCTGCTCACAGGGGTGAAGAAATACTTTCCTTTCTTCTGATAGTTTCCAGTGAAAAGGAGTACAGCAGTAATGAGAGTAGAAGCTGCCATGCCCAGGTTTTCTGGCATTGATTATAATCTTCAGGCTAAAGCTAGTGTTTGTTGTTGTTTTTTAAAATAATCTATAAAACTATTGACATTTGAGCTGGAGAATTCTTTGTTGGCTGTGGTTGTCTTGTGCATTGTAGGATGTTTAGCAGCATCCATGGGTTCTATCCACTAGTTGCCAGTAGTGGCTCTCTGCCTCCTAGTTGTGACAAAAAAAAGTCCCCAGATGTGGCCAAATGCCCCTAGGATGAGAAAAATCACCCCTGTTTGAGAACCACTCAACTAGAAGGTATATCTTTTCTTCAGGCTCTGCCTCCTACTTTGTGCATACTGATGATATATTTACTTGCTGGTGGATACTGTCATTTTACACCTTTATCTTAAATATTCAATAGTTTCCTCATGTTAAATATGCAGTAAAGGCAGGGAGTGTGTCTGCTTTAAAAAAAAAGTGTGTGGTTTTAGTTAACCACTGTCTTCACGGTGCCTCATATCATGGGGAGCGGGGGGGGGGGCACAATAAAAATTTGGTAATGAAAGTGAACATGTAAAAATGGTTGCATGTTCTTTCCCTCCCTGCATCTGTACTCTTCTGTCTTCCTACGGGTTGGATTTTATTGATGTTTGAAAATAGAGGGCCGACAGAAATTTTAATT
Source organism: Plecotus auritus (assembly GCF_963455305.1). Lineage (NCBI taxonomy): Eukaryota > Metazoa > Chordata > Mammalia > Chiroptera > Vespertilionidae > Plecotus > Plecotus auritus. Next base: position 44,017,988 of record NC_137775.1, read on the forward strand.
ATGGTGGTGCTCTTATGCTAAATTACAATTTTATTATGAAGGAAATAGAAAAGTGTGAGGATTGTAGTTGTAAGTGGTCTAGGAAGGAGGCCAGTTTCTCTGCAGTAAAGACTGAAGCTCACACTGTGGGGACAAAGAAGAGGCATGAGATGCTTCTGGGTCCTTATTGCTGAGAATATGCTGTGGCTGTCAGTGGGCACCTGAAAGTGATTCAGTTCTGGGCATCACCCTTTAGCAGGGTGATAGACAAGGTGGGGCACACAGGCGAGTGTGAGCAGAAGGGAGAGTCTTGATGGCATGTCACATGGCTTAAGCTCCAGAGAAGGAAAATGCAGTGAGACTGATCACTGCTTTTAGTTCTTTGAAGGGTTGTCCTGAGGGAGACAGATTAATTAAACTTGACCTTGTGTGGCCCAACAGAACTAGTACCACTGGTTTAAAACATCAGACGGACAGCTTTCAGCTGTAATATATGGGCTGACATTCTTTAGTCAGAGCAGTCCTCAGAGGGAACAGTCAGGAAGGTTTCTTCTGCTCCTGAGCTTTCAAGTTCTGTTGTTATGACTTTGTGTCAAGGCCTTGCAGGGTCTGTGATGTTATATGATATTTATGTGAGTAAAGCAGCTTTCTGTCACTCACTCTGAATGGGTTAGAAAGACACACTGCCAAACCCCTAAATGATAAGATATTATTTAATTGTGAAGTAATAAAATGAAATTAACATCTTTTTGTGTGAACTAACTGAAACAAAAAGAAATTAGCATACACACCCTAAATCCACAAGATATCCAAAAGGAGTTTTATGTTTAAAACAATGATTTTTTTTCTCTACTTTGTCCTTATAGTGTTCCCATATAATATTAGCTCCTTATGATGTGTTGCCTTATTTTCTTGTTAGTTCAGTGTCAGAATTTATATAATGAGTTTCTAATTACTGACAATGCCAGAGTACATAAAAACTCTCTTTCCCTTTAATTGTTTTATTTTTATCTTCCCAACTAGATAATGTTTCTTTTGAACAAGGACCAAAGACTTTGCTTTTTATTAAAATGGCTTATGAAAGTGCTCTTAAGCTAATTTTGCTGGTCTAGTAAAGATCATAATTAAGATACAACCTTAATCCCCCAAATTATTTTATTAACAGAAGCAAACAATACATATAGCTATATTTATTAAACTAACAAAGTAAAATATTTAGCAGTAATATTTATAAAAGGTCCCCTCTCTGCCCACAAGAGTTCTAGGTACCATGAGGGAAATGAGAAGTGTCCTAAGATCCTTGCTTTTTAATAGCTCGAAGTCTAGCTTGGCAGACAGAACTAAGATACCAGATACATTAAGTTCATGCATGGCAACACGCAGAGATGATTGCTGTAGTAGATGGGGTTGCTTTAAAAAATAAGTTAGCCAAGACATAGAAACCACCAAAGTGCCCTGTGATAGAGGTCTGGATAAAGAAGATGTGGTACATATACACAATGGAATACTGCTGAGCCATAAGAAAGGATGAAACAGAGCCATTTGCAACAACATGGGTGGACCTTGAGAGCATTATACTAAGTGAAATAAGTTAGAAAAAGCTAACTTATTTCACTCATGTGGGATATAAAACTGAAACTTGGGAACATGGTGTGGTGGTTGTCAGTGGGAAGGGGATGGGGAAAGAAGGGGGTCCTAATATATGGTGACAGAAGATTTGACTTTGGGTGGTGGGCACACAGTACAATATACAGATCTGTAACATAGGAACCCACATCTGAAACTTATATGTCCATGTTGACCATTGTCACCCTAATAACTTTAATGAAAAAGTAAATAAAAAAAGTTATGAAGGATGGAAAGACAAGAAATACAGAATGCTGATAAAAGGGAGAATTACAGGAATGAAAACCTGTTGGAGCGAAAAATAGTGTTATGCATTAAATTGTGTTCTCAAGAAAGATATCAAGTCTAACCACTAGTAACTATTAATGTGACTTTATTGGAAATAGGATTTTATAGATATGATCAAGCTAAATAAAGTAATGCTGGATTAGGGTGGGTCCTAATCCAATGACTAGTGTCCTTACAAGAAAAGAGAAATTTGGACACAGACACAAACAGGGAGAGAATGCTATGTGATGAAGGAGGCAGAGATTGGAGTGATGCATCACAAGCCATAGGATGCTAAGGAGTATAGCAACTGTCAGAAGCCGGGAGAGAGGCATGGAGCAGATTCTCCGACATGTCCTCCAGAAAGTACCAAGTCTGCTGAAACCTTGATTTCAGACTTCCGGTCTCCAATCTCCAGTACCATGAGACAGTAACTCTTCGTTGTTTTAAGCCACCTAGTTTGTGGTAATTTGTCATGGCAATTCTAGGGTACAAATACACCTGGAGACAGAAAAGTAAAGTGCATGGGACCTGGGGGCAGAGAGGATACCTACATGAATGAAATGGTCGGTGAGTGATGGGGAGGAAGGAGCAAGAGATGAGTTGGACTATGTAAAAACTTTTCAGAAATAAGAGCACTAAATGTAGCCAATACTTTTTATAGAGCTTACTACCCGCCAGACATCATTATAAAAAATGCCTTGCATAGATTATCTCACTCAATCTCAGCCCTTAAAGATAAGTAGTAATGCTATCATTGTTTTATAGATGAGGAATCTGAGGAAAGATGATTAAATAGCTTTCTCAAAGATACATAGCTAGTAAGTGATGGAGTCAGGATCAGCTTCTAGAAGATTTCATCTCTTGATCTTACCTGCTTTTAAAGTGGGCTGAAATGGAGGAATTGTGTCTTCCTTTGAGAGTAGACAAACTCTAAGTCCCTTATATTGCCTTCCTCAACAGCCTTCTGTTATTTAAAATACTATTTTTCTGATAGAATATTTCAGACATCATCTTCTTTTTAAAACTAGATCTTTATTGTTGAAAGTATTACATATGTCCCTTTTTCTTCCCCCATTGCCTTCTCCCACCCCCCAAAAACCTTCACCACCCACTGTTAGACATCTTCTTTTGATGGTATAACAATTTGATCTACAACTATCTATAAATCAGAACTATTTCCTCTCCCCTTATTACATTTTATTTTCAGAAAAATGTTTAATAATAAGCTAGTACCTCTGTTTTAGGTCACCCAGTCACCATAGTTTTGCTGATTTCTTTACTCTTTTTGTCCAAAGAGTATGTTAATTGCCTCAGGAGTCACGCTTTCCCCAGCGTGGTTATAATTAATTGAGCAGACAAGGTCTGGATAGCCAAAGCAGAATCACTTCTTGTCATCCATAGTAATTTCCCCCCTAAGGATTTTCCCAGAGTGTTTCTAATTAGAGGAAAATGAGCCAACACAGTAGATCCACCAAATCTGACTGCCAAGTTTCTTTCAAGTGACTTAGTTTACTTCAAGTTTTAGTTGTGTATATGTAGTTATACATGGCAAGAGTTTTGTCTGGAATCTTATGAATTTAAAGAGAAAAAATCAATATGCGTATCAAGGTTAATTTAAGTTAAGTATCATAGGACATTAACTCATTTTTTATAATGTTTAATGAAAATATAGCAAAGATATATTATAAAAATATAGTTAAATGGATAGTTTATTTAGGCGGGCAAGAAAATTCCATAAAATTTAATAGAGCAAGTAAATGCACAATGAAACAGAAACAATAAAGCTTTTCAATGAGAAAAGCTGAATACTGTTTACTGAAAATAATTAAGTAGTCTTCAATTTAAAAATTATTCATATGTTGGATATTAGGATTAATTGAAAAATAACACAAACATTTTACTCTCCTGACATTTACTTCTTGGTTCAGTGTAGTGTCAAGGAATACATATGTGAATATAATTTCTAATAATTTAATTTGGTGGTTTATAGATTCTCAAGATTGGGATGATAATATGAACAAGTCACTGATACACAAGTTCTTTTATATCTTAGTCAATTGGCTTTCCTCTGAGATGAGAGGAAACCCCAGAGGTAAACCCAAAGGTTCTATACTGATTGACATAGAAAGTTTTAGATGTGAAACCAGCTGTGGGCCTGCCCCATCAGCTCCCTGGCTCCTCTGCTGGGCCTGTGAGAAGTGATCATAGTTACCCAGTGAGTGGACTAAATATATATTACTATGAGGTCAAACTTTTTCTGCTTCTATTTCAGAAATGAACAAAGACAATAGTAACTTATTCTTTTCATCATCTGCAAATAATGGGTTCTGAGAGATCATTGGCAACTTTTGGATTACAGGAGAAAATAATCTATTGCTAATTGATCATTTTTAAGGAAGACTAATATGCATTTCTTGCTCACAGTTTAGTATTGGCTGCCAGTTTACTATAATAACAACAGGGATGGACACTTCAACTGGAGGATAGATTTCTTAACTTTTAAGAACTATGTAACACATGCTCCTTAAGTAGAGGTAAATTCTTTTTATCTAAGTCATATAGTTAGTTAATGGTACACCTGAGAATGGAATTATAACCAAGATACTTTGGATTTTGGGAATGGGGGGCATAGGTTTGGGGTGTTCATGGAAAAAGTGTTGAAGATCTGGGTTTTATTACTAACTGTGCCTTAGAATCTAGATGAACTAAAATATAGGGAAATCATTCTTTATTACACATTCATGAAGTTTATTTTGCTGGCTGCTTGAATTTTTTAGCACCTCAGTTTTCTATATTTATGATCTTAGAAGGATTAAGCTTTTTTACCTCTAAAGTAGCTGTCAGAGCTAGGAGTCCTTCATTCTATAAATATCTCATTCACACTTTGGCCTATATAACACCCTACGTTTCAATGTTTTCTTTCAATTCTTATGTATTTTAATAAAACGCCACTACTTTTAAAGTTGGGGCTGAATAACTGCCTCTCATTCAAGGCTCTTGAACATAAAGCTAGTCCCAATGCTAAGACATCAGAGGGGAGCTATAGGGATCCGTAGCTGAGGGGATACTAGGGCAGGCTATAGTCAGAAAATGACTGTGCAGACATATTTCCCAGTGTATCAAAATTGCCCATTTTCTCCAGCAAACCTCATGGTACTGTTTTCTGCAGCAAAAGGCACACATACCATCTGGCCTGAGTCTTTGGAAGGTCCTTCAATTTTGCACATTCCATGCCTTTCATTTCTTCTTCATTTCTGAGACCCCTTCATCAAAACAGTGAAATGATACTTGCTGACCTGCATATTCTTTGGCATATCTTTCTTTTTCTGGTTAACAGCATACACATAGTTTATCTTATTCAAATCCTTTGTCAGTAAGATAATTTCCTTTTCTGTAAAATGTATAATTGCACCTGTATCTGCACCATGTGGCCTCACTCTTGTGATTACCAAATATCCAGGTATACAGCTTATTTTACCACAGTTCCTAACTCTACGGAGTTCTGAAACACATGAGTTGTTTTTAAGGATGCCTCCTGATACAAGTGTTCCAGTTAGTGGGGTTTTCCTTTTCCTTACTCCCAATCAGAAGAGAATGGTAATTCTAACGGCAAGATGTATTCCATGCCCATCCATGACTTAGTGTCACAAACCACTGAGAGCTACGCCAACATTAGAATCACAGCCAAGCCTGTGTAGTGATGAGTGCTTTTGGCACAGGTCCAATCGGAACTGATTTTTCTCCCCAAAGAACGTTTTCTGTTTTATACCATTCACAATCGGAAAACGTTTTGGTTTAAAATTTTTACTTTAAAAGTTAACATTATATCTATTTCTCATATTGAAATTTCTATTTTTCTAATTAAAAACAAGAAATAGGTTATGTATCTTATATTTAACTTTTAGTTTCTTTAAAATCTTGATTCTACATGTTAAGAAAAAATACATATAATGATGAGAAGATATGATGAAATTTATTTTCCCAATAACACTTATCACTTCTGTTTTCTTTTATTGTTGTAATAAGTCATTGGGCATTCGGTGATGTTTGATTCTTTTCCAGGCTAGGTTTCCAATTTGCTCCCTGCTTTTCCTGCCTCTTCTTGTTTAAATTGTTTGAATTTTCCTTTCTTGAAACCCAAGCTGCTCTTAAGTAGGAAGAAACATCTGGTATCATTAAAAAAGATGACTCAATCTACCATTTTCCTGGGAAATGCTATTTTAAAACCTTTTCTTTTCTTCAGAACACCCTCTTTGATTTATCATCCTTTTCACCTTCAAAGTTTCTGTGTCTTTCTCCTCATCTGCCTCTGGGTTAGCTCAGAGCTGTCACCAGAATCTGTATCATCATTCTTTCTCCCAGCCCAGTGTCTGGGTCTGACCTCTACTTCCCGCATGTCTTGGTCTTTGTTAAGCATTTCAGGATCAAATTAAATTTCATGACAGCAGCCCTCTGCTATTAAAAAACAAAAAAAACACAACTACCTAGTTAGGAGGTACAGAGTTTTGAGCAACATTCAACTTGATAGCAATCAATATATGATTTATGTAGCACATTACTACCTTGTGAAGAAAATAAAATCCCTTTAAAATCATTAAGTAATTTATCCCTCAGGGAAATAATACAACCACTGTGTTAAAGAGGACTCATCAAAGTCCACTTAGCTTCTATCTTTTGGGTGGGACACCTGTCCTTTCAGAGGGATTCCATTCTTAAGCACTTCTACGGAAGGGAGGTTCCAGAATTCTTTTTGTCCACACATTTCAGTGAATCATGTTAGGCAGGCCCCTCGGCAGAGGTGGGCACATTTTGTGTGTGTCATTTTGTACTAGATGTGAGGTTAGGAATAAAAAGGCAAACAAATGGAACTTCGTACCATGGGGCATGATTAGTTGCTATAATAACTGTGACCATGAAACAGGGCTTTCCCAGAGTTCTCAAGAAAGCAGGTGGGGAAAGATTTATGTGTAAGGCTGCTATCTTAGGTAAAGTAGAAAGAAAAGGAAAATACCTTGGGGTACTGACAGTGGTTAAATACCAGAAAAAGAACTGTTGTTTTCCACTGTTTCTGCCTCCTCGGCATGTGCTCTGCCCTTACCCTCACCCTTTGTTTCTCTGAAGTTATTATATATCTTCCACTCTCCCCCTTGCTTATATTCCTCCAGCTAAGTTCAAACTTGATGTCCCACTTGATGTCCTTGAAATTCTCCAGGAATAGTCTTTATACTTCTTCCTCTGCCTGAAATGTTCTTCATTAACAATTGCCTCTAGTTGGTTTCCTCACTTTTCTCAGGTTTTTACTCAGTTATCACTTTCTCACTGAAACCTTTCATAAAAATCCTATCCAAATTTACATTTGTCCCTGCCACACATATATGCTCCCCATTGTACTCCTGGCTTAACTATTCTTTTTAATACTTACCACAGTCTAACATATTATGTAATATATTCATTAATCATGTTGTTTATATCCATCTTCCTTCCCACCAGAGCAGATTTCTGTCTACAAGTATCTCCCTCTTGATGTCTATAATCCATTCCAAAAATCATGTGTTCTATGTGAAAATGTTAACTGGGAACCTATTCCTATTACCAGTATAGGGGAAATGTGATTTCAACCCAAGACCCAATTTCCCAACATAAAACTAAAACATTTATATGTAAGTAAAAAACTGTCATATAAGAATGTAAAATGCATGAAAAAATCCCTTTCTGATCTCTAAATGGGTAATACAGATGTTAACAGTTGCTTTGTATTCAGGAGCATGTCACTTCTCAGAGCAAAAGACACCTCAGTCACAACCTCTGTGTTGACAACATGATTCTCTAAATATTGGCATGTGATTTTGATGTCTAACAAATGCTTTCACAGTATGACTTGAGATTTTCATGCACAATGTTTTATAAAAAAAACCTGGTATTTGAGTTTTAAAAAAATTCTTTTTTTAATTCTAAATATGTTTTATTGAAACAGATATTTTCTCTGAAGTTTGAGTATAAAAAGCCTAGAGGTGTTCTACCCAGGAAACATTAACCAGGGCAGCATTATGCAAAGTTTGCCAGGATTTTGTGCCCTGCTCCCTCCACAGTTCTTAGAACTGTGCTTGGCAATAGTTAAGTGTACAAGAAACATTTGATGCATGAAGTAAGAACATTTTGCATTTACTAGGCTCCAGTCTCTAAAACAGATGGCCATGATGCAGAGCCCAACTGTGGATCTACACATAGTGGAGAGAAGCTAATGCCAGGAAGGAAGTGAACTCTCAAGACTAGGACTCTGCTAACCGCACTTTGTTGATGAGATGTGACCCATGGCAGCAAGGACAGCCTTCTGGAATCCAGTTTCTACCTCTGCACAAGAGAACATAGGGCTTCAAAACCCTTAAGTTCCATTGCAAGCTAAACATGTTATCATTTGTAAAATAGAAAAAGATAATACTTCCTCAATGGATTTTGAGTGAATTAAATGAAGATTACATTAAAATCACATCACAGTGCTTGACACATGGTTAGTGCCCAATAAGTGGTAGCTATCAGTTATGATTTTCATTATGTTGCATCTGTGCATAATGGTGCATCTGTTCACTTAATTACCCATTTTATTTTAGCTACTGTTGAGTTTAGAATGTAGTAGAATGGTAGCTTTATATGTAGTTTTAGAGATGATTTCTGCCAATTGTTTATAAGTAGAATGAATGTATAAGCATGCATTTTGTTGTGGTGAGATCATGAAATTATTTTAAAGAAGACATCAACCCTCAGACTTTGGAAACTCCTATTGGACATTCAGTGGTTTTGGTTTATTCATTTTTGCATGACGCCTGACCTTCATTAGTTTGAATAATTAAACATGAACCTAACAAAACTTTCAAACAAGGAAATTCTTTTATCTTGGGACACTTCTTGTTTCAATCCTTTTTTTTATTTTGCAGTCCTTGTGTAGAGGGTTACTTTTTTTCTGTCCCACCTCTGACTTTCCAAATTTAGTTTTTAATTCTTATGTTGAAAAAAGGATATTTCTAGGTAGGGCTTATGATATGTGTGCTTGAATATTTTCATACTTTATTAAAGGAAGAGATTACAGTAGCAAAGAATAACTACATAGAGTAGAATCCCAAAGCTTCTTTAAAGCATTGACTTAGATGTATCCAAAAGAGTATGAGGATGGAGAGGATAGGCTTGAAATGAGAAAACAGGTGTTACTGTAATACTCAGGAAGACAGTTTTAAAATAGAAAAGAAAGAAAAAAACAAAACCTTTTTTATTTATGCAGAAACATTAGGGAAATTTTTAAAGTTTCCATTGTTAAAAGTTGTTTTAGATTTGTTCCCCCAACCCCATTGGCTTTATCACTGGATTTCATCAGCTCAACAAGTGATTTCAAACTAAGGTGATTTCCTTTGAATGCTGGGCTACTTTTATGAGAGTAACAATAACAGATGAGCAAGTATAAAGGGAAAATTCTCCTTTATTTCCTGGAAAATATGACTGCACCTTTGATAATATAGATTCATACTGTGGCATCATTGAAGATCATGCCAGGAGAGGGATAACAATAAATTATAGAATAACTTGAGAGTGGGAAAGAGCTAGTAACCTAGAAGAAAATGATTGTATACATATGTCTTTGCATAAATATATACATTGCCATCCTGTATGTTACTATACAGAATTTTGAAATGAAGATTAAAGAATCATGAAAAAGTGGTGTGGACATTACTCTTCTTAACATGCACCTCCTATTAATAAAAACGTGAGGAAGAAATGTGTCAAGGACATGGCCATTCATTCAGCTGAGGAGTGGTCACTGCTACCTGTTTTACAAATGATTGGGGATCTGGAGAGAGCCTTTGCACAAGAAACTCTAAGGCACTATGTCATCTAATTGCAAAGATTGGTGACCTATGGGCTGCAGCCAAACCAAGCTGCTACCTGTTTAGTTAGGTATGTCTATAAGCTGAGGATGGTTTTTACCTTTTCAAATTATTCAGGAGGTAGGGGAGGGAGGAACTCAAAAAAAAAGAATAATGTTGTATGGCATGAAAATTATGTAAATTTCAACATCCATATGTAAGTCTTATTTTGGAGTATGGGGCTGCTCAATTTGTAATGTATTATATGTGGCTGTTTCACCCTACAATGGCAGAGTTGAATAGTTGCCCAGGAATGCACTGAATGGCCCCCAAACCCAAAGGTGTTTATTATTTGGCACTTCATGGACAAAATTTGCTGATGCCTAATTAAAGGAATACATAGTCTTTGAAATAGCATCTAAAGCAGTGGTTCTCAACCTTTCTAATGCCGCGACCCTTTAATACAGTTCCTCATGTTGTGGTGACCCCCCAACCATAAAATTATTTTCGTTGCTACTTCATAACTGTAATTTTGCTACTGTTAATGAATCATAATGTAAATATCTGTGTTTTCTGATGGTCTTAGGCTCTACAGCAGCGGTTCTCAACCTGTGGGTCGCAGGTTGAGAACCGCTAGCAGGGTCGCCTAAGACCATCGGAAAACACAGATATTTACATTACGAGTTATTAACAGTAGCAAAATTACAGTTATGAAGTAGCAACGGAAATAATTTTATGGTTGGGGGTCAGCACAACATGAAGAACTGTATTAAAGGGTAGCGGCATTAGGAAGGTTGAGAACCACTGATCTAGAGGCTAGGGCTTTGCTTTGCCTGAATATTCCCATGTAGAATTAATTCCCCAGGCACTGGGATTGGTTCTGTACTTTGTCAGGAATAATTTAAGTATTTATAACTCAGGAAGAATCCAAACTTGCTGTTGGTGTTACAACTTTTCTACCATGATTATTATACAAGGGCTCCTACCTGCCTTGGTTTTTGTGATCAAGTCTTCACCTTTTACTACAGTTTACATACCTGGGATTCTGGTTTATTGCTGTGGACTTCAGACCTTGTCATGGGACCCTGCCATTATCCTCATACTCCCCTGAGCCTGTGGTTGTGTCTCACTCTTATTAGTCCTTCTTAAGACATTCCCTGTTTATCATTTTGGTGATTGTTTCCATGCCACCGGCTATCAGAGTGCTCTAATGCAGCCTGCTTGCTGTCTTTCATTTTAGACAAAGAGGCCAGTTTCATTTGTCATTAACTTCTGACTTTCTTCTATCCCCATTGTAAGTACTTTCTCAAATGACTATTCCTAGTTCTGTGAGTATAGGTCTTTAACATACTGGTAGATATCCAAGACTTGCTTCTGATATTTGGCCATTAGAACTGAACTTTCTGTGAGCCTTTTAGAAAAGATGCCCTGTTGACCTTCTCATCAAGGCCATGTAGGCTGTGAGTTCAATTCCTTGTGCCAGTCCTCAGAGCAGCAGATGCAGAGGGGAAGACTCGAGGTCTGTACTCAGTGAAAGGATGGAGAGTTTGAGGCCCTTCCAGTCTTGGCTGTGGGCCAGTAAAAATCTTTCTGAGACTAGAAGTTTGAGTAGCTTTGACAGGCCTTCATTGCCACTATCCACACAGACAGAATTAATCATTGGAAAGGAATCAGGGCAGAATTAATCACTGGAAAAGTACCTTAGGACTTTTCAACCAAGTCAGTTTGTACTTTTGATTAACTAAATTACCTTTAATTACTTTATGAGAAGAAACATATGCTATATAAACCTGACCTTTTGATTATCTCTAGGATTTCACATGTGTGGCCTCACCCTACACTGATAAGAGGAGGAAGAGTTACATGTTCTTTATTTTCTGGCTCTGCCAGTGTGACTTTGAGAGATATACTTTTGTTTTCCAATTCTTCATGTTCTCATCTGTAAAATAGGGTAGTATCTGCTTCACTATGAACATTAATGGACTATCATGTGTGGAGTGAGTAATACATAAGACACTAAATAAAAGTTAATTCTAATTGGTAAAACTGTAACTTTGTCTCCTCCATGGAACCAAGAGAAAAGTGGATTTTTCTCTATCTTGGTCAGAGTAATAAGGCTGCAAGCAACCTTCCCTTAGTGGCTTTGTATAGTTAATGGTTGTGAGAAATTTGCATCATAGCTCTGAGAAAAGCTGGGTAAGTTGGGATGAATGGTGAAGGTAAAAGAAAAGGGAATCAGGGCTGCTAATTCAGCTGCGGTTTCCATTACTTACGAGGTGTACCGGTTAATAATGGCAGATTTTGTAATAAAAGAAAACACGGTAATTCCAAGAGAAACATTGAAAGTGCTTTATTCAAAGTAATGTCCATCGCTAGCTACACATTTCCCCCATCTTTCAGTAATTTGTGAATAACGTCCCAATAGAACTTTCCTTGTTTTGAGGCAAACCATTCAGAGACCCAATTTTCCACTTCTTCATGCTACTCAGAAAGTGCGTGTGCCATCGATCAGAACAAGTGGTAATCTGCAGGAGCAAGGTCTGGTGAATACAGCGGGTGGGTTAATACTTCCCAGGCAAGATCTTTTAATGTGTCTTTAACTGGTTTTGAAGTGTGTGATGGTGCGTTATCATGAAGCAAAATTACTTTGCCCTGTCTTCTGGCACATTCTGGTCATTTCATGATCAAAGTGTGGTTCAAATTGATTATTTGCTGTCCATAGCGATCGGTATTAATGGTTTCACCTGGTTTTAGAAGCTTATAATACACCACACCTTCTTGATCCCACCAAACGCAGAGCATTTTCCTCTTTCTGAAGTTATTTGGCCTTGCAGTTGATGATGGTTGACTGGGGCATGGCTACAGTGTTTGGACAGGTTCAAGCCTTGGACTGATGAGAGGGCACAGTCCTCTCGTTGCCACGTGCAGGTCCCAGCTTGGATAGCAGAGCCTCCCAGCACAATTATAGCCAACAGCTATAGTTGTAAGCTTGAACCTATGGTAGGAACAGGTGGCCCCAGGTGCCTAAGTGATATAGGCTGCAAGTAAACAAAGCTTGATCAGCTGCATGTAATTGAGTAGGATTGAAATTCACAAGAATGTTGTAAACATCTTGACCAGGCCCTTACTTTGCCTCAAGGCATCTGCTATAAAAAAAAAAAAAAAGACAAGGCTTGTGGGCGTCCTCGCTGCTGGGTCCCCATCAGGGAAGCAGCTTCCCACCGAGTCCCAGCTTTCATTCTCTTGTCTGTCTTTTCTAATCCTCCACCGCCCCCACTCGGGTTCACTGAACCTGGCTGAGCTGGTGTGGCACATAAGGTGCCCTGGGGCTGAGTATGCCTTGGCTGTGCCGGCTCCCCACAGTTGACCCGGATCAACCCATGATTTTGTGCATTTGGGATTCTCAAAATAAATCCACTTTTCATCGCCAGTCACAATTCGATGCAAAAAAAGACTTTCTTTCGTGCCATTGAAGCAACATTTTACTGATGACTTTTCGGTTTTCCATTTGTCTTTTGTTCAGTTGATGTGGCACCCATTTTTCTTCCTTTAAAATCTTTCCCATTGCTTGTAAATGATCAGAAATTGTTTGCTGAGCAACGTTTAATCTTTCTGCAAGTTGTTTTTGAGTTTGACACGCATCTTCATCCAATAATGCTTGTAATTGTTGGTCTTCAAACTTTTTTTGTTTGACCTGTATGTTCTTTGTCTTTCACATCGAAGTCATCATTTTAAAGCGTTTAAACCAGTGTTCACAAGTATCTTGAGATGGAGCATGTTCACCATAAGCTTCCTGAAGTATGCGATAACTTTTTCTTCAAAATAATGAACTAAAACTTCCTGCAAATACTCTTTTTTTTGGCACAAAATTTGACATTTTTGAGCGTAAAAATATCTATGATGTTAACACCTTCAGCAAATTTGACATATGAAGTTTTGAAGATTGTCAGTACAACAAAATAGCATACTTATCAAATTGCATATATATCAACATATGTGTAACTCCATCTATTGAAAAAAATCTGCATTATTAACCAATACACCTAGTAAACTGATCTGTGAATGTCTCAAATAAGGGTCCCTCAGTTAAGTAAAATAAAATGAAAAATGAAAAAAGGAGTGGTATCAGAGAAGGAGATGCCTAAAAGGAAAATGAATTCTCACTTTATTATTATTTTTTAAAATTTCTTTATTGATTGAGGTATTACATATGTGTCCTAATCCCTCCATTAACCCCCCAACCCCCCCCCCCCCCACACTCATGCCCTCACCCCCCTGGTGTTCATGTCCATTGGTTAGGCTTATATTCATGCATACAAGTCCTTTGGTTGATCTCTCCTCCTTTACCCCACCCTCCCCCACCTTCCCTCTGAGGTCTGGCAGTCTGATCGATGCTTCTCTGCCTCTGGATCTGTCCCTGTTCATCAATTTATGTTGTTCATTATATTCCACAAATGAGTGAGATCATGTGGTATTTGTCTTTCTCTTGACTGGCTTATTTCACGTAGCATAATGCTCTCCAGTTCTATCCATGCTGTTGCAAATAGTAAGAACTCCTTTTTTTTTACTGCAGCATAGTATTCCGTTGTGTAGATGTACCACAGTTTTTAATCCACTCATCTGCTGATGGGCACTTAGGCTGTTTCCAAAACTTAGCTATGGTGAATTGTGCTGCTATGAACATAGGGGTGCATATATCCTTTCTGATTGGTGTTTCTAGTTTCTTGGGATATCTTCCTAGAAGTGGGATCACTGGGTCAAATGGGAGTTCCATTTTTAGTTTTTTGAGGAAATTCCATACTGTTCTCCACAGCGGCTGCACCAGTCTGCATTCCCACCAGCAGTGCAAAGAGTTCATTTTTCTCTGCATCCTGGCCAACACTTGTTGTTTGTTGATTTGTTGATGATAGCCATTCTGACGGGTGTGAGATGATACTGCATTGTTGTTTTGATTTGCATCTCTTGGATAATTAGTGACTTTGAGCATGTTTTCATATGTCTCTTAGCCTTCCTTCTATCTCCTTCGAAAAGTGTCTATTTAGGTCCATTGCCCATTTTTTGATTGGATTGTTTATCTTCCTTTTGTTAAGTTGTATGAGTTCCCTGTAAATGTTGGAGATTAAACCCTTATGGGTGATGACAGTGGCAAATATGTTCTCCCATGCAGTGGGCTTTCTTGTTGTTTTGTTGATGGTTTCTTTTGCTGTGCAAAAGCTTTTTGTTTTGATGTAGTCCCATTTGTTTATTTTCTCTTTAGTTTCCATTGCCCTAGGAGCAGTGAAGAAGTTCCTTCGGCATATGTCTGAGATTTTTCTGCCTGTGGATTCCTCTAGTATCTTTATGGTTTCCCATCTTATGTTTAAGTCCTTTATCCATTTTGAGTTTATTTTTGTGTATGGTATAAGTTGGTGGTCTAGTTTCATTTTTTTTTGCATGTATCAGTCCAATTTCCCCAACACCATTTGTTGAAGAGACGGTCTTGACTCCATTTTATGTTCATGCCTCCTTTGTCAAATATTAATTGGGCATAGTGGTTTGGGTCGATTTCTGGGTTCTCTATTCTATTCCATTGATCTATATGTCTATTCTTGTGCCAGTACCAAGCTGTTTTAAGAACAGTGGCTTTGTAATACAGCTTGATATCTGGTATTGAGATCCCACCTACTTTGTTCTTCTTTCTCATGATTGCTGTGGCTATTTGGGGTCTTTTTTTATTTCAGATGAATTTTTGGGAAGTTCGTTGTAGGTCTGTGAAATATGCCGTTGGTATTTTAATGGGGAGTGCATTGAATCTGTAGATAGATTGCTTTGGGTGGTATGGACATTTTGATGATGATGATTCTACCAATCCATGAACATGGTATGCTCTTCCATCTATTTATGTCTTCCTCTATCTTTTTTTTTCAGTGTCCTGTAGTTTTTTACATATAGGTCTTTTACCTCCTTAGTTAAGTTTATTCCTAGGTATCTTATTTTTTTTTGGTGCGATGATAAATGGGATTGCTTTTTTAGTCTCTCTTTCTATAAGTTCACTATTGGTGTAAAGAAATGCCATAGATTTCTTGGCATTAATTTTGTATCCTGCAACATTGCCAAATTCATTTATTAAGTCTAATAATTTTTTGATGGAGTCTTTAGGGTTTTCTATGTACAATATCATGTAATTTGCAAATAAAGACAGTTTTACTTCTTCTTTTCCAATTTGGATGCGTTTTATTTCTTCTTCTTGTATGATCGCAATGGCTAGTACTTCCAGCACTATGTTGAACAGGAGTGGTGAGAGTGGGCATCCCTGTCTTGTTCCTGTTCTTAGGGAAAATGGTTTTAGTTTTTGTCCATTGAGTATGATGTTGGCTGTGGGTTTTTCATATATGGCTTTTATTATGTTGAGGTATGATCCTTCTATTCCCACCTTGCTGAGTGTTTTGATCAAGAAGTGGTGTTGGATTTTGTCAAATGCTTTTTCTGCATCAATTGATATGATTATGTGATTTTTATCTCTCAATTTGTTTATGTGATGTATCACATTGATAGATTTGCAGATATTGTATCATCCTTGCATCCCTGGGATAAATCCTACTTGGTCATGGTGTATGAGCTTTCTGATGTACTGCTGGATCCGATTTGCTAGAATTTTGTTGAGGATTTTCAACAAAATGTTCATGAGGGATATTGGCCTATAATTCTCTTTCATTGTGTTGTCTTTATCTGGTTTTGGTATTAGTGTGATGTTGGCTTCATAGAATGAGCCTGGAAGTATTCCTTCCTCTTGAATTTTTTGAAATAGTCTGAGGAGGATAGGTTTTAGTTCTTCCTTGAATGTTTGGTATGACTCCCCTGTGAAGCCGTCTGGTCCCGGGCTTTAGTTTGCTGGGAGCTTTTTAATGACTGCTTCAATTTCTTCCATAGTTATCAGCCTATTGAGATTATTAGAATCTTTCCGATTGAGTTTGGAAGGTTGTATTTTTCCAGGAATAAGTCCATTTCCTCTAGGTTGTCTAGTTTGTTCGAATAGAGTTGTTCATAGTATTTTTTAACAATCCTTTGTATTTCTGTGGGGTCTGTTGTTATTTTACCACTCTCATTTCTGATTTTGTTTATTTGAGTCCTCTCTCTCTGCTTCTTGGTGAACTTGACTAGAGGTTCATCAATCTTGTTTATCCTTTCAAAGAACCAGCTCTTGGTTTCATTGATCTCTTGTATTGTGTTTTTTTTTTTGTCTCTATCATTTATTTCTGCTCTGATCTTTATTATCTCCTTCCTTCTGTTCACTCTGGGCTTTTCTTGTTGCTCTCTTTCTAATTCTTTGAGTTGTAGAGTAAGATGATTTACTACCATTTTTTCTTGTTTTTTGAGGTAGGCTTGTAGAGCTATAAACTTCCCTCTCAGGACTGCTTTCATTGTGTCCCATAGATTTTTGGATTGTTGTGTTTTTGTTGTCATTAGTTTCCAAGATGCTTTTAATTTCTTCTTTGATCTCTTTGGTAACCCAGTCATTATTTAATAGCATGCTATTCAGCTTCCAAGTGTTTGAA
Organism: Plecotus auritus; assembly: GCF_963455305.1. Classification (NCBI taxonomy): domain Eukaryota; kingdom Metazoa; phylum Chordata; class Mammalia; order Chiroptera; family Vespertilionidae; genus Plecotus; species Plecotus auritus. Next base: position 44,035,251 of record NC_137775.1, read on the forward strand.
TTTTTTGGAATGTTTTTATTGTAGTTTATTTCTAATTTTTTGGCATTGTGGTCTGAGAAGATGCTTAGTATGATTTCAATCTTCTTGAATTTGGGGAGACTTTGCTTGTGACCCAATATGTGTTCTATTTTTGAAAATGTCCCATGTGCACTTGAGAAGAACGTATAGTCTGTGGCTTTGGGGGGAAATGTTCTGAAGATGTCAGTTAAGTCCATCGGATCTAGCAAGTTATTTAGGATTGCTGTGTCTTTGCTGATTTTTTGTCTAGAGGATTTATCCAGTGATGTCAGTGGTGTATTAAAGTCTCCTACTATGATTGTATTGTTGTCGATCTCTCCCTTGATGTCTTCCAGGAGTTTTGTTATGTATTTGTGTGCTCCTGCATTGGGTGCATATATGTTTATCAGGGTTATATCCTCTTGTTGTATCAATCCCTTTAGTATTATGAAGTGGCCTTCCTTATCTCTTGTTATGGCATTTACTTTGAGGTTTATTTTGTCAGATGTAAGTATTGCTATCCAAGCTTTTTTTTTCATTTCCATTTGCCTGAAAGATATTTTTTCCATCCCTTCACTTTCAATCTGTGTGAGTCTCTTGTTCTGATGTAGGTCTCTTGTAAACAGCATATATATGGGTTGTGTTTTCTTATCCATTCAGCCACTCGATGTCTTTTGATTGGAGCATTTAGTCTGTTTACGTTTAAAATTATTACTGAAAGGTATTTGTTTGTAATCATATCTATTTTTGTGTCTGTGTTCCTTCTTACCTGTTTATTTCTTATTTTTACAGTATTCCCTTTAGCACTTCTTGCATTGCTGGTTTGGTGGTGATAAACTCCCTTAGCCTTTTTTTGTCTGCGAAGCTCCTGATTTCCCCTTCAATTTTGATTGATAGTCTTGCTGGATAGAGTATTCTTGGATTCATTCCTTTGCTTTGCAACGCTTTGTATACCTCCTTCCATTCCCTTCTAGCTTGATGTGTTTCTGTTGAGAAATCATTTGATAATCTGATGGGGGTTCCTTTGTAGGTAACTCTCTGTCTCTCTCTTGCTACCTTTAAAATTCTCTCTTTGTCGATGATATTTGCCATTGAAATTATGACGTGTCTTGGTGTGCGTCTTCTGGGGTTGATCCTGCTTGGGGACTCTCTGTATTTGTGTAACTTTTTTCTTCCCCATATCTGGGAAGTTTTCTGTCATTATTTCTTCAAATAGATTTTCTAATCCTTGCTGCTCTTCTTGTCCTTCTGGCAGCCCTATTATACGTATGTTACTTCGTTTCATGTTGTCCCAAAGCTCCCTTAGGCTTTCCTCCTGCTTTTTAATTTTTTTCTCCAATTGCTGTTCAGATTGAGCTTGTTTCTGTACCTGATCTTCTCACTCACTAATTCGGTCCTCTGCTTCTTCTAGTCTACTGTTGAAACTTTCCATGGTGTTTTTGATTGTAGCTATATCACTTTTCATTTCTTCCTTATTCTTGCATAGGTTGTTGATTTTCTCATCCACCCAATGTATAAATTCCACGACCATTACTCTGAACTCTTTTTCGGTCATGTTGCATGCTTCAATTTCACTAATTTCCTTTCTTGGCGATTCCTCATTTTCTTTCCTCTGGGGATTGTGTCATCTCCCCATTCTGACTATCACCAGAAGGTTCAAACTTCGAGTTGTGTGGACCTGGCCCATGTGCTGTGGGAACTTCACACCACCCGAGTTTCACTGAAGTGCTCTGACACTAGGACATGTGGCTGCCGTGGGTTGGTGGGAACCAGGCTTGCCCAGGGTCAGTGTTCCCAGGGTTCAGTGTGGTCTCATGTGCGCACCTAGAATCAGGGACCCTGTCTGCACCACACTGTTGGCGTGTGCCGAAAATGAGTCCCCTAGCGCATGCCAGGAGTCAGAGTTTCCCTGTGTCTGCACCAAGAATGGAGTATCAGAGTCTCTGTTGCCTCGTGCAGCTTCTCACTGAGAATCAGGGTCCCCGTGTGTGCATGCACCAAGAATTGGAGTCACTGGCTCTTACTGTGAATGCTCTGTGAGTCAGGGATCCCAGGCGCGCGCGGTAAGAAACGGAGTCAAGTCGGTGGTGCTCAGTGCTGCCTCTTACCAGGAGAATTTGGGTCCCGGTCACCATGGGGGACTGGGTTCCACAATAGCTCTGTGGCGTGTCTGCGCTGCGGAAAACTGACTTCTGTGTGCGCTTGCCCAGAATCAAAGTGAATCAAAGTCAGGTGGCACTGCCGCCCTGCGTGGGCTTCGGGTTTGTTCACCTGATTGTGTTGTGGGGAGCAGATTCCAGTCTCTCAGATTCCAGCAGCAGCGCTGTGGTCTGCATGCGCACTCTCAAGCTCAAATTCCCCATAGGGGAGCTTCGACCCACAAAGCTCAAATTCCCCGTAGGGGAGCTGTGTCCCATGCGCTGTCAAGCTCAATTTCCTGTAGGGGCACTGCAGCTTGAGCGAGGGGCGTGTCTATCAGTTACTATGGCGCTATTCACGAGCCTGCAGGGAGGGGGATAGGCTCTTCGGCTCACAGAAGTCTGCTGCCGGGAAGTCTGGATTCTTGTTGTCTGTTGGTCTGAAGCTGTGGTCGCAGTTCTCTGTCCCCAGTGGCTGCAGGTTCCTGGTTTGTGTCTGAGACCAGGATCCTAGTCTCAAGCAGCTCTGTTTCTCAAGATGGCTTGGTCTGCGTGCCCGCACCGGCCGCCCAGAAGTGTCCGCTTTGTGTGCGTGTCTCCGCAGTCTAAGACTGCCCGGTTTGGCAGTCCCTTGGAGGACCTGCAGAATCTAACTGTCCCTAGCTCATACACACACACACACCACACATCTACACTCTCCTCTATGGGTTCCCCACTCTCTCACACTCTCTCCCTCCCTACCTTCCTGCTGGTCGCCATCTTCCTGATGACCCCATATCGAATTCTGACTTTAAAATGACCTTAAAGATCTGGCCAATAGTCCTGTTTGATTGGCTAACAGATGGGCTGAATATATTTAGGTTGTGAAGAAATCAAGGAGCGATCACAGAGGTACAACTACCAAAAATCAGGCAATGAGCAAAAAAAGGCTATTATTCTTTAGGGTTTAAGTTGAACTAGAGGACTTATGGCAATATCAACTGTATCTAAATGTCATAGTCTTTAAATCACTGTTCTCATAAGACTGTAAAGAGCTAGGTTTATTTTAAATGGAAGACAATTGAACTGGACAGTGCAGCCTCAAAGTATACCTTCCTGGTCATAAATGTCTGGCCAATAGCACTGTGCATTGTGCTCACAAAGTTTCCATCCAGTATCTTCGAATGGCTTGAGAAGGTAACCTCAGTTCACCTGGAATAACTGATTTCCTCAATATGATTCTTTCAAACCCAGAGGGTTTCAATAAGGTTTTTTTTTTTTAAGTAAATCAGGTTTGTTAGTATTTATACTTTTATGTTAAGTTTAGGAGTAAATTTTACTCTCAATTGGGACAGTCTGTTGGTGCAAACACTTAATAATTTAATTTAAGACTTGAAATTTCTCTTAAATAACTGATGTTGATTTGGAAGTTTTGAACAATGTTTAAAATAACTCAGCTATTTGTATGTGTATAATATTCATTACAAAATACTTTTGAGGTGTTTAAAAATAAAACAGCAAAAAATGAAAGTGCACATTACATTAATAAATATTTAAATATCTAAGTACATTTATTTAAATAAATTTGTGAATGGCACTCATTGTTAAAATGTAATTTAAACTGTTGATTCATTCTCTCAGCAAATTATTTAATGAATATTTACTATGCATCATGCAACTTCCAAGATTTGGATATGCAGAAGGGAATAAAACAAGCCATTGTTTTAAAGGAGATTAACTTCTAGAGTGTGGAGATAGAATGAGAAACAGACAATGAATATTTATGAATATATATAATAGGTCAGGCAGACCTAAGTGCTTTGAAGGCAAAAGGCCAAGTAAGAATGAAGCACAGACGAGAATGGTGGAAATGGAAATGTGGGCTATTTTATACAGGGAAGGCTTCGTTGGTGAAATGATGTTTGATCAGAGATCTAACCTGAAAAAAATAAGCAGTGGTCATTTTTGGAGGAGTGAATTCCAGAAAATGGATAACGACAAGGAGGCCAGTGCTCTGGAGAAGAGTGATTTAAGGTGCAGGATATTAGGATATCAAGGGGGTAATAGAGCCCTGGATCACTAAACCTTTGTAGCTGATTTAAAGGAATTTGGATATTCCCTCTGAGTGAGATGAGGAGCCCTTGGAGGATTTTGTATAATGTAGTGACATGATTTATGTTTTAGAAAAATTGCCCTGGTTGCAGTGTCTCCACATGGTAGGGCAACAAAACTAGGAGAAGGACCAGTTAGGCTATGGCAGGAATCCAGGTGAGAGAGGTTGGTGGCTTCAAACAGTGCAATAGTGATGAAGGTGTCCAGATGATGAATATATTTCTAAAATGCAAGCAGAAAGATTTATGGAAGAATTAAATGTGGGATTTGAGGGAAAGAGGGGAGTTATAAATGATCCAAGTTCTGCTTGCATGTATAGCAGGATAAGACCTCACCAGATTTTCTGCTTGCAAACAAACAAACAACTATAAAAACTGGGACTCCTGCAAAAAAAATTATCTGAAGCTACTGGAGAGTGAAGAGAAGTAGATAGATTTTAGTGAGGAGTTGTGTGTGTGTGTGTGTGTGTGTGTGTGTGTTTGAGGAGGGGAGATTATCAACTACAGTGCTGTGTTCCCTCTGTGAGGCTTATAGTCTAGGGCTAAGTGCCCTCTGAGTGACACAGTAAATACTTATAGTGACACACTCTACCACATACAGTGGCAGTAGGGGCTCAGATAGAAAAAAAAGTCACCTGTCTTTCTGGCCTGGGAACCACAAAAGTGAAGCTGGAAAACCATGAATGTTGAAGAGTGTAGAAAATCCCAAAAGGTCGAGCTAAGGATAGTATCTTCAGACTCAGTTTACCTACATCTCTGACTTTCCTCTGACAGATGTATGTGCAGAACAGACTTGGAGCAGCTCAGATTAAAAACACACACAACATCAACAAACAACAAAATTAAAAACAACAACAACAACAAAATAAACTAAAGATCAAAGTGAGACTGGAGCTGTTGCTCAAGAAACAAGGTTGGAAATTCAAGTTCAGGTAGGAAAATACCTGCTAAAACATCATTTACCAGAAAAAAAAAAAAAAACCAGAAGAATTCAGATTCTTTCCAAATTAGCATTAATAATTTGAAGATAAACTCCAAAAGTACTCAACAACAAAGCACCAAGAAAATGGAACACACTTTCAAAACAAAATAAAATCTACTGAATTGACTCCAAAATCAACCTACTGTTGGAACTCACAAAGATTTTAGAAGGACTAAGATCCCTACTCCTTATGAAGTAAAATGAAACATGTTTTCAATGAATAAAATTATGGCAGAGAAATAGACACAATAAGGAAATAAAACATGGAATTTCTAGAACTTAATAAAATATCCTATATAATAAAAGCCTAATATGCTAAGTGTCTGGTCGTCCGTTCAACTAATCAAAGAGTAATATGCTAATGATATGCTAAGACTGCTCAACTGCTCGCTTTGACGTGCACTCACCACCAAGGGGCAGACGTTCTGACTGGTAGGTTAGCTTGCTGCTGGGGTCTGGCCGATCGGTACTGAGCGAGACGAGCCCTCCTGCGGTTCCTTCCCAGTTGGCCAACCTCCCACATCCCTCCTTGGCCCCGATCGTGCACCGGTGGGGTCCCTTGGGCTGGCCTGCACCCTCTAGTAATCTCCAACCCCTTAGGGGATGTCAGAGAGCCAGTTTTGGCCTGAACCTGCAGGCCAGGCTGAGGGTGCACGAATTCATACACTGGGCCTCTAGTCTAAAATAAAAATAGTAATTGGATGGACTTATGGCTGAATGAAGTAAGTGAACACAAAGACAGAGCAGTTGAAATTATCCAAGGTGAATAACATCTGTATGTGCTGCGACTGTCACAGACTGTGTCCATGTCTATGTGAGCCTGGGTGTGTGCGGTGAGTGTACAGCTGTCATGTTCACAGTTTGTGGGATACTGCTAGTGGTGCAGGTTATCATATAGGTCTCCAGGATTATTGAATAATAGATTATTCACAGATGAGGTGGTGGGAGGAGTTACACTGTTATGGAGAGCTCATGTTTAGAGTTCCTTCTACTATACACCTTGGTATACACCTCTCTACAAAAGATTTTCCTTTTTCCTTACATTTTGGATTCTGAGTTACCATTCTGCCTTTTCTCTTTTCTTATCTCAGTCCATATTAATTCTCATGGGGGAAACACTGGTCTGGCAAGTAGGCCTCAGAGAAGGGAATTAATGCTTTGCAATTAGGTCAGCAATTCCTTTGGATCCTTTTTTGAACTTTTGCGGAGGTTAGGGAGGGAAAATGGTCCTGGGGGTAAAAGAAGGTGAGAAGCAGTGGGGCAGGAAATTAATGGTCTTGAAGAGGAAGGTGCAGCTGAGTATAAGACCGCAATTGAAATGATTCACCATTTAAATGGGAAGGAGCGATAGAGACTTAGCTTCATCATTCCTTCAAGGTATAAGGAAGATAAGAGAAATCTCTATTTCAGTAGGAGAGCCCAAAGGATTCTGTCTGGTCCTCTCTCTGACATGCATAAGGGCTGTGCTTTCAGTTTACCACCATTGCTCTATGGGTCCAAGTTCCAGTTATCTCAGAGCTTTCTGTGAGTTCTAGCCAACTGAACTGAGGTTATCTACCCAGTGTGCTTCACATGCTATTGGTGGTGGTAATGTTGGGGGGATGTTGAATGAAGTCTAGTAGCACAGAGATGTAGCAAGTGTATGACTTACTAGCTTGGTTTTTTAAAGGTCTTTACTCAGTGGCTGAAGGTGGAAGAGGCTGGGCTTGTTTCTGTGCTACTCACAACCTTCTATCTAACTTGTTCCTGTTTCTGCTGTCTCTTGGATCCTCTTATCCTCAGTCTTCTATCTTCATTTGGAACTGAATAAGAATGCACTTGATTCTAATTCTTATATTACATTGAGTGTGCTTTTACTTTTATTGTGATCCATCCTTGAAAGCCATGGGAAAGTGAGTCATTTCTAACTGAAAGTGTTTGAACTTGAATCTTGTACAAGTAAAGAGGTTGAGCACAATAGGGCATGGGAATGCACATCACCTAATACTTCAAATTATCATCTAGCCATAAGAACAAAGATTAAATAAAAACACAGACAAATTGAGATAAAGAGAAAGGAAGTGTGGGTATTTAAGTGAGGTGATTGTTTTCAAAGATAAACTAGTCAAGGTTATACTAGTAGGTTGAGAATGGAGAAAGTAAAGGAGTTAAAATATTTCTCCTTTTGCAATGTTATGTATATAGAATCTCAAAATATTCCATTATTTGTGAGGATATCTAGTGAAAGAATTAAATATACACCTTCTTTCCAATAGATAATAAATCCATTATCTAGAACATCTGCAAAATAAAGAACATTTTCAGAGAATTATAATTCAAAAATGAGAAGGATGAGCTTACCTTCAGAGTTCAGTACTATTCTGAGTTGTAAAAGTGCTTTTTTTGAATCTCAGATGAAAAAAAATAAAGAGGTCTTGAAGTCATGCAGTTTAATTTGGATTCAGATTATAAATATATTTATGGTGTCTGGCCATCAGACTTAGTTAAAGAAACTCTTATTTGAAGTTGTTTTTCATGCTGTGACCAATAATATCTCCTTCTTCCCTTTCTCAATTATGCCACACTGCTCCATTGGTACTGTTAGGATGCCAGGATTCCACAGCAAGGTATTACTTAACATTAGAAGAAAAATTGTTTGGCTCTATAGCTTTAAAAGGACCGTGTGTCAGGATATTGTTCATGAAAAGAATTTTCCCATAGGGGAACCAGTTTTATAAGCAAAGAATGACCACAGGGAATAAATAGTCATTATATACAACATTTGAAGAACTTTAACAAAGTAATATTTTATACCGTAGAATATACCTCTTCCTAAAACTTGCTAAGAATGTCACAACCATTGATTTCTATAGACATCAAGGTTATAGAGTATCCTTGGCAACAACCTGTCCTTGGTGGGTGATTCTATTCCCCTTACTCTGTTGTTTTGCAGAGTAGGTGAGGGGCTTCAGGAAAAGCAGGTTTTAAGAGAAGGAAAAACATTTCCTTTCCTTATTGGACTTTTTTCTGAATTTTATTTTTAATACAGAATATTTTGTATGATACATGGATTATTTGATTGAAAGCCTCTACATTCTGGATATAGCTTCAGAAAATGCATTATTTATTCAACCATCTTCAAAAAAAGGTAGATAAAATACGGAAGGATCTCCAAGATACTTTTCAACTCTATGATGTTTGACTAGGGACACTCACCAAACAAGTTAGCTTTTGTGTATTTACCTCCCAGTTTGCTTTGTGTATTTACCTTGCAGAAAGAGGGTAGAGTGGGAGTAGAATTGTTTAAAATGAAGTCAGCTATCATTTGTCATAATGCTTAGTAGATTAGTCATATTTTGAGAATTGAATAACACTGATTGTAGTTGCTTGTTGCTGAGTTATTAGGACATATGGATGAGTAAGGAAGCATTGATTAAGATAATTTCTTCTTCTTTTTTTTTTAAATCTCACTGACATGCCTGCCAAGGAAAGTTGGCCATTTTCAATTGCAGTGTCTGCATATCCTAAAGCCACTACCATAAACATTGCAGAAGTTTACAAATGAATGTTTGCTGTCATGTAGATAAAATGGTAACTAAAATGTTTAGCTCCATAAGCATGTTAGATATCATGGACACATAATCATAGCCAGGGTCAGCAGTCTTTACAAGAGCAAAAATGGAGCATTTGTGTTTTTACCCAACCTTTTTTTTTTTTCTTGTGTAAAGCTTACTTATTTTTGCTTAAAAGGTTGTGTGAATAAAGCTGTGGTGCTTTATATTATTCTGTTTGTGTTCTGTAGATTCTGATGTTTGAGTAGCATAAACTTTAAAATAATTACAACTTTGAATGACATATGTAATTATTATATAAAGTAATAACATTTATCCTAGAAAGTGAATACAGTGGTATATAATTTAATATTTTGTTTCAAACTTTATAATGCCCAGATTATATAACTATGTTTAAAATATAATTCCTTTAACATTTTATATGCATTATCCAAGTCATATCTACATTTTTATATGCATTATCCAAGTCATATCTATATTAGTGTAAGTCAGTTATTCTTCTCCCTCAAATTTTGTAATTAGAGAAAAATACTTGTGATAATGTATTTTCTTGGAATTATATTTCCTTTAAAACATAGATTATAATTATCTTAAAACAATATTTCAAAAAACACTCCCTTGTTCATATAAAATATATATTTTTTTCTACTGTGAAATACTTCTAAATTCTGTTATGGAGCTCTAATGCTTTAAAATATCTACATGCAAATTGATATGTGATGTGGTTTGCTATGAAATGTGCTTTGGAGAAAACTAAGACTTCAAAGGCTTTTTCAAAATAAAAATGTCAAAATTCTCATTTGAAAAAGCTCCCTTGATTTTTCAGATAGAAATTTTTTTTTTTGCATTAACTGTGTATTTTTTGAAAACTGTATTTAAAAAGCTGGTAGTATTTAGGAAACAAGCATGTTTATTCTTTTTTTGTTATATTTTGTGAAGAATAAATACTTCAACATATTTTATTGAGTCTCATAATTTATGTCTAGGCAAGGGACAGAAACTAATTCTATTATTACCTCACTATTTCATGAAGACCTCATTAGAACTTTAATTCTAAGTTTTATAATTCATTGGTACATCATTGGAAAGTTTATATTAATTAGGGGTGAATCATCCTCTTATGGGAAAACTTGAGAAAAGCCTTGACTTCCAAGATGAAAGGGGCTAGTATCAGTATTTACTACTCCTTTTGTTAACACTAAGACTATATTTTAAATATAATACTTTTTTTTTAGAATTACCTTTCTTTTAAACCTATAAATCTCCTGTTATGTGACTACTTTTTGAGGAAAAGGACTTTGTCCAGGTTTTCTCTGTGGCTTTCTGGACACCATCTCTAAAGTGTGAACATAGTGAATAATTTCGATAATTATCTGCCGAAGGTATTAATTGGGATGATTTTAAGGTTTTTTTGTCTTCACTGTTTGCTTATGGGACAGATATTCTTCAGATTTTAAAAACTTTTTTTTTGTTTGTTTGGCTTCTTTTAATAAGCTTAGCTCTTTGATCGTAAGTTATACTTTTTTTTCACTTTTATATCCCTTCAAAGCAACAAGCATGGAGTAAGCCGTTTATAAATATTGTTGAATGAACATATATAAGGTTCTACTTTTGATAGAGATAAGGTTCATGGTTTCCTGAGGTATGTTCAATGGCAATCAAATTATACTAAACATGCCTCAAGACATAGCATTTATAATTCTGATACTTTGATATCTGGAAAAAAGTGCTACACAAGTTGACAAAAGGCAAAGTGAATAATCTTGCAAAGTTAGTCACAGTGCTGTAGTGAAATGTAATAAGCCCGTTAACCTGTTAATAAAGTAAAATCCAGCGGGATTTTTAAATGACACAAAAGACAACGGAAAAGTGGGATTTTTAAATGACACAAAAGACAACGGGAAAGTTATAGTCTGGTAATGACAGCTGGCAAACTTGACTTAAATGCTTTTAAGGACAAAATTGATAACATCCATGATTGGCTGCGGTTCAGCATCCGAATTCCAGTGTGCTGTCAACCGTGTATATTTACTATTGATTAACACTCTAGCTACATTCTTTTCAGACATTTGATGTAGAAAAGTTATTTTATTTTAGAGACAGCACCCATATAGCTTTCCTCCCCAGACCTGTGATAAAATACATAAAAATACAAAAAAAAAAGAATGAATATGTAGCCATTGATAAAATTAATGTAAGGAAACTGCTGTGGAATAAAGGCAAAACAATTAATTTTAGTAAAAATGAAGGAAATTATTTAAAAAGAATGTACATGCTATTGGGATAAGTACTGAATGTATATGCACAAATACTATGTGGCTCTCTAAATAATATTCACACACTTGGATCACATGCACAGAATCAAATGAATTCAGCATAAGTGATGATGTCTGTTCCACCTGAACTGCCTGAAGTTGTGCATTCTAACAATTTTGAGTATTAACTACTCAAATTTTGTTCATACCAAAAAAACCAACTAAACAAAACAGCTCTGTTCTCCAATATTCATAGAAATCTGGCCTCATTTTTAAGGGAGAATCAAACAGTTTTTTCACTTGATAGGCATTTATTGGATTGCTCATATATGCTTTATATTGCTTTAGGGAAAGAGTAGAATATGCAACAGACAAAAATCTTGTATTTATGAGCTTACATTCTATGGAGAGTGAAAAAACAAATTATAAGAAGAAAATATATGGTCACATTGTAAGAAGTACTTTGGAAAAACAAAGCAGTAAAGAGGGCCAGGACGGTAAGAGTGTGACCAAGAAAGCTTCACTGAGAATATTTGTGAGTAACAACCTAAAGAATGTGAGGTAGTGAGTCCTGGAGGACAAGGAAAAGCATCTTGGCAGCAGGAACATCTTCCAGAGATGATAGCCTGACAAGAAATTTTAAGGGCCGGTAAAGATGCTAGTGTGGTTTGGGCAAAGAGAGTCAAGGAAGCTTGGTTAGGGTAGGATGTCAGGTAATGGGGTTGAAGGGCAAATTATTAAGAGCCTTGTAGGGTACTATCAAGGTTGTTGGTCTTTACTGTGTGTGAGACGGGGGAACGACTGAAAGATTTTGAGCAGAAGAGTGATTTTTACATTTGGTTTCTAATTTAAATGAATCACTCTGTATTCTGTGCTGTGATCAAATTGTAGGAGTCAGGAATAGAAGCAGGGCAACAGTTAGATAATGGAGTGGTGCTCAAAATAAAATATGTAACCGCCGAGGCTTACCTAAAAACTTTGAAGCGCATAAGGCTTTAAAGGAATAAATTTCCAGGTCAACTAACTGCCTACAATTTAGCTGCCTGGTAATGAACCTGAGGTCAAGGCATTGTGCTTGTTCACCATTCTCTTCTCCTATCACTTTCAAAAGAAAGGCTTAGTTCTCAGTTTCTTCAAGATTATACTTACTGTGGTGCATGGCCCTAGCAGGTAAAAATGAAGGGACAATTTCAGATATTTAGATTTGACATTCTCACCTCTATTGCCAGAAAAACCACCATTCCTGTGGAAGATCCCTTTGAGAGCAAAAACAAAGTGAGAATAAGGAAAGTATCTTATTTCATTCTGTCACAGAATTATATTGAGCCTCTGTTTTATTCATTCATCTCTTCATCTGTTCATCTCTATAGCTATCATAAAATTTGGATGCAGCAAGATTGTTTCTACATGAATCTTTATTAAAATAATAATTTAAATTGAAAAATCAAGCCAGACCTTTTTTTTTGAACAGAAAATAAGTTTTTTTGGGGGGGAAACTTGTTTAATGAGAACTGATTTTCTTTTTTTTTAATATTTTTTAAAATATATTTTTATTGATTTCAGAGAGGAAGGGAGAGGGAGAGATAGAAACATCAGTGATGAGAGAGAATCATTGATCGGCTGCCTCCTGCACGCCCCCTACTGGGGATCAAGCCTGCAACCTGGACATGTGCCCTTGGTCAGAATCGAAGCTGCGACCCTTCAGTCCGCAGGCCAACGCTCTATCCACTGAGCCAAACTGGCCAGGGCAAGAACTGATTTTCTTAACTTCCTTAAACATTTTTTTATTTTTAATTTCTTTATTGATTACGGTGTTACATATGTGTCCTTATTCCCTCATTACCCCTCTTATCCCCCCTCATGCCCTCACCCCCCTGTTGTCTGTGTCCATTGGTTAGGCTTATATGCACGCATACAAGTCCTTTGGTTGATCTCTCCCCCTTACCCCCACCCTCTCCTACCTTCCCTTTGAGGTTTAATGGTCTGATCAATGTTTCTCTGTCTCTGAATCTATTTTTGTTCACCAGTTTATGTTGTTCATTATATTCCATAAATGAGTGAGATCATGATCTGCAGTTCTCTAGCTTTAGCAAAAAAGACTATTTTAGAACCTATGATAAGAAATATTTTATCTAAAGAATTGTTTTGCCTATGTTATTTAGAAAATATATTTTGATATTTTTCTTGTTATTTCTAACTAGAGGCCCAGTGCATGAAATTTGTGCACGGGGGGGGGGGGTGTCCCTCAGCCCAGCCTGCACCCTCTCTAATCTGTGACCCCTCGAGGGATGCCCAACTGCCCGTGTAGGCCCGATCCCGGTGGGCCCACAATCCAACTGCTCGCCTGCCTGCCTTCCTGATTGCCCCCAACTGCTTCTACCTGCCAGCCTGATCACCCCCTAACCCAGTGGTTGGCAAACTGTGGCTCACGAGCCACATGCAGCTCACGAGCCACAGTTTGCTGCTCTGTTGAATAATGAGTTTGCCGACCACGGCCCTAACCACTCCCCTGCCAGCCTGATTGATGCCTTAATGCTCCCTAACTGCCCTCCCCTGCCAGCCTGGTCACCCCTAACTGCCCTCCCCTGCAGTCTTGGTCCCCCCCCAACTTCCCTCCCTTGCAGGCCTGTTAACCCCCCCAACTGCCCTCCCCTGCAGGCCTGGGTCCCCCCCAACTGCTCTCCCCTGCAGGCCTGGGTCCCCCCCAACTGCCCTTCCCTGCAGGCCTGGTCACCCCCACCTTCCCTCTCCTGCAGGCCTGGTTCCCCCCAACTGCCCTCCCCTGCAGGCCTAGGTCCCCCCAACTGCTCTGCCCTGCTGGCCATCTTGTGGCGGCCATCTTGTGTCCACATGGGGGCAGCCATCTTGTGTGTTGGAGTGATGGTCAATTTGCATATTAATCTTTTGTTAGATAGGATTGTATCTTTCTAATGGTGGAATAAGAAGCTTCTAAGTCAAAGAGTAATAGACATGTTGAATAGCTATTTGGTGGATATTGGTAATGTGCCTTTGGCAGTATACGCTCCATAAGTTAGATATCTAATGACTCCAGTGATTAGCAAAAGAAGAGGAGGTTGATTATGGTGTGCTCAACAAAATTATATATGTATCAATTGATTATTAAATTTATTTTTAATGCAAGAACACTGTGGGTTTTTATCATAAAACTTGGATGACATTCAGGTAATTTAGTAACATTAAAAAATTTTATATTCCAATCTTTTTATGTGACTAATGTGTCTCAGTACGTGACAAAAATAAAAAAAATTTAAAATGAATGGCTGATAAACCTTGTCATTACACAATATAAAAGTTATATATTACACAGTATAAAAGGTTACAGAGAGTAATTGGGGGGAGAGCCCCCATCTATTGGATGAAGATAGACAGTTCCACTAAAATATGATATTTTTGCTTTTTCCTTAATAATCATGAAGTAGTTTAAAGTTTTTGTTTTCATCAATTATATTCCACTAATAGTTGGAAAGGTAACTTAATTCAAAATAACTTTTAAAATAATTTAGAATGTTACAGACACAGGAAATGAAACACAATCAAGTTATAAATATTTTTATTGCAGAGAAGTTTGTGATTAATAGAAGATTCTAAACCAACACTGTCCAATAGAAATGTATTCTAATAGAGATAAACATTGTGTGCCCACCCCCAAAGTCAAATCCCCTTTGTCACCATATATTTAACCTCCTTTACCCTTTACTACTTACTCAGCCCCCTTCCCCTCTGGTAATTGCCACACTGTTGTCTGTGTCTATGAGTTTTTACTTGTTTGTCTTGTTTGTTCATTTGTTTTCAGTTTTATATCCCACATATGTGTGAAATCATATGGTTCATGACTTCTTCTGTCTGACTGTGCTTTTCATGATATTCTTAAGATCCATCCATATTGTCTCAAGTGGCAGTATTTGATCTTTTATTATGGCTGAGTAGTATCTCATTATCTATGGAGGGACACTTTGGTTGTTTTCATGCTTTGGCCACTGTGAATAATGCAGCAATGAACATAGGGGTGCATATGTCTTTGCGAATAAGTGTTACCAATATTTTTTGGGTAGATACCCAGAAGAGGAGTTGCTCTGTCATATGGTAACTCCATTCTTAATTTTTTGAGGAACCTTTATACTGTTTTCCATAGTGGCTGTACTAGTTTACATTTCCACCAGCAGTGAATGAGGGTTCCTTTTTCTCCACAACTTCTCCAACACTTGTTATTACTTGTCTTGTTGGTAATAGCCATTCTAATAGGTTCTAAATAGAACCTCGTGTTGGTATCTCATTGTAGTTTTGATTTGCATTTCCCTAATAGCTAGTGAAGTTGAGCCTCTTTTCACATATCTGTTGGCTATTTGTGTGTCTTGGAGAACTGTTTGTTCAGGTCCTCTTCCCATTTATTATTTTTATTGTTTTGTAAGTTATACAAATTCTTTATATATTTTGGATATTAATCCAATTGGAACTGTTTTCAAATATATTCTCCCACTCATTTGATTGCCTTTTGTTTTGTTGACAGTTTCTTTTTCTGTGCAGAAGCATTTCAGTTTGTTATAGTCCCACTCATTCATTTTTTCTTTTACTTTTTTTGCCTTTGGGGTCAAATTCATAAAATTCTTTCTAAAAGCAAGGTCCATGAGTTTAGTTCCTATGTTTTCTTCTATGCAAAGTATTGTTTTAGATGTTATATTTAGGTGTTTCACTTATTTTGTGTTAATTTTTGTATATAGGGAAAAATATCAGTCTAGTTTTATTTTTTGCATGTGGCTTTCCAATTTATTTTTAAGCTTTGGGTCACTGTCTAATTTTTCAAGACAGAAAAATACATAGAAATGGTTGCTTTTCAACCTTGAATTTATTTCTAATGAAGGGCTCCTTGAATTCTCATTAGGAACATAAAATGTTTAGAGCCCACAGAGCACTATAAAGATTATTTTTTTAAAAATAGAACCTCACGCTGTACTGTGTTACCCTGGGAAGACTTACCAAAATTGTTACATCTCAATGCCATTGGGATCACTAACCATGTTTGAGGCTTGATAGCAAATTGTTAGTGATGGTTTGGCAGACTTCAATCTGTAATTGTAAGCATTTTCTCAAACATCATTAGGATTGCTTCCCTTTTATTTGGGACTATTTCTAAATTACAGTTTGGTGCTGTGCCTGTGTGATGTATATGTTTTAAACATTCAGTCCCTACCACAGTAAACTGGAGATGACATACATATCAGATCCTATTCAGCTTTGGCTTTCTACGGAGAGATGGCAGTTTAACTGATTTTAAATTGTGTTGCCATCCAATTTTTTTTTTTTTTTCCAGGTTGAGTGCTTGTAAGTCTGAGCTCCTTCTCACTAAAGCCTCGAAGGGAAATTTAGAGCAATTCATTTCTAGTGATTTCTGTTGATCTTCTATCTCCCTATGGAATTTTTGGTTTTGGAAGAAAGATATCTCTAGGTGGTAAAACTCTTATTTATCTTAGAGTAACTGAAATCTTAGTTTTTCCCCCTGTTGCCCTTCTGTGACATTTCCTCTGGATGAGTATCAAGTTTCAATGTATCCATTGTTCTCTTGCTTCAGGATTCTCAAGTCTTATATTGTGTTAAAGGAAGTCTTTAGACTTTTTGTAGTTGTAATTTATAGCCTTTGCTGAATTTTCTTTAATATTCACGTTTATTACTTCTAACAGGGCAGATCTTTTGCTTCGGGTGAACCGAAACTCTTGGAGCAAATTTCGTTTATATTGCTGCTATTGCCATTTATCTTTTAAACTTAGAATCAAATAATAATTGTATTTCTTAAATCTTTTATTTATAAAGTATATTAGATTTCATATAAAATAGAAGATTTTATGTTTGTTTGCTTGGGTGTGCCGCGCCAGCACAGCCAAGGGTTTGGCGAGCCTGAGGGAGGGCCGGCGAAGGATGAAGAAAAGACAGACAAAGAGAATAAGCTGGGTCTAGGTGGATCTTCTGTGCATGACCGAGACCACAGAACAGATCCAGACTGCAAGCTGATGCTTTGTTTTATAGTCAGAGGTAAACAAGGTAATTTACAATGTTCTTGTAAGTTTCACTTGTTTTGGCAGCACTTGCCGCACCTCCCACAGCCCATTAGCTACCCAGGAAAGATCTAGGGAGCAGTCACAAGATCAAGCTTAATTATGCTAAGAGGGCTGTGCCCTCTAAGCTGGGGCGTGTATGTGGCTTTGCCAACAGGTCAGTCTGAGGCTTAACCCTGTAACCGCTCCCTACACTTGGGGTAGTTTGTCAGGATGAAATGAATGAAATTTGATATTCCTTAGGGATGAGATTTATTGAGATTGGGTATATGTATTGTGAAAAACACTCAGGTATGACTGTCAGTCCATTGCCTGCCATGTGCAAATAAAGCCTCACGTGGAGCTTTTACTAGAGACTTTTGGGCCCTAAATTTTGCATATTTTAAACTTTTTATAAGACCTCTGATGTTTTATTTTTGCCTCAATATGCAACATTTCTAGTAGAGGCAAAATCTACTGGTGTTTTTTCTTGTAACACATTCTTAGACATTTAAATTTTAGTTTGTTCTGAGGACATTTTTCTCTCCACTTATTTTTATTTCCCATTTAACTGTCTTCATATAACTTGCTCATTTATACTGTCACACACACATATGCAAGCTGTGGCAAAAGTAGGTCTACAGTTGTTTATATGTTAAATAATACAAGAATAAATTGTTACATATACTCACAACTATAAACCTACTTTTGACCCACCTTGTATATTTCCTCTGAGTAAATAAATAATAAAAATATTATTCAATACATGTTGCTGTATATAAAATGATATATAGCCTCTATAAACCTACAAAGTTACAATTTGAAATTAATGGATAGATTTAAAAAACGTATTAGCTACAATCCTTGAAGATTTAGTTATACCCTGTGAAAAATGATGACATTGTCCAAGAACCCAGAATGAAGTGTGTGCGTGAGTGTGTGTGTGTTTGGCAGGGGAGGATGGAGAGAGTGAAATATGTCTGTCCTTAGTAACCATATAAAGATTGAGTACTCTGGCCAGGCTATCAATTCTTAGTTTTATATCATAGTTTATTCATGTGAGGGGTAAAATAAATATTGGAATGTGTTGTTTTTAATCTTTCATCTTTTAAATAATATTTTGCTAGAGTGATTTCTAGACAAGATTTTTTTTTGTTATTTATTGCCTTTTGGTTCCTTTTATGGTAGTTATGGGGTTTCCTATAGAATCACATGGATATAGGATTTCTTTAGGTCATACTAGTATAAAAGTTTAGTTTCAATCATGTATGATGTAGTCCACAATGTTATATAGATCAGGGGTGGGGAACATCCAGCCCAAGGGCCATATAAGGCCCATAAAACCATTTGGTCTGGCCCTGCCAAGGCATTAGGGGTGAGTCAATTAAATGTTTGATCAAATATAGCAAGCTAATTTTTAAGCTGATAATGTTGTATGGCCACAAATGATGTTATAAATATCTGAATGTTCCTTGGAAGAAAAAAGATTCTCCCTGATATAGATTTGCCAATGTATCATTTTGTGTGCTCATTCACCTATTTCACATTTCTCACCATAATTCTCACTAAACTCAATCTAGAGGAAAATACCATCAGATGAACTGATGGACCTGTTTGCTATCAGATTATTTATATAATACTAGAGGCCCGGTGCATAAAATTCAAGCACTGGGGTGGGTCCCTCAGCCCAGCCTGCCCCCTCTCACAGTCTGGGAGCCCTCAGGGGATGTCCTACTGACGGCTTAGGGCCTAAGCCGCAGTCTGGCCTCCCTCTGTGGGAGGTGACCAGGGGCTGATTGGGATGGAGTGGGCAGCAAGTGGCTGGCCCTGCCCCCAGTTGCGCCACGGCCACTGGTGGCCTCCCTCTGCAGGAGGCAATCCCAGCAGACATATCTGGGGATGATTCTGGGCAGCCCTGCACCGAATTGCCCTGTTGCTACTGCCACCCGTGGCCTCGCTCTGTGGGAGGTGACCAGGTGGGTGATCAGGCGATGGTGCTAGCCCCCATCGCTCCACTGTTACTGGTTGCCACCACCCCCCCCCCCACCCCATCGCCATCCCCTCCCTCTGCCTGATGGCATGCGCCTTGGCTGGCCTGATGACACCTGCTCGCCGGCCCTGCCCCCCACTGACTGGTTGTTCCGCCGTTCAGTCAATTTGCATGTTACACTTTTATTATATAGGATTGCTTTACTTGGAGGGAGATTTATCCAAAATGAGCTCTAGAAGGAGTGTTTTTCAAGGTGTGGTCCTACATTTTAATAGGCAACCCAGATAATTGTTATGCATTGTATTATTTGAGAGGATCTCTTTTGAAGTGTGACACTACAGTAAAGAGACATTGGCTCATTAAAATTATGCCTCTGACATGACCATATTCAGTATCTGATTTTTATTGTTAAAAATTGAGCACCCACTATCTCTTTATCAATCTATATAGGCTCATAATGTTTCCACATCTTGAAAGTCCCCATACTCACAGAGCACTGAATGACTTCGATAAGTATTTTTAAGGGATCATGCAGGAGAGCCAATTTAGGTGATAGGAATGTGTAGTAGATAGATAATATCCTAGATTAGGAGAAAAGATGGCACATTAGCCTTACATGGTGGTGGCTGAAGGCAGAAAAACAAATGTTGCAGCAAAGAAAGAGCACTAAGTCTGTCTTCTGTCCTAATTGTTTGGCTATTGCTGAACTAAGCAAGCTCCCTTACACTGTTCCTTTTCCTCGATACCTTCTCCCAATTATTAGAATCACCAATTCAACAAAGTTGCCCAAACTGGAAAGCCTGGGCTAATATCACTTGCTTTGTTTGCTTTCATCCCTGTGTAATCAGCCAAATAGTTCTGTCAGGTTTCCTCATAAATATGTCTCTGTTCCACTGCCTCTGTCTAGTCCTAGTTCCCAACATCAGTCTCTCTTTTCCTTGGGCCCAAAAACACTGCAGCTGTCTAAATTGATCCTTCCCACAGCCACCAGAATGGTTCACTTAAAATGAAAGCAAGACCAGGATGCTCCCATGCTTGTCATTCTTCACTTCTGACTTCCGCAGCGCCGGCCGCCGTGGACCCAGGCCTGACTGCCGCCCCAGGACCCCCTGCCCCCCTGCCTGTGTCTGCTCCGGGGCTGCCCAAGCTGGTGTGGCAGCATGGCAGCTTGGGCAGGACCCCTATCTCTGTCTCCGTCTCTGCTCCGGGCCTCACCTGTGTGCACAGCCTCCTCCTGACTGGTCATGATTGTTATGGCCTAATTTGCATATTACCTCTTTATATAGATAGATAGATAGATAGATAGATAGGTAGATAGATAGATAAGGCAGAATGATTGGTATGTATAATAACTCAAAAGTTCTTTAGAACAAAGTTTTTAGTGATAGCCTTTAGATATCATGCTTATTCCAATATTAACATTTTTTAAAATTGATAATGGCCTTGAAATTAAAAAAAAAAATCTCTTATAATTATACAGGCAATTCACCAAATTGGGATTGGAGTGGCTATTTTAAAAATCAAATTTACCCATAGAGGGAAAGTGATTTATTTCACTTAAGATTATTAAGAGGTAACTTAGAAAAAAATCTTCCAAAATATTTTAAGCAATGTGACAAATGAAATATCAATACCATTTGTAAAAGTGCAGTATAAGATAAAAGTCTCCAAACACCCATATACACATGCATGTGTGTGTGCTCACATCTCCTGCAATTATAGTCCACCATCATCTGAATACCAAAAGAATGGTGAAATCAACACATCATAAAGGTAGAGGTGCCTTTTTAGGAGAACTTTCAATGGAACATCATTACAAAGGAAGTTTCACTTACAGAATTATTTTAGAAAGACCAAGAAGAATGCTGAAGTCTCTATTTGTTTATTGACCTAATTATAATCTATATATATAAAAGCCTAAGCAACCAAACAACTGGATGGCCAGTCGCTATGATGCACACTGACCACCAGGGGGAAGACGCTCAACACAGGATCTGCCCTCTGGTGGTCAGTGTGCTCCCATAGCAGGAGCACTGCTCAGCTGATCAATGGGCACCAGATGCTGGGCTCATGGCTGGTGAGTGCAGCTGCAGCAGCATGAGCCTCTCCTGCCTCTGTGGCAGCAATACCGAGCAGCAGCGGCTGCAGGTGCGGTGGGGCCGGGATAAGTGGGAGTGGTGGACCTGGGCTCAGGTGCCAGACCTGGGCTCGGGCTCCTTCCCATCTGCCTGCTGCTTTGCGCACTACTACATCCCTTGGGGGATTTTGGACTGCCAGTTTTGGCCTGATTCCTGAGGGGTCCCGGATTGCAAGGAGGTGCAGGCCAGGCTGAGGGACCCCACCAGTGCAGGAATCCATGCACCGGGCCTCTAGTCTATAAATATAAAAGGCTAAGTGACCGTTCGACCATCCAACTGGTAACTATGATGCGCACTGACCACCAGGGGCCTGACGCTCAACATAGGAGCTGCCGAGCTGCAGTGACTTGGCAACGGCGGTTCTTGGGTGATGCACCCTGGAACCAGAGAGGAGGGAGCCCAATTCTGGGCTGCGTCACCTGAGAACTGCCCTCTCACAATCCGGGACCCCTCAGGGAATGTCAGAGAGCTGGTTTCAGCCCAATCCCTGCAGGCCAGGCCAAGGGACCCCACCTGACGGAGGGACTCCGCTCACTCTGCAGACGCCCTTCGAGTCGTGGCACCACCCCAGGTGCAGACAGCTGGGAAGGGACCAAAGGAGGTTGGCTCTAGGGCATGTCCGGCCTGTCTTGCCCAGTCCCGCCCCACCGGTCACCTTCTAATTAATTTCCTTTCAATGTGCACAAATCCATGCACCGGGGCACTAGTTTGTTATAAAAACCAACATGTGGCTCTGTAAGAAGATGTTTTCTCTTGGGAGACTGTTGATCCATTTTATCAACTAATGTAAAAGTATTGTTGATCTCAGATGAGGTTGGGAGCTGAGAGCTGTGATAGCCCAGTGATTATATTCATTTTTTTTCTTTTTTATGTAAAACCAAAAGGTTACACGTATTTACTTTTTTCAATTTCTTCTCTGATTCTTTATAATTAATTTAATTACCTTTTGCTGCATAGTTATTACCAAATATTATGTTGTGCAATTAAAAGTTATATTTGTAAGATTTTATTTGTAAATGACATTAACAGCCAGTCACTGTTAAATTTATTGAATTTTTTACTCAAAGTGAACAAAGTTTTTTAGAATTCATTGATTGAATAACTGTAAACCACCCAAGGTGACAGACATATTTTGTGAGCATGACATTTATTTGGAGTTGTATGTTTTGGACTGTAAATAAAATGCTCAGCCCAATGTGTGGCTAGTAACAACTAATACTACTAAAGTGTGGCTGTTTTTATAGTTCTTAATAAGGGATGCTTTCAAAAGCATGCATTCAGATAGTTGTAAGCCAGATTTAAATAATCTTACCTAATAAAAGAGAAACATGCAAATTAACCATCACTCCGCTACGCCCACAGCCAATCAGAGTGAGTATGCAAATTAAACCAACAAAGATGGAGGTTAATTTGCATAAGCAGGCGTGGAGTGGAGCAGAGTGAAGCCTGCTATGAGGGGAAGGGGGGTGGCGGAGGGAGCGACTGTAGTGGTGCTTCAGACAGAAGCGAGGACTTGCGGCTCCAGGCTGCCCAGGAGCGAGGAGGTGCCGGCTTCTGGGCAGCCAGGGAGTGGGAACTTGCCGGCTCCCAGGCGGCTGGGAGTGAAGCCAGGGGAAGGAAGGCCTATTCTTGCATGAATATCATGCAACGGGCCTCCAGTTATGACATAAAAAGACTAATTGACTGCACTACTATATGCATTTCATTGAATTCCAAGTCCCAGTCATCTATTTCTTCCTCTGTGAACACTTTTATGAAGGTTCTCTTGTTATACTTTAGTGTCTTGTGTTCTCTCCTGTGCACATAAATAACTCACTGTAATTATTGGTGTGTATGCCATCTCCATTGGCCATGTATTGAGGGAGTAGGTGATTTTTTTTCCTATTGTATTTCTAGCACTTAGCATCTATACACAGCCTTGAGTATAGTAGGTATTCCATAAATATTTGCTAAGTGAGTAGATGGGTAGCTGAAATGCATTTCAAGTTCTTTTACTAAACTATACCTTTGCCAAAAATTGAAAATGCACATTCAGAACAATTCTATCTAATAAAGAGGGAATATGCAAATTGACTGTAACTCCACGACAAAGATGGAGGCACCCACAGCCAATAAGGAGGGAATATGCAAATTGATGCAACAAAGATGGTGGTGGCTGGGCCAGGAAGCTTGCAACGAGGCAAGTGGATGAGCAGCATGATGACACCATCAGCAGCCCATGCCAACTGTCCACTGCTGCGACAGCGGCGCGGGGCCCTCACTGGCCAGGGGCAGCAGCGAGGTGGGCAGCGATGCAGGCACCAGCAGTCTCACAGCAGTGGCCATGCCTTTGGGGAGAAGTGTGGCCGATGACAGGTTGTAGGACTCAGAGGAACCCAGGGTAAGTGTCCCCACGCCTATGCCAAGCTGCGGAGGCTGGGGGCGGGGGGTGTGGTGGGGTTGGGCTGCATTTGGGGAACACCCCAGAGGTTGGGGTGGCTGGGCCCATGGGGGGTGGCTGGGCCCATGGAGGGCGGTCGTGGCCAGGTCAGGGCAGCCGCGGCGTGGAGCTGGAGGCATGGGAGCCGGGTGCCTGCCCTGCCAGAGCTGCACGCTGTCTCCGCCATCGCTGCCTCCACTGCTGGAGCCACTGTTGCTGCTGGAACAGCCGCCAGGAGCTCAGCATGTTTCTGAGTGTGCTGAGCCCGCATCCCAGGCACCCAACACCCACCCCACCCTGCTCCCACTCCCCAAAGCCAACCTCCTGAGCCTCACGTCAGACTCCTGCAGCCAATCCGGGCAAAGACACGCCCCTAGCTGTCTCCCCCTACCCCCTACCCCACACCCCAACTCCCCACATCCTCCCCGCATCCACAGTTCAGAGGCTCTGGGGAGTCTGCTGCAGATCTTCCAGCCAGTGGCTCCCGGGCACACGCCAGTGCCTGTAAGCGCACCCCTTTCTGCACCTGCTGGTTCCGGCATCCCATTTTCCCAAGCTCCCTGTGGTGTCTGGCTCTCACCCGAGTCCCTGCAGACTCCTGAGACCCCCACTCTCTCCTGCACCCTCACTCTCTCTTGCATTCCGTTCCTTTCTGCACTTCTTTTGCCTCCTGCATTTATCTCCCTCCTGTGCCCCCACTCCCCTGGCTCCACATCTACCTCCAGTGCCCAGATTTCCAGCCAGGCAAGCCTGTGCTCCCTTTCGTGGAGAGGGAACCTCGATGTTCTCTAAGCACCCGAGAGCTTTGGACAGCCTGTCCACCAGGGTTGGAGGAATTTAGCTGAGAGATTGTTCCTCAGGTCGGGCAGCCTAGTGGAGTGAGTGTAAAACCCTTTTCCCTTCTAGCGGGTACCCAGTCAGCCTGTGCCCTTCCAGCTCCGGGAATTGAAAGTGGGTGTTCTTGGTTAGAGGAAACTTTCCAACTGAGTGCCTGGCTAAAGCAAACCGCGCATGTGTCAGGATTGCTCTCTGGGTGCTGTTCTTGCCAGGAGCTTGCGTCCCACTGCAGTAGATGCAGCAAGGAAGCAATGGTTAGTGCATCTGAAAGCTAACGCTGAGGACCTGTAGGAAAAACACACACTCTCCAGTCCCAGCTGGCGAATCTGAGTATGATGCAACCATGTGTGACTGCACGACCAAGGGAGAGGCTTAAGGAAAAGCAAACATTTAAGCATAGAGTAAATGACACTGCCACCAAGAAAGAGCACACTTAATTACACTTTGGACTTTTCACAGTCAGTAAGGACACCTGTATTTTGTGCTTTATGATTCACATGATCTGATCATTTGAGTTGAACCAATACAAACAAAAAGGCACTGTTGGTTTTGGTTGAAGTAATGAACTGAGATTTCAGATTTCTTGGTTGTTTTCTCCTTTTTCCTAAGTTCCCAGATTCTCAAAATTCTAGGATTAGTTTTGGGAGGGATGAAAGAAGAAAATATGTAAATACTCAGGAGGATTAAAATCAGATAGCAGTTGAGATTATAGCCATGGTTTTTGAGTTGGCAAATGAATTGGTTTGAAATTTGTGAGCCTGGCTGGGTGCAGAATGCTTACGTCGTTGCAGGCTGGGCTGAGGGACCCCCCCACCATGCACGAATTTCATGCACCGGGCCTCTAGTCTACACTAATAAAAGAGAAACATGCACATTGACCAACACTCCACTATGCCCACCAGCCAATCAGGAGCAAGTATGCAAATTAACCCAACAAAGGTGGTGCTGCTGGAGTGTCCGGGCCTGTCAGCCTGGCTGGGGGCTGTGGGAGCCGAGCGGCAAGGCTGGATCCGCTGCCAGAGGGGGTGAATCCAGCCTTGCCACTCCACTGCTGCTGGAGTGTCTGGGCCTGTCTGCCTGGCCAGGGGCCACGGGGGCCTTGACGCTCCGCCACTTCTGGAGTGTCCGGGCCTGTCGGCCTGGCTGGGGGCCACGGGAGCCCAGTGGCGAGGCTGGATCTGCCGCCATTGGAGTGTCTGGGCCTGTCAGCCCCTCCATGAGGCTGGATGCTGTGTCCAGGGGCCACATGCAATAGTTCCCTCAGGAGTTCAACAGGGAGACCAGGAGTTCGATCACTTGCTATGATGTGTGCTGTCCACCAGGGGGCGGCGCGGAATAAAGGAAGATCCCAGCTGGCAGCCGGGGAAGGGAGGCCCCAGCCAGCAGCTGGCAGCTGTGGAAGGGAGGCCCCGGCCGGCAGCCAGAAGGCCCCGATCAGCTCTGATCGTCGGCCATGCCTAGGGACCCTACCCGTGCACGAATTTCGTGCACCAGGCCTCCAGTAATCAATAATGCCCGGAAAAGATCAAGAACAATAAGGGATCTCCTCAACTACTATTCAGATTTTCAGATGGAATTTTTCATAAATATAGCATCTAACTGAAATTACTGATATCAGTTTTCCTCTCCTGAGAAGGCTTGTACACAAGTCAGTGACAAAAATAAAAGGTAAATTCCCAGAAGTGGCAGAAATAGTTCCAGGTATTTATAAAGCAGAAGACTATTCCAGGTTAGTACATCAGTCCCCTTCCCCATTCCTTGTATGGATATTAGATGTTTTCTCAATCATACAGAAAATACATACTTTCAGGTAAACTATTTAATTCCACAGAAATTCTAGAATTGTCACTGAGAGGAAATAAGGACAATGATTCTTTTTCCCCACACATTGAAGAAAGACCTTTGTTACCTCCCTCAGATTTTTCTATTCTGTTTCTTTTGGAAAAAGTTGGTTTGTCTGAAGTAATCATTGTGATTTATAATTTTTCTTAATTAACAAAAAAGTCTCAGTATTTTTGAATTTATACTCCGAAATAGTGGTCCTCAAACATTATCATGCATTCAGATCACCATTGTGTCTTGTTAAGATGCAGATTCTGCCTGGCTGGTGTGGTTCAGTGGTTGAGCATCAACCTATGAACCAGGAGGTCACAATTCGATTCCGGTCAGGGCACATGCCTAGGTTGCGGGCTCAATCCCCGGTGGGAGGCATGCAAGGAGGCAGCCTATCAATGATTCTCTCTCAGCATTGATGTTTCTATCTCTCTCCCATTCCCTTCCTCTCTGAAATCAATAAAATATATTTTTCTTTCAAAAAGATGCCAATTCTGATCCAGTAGGTCTGCATTGTGGCATGAGGTTCTGCATTTCTAATGGGCTCCCAGGTGACCATACTTTGAGTAGATACTAAAACTACCCAACATATTTGTGGAATAGTAGACATAGCAGACAGGTAGAGAGTCATACTCATATTCTAGTTTGCTAAGACCCCAGGATAATTCCCTGACAACATGGTTTGCTGCTTGCCTTTCTCCTGTTTCTTCATTGTGTCTGCTTGTTGAATCATTTTATTAGCAGAATTTGTACTCTTTAATTCAACCTGCTCTATCAATTGCAAAGAATCCATAAGCAACATGATGTCAGGTCAGAACTTCAGACCTCTGGGACATATAAAACCTAACAGCCAATAACTATGTATTACAAATAACTACAAATAAATTAACTCTTGGTTTAAAAGTGCATGAATTCCTTTTTGACATGGGAATGGTTTACTTGTGTGCTCAAGCTAATAGTTATGGAAAGCGGTTGAATAACACTTTTTGTAATCTATGTCTGAGCTAACTTTAAGCAGTATTATAAGGCTTTGGTCTGTACCAGTGGTCGGCAAACTGCGGCTCATGAGCCACATGCAGCTCGCGAACCGCGGTTTGCCGCTCTGTTGACTAATGAGTTTGCCCACCACTGACCTAGACTCTCGATTCCAATAATTAGAGGCTGTTGTTATTCCTTGTGATTAAGACCCTATCCCAGTGGTCGGCAAACTCATTAGTCAACAGAGCCGCAGTTTGCCGACCACTGGTCTATACTATAACCAAAGTCTTGTATTTTAGAGTTGGAAGTCTCTCTCATTAAAAACTTGTTTGCATTCTAGAATTCAGCTGAAATAAAAGCAATACAGTAGGTCCTCAGGTTACGTTGGAGACCCATTCCTATGGTGACGTAATGCGATTTTGGCCATAAGTCAGAACCCACTTACATAAGCGTCACTCACATGGAGCACATACACAGCAGTAATGAAGTGAAACAGTAAAAAAAAAATTTAAAAGAAAGATAACAATTCCTGACCTTCACTTGTGGTAAATAAATAATAAAAAGCATAAAACACATATGTGCATACGTCGAAATGACGGAACTGTTTTTTTTTTTTTTAATATATAAATGGAGATGGCAACGTAACCACGAAATGAGGTACGTGGAGTCCGACGTAACCCGAGGACTGCCTGTACAAGGTACATTGGGCAAAAAATGTCAAAGATACCAGTTGGGTAAGATTCTTGTAGCTCAGTAGGACATAAATGTGTGTTAGGTTAGTTTTCTCCTTTGTTTTCAGGGAATAGCATCTCTCTGTGATTTGTGGAAACAATATTTTGCAAGATGGAGGAGAGGAATTAGTCATTGTGCAGAATGATGCAAACACACATGTAATGTAAAGTAGGTTATGAAAGACTGAGAAAAATATTTTCCTACCAGTGAGGGCTCATATCTCAGGACTGTGTTTATGCCCAGGCAGGCATGTGTACCAGACCTGTGCCTACTAATCTGTCATAAAATACAAGTAATTTCTGATTTTAAAAAAGTCAGAGAACAAGAGTTAGAGTTATATTTATAAGTTTAAGACCCTTTTTTTGAGGTTTGGTCTTAAGAATTCTATTGTTGTAAATACAAATCCCTTTCAAATGTGACAAAGTTTTGAGTTCTTTCCTCTGGTCCCTGGGGGTTGGGCACCATAGTAGTACTGATTAATAACCATAGCATTTAAGTCTTTTCTAGAGCTTCTTTCTGGAAGATACCTGATAAGTATTCATGAATCAAAAAGACAAGTGGTGGATGAATGCTCTCTAATTCATGTTTATCAAGAAGAATAATTACTACATTTTACATATCTGTGTTGGGATAATGTATGCATGCATAAAAATAAACACAGTTTCAGTTCAATGAAATTTTCTCAAGAATGATTTTGAGACTGTAAGCCAGGCTTTTGCCTATTATTAACCAAAAGACGTCATTAGGTAACAGGGAAGAAAAATTTGAAAGTACATTTTGTAAAAAGAAATGCTTTCATTACAATGAATGGTTTTTCACAGTTGTTCAACCAGATGGGAGAAATAGTTTTCCATTATACCTGCAAGTATCTGTTCAGAAAAGTACAGAAAACGCTTATATTGCAAAACTTTCTGTTAAGAACTGATGTGATTAAAAGTTGGTATTTTGTGTGCATGTGGGTGGCACTGTGAACATCATTTCATTATTGGTATAGTGATATACTTTGGGAGAGTAAGCTTTTATTTTCCTTATAATCTTCAAACTGAAGTCATATCTCTATCCTGAACTTCAAATGCAAGTCAAACTTTCCCTTTGAAATAGGTACTGAAGCTTTTTGCCCTATTCTCAGGAATGAGTAATGCAATTAGACTCTTCCCCCAAATTTGCTAGTGTCTTTAAGTGATGGACTAGAAAAATTGCTAGAAAAATTGCAATCAGAGAGAATAATAAAACTAGCCTACACTTTTACTAACGATGTACTAGTGGAAATATTTTCTTTTGTTATATATGTTGGAGAACACCTTATTTACCCTTACCTAAAGTGATGTATTGTTATTTGTGATGATGTGATTGTTTTAACACCCCTTCCCATGTCTATTTGTATGCATACAATTCCTCAAATCATACCGTATTTTTTTCAGGTTTTGTTGGATGTTTCCTTTTTACTTTTAAGCATATGTAGTATATCTAAATGACACTATTATAGTTCCTTAGAAGTTCTTTAGGGTTATAAATCTATAGATAATTTACATCAAAACTCTATGTAGCAGGACACCTTTATTTTTATAATCTAAATGACACCTTTAGACATATACATAAATAACAGGTGGGTGACTTCCACCCAATGTGTCTGTCTCTTCAGCTAACTTCTGCTTAGTCTGTCTCAGTGGTGTCAGACCCATTCCCCATCCTGCTCCTGTGTTGCCTGCTCCAAATTTCGTGTGGATATGGGGATATTAGAAGAAGATCAAATAGCAGATTGGGCAGGTTGCCAGTGCAACTGTAAATGGAGATGACCAAAGTGAAGGAGGGCTAAAGGTGGGTGAGAGGCAATCAAACTGAACTGCATTGACCCTGTAGTACAGAGGCATGGATATGAAATGCACAGATCACTTTAGTTTGCTTCATACACCCATTTTCTAGTCTGTTAGAAAATGATGACTAGTTCTGATACAAAAACGTGCTTTCCAAGCCTGAGCTTTATAAACCTTTCATCAGACCTGGTAGAATTCAGTAAATGAAAGGAGGGGCAGTACTGTGTTAGAAAATGATCTGAAAAACCCTTTAAAATATCTGCTGCGCATGACATTACGGAAGCAGGTGAAAGTGAGGAATTAGTAGTTGAAGTCAGGAATATTTAGGTGAAAGGATGACTGGATCGGTGGCGTAAGCTTACTGGAGAGTTTGAAATATGTGCAGCTCAGCACTAGCTTGGTAGCATGCAGGGAAGGGAAGGAAGGGGCTGAGTTGAGGAGTAAGGGATTGCACAGGAAAGAGGATAGTGATGGGAACTGGGATTTTAGTTCGAGGAATGAAGTAAAATTTATCCATCAAGTTTTAAAGGGATTCTGGCAAATTCAAATCAGATACAGACTGAAGTAGATCATCCAAGGCTTCAGGTCATGTCTGGTATAGGGATACAGAAAAGAAATAATGGAATCTTCAAGCCCATTGAAGTATTCTGGAGAAATAAGGCAGAGAATAATAGAGTCTAGCCCGTGGAAAACGGGCTAGTGGAAATGAAATGTGAAAATGTGTTCTAATCAGACAAGAATGCAAGGCAAGCCATCAGTCTCGAGTAATCTCTTTGTACCTAAGAAGTTAAGGGGTAAGTGGTAAGTCATGTAGCATGGTCTTCTTATGTAGGTAATAAGGGGCTCTAGTGTCCTTAGTGTGTCTGAAACACTTCTCAAGTCACCTCTAGTGCCTGGACCTGCCACGAACATTTCTGAGACACAGCTCAACAGTGATATTACTCATTAGTTTCAGGGTAGGGTGAAGCGTGTGCAAATATGTAGTGTGCCAGGCATGTAATTGGGATGGGTGTGGGGTGGGTATGGATTGCATTGAGAGACTGTATTCTGCACAAAGTCATCCTATATAATAAAGAGCTAACATGCTAATGGCTGTGACACCCTCACGCCATAACCACCAATCAGCAGGAGGTTGCGTGCGCCTGAGGAACAGGGTGGAGCCACAGACAGGGCAGAAGCAGGGAGGAGCCTGGAGGAGGCAGGGCCATCCCATGGTGGGGAGGGCAGGGATGGGAGCTCGTAGCACCTCCCTCACCAGTCCTTTGCCATCCACCACTCGCACTCAGCGCGCCCGCCACCCACTTGCCTGGGGAAAGAGCGCAGCGTGCATGACGCCAGGAAGCAGCGCTCAAAATTCTGCAGCAGGCACAAGGCTTCCATGCTCTCCTCTGGTGCCATGATGCGGCAGAACTGCTGTGTTGCTCCAGAGATGGGGCAGAAGCAGGGAGGCGCCTGGAGGAGGCGGGACCAGCCTGAGGCGACTTGCGGGACCAAGGGCAGGGCTTGAAGTGGCCAGAGAAGGCTGGAGGAGTCATCGGCAGGGCCAGGCGCGCTTGAGCTCTGGGTGGAGAGGTTAAGGTGTCAAGGCAGGGCGGTGGGCAGGGCGCACACGGGTGGGCGGGGCCACGCGATTTCAAGCACTGGGCTTCTAGTATTTTATAAATTAATCAGTAACAATAGTTCAGTAAGTATTCTCAAGTTGAAAATTTTAGAGTAGACCTTCCTGGTTTCCTCCTATAACCCTAATTTGGTGCCAGTATTATCTATATAAAGCCCATATAAAAGCGCAATATGCTAATTAGACCGGACATCCTTCTGGACGTCCTTCCAGATGAAGAAGGGGCTGGGAGGGAAGCCCGGGTCCCGGATGCCTGCTGGTGGCCAGAGGGAAGCCTGGGTCCTGAGTGCCAGAAGGAAGCTGGTGCCAGCAGCTGGGTAAAGGAAGGCCTACTCTTGCATGAATTTCGTGCATCAGGCCTCTAGTTAAATTATAAAATACAAAACTAAAGTAGGTAATGAGAAGATCTAGTATAATGTGATAACTTGTAATTAAGCAGTAGACAGCTTGGGTTTCATCTTTAATTCAACCAGTTCTGCTCAATATTCAGATGATGCTGATCTGAATATTGCCAGGCAGGTATTCAGATCAGTATCATCACAATTTTTATTTCATCTGAGGCATTAAGACTGATTGTTATCATTGGAAGTGGGGTATCCCCTTCCCTATGAATTCTGGGGATGGGTCCTTACAATATCTTGAGAAAAAGAATTTTAGGTGAAAGGATGGGCTGGATCTGTGGTGTAAGTTTACAGGAGGGTTTGAAATATGTGCAGCTCAGCACTAGCTTGGTAACATTCAGGGAAGGAAGGAGCTGAGTTGAAGGAGCCTGCACAGGATGATGAGTGATTTTTTTCTTGCATGGAATTACATCCCTGGGTTTCCCTGTGTTTCCAAAGTCCAATTTCCCTTAATCCAATCCCATAAGAAGTACAGATGGGGATTCAGTTGAACTAAAAGCAAAGCCAATGTCCAGAGTTTCTGTTCCATGTTGGAATTGGGCCCAGTACAGCTTTAGGCTAGTTGAATTCCATTAGTCCTTTGTGTGTGGGGTCCACATGGATATGGGCCAAGTGGACTAATGCAGGGAAACTAAGAGAGTGCACCCCATGCAACAAGAGTCCCAAGAGAACCAAGAGCCGGGGTGTTATCTGCATCTAGAAGGGTTCAGGAATCTGGAGAAGGGACTGCAAGTAAATTAATAAAGAGGCTAGACAGGAAATATAAATTTGGAAGGCATTTTGGGGGAGCCAGAGGAGGGTTAGTTCTAGTAACTAAGTTCTTCGAATCTCTGGACCCCTAGCTTTTTATTAACACACTAGAGGCCCAGTGCACAAAATTTGTGCATGGATAGGGTCCCTAGTGGCTGCTGGCCAGGGCCTCCCTCCCCCTGGCTGCCTGCCACTGCTGGGGGGAGGGACCATGGGCGGTTGGCCAGCCAGCCCCGCCCCCCCAGTCAAACTCCAGGTCCAGGGGACAATTTGCATATTAGGCTTTTATTATATAGGATTTTTCCCTATAGCAAAGCAGATATACAGATCAAAGGTAAAGTTTGGTAAACAATAAGATCCGGTTGGGGGAACTGCCCTCAGCTGTCTGGCAGCAGGCAATAATATATGCAGATCTTCAGGTTTGGGGAAATGCTTTCAGCTATTCCAGCAGCAGGTAATACAATTCAGCTCTGCTGAAGCCCCAAGGTTCATCAACCTTTTGATGGACTTCTTGCATTTATGACCTGCTGGAATTAGCCTCCAGCAACCAAGAGTAACCAAGAATATAAAAGCACACCAAGAGAGCGAGTTCCCTTGTTTAGGGACTTAAGTATCCCAAATCTTCCCATGCTTGTGGTAGCCATGCCCATTTTAGCCAAGGACCTCTGTTCTCAGGTGTGACTGACAGAAAGTACTTTCACTAGTCCCCTGCTAACTTCACTGGGCATGCATCTAATCTACCCCCTGTTCAGTTACTTCCCCTAGCAATTTGGGGAAAATAGACAGGTGGCCTCCTGTGGAGTGTTAAACTGCAGCTTCTTGGCAAAACTTCACAAATGACATGCCTGTAATATTTGGCCTTCCCTTTGCTTCTTTCCTATTATTAATAACGGGGTTAATTACAATGGTATCATGATGATAAGAGGTAAATAATTATTATAAGGAAACATCAAACCAAGCTTCTATGATTATTATGGTCATTTAAAAGTCTGTTAGTAATACTTTAAACAATAAAAAAATAATAAAGTATATTCATATAACACTTGAAAAAAAGTCTGTTAAATACTATGGATAAGCAAAACTCTTTGAATTCTAGTTCTCATGGTATATGTAAATATTTAAATGGGTTAAAATGGAGAATAGCAGCAAGGGAATTACCCTTCCTTAAATTTCCATGTACCTGTGAATGGAGTTGTCATTCATGTCAGAGAAAACCATGATTCTTGGTTGAGGCATTCTGGAGAAAGTCGGGCAAGTGATGGGAACTGGAAATTCAGTGAAAAAAAAAACAAAAAACCTTTTTCTACAAAATGATGAAGAGCTTTGCTTTTCTTCATTCTCTTTGGATGCCCCAGAGTTAACTCTGAAGTTCAATAGGTATTTTTTAAGTTGCCTTAAATGTTTCAATCATTGCATTGTTCTCTTTTCCTAAGAGAAGATGCTGACTCTATCTCACCCCACTGTATATATTTTTAATGTGGAAGAAAGTTTTTGCAAAAGAATCATTTGTGAACCAAAGAAGGGCAGAGTATAATTTTTTTTAATTTTATTGATTTTTGCTTTTTAATTACATTTGACATACAATATTATGTTAGTTTAAGATGCACAACATAGCAATTAGACATTTATATAACTTATGAAGTGATCAGCCTAAGTCTAGTACCCATTAGACACTATACATCAAGCATGTCAAACTCAAAGGCTAACACGGGCCAAATAAGCAAGGTTTAAATTTATGTGGGCCACAAAAAACTAAAAGCTTCAATTTTTATAGAAACATAGGTTTATTTTGATAGAGACATGCTGAAAACCAAGGGCTGAAATAAATGAGTAATTGTTAACATAAAATAATAGAACATTTTAATAAAAAATAATATTTTTTTCTTGAACATTTACTTACTAGACACTGAATAACTGCACAAATTAATAAGCATAATGCAAATATACTTTGCTTGTTCTCTGAAAGCAAACTATTTCCTGTTGCACACACCAAACAAGTCAGTATAAGACTAATGACATGGCAATTGGCTGCTAAAATATTTGTTGCTAGTATTAGTGGAGAGAAATGGTGTAAGGGAAATGAATGCAACATGATTATAGTAATCAGTTACTAGTGAGTGTTGCAGTTCGTTATTAATAATTACATATAACAGGATATTGTAAAAATTAAGTTATGAAATTTTTATTAAAATGTTTCTTACATACCGTTATATTGGCTGGGCCACAAAAGTATTTGTTGTGGGCCATATGCAGCCCACGAGCCACGAGTTTGACATGCTTGCCATACATAGTTATTTCAATATTATTGACTGTCTTCCCTATATTGTACTTTACATTCTTGTAACTGGAAATTTGTACATCTTAATCCCTTCCTCCTTTTCACCCATCCCTCCACCACTCCTCTCATCTGGCAACCATCAAAATATTCTCTATATCTGTGAGTTTGTTCCTATTTTGTTTATTCATTTATTTTGTTAGAGTCCACATAGGAGTTAAATCATATGGTATTTGTCTTTCTCTAATTACATTTATCATCTCCTCTAGATCCATTCATTTTGTTGCAAATGGCAAGATTTCATTTTTTATGGCAGAGTAATATTCCATCTTCTTCATTCACTTGTGATGCACTCGGGTAGCTTCCATGTCTTGGCTATTGTAAATAACACTGCAGTGAACATAGGGGAGAATATGTCTTTTTTAATTAGTGTTTTGGTTTTCTTTGGATAAATACCCAGAAGTGGAGTTGCTGAGTCATATCATAGTTTTATTTCTAATTTTTTAAGGATCCTCCATACTGTTTTCCATAGTAGCTTCACCAATTTATAATCCTATCAATGGTGATGAGGGTTCCCTTTTCTCCATATCCTTGCCTTTTCTCCACATCTTTGCCAACACTTTGTTGACTTATTGATGATAGCCATTCTGACGGGTGTGAGGTGATATCTCATGGTGGTTTAAATTTGCATTTCTCTGATGATTAGTGACATTGAGCATCTTTTCATATGTCTATTGGCCACTTTTATGTCCTCTGTAGAAATGTCTATTTAGGTCCTTAGGCAGATATAATTTGATGGTAGGACCTTGCATACAATCACCCTTAAGTCAGAGGAATTCTGTAGGCTGGTTTCAATGGACTGTGCATGTTCATTGATGTTGAGAGACCATTAGAGTTTGCGCATTAGATACTGCAAAGATTCCACAAGTTCTGATGTTTTTGAAAGGACTCACCAAATCCAACAGAGCATACCCACATAAGGCACTTATTTACAGGCAAATAACCCAGTGCAGCAAGAGAAAAAGTGAAGGCAAACACTGGGGGTCTGAAAGACATCCGAGTGCAAGCTTTGCAGGGTCCTATTTACCCAAGGACACACTTTGTCTCTAAATTAAACCACTAAGTTCTGTTGAGGAAACATGGCTTTGGGAGAGTTCAAGGCAGAAGTTCCCAGTGGGGGCATTTATGTCAAACCAAGCTGGTTAAAAAGATAACAGCAGGTAAAAACCATTTACTGAACTAACTGGCCGTAGGTGGCTTCCAGGGGAGTTTGGGACTTCACACTGCATATCATAAATCCCATTGCATCTATCTGGGTCAAAGGTCAAAGCGGACCTGAAGAGTCCCCAATGATGAGGATAGACCTTTCCCGATTCGTTTGCAAATTATACAGCATAAATCATATCCTATAATAATGGAGATTATGTTCTATGTAGATGCTTATTTGTGTTTCCCAGGAAGAGACATTTGAATATGTATTGAAATAAATAGGGCTAAATTCTCCCAGGAAAGAAAATATTAGTATCCATAAAATTCTAGAGCTGAAAACTGAGGGGAATTAGAACTTGAGTCAGCTGTATTTAACGTCAGTGTTTTCCACACTAATCTCTACTTGAACTCCTTTTAGTGCAGAATAAATGTACTTTTCTTTTAAGCACAAAACTGATGTGTCAGATAGGCCCCTGTTGGAAACCTAGAAAGAAACCTTTACCACATCAATACTCAAAAGGCATAAAAAGTCATTTACAGAAAAAGACACATTTCATTTAAAAATTAATAGTATCATATTTATATTAGTAAAAATGCATCATATTAATAACATTTCATTCTTAAGATTTAAGAAAGATTCACTGTTGCAAAGATGGTGAATATGTGAAACAGGTAGTTTGTTTTCAGTGATATCAAATTATTCCCCACCCCCCCCTTCCTTCCTCAGGAGCCACTGCCATCAGGACAGGACTGCTCTCAGGGCCTCTTTTGAGGAGGAAAGGAATCTGGTAGCACTGTTTATATAAAGGCGTGAGGCACTTCACTTGTTACTTTTCCAAGGATATTTGTGTTTTAAAATAGGGACTCATGAGGAAAATGTACCATAAAGCCAGGGATTTCTGGCAGAAACAGTGGGCACAATATGTAACAGAATGAATCTCTGGATGGCGTTTTTCCTCGGGCCCCTAACTTACACTATTACCTATTCCAGTTACTTCTATGATGAATGATAGTGCCTTGAATATCCTGAAGTAGAACTGTGGTCTCCTAAGGCCCAATCAAGTTGACCTGGGACAAAGGCCTTAATTCTCATCGAAAATGAATTGATCTCCTACTCCAAAAAATAAATAAAATAAAAAATGCTAATACTGAAATTTTTTCTTGAGAAAAAAATGATTAAAATGTATCTTTGATTTTTATTTTCTAAAATTTCATTCATGGCCCTATCAACATTTTGAAAAAGGTACATATTTTTTAAAAACTTAATAGAATGAGATAATAGAGTTTTAAAGTTATATTTTACGCCAAGATAAAGTTGTTTGGGCATTTTAGTTTTCTCTAGAACTTTTGAAGAAATCAACTCTTAGAGATTTTTATGCTGTGAAAAATAATGGCCTCACGTAAACCTGGGGCATAGTTAATTTCTGAAATACAAACGGTTTATTTTTAGCATGGAGAGGTCTTGTCATTGAGTTACAATCCTGAAAACAGGGGAAGAGAACAAAATAAACTGTCCAGAATAGTTATCATCAACATGTGTATTTGGGGTAATGACATGAGCATTTTTACTTCTGATTATGTTGCTTTTCTACATCCCACTCAGCTTTTTCTGGACAAATAAATGGTCTGTTTAGAATCACATCACATTCAAAATGGATGAGATCGTGAGATCATGTTTTGACCAGCCCTCCAGTTTAGAAAATTCAAACTCTCACTAAGGAGCCCACTGAAAAGAAAATAAACATTTCTACAAAGGCATATTTTCCTTGGATTGATTTGAAGAGCAAATCAATAACACAGAGCAAAAGCAAATTGTGAGAAGGGGCAAAATGATTGTCTTAAATCTATAGTTAAAACACCTGACTACTTCAAAATGGGCGGGTCATTTTCACGATCCTGGTGAGGCCAGATCCTTAGCCAAATGGTAATTTTGGAACTGTTCATCCTGGGGATGAGGGTGGGAATGAGGACCTAACTGCTTGTGCATTTGTGCCTTGGGCTAAAGTAATATAGACATGATCATTTAGCTTCTGTGTGAAAGCAAAGGTTGCCATTCTCCGGGATAAAATAAAAACACTCTGGTCCTGCCAGTTTATTCAAACTACACTAATGATATTGTCAGCCTTGATGCTATTTGCTATTGTTCATACATTTTTTCTAATTGCGTTACCTGAAAGCAAATCACTGCTAAGCAAGAGCTGTGATTATTCTGTCTAATGATCCCAGATCTCTGCAGTACTTTTATATTGAAATTTAGTTTATATATTTCTGCTGTTGTTGAATTCAGGTTTAGGATATGAGTTCAATTCATAGTTTTATCAATTTTCATGTCAGACAGGAGAAATTCTGAACTGGTGATCACATTGGATACATTTTGATTGGCCACTTTAAAAGTTGTTTTAGGCCCAGCCAGCATGGCTCAGTGTTTGAGCATCGACCAACGAATCAGGAAGTCACGGTTAGATTCTGAGTCAGGGCATATGCCCTGATTGCAGGCTCAGTCTCCAGTGTGGAGTATGCAGGAGGCAGCCAGTCAATGATATGCTCTCATCATTGATGTTTCTCTTCCTCTCCCCCTCTCCGTCCCCCTCCCCCTCCCCTCCACTCCCCCTCCCCCTCTCCCCCTCTTCCACTTTCCCCTCCCCCTCCCCCTCCCCCTCCCCCTCTCCCTCTCTCAGGGAAAAAATGTTTTAGTTTGTTGCCAAGGCTTACATATTGGAAGACTTCAGTTAAAAATATGTTCTTCTGACTTTGAATTTTCAAGTCCTGGCAGCACAGGGCTCCAGTTCCTGCATAGTCACAGGCAGCCATCGCTGGGCAGCCGCTGTCTCTTACAGTCTGAACAGTTGCACTCCACATTGCCACACTCATTTCAC
This sequence comes from Plecotus auritus, assembly GCF_963455305.1. Lineage (NCBI taxonomy): Eukaryota > Metazoa > Chordata > Mammalia > Chiroptera > Vespertilionidae > Plecotus > Plecotus auritus. The sequence goes on from NC_137775.1 coordinate 44,074,181, forward strand.
TATGCATTGCAAATTCCTGTCTCTGTGGGCACCTACTACAGATGACCACAAGCAGCTCAGATATTATCTATTTCTCTGCATGCAGATAATTTATTTTTTATTTTTAGAGGTATTGACGACCAGGACATTGACACTGAGTTTACATTTTTACATTCTCTATGGTCAAGGTCTGGCCTAGTTGCTATAGCATCTCTATAATGAATGAGTCCATGTATCACAATATGCATGTCTGCCCAACCTAGACATTTGTTTTCTGAGCCACTGGGTAAGATGAGAAGAGTGTGTTACTAATATTATACTGCCTCATTTGTGGATGATGAGTATGTCAGACGTCCCCAAGAACCCCATCAGATTTGGTGATTTGCAAGGAAGACTCGTAGGACATGTAGTCATACTCATGGCTTAGATATTACAGCAAAAGGATAGATGGCAAAATTAACAAAAGAAAAAGGCAAATGGGACAAAGTGTGGAGAAAACTACTATAGGCTTCAAAGAGTCCTGTCTCTGTGGAGTCATAACAGACGTGCTTAATTCCTCCAGCACCAGATTGTGACCACACATGTAAAATGTTGTCTATCTGGAAAGCTCATGAGAGACTTAAGGCCCAGGATTTTTATTGGGGATTGGTTGCAGGCACCCTCTGCTGCCTGTACTAAAATTTCAGACTTCCAGAAGGAAAGCAGGCATTTAGCATAAACCACATTGTTTGCACAACCTAGACACATAAACCAACCACTACCAGTTGGGAAACAGGGGGAACACACCTAAAATCCAAGTTCTCTGATCAGATGTCAGCCAAGGGCCAACTTTGTGAGTAGGCCTTTCTATAGACAGATTAATTGACTTATTCACATCATTCATCAACTCATATTAGGCACAATTTCTTTGGGATATAAGATCACTGCTTTCATGTAAATGAAAAGGTTGCAGTGAGTATAGAGACATTAAACAAAAGACTTAATAAGTAAACTATACAGTGTGTTAGAAGATCAGATTGTTGTAGGGGAAAAAATGTAAAGCAATGTAAGGACAGCCAGAGTTTGTGCTTGTGTTGGGGTGGGAATATTTGGTGTAGGTCTTATCGAGAGGATGGGAATTGAGCCAAGAATCTAAGTAGGTTAGGGACATAGATAAATATATGGGCAGAGCATTCCAGGAAGACCAACAAGATAGAACCAAAGCTCTCAGGTGGGAGAGGAACTGACATCATAAATAGCAAGGAGACCAATAGGGCTGGAGCAGAGTGAGCAAGGAGAGGAAGGGTTGGAAGCGGGGGAGGCAATGGAGGGCAGAAGAAGTAGGACATGAATCCATTATAAAAATTTGTGCTTTCACTACAAAAAAATGGGGAGTCATTACTTCTTTGAGCAAACAAGTGATATAATTCTGTATAGCACATACAGAACATGTAAAAACCATAAGTGCATAAATCACTGAATTTTTACAAAGGAAACTCACCAATGTAATTTGCATTATAAGAAATACACTGTTACTAGTACCCTTAATCCTTCCCTTCTTCTACTTACCAGTCACTACTTCCCACCAAGGAAAATCTCTGACTTCTAACACAAAAGATCAGCTTTATGGTAAAAAGTCATAAATTATGTAGTCTTTTGTATCTAGCATACTTTTTAACACTTGTGAATTGTAGTTGCACTTCTTATTAATGACTAGTATATATGATGCCACACTTTTTCCTGTTGATAAATATTTGATTTGTTTCCATTTTTAGACTATTATAGTGCTCCTATGAACATTCCTGTACATTTTTCCAATGTGTGTATTAAGCATTTTTTATTTAACATACACTTAGGAGTGGAGTTACAGGGTCACAGAGTATACTTATGTTCAAGTTTAGTGGATACTACTTAAGGGTTTACCAAGGTGATATTAATTTACATGTCCATCAGCTAGATTTGTATTCTAATTGTTCCATAACCTTACCAATACTTGGAACTATCTTTATTTTACATTTTAGCCATTCTGGTGCATGTGGAATGAAATTGCATTGTGATTTTTACTGTCCTTTATTTGTTTGCTAGGAATTTGAGGGCCTATTATAAATTTAATAGTTATTTAGATGTCTTCTTTTGTGAAGTACCTGTTTAAGTTTTTTTGTCCATTTCTTAAAATTGGTTTCTTTCCCATACTGACTTACAGAAATTACTTTTATATTCTAGATATGAATCTGTGGTAGGCAGGTTAATGGCCTCTAAAAATATCTGTATCTCAATCCTTGTCACATATGAATATGTTCCCTCCCATGACAAAGAGACTTTATAGATGTGATTAAAGGTAAGGGACTTGAGATGGAGAGACTATCCTGCTGGGCCCAAACCAATCATGACTTTCAAAGTGGAAGAGGAAGGCAGAAGGAGGGTCAGGGAGATATGAAATGAAAGGGACTTGACCTTCCCGTGCTGGCTTTGAAGATGGAAGAAGGGACCATTAGCCAAGGAACTATCAGCCTTAAAAGCTGGGAGTGGCTTTCAGCTAACAGCCAGGAAAATGAGGACTTGGATCCTACAATCACAAGCAACTGAATTTTTCCAACAACACAAATTAGCAAGAAAATGAATCCTCCCTTAGGGCCTCCAGAAAGAGACACAGTCTAGCTAATAGCCTGCAGCTTACTAGTAAACAATAAACATATTATCTTATAGTTCTGTAGGTCATGCACACAGCTCTCACTGGGCTAACTTTTTAGTTATAGAAATAGAAAACTAATATAAGTCCATTGTGTTATATATTTATTGCAAACATCCCCTAGTTTTTTACTTATTTTTTCACTGTTTTAATGATGTGATTTTAAGAGAAGTTCTTAATTTTTTTAAATAGAGTACTCCTGAATGCCAGAACCTGCCAAATTCCCTCCATCTTTATTAATGTAAAATTGACATATAACATTGTATAAGTTTAAGGTATTTAACGTGATTGAGGTTAGTTAACACATCTATCACCTTATATAGTTACCATTTCTTGTGTGGTGAGAACATTTAAGACAACTCTCCTAGCAACTTTCCAGTATATAACATTGTATTGTTAACTGTAGTTACCATGTTGTACATTAGATCTCCAGAACACATTCTTCTTATAAATGGAAGTTACACCTTTTGATCACCAACATCCATTGCCCCACAACCCCACCAATCTATTCTCTCTTTAGATTGGCAACCACCAATGTACTTTGTTTCTTTGAGTTTGGTTTTTAGATTCCATATATGAGATCATATGGTATGTCTTTTTCTGACATATTTCACTTAGCATAGTGACCTCCAGGTTCATCTATGTTGTTACAAATGGCAGGATTTTCTGTTTTTAATGCCTAAATAATAACCTGTTGTAAACATATACCATATTTTCTTTATCCATCAATGGACACTTAGGCTGTTTATATGTCTTGGCTATATTAAATAATGCTGCAAGAGAGAAATTTTTAAGAATTAAAGTTAGTGCTTTTTATGCCCTGCTTAAGAAAATTTTTGTTATAAAAATATTATCTCATCTTTCCTCCTTATATCTATATAGTTTTTAACTATTATATTTGTTTTAATAATGGAGTTTAGTACCAACATAAAAAAGACCTAAATCTGAGTCCTGTAGCCTTCCAAAGAGAGATTTATGGGGAGGATATAGGACAAGCAGGGAAATATTTTTGAATCCACGTTAAGAAAGTGTATAAAGAATTTGGGAGATACTAAATTTGTCAAATGCTGATGCTATGCTGAATAAAATGAGGATGGAGATTGGCTATTGGATTTAGCAACATGGAGATCATTGAACAACTTTATAAGAAGCAGTTTTAGTGGAGAGGTAGAGAGCAAAGCCAGATTGTAGAATGGGAACAAAAGGAATTGAATATATTGAGTATAGGCAATTTTTGAGTCATTTTGCTCCAAACCTAAGAAAACATGGTGATGGGGATAGTGAGATTAAAACATATTTTTTAAGATGGGAGAAATAGCAGTATGTTTGTGTGTTCAAGGGCATGACCAAGTAAAAGAAAAAAGAATGATGTAGTAGAAGATTGAGGGGAAAGTTGCTGAAGTATGTTCTTGTGTTAGTAAGGAGGCAAGGGATCTAGTAATTCTCCTCTTTCTCTCCTACCTTTGTGTGCAGTGAACATCCTTATAACTATGTCTATAACAGCTCTGCTTTCAGAATACCATTATGAAATGATTGATAATTACTGTTGGAACTACTATAGTATGTATTTTTCAGAGGAAATTAAAGAATATTCTAAAATCGCACTCCTTTGGTCCAGTAACATCAAAATTCAGAATATAGAGTAATAAAGTAAGAGATAAGTAAAATAAATACTTGAGGAGCAAATGAATATTACTAAGCTCAGGTATTTTAACTCAGAGGATATTAATATCATTACCCAGGTTATTATATAAACTAAAGGAGTAGATTTACAAGCCAAACACAGTGACAGCAGGGAAGTGACAGAAATCAACAGAGGGACTAGACAAAACAAATTATGGAAAACTAGAAAATCTTTTTCTAAAAAGATTGAGCATACATATAATTTAGCAAATAGTTCTTATCACATTAACTTGGTTTCAGATAATATAGAGGCAAATAGCCCTACAAACCCCAACGTTTCTGAAGTTGCCATACTTTTCCAATAGTTGTTCCTAATGAACATTTATCAATATATAATAATGCAGATTTTCAGTTGAAAATTTTCCACTTGAAAATTTCCATTGTGCAACACCTTAAAAACATATTTGTGCCTAAAGGTGTTAAGAGTAGTGACTTGAAAATGCTTTTTAATAGTTTAATTGACAGACTTTGTTTCCTGTCATTCCTGATAAATGAAGCATTAATGCCTGCGTATAGGTAAATATATTAAGATCTGATCATCTAACATAACTAGACAAACATATTAAGATGTGTGTTTCAAAAACATTGAAAAACAAGCATATTGACCATGGGATGGTAGAATCTGAAGAGTCAGAAATGACCTTAGAGTTTATCTGATCAGTATTGTATCTGCTTAAATGTGCAAAGCTGACAATAAAGGGATAGATTTACAGTTGTGCGTACATGAATTAGAGTTTATTCTTATAGTATTATTCATTAATTATTGTATTATTTTCCATACAAACAACTATAAATCTACTTTTGCCAACTCCTGTATATTATAATCGGCATATATTTTTTTATACTTCTAAATCTCCATTTATATTTCTCATTGTTTATTCAGAAGTGCTACCTTTTACCCATATATTTATAGTTGTCATGCATAAAATATTTTCAGACCACCAATTATCTATAGTTATCAAGGAACTGACTTTGAAGTTCTGTCCTATAATTATCTACACTAACAAAAGAGTAAGAAGCAAATTGACCATACCTTTGTGACATCCACTAGCCAATCAGGAGTGATTATGCAAATTAACCCAACAAAGATGGAAGGGTAATTTGCATATGCAGGTGCTGAGTGGCCGGGGGCTGGGCGGGACGCAGGCGTTCGGCCCAGCCCCAGCCACTCCAGGCCTCTGGGCAGCATGGGAAGGCAGAAAGGCAGCTCCGGGCCAGAGCAAAAAGGCAGCTCCAGCCAGAGTGAAGGCGGTGCCGGCAGCCAGGGGAAGGAAGGCCCATTCTTGCATGAATCTTCATGTATCGGGCCTCTGGTCTATATATATAAAAGCCTAAGCAACCATTATGACCGAATGACCAGAAAGACTGGTTGACCACTCACTATGATATGCACTGACCACCAGGGGGCAGACACTCAATGCAGGAGCTGCCCCCTAGTGGTCAGTGCGCTCCCACAGCCAACCTCCCATGGCCCCTCCTCCCCGCAGTCCCTCCCTGCAGCCAGCCAACCTCCTGCGGTCCTTCCTCCTGCTGGCCGGCCCCCACATTGGCCTCGATCGCCGGCCAGGCCGAAGGACCCTATCTGTGCATGAATTCGTGTACCGGGCCTCTAGTGATTTTGATAATTGGAAAGGGAAACTCAAAAAGCCTAAGCTAAGTATGAAACATAAGTCTTAAAAATGGAGTCCCTGGTAATTAACATCTTTTCACCAACTTTGAAGATGAAAGAAAAAGAACTAAACGTATTTTACAGACAAATAAACTCAAGTTTAGCTGGAGCACCAGAGAAAAAGGAGTGAAAAGAAGCTGTCCTCCCCTGGCTGGTTTTGCTCAGTGGTTAGAGTGTCGGCCTGTGCAGGTTCCCCAGCCCCAGTAGGGGCATGTGTGTGGGGAAACAGCCGATGAATGTGTCTCTCTCATGTCGATGTTTCTTTCTCTCTCTCCCTTCCTCCTTCCCTTCCTCCCTCCCTCCCTCTACTCTCTTTCTTTCCCTCTCTCTAAAAATCAATGGAAAAAATATACTCTGGTGAGAATTTAAAAAAAAAGGGGGGCTGTCCTATGTGGGCTAAGGACTAAAGTAGTAGTAAACCACTTTAAGAGAAATTCTGGTAGACAGGTCACTTTCACAGAAGGAAGTGATAGTACAAATATGCAAAGTTGTTGGTATAAATATATGGTGCTGTGTTATTGTTCATAAAGCCAAAAAATAAAATGACTGACAAGGAGGGAAATTTAAATGGACCAAGTTCAATTATAAAACTGATTTACATGGAAATATACACAGTATAGAAGTGATAAATATAGGAATGTAAACAGGTATATGTGTTTGATACAATTTTTATAAGAAATACCCATACATAGCGTTATATTTTTAGGTTTATACATTAAAATATTAGTATTAATTATTTAAGAGTATCTTGAATGTTATTTGTATAACTTTCATGTTGTCTGAAGTTCCTATCATGAGCATGTACTTTTATTTTTAATTTTAAAAAAACTTAAATTTTTAAATTAAGTATAATAGACTGATAACATTTTCATTGTAAAAGATTCTATTTAATTCATGAGGTAAATGCTCTTACCATCTTAAGATGTATTCTTTCTAAGTATCTTATAGAATTTTCTATAAATCCAAGTTATTTATAACAAATGCTTGATATATTTTAAAAATTTTCAATTACATTAAATAGTATTTTGTATTAGTTTCAGGTATCCAGCATAGTGGTTAGACAATCATATTCTTTACAAAGTGATCCCTTAGTATTTCAAGTTCCTGTAGCCTTCCCAAACTAAGAGATTTGTGGGGATATAGAACAAGCAGGGAAATATTATTAACCATAGTCCCTATAATGTACTTTACATTCCCATGACTATTTTTAAATACCAATTTGTACTACTTAATCCCTTCACATTTTCACCCAGTCCCCCAACTCCCCTTCTCTCTGGCAACCATTGGTCTATTCTCTGTATCTATGAGTCTTATTCTATTTTCTTTTTTAAATTTTGTTCTTTAGATTTCACATGTAAGTGAAATCAGATGGTATTTTTCTTTTCCTGACTTATTTCACTTAGCATAATACCCTCTAGGTCCATCCATAGTGTTGCAAATGGTAAGATTTCATTCCTTTTTGAGTAATATTCCATTGTATAAGTGTACCATTACTTTTTTTATCCACTTGTCTATTGTTGGGCACTTAGATTGCTTCCATATCATGGCTATTGCAAACAATGCTGCAATGAACATAGGGGTATATATATTCTTTCAAATTAGTGTTTTGGGTTTTTTAGGATATATATCCAGAAGTAGAATCACTGGGTTTTAAGACAGTTCCATTTTTTAAAAAAATTTTTATGATCGCTATACTATTTTCCATAGTGGCTGCACCAATCTGCATTCCTACCAATAGTGCACAAAGGTTCCTTTTTATCCACATCCTCACCAACACTTGCTTGTTGACTTATTAATCATAACCATTCTGACAGGTGTTAGGTGATATTTCATTGTGCTTTCAGCATTTCTCTGATGATTCCTGACCTTGAGCATCTTTTCATATGCATTGGCCATCTGTATGTCCTCTTTGGAGAAGTGTCTGTTCAAGTCCTCTGCCCGTCTTTCAATCAGATTGGTTTTTTGTTTTTGTTTGTTTGTTTTTGGTGTTAAGTTGTATGAGTTCTTTGTAAATTTTATTAGATGTATCATTGGTGAATATCTTCTCCCAATGCCTATGTTCTCTCCTAGAGTTTTATGGTTTCAAATCTTACCTTTAAGTCTTAATCTATAGTGAGTTTATTCTTATATGTGGTTTTTAGAAGGTGATCTAGTTTTATTTTCTTCATGTATCTGTTAAATTTGTCCACCACCATTTATTAAATATACTAACTATCTTTACCCCATTGAATGTTCTTGCCTCCTTTGTCATATAGTAATTGACTATAAAAGTGTGGTTTTATTTCCGGGCTCTCACTTCTGTTCGTTGATCTCTATGAGTCTCTTTTTATGCCAGAACCATGCTGTTTTAATTACCTTGCAGTATATTTTGATAGCAGGTTGTGTAATACCTCTGAGTTTCTTCTTCTTTCTCAAGATTACTATGGCTGTTCAGGTTTTTTTGTGGTTTCATATAAATTTTTGGATTATTCCTTCTAGTTCTATGAAAAATGACATTGGTATTTTGATAGGAATTTCATTGAATCTATAGATTGCTTTGGATAGTATGGGCATTTTAATGATATTAATTCTTCCTATCCATGAGCATGGTATATGCTTGCATATATTTGTATATTCTATTTCTTTAGTGTCTTATAATTTTTCTAGTACAGGTTTTAGGTTAAATATATTCCTAGGTATTTCATTTTTTATATGCAATTATAAATGGAATTATTTTCTTAGTTTGTTTCCCATTCTGATAGTTCATTATTGGTGGGTAAAAATGCAACCGATTTCTGAATATTTAATTTGTATCCTACTAGTTGTCTGAATTTATTTATTAATTCTATTAGTTTTATGGTAGAATCTTTAGGGTTCTCTATACACAGTATTATCTGTAAATAATGACAGTTTTACTTCTTTTTTTTTCCATTTGGATGTCTTTTATTTATTCTTCCTGTCCTATTGCTGTAGCTATGACTTCCAGTACTACATTAAATAACAGTGGTGAAAGTGACATCCCTGTCTTATTGGTGATCTTAAGAGGAACACTTTCAGTTTTTTCCATTGAGTCGCATATTAGCTATGGATTTGTCATATATGGCCTTTGCTTAATATTTTATTACTATTATCAGTTTTTTAAAGTAAAAAACAATTTTGATTTATTTCATTCTTTTGCCTTTTCACAGGTCATGCTTCAGTACTTGCTGTGACATTCCTTTTCTTTCTTTCTTTAGTTACCACAACTCTAATCTCCCATCTTAAAATTCAGCTCAGAGGACAGTTTTTCCTTAAAATGTTATCCCAAATTGGTTTCTTTTCCCTATTAATATGCTCTGAGAATAAGGTATTTTGTTATTGCTTCAATTTTTCCTCTTATACATTTAGTCAAAACTTATGCATTTAGTCAGAGCAGTCAGCTGCTCAAGGACAAGAAAATATCTCGTTAACCTTTGTAACTCCAATGCTTGCTGCAGGATAGGCTCTTAATACATGTTTGTAGATAGAATGCAGAAACAACAACAGTTGCTTAATATTTAAAATGCCAGCAGTGGAGGGGGTCAATGGGGGAAATAGGGTGACATTAATACTTTCAACAATAAAGATTTATTATGAATAAATACATAAATAAAATGCTAGCAGTGAGTGCCTGTCAGAGGTCAATCACTTTTGCTTTATTACATAATCCTGGTTCTCTTCAGCTAGCCATTATCCTTGTAGATTTTTGAAAACAGAGATTGAGTGTAGTTGAAAATATAGTTCCAATAGAACCTGCTTTTCTATTATTTAACTATTCATACATCACTATTTTATAATTTTTTAAGTAGATTTTGACAAGTCAAACATGTTGAAGTTGAAGAGAAAGCAAATGTTTTGTCCAGTTGTGCTAAGGATGCTTCCTAATAAAGTGGCACTTGACCATGACAAGCCAGAAGAGCCATGCCCTGAGGCTGGGACTCAATAGAGGTGCCAGAGGGCTGGGCTTCTGCATCTTATTTCAGCTAAAGAGCAAACCTGGTCTCTTTGGAGAGCTGAGGAGCACAAGTTAACGGCTCTGCCTCCAATAACAGGCAGCATAATTTGATATAGGGTGAGATAAAAAAGTTTCTGAAAGAGTTTATATATAGTCAGCACTTCAGAGGAGGGTCACATATATTACCTGTCTCCCTGTGGAGTGAGTGAAACACGAGCAGGCATTCTTTTTTTTCTTTTTTTTTGACACTTGAAAGCTGCTTGAAACATAGCATTACTCTTCATTTTGTACCTTTTGGATATGTTTGGAAATTTCTAACCACATGAGAATTTTTGAAAATTCTATCTTTACTCTTGGAAGGAAGCTTGAAGAGGCTTATGAGACCAGGAAGCAGTAATTACCATAGAGCATAAGAAAACACAGAGGAAGGGAAAGGATTTCTAACTAGGACTGCCAAAACAGAAAAATAACTTGAAACTTGCTGAGCAAGCCATGCGAAAATTTCTGCATTTTTATATTAACAAAACCATATAGAGTTGCCATTTAAAATTATCTGAGATATAGACATGAACATGAATAAATTTTTATAAAATTTTAATTTTTAATGCCATAACCAACTAAATAAATAAGATATGAGGGGCAGCTCAAAATGCACATAAAATCTCAAGAAGAATAAGATTTAAAATAAGTGAAAGATCATAGGCAAAATAGTAAAGTGAATCAAAAAAAGTAAGGTGAATCAAGGTGGAAGGTTGATCTACAAATATATTTAGCACTTCTGGATTTCCAGTAGCAAATGAGAAGACAGCAAATGATTTGTTACGCATAACACAGGACTCGTAAAACAAAAACATATTTGCTGTCAATACTGAGATGCTAGAGACTTGTTACTTGTGCATCTAAGGTCCTCAATAACATCCTCACAGTGTGTGTCTTGAGGGTGCTTCCCATAAACACTTTTCTTGTAGGCTAAAGGCATCAGCCATGACATTTTTCAGGGTAGTCACTGCTGATGTTAGCAAATAAATCACCATTAAAGACTATATTTTAGAGTTTCTATAGAAATGGATGCCCTGAATATCTATTGTGGACCCTAATATGTTACCTTTCCATTTCTCACTCCCCCACATGTTTTGGCTGCTTTCTATTCTCCATGATTTGCAAGTAGTAAACCCACAAGATGATTTTGCAAAAATAGTCCTGACCTCTCAGCTGCATCAAGAATAGGAGTCTGATCCAAGATGGACCAAGGTGACCTTTACACTAGGTTCTATTCCTTGCCCATGTTTATCACTTCAGGCTGTCTCTTGAGCAATCGTCACCCTTTCCCCTGCTATTTGGAAGAAAGGGAGGAAGGGGGAGAGACAGAGAGAAAGAATAGGTGATAGCCTCTTTTCTGGGTGTCAATCCTATAAAATAAACTCATGGATAGTTAAGATTAGATATTGTCAGACAGCCAAGTAGCACCAGCCAAGTAGTCAAAGTTGGCCTGTAGATGGAGGGAACTGTAAATCAGGTATACAGAGAATAGCACACACAAGACAAGGATTTGAACCCCTGTTCTTGGTTTCCAGGAGACATCTGTTTCCTATAAGGAATGGAAGGAAAGAGGGTTCTGCCACTCAAATTAGTTTAAACTAATGAAAATTCCCTCTGACATTTGTATATTTACTTTTATTTCTCTAGACTGAGTTTTACTTGGTTTTGCTGCAGTGAGCCAGAGTTATATTCCCTGACAAGTGCCTGGAGAACAGGTGTTCTGTGTCTGTGAATCAGTGCCAAGACATACATTTTAACAACCAGCTAAGTTGGGGAAAAGCACCAACAGTCTTTTATGAAAATTGAGGTCTCTAACAAGGACATATGCTCAAATAGGATGTTGCCTGGAATGTTATGTTTTTTATTTTAATTTGGAATCATATTTTAATATTCCTGCTGGAGAGTTTCAGGATCAAAAGGTGAAAGACTCTTGGATGAAGTTCAAATAGTCTGTTGACTTTAGTGAAAAGCTGGCTCCACTTTCTCTTCTGTCCATTTTTGTATGGCTATTTGTGGAAATGTGCCCTGTAGGTTATGATCTTGAAAGCCAAGATCATCTGTATTTCTTTGCATCTCCTGTAAGTGATTGTAGAGAGTCTGACACAAAAGGTATGCCCAGTAGGAATTCTCAAATGCTCCCTTTTCAAGGTCTTTCTAGAAGGTCTTAAATAGACAACAGTTGCTTTGTTGGAAGAAACAAAGAGGCTTTGATCCTTCTTATGTAAAGTCATCAAATATCTTCATTGGCTGGAATATCTCAGAGGTTTCCATTCCCATTAAATCACATCAAACCCACTGTTACATGTGCAGCAGTAGTAAGACATCTTGTGCTTCTCTGCTGGGAGGAGAGTAGGGAAGACCATTCTCCAGCACACGACCAGGTCACTATAGTGTGTCTATCTCTGTACCAGAAAGGCTCAAAGAGGGGCAGGAAGAGGGAGCACATGCTATGACCTACATTTAGCAGGGGCTACTCTTTTGTACTCCTTGGAGAAGAAAAGCTGAACTTCCTTCAAAGTGGGTAGGGTTGATTTTGTCCACCCTGAGTTCATCTATTAACTGATGGCCAGGGATGACCCTCTCTTGTCCCATGAAGTTGTTTGTATACTTTAGGCAGAATGAATACTTGCTCCTCCAAAAGAACATTTCTTAGCCTGAGAAAGTGTTTATTTCTAAGAGTATGTAAAATTGTGTAAAATTGTGTAAAATCTGCACTCTTCTGCAACTTTTGTGAGGTTATTCAAAATTAGGCCGAGCTCCTGGGCTCTGGGAAGATTGCTGGACAGACTTCAGACAGGCAAATACTGGGCTAATGCAGTGCATAGTCTCCATCAACTCTCTACAGTTCAGACGGAGTAAAGATTATTTAATAATGGCACTATTCTCCACAATAAAATACACAAGAAAATGTACCCATAGAATTTCCAATCTCCAATGGCATTCTCATGTTAAACTGACTTTAATATGAAATACCAATGACAGAGATTTAGACAAGTTTCCCCTGCTATGAGGCAAAACTCATTATGATGCAATCACTTTAATCGAGAGTACATATGGGTTATTAAGTATCAAACTGTGTGTGTTTATTGCTCATTACTATATTTAGAGGTTTAAATAGCTGTACTGCTTTGAGAGGTAGTTATAAGCTTTCAAATATTTAAAACCCAAAGGGGCTAAACTGTTCATTTATTCCAAGTTCATGATTTTGTTTAGACAGGAGCTTTTTTTTTTAAATTTATTGATTTTAGAGAGAGAAAGGAAGGAAGGGAGAGAGAGAAACATTGAATTTGTTGTTCCATTTATTTATGCATTAATTGTTGCTTCTTGTATGTGACCCGACTGGGGATCGAACCTGCAACCTTTGTGTATCGGGACAATGCTCTAACTAACTGAGATAGCTGGGCTTGGCCCGAAACTTTTCATCAGTGCTTTGCAGGCACAGGATACAAAGGAGACGCTTCCTGTATTACAGTGCCACTGGGCAGGGAGGCAATGTGAAGTTACAAAGTTGAAGCCTTAATCTGGACCGGTCAGGCTGCTTTAGAGGGAAATAAAGGGTGAGTTTTCATTTACCATGAAGGGTATCTTTGAGGTCATGACTGCGTAGTGCCAGAAATCTGGAATTATCAGAAAAAATATCTGAGACTGATTTCCTTTTCAGATATCAGTATCCAGTATCCCAAGTGGACATATACAGTATATCAGTCACAATCACTTAATAATTGCTCTCTTTACTCAGAGTAAACCTCAGATTTAAAAAAATAATAAAACATATAGGAGTGATAGACTTCCAAACCTGGTTATAATTGAACTTAATTAAGCCTTTCGGATATATATCAAACTATGATAAATGTCCCTTCCCTATTTAAGAAACAAAAAGATAAGGAAAGTTTAGTTTTGTTTCTGTTTTTCTGCAACAAAAGAATAGCATTAATTGCAAAGTAGACACTCATTGGAAAACATTTCAAGTTGTAATTTTGAAGATTCTAAGACAAGCTTCTAACACACATGGAAAAAATTAATAATTGACACCTTTCTCTTTTGAAATGACAGTCCTGATCATAGCTATTCATAGTACTCTCTGACCCTATCATTGGGTTCTGGAATGTCTCAAACAGTATTTTTTAAATGAAAATGCTAATGTATAATTCTATAGTTAACATATTACCTTTAAATTAGGCTTCTTCCAGTCCCCTTTTCTAAGGCTTTAAAGGACTTCGGCATCCATAATAATTCTGATCTGTGCCGGGAGGGAAAACTCAGCCCTCAGGGACTGGTGGAGAACTGCCCAAGAGAAAAGTGCTGCCCTCAAACAGTCTTTACGTGTGGGAACTTCTCAGTGACCAGGTTGTGCTGAGTGAGAATCCTGCCTTAGCAGGCGATTCTGAACATTAAGTCTTAAACAGTTCTTACTAAAAGCAGGTCACTCAAGATAGAATTATAAAGACAATAATTCATCTGCTTGGACAATCGCCTTAACCACCGGTGAGCACAAAATCATTTAAAAGTGTCACCAGTTGCGTGTTTTCCTTTTTTAATAATGTGAAACTTGGGTGAGATTTATTAAATTTTCTTTCTACATGTAACACTTCATAACATTGGGGAAAATATATATGTATTGCATTTCTAGCTGCTGGGACCAGTTATGCCCTCCCTAACTATCGACCTCCCCTGAAATAATAGGTGTGAACACACAGGAATATAAAAATTCTGTGAGAAGAAGTGTGTCTTAACTCCTACACCCTAAAAAGACTGATTCTTCCTCAAAGTTATTTGATGATAATAATGATTTGTTTAATGATGTCTGGTTAAAAGCTACAAGGCAATTCTTTATATTTTGACACATCTTATGGCATATTTGGATTATTGTTTATTCAGAAACAGTAGAGCAGTTCTGTTGTGATCTAGTGCCTAGAACAAAGTCACCTGAAATTAAAATTTAATGTCACCCCATTTACTCAGCCATTTAATGAATATTTACTGAGTTCTTCTGACATGGAATACATTGTTTTAGAAACACTGAAACACAAATTCAATCCTCATTAGATTGACACTATATTAAGGAAGATAAGAACTGTATGCAAATTATTATAATACTAGTGGCCCGGTGCATGAAATTTGTGCACATTGAAAGGGAATTAATTAGAGGACATATTTTAATATTGCTATTTGCCCTTTCTCTATAATAAAAGTGTGAGAGATAAAAGGAAATGAGTACAATGTATATGAAAATAATACATAATTTTATTAATAAATAAACAATAACAAAATGATATAACAACAATAACAAACTCATGGTATAAAAACAACATTGATGCAAATAATGACTGATAAAGTGATTAAACTTATTCTAATATCTCCCTGTATACCACATTAAGAGTGAAAACACTTTCAGAGTGCTTGACTAATCTCCCTTGGGATGAAGTATTGACAACTTTAACTTTAACGTCGCATGCTCTTCGAACTAGAGAGAAAGCAACATATAACTGACCATGTGTGAAAACGGGTTCAGGTAGGAATATTCCTACTCTGTCTAGAGTTTGTCCTTGTGATTTATTAATAGTCATTTTGTCTAGTATTATTGTTGAGTACACTGTTTTCTCTGAGTCTTAATGCAATATCTGTTCCCCAGCCTTTTTCACCATGTGGAAAAAGAATAGGATATGTCATTGCATCTAATGTAGGAAACAGGATACTGATTTGTTTCATTTTAGTGGCATTTGGATTATTGGGATCTGGTTTACAGTGAATGAGCAAGTCCCTTTCAAAAGGAGGTTCTCCATCTTTGTTTCTGAATATGACAGCAACCTCGGTTACATGGGGAGATTATATCTCCCTGGGTCACTGTTACGATCGTATTTAATTGCCATAGTTACTTCCGTGGGAGCTATACCTTTTGCTGCTGCTTCAGATTGGGCTTCCTTTTCTACCTCATGTAGCAGCTTGTGCAATTTTGTTAATTCATTTATTTCATGCATGAGGTTGTTGATGTTGATCATGAGTCTTTCTGAGCAGCCCTGGTTTTCTGGCATTGCTAATCTTTTACTTGTCGCTTCAGCTGTATCCAAAATAGAGTTGAGCAAACTTCTGAGAAACACCATCTGAAGGATGTAAAGTTCCAGTACGGTGATAAACTTGTCCGTGTATTCTAAAACAGTATGGCCCATACCCTGATGGCGATGCAATATTTGCACTCATGGAAGCAAAAACAAAAGAACTGTTTATGGAACGAATATTTTCCATGAAATTGTTACTGTCAGAATCCTCGTTTGTCATTAATCTTTTTAAATATGCTGGGTATTCTGGAAAATGTATGTCATTTGGACAGACTTTCTCTTTGCTACAACATCGAGTAAATTTCCCATTGGATGGTTTTTCATCAGAGAAATTTAGTGATAGGCAAAATTGACCTCTAACAGTCATTCCACCACAACTATGTTCGAGAATTGCATCCTCACGTACTCCATTTTCGCTGAGAAGGCAGTTCCTACCAGTATTGCTAGTACTTGTTGATGACTGTTCCCTAGACATATTCTGTCTTCACCACCGCCTTCTTTCAACTTCAAAGGCATGTTGGTCTTTAGACACTTTTTTTCGAAGACGCCGGCTTCTTTGGCTTCAGAGCGACGTTTTTCTAATAGCTGCTCTTCAGATACATTCTGTCGCAGGCGTCGCCTTCTTTCAAGACCAGAGGCACGTTGCTCTTCAGACATTTTCTGTCGATAACGTTGGCATCTTTCTGCTGCAGAGCTCCGTTGTATCACCCGTTTTTCTTTGGACATAGTCCCAGCTCTCTACTGCCATGGTCTGAGATACAGGTGAATGAGAGTCCTGGCTGTCAGGCCTTTGAGCTGTGTGACCAACGGCTGATTCTGGCTGATTCTGTGGGGGTGGGACTTCCTCCTATCTGTTGTCAGTTTCCACAGCTGGGATGAAGAAGCTGGGGTTCCAGAGGTAGCAATGCCCTCTAAACCGCCAGCTTCTCCCTCTGCTCAACCCCACAGGTGGGCCTTGGCAGGGGCTGCCCAGATCCCCGTGGCTTGGACCCCGCCAGCAGTGTGGGGCGCTGCCCCCCGCCACCTGCCCGGTCCGCAATTGCAGCTTGGATCCAGCTGGCGGCATAGGGTGCTGCCCCACGCTGCTTGCCCGGTCCCCCATCGTGGCTTGGACCTGGGCAGGCGGTGCGATTGTGGCTTGGACCCGGCTGGTGGCGGCAGCATTGGGCGCTGCCCCCCCACCCCTCCGCCGCCTGTGTATGCAAATTTATCCGCCATCTTTGCTAGGTTAATTCGCATAGCACCCCTGATTGGCTGTGGGCGTAGCGGAGGTACAGTCAATTAGCATATTACTCTTTTATTAGATAGGATAAAGTAGGATAAAATAGCCACATTTGAAATTGGGGGGAATGGATGGATTATTCAGAAGTTGGTGGGCAGAGCATTGCTGATGGATCTGTGAACTAGTGCTAACTGTATGGGGAGAAATTTAGCAATGTCTGTCAAAAGACCCAGGAATTCTACTTGTTCCTGAAATCCTGCTTTTTGAAATGTGTCTTGCAGACATACTCATGCAGGAAAGGCGTTATATATTTCTTGAAGATATTTATGGCAGTGCTTTTCTTAGTAGTGACAAAAAGAAGAGAGACAATTAAAGGTGTCCATCTGTGGAATTTCATATAATGTTAAACAGAATAAGCCACCCCCTGGTAAGATGCACTGAGAAGGGCACACTATCACTTCGTGTTACCCTTGTCAAAAATGCACAAACTCAATCTGAGCATGAAAAAACATCCCACAAGCTCAAACCAAAAGACATTGTACAAAATACCTGCCAAGTACTACTCAAAGTGTCAGCATCATGAAGGAAAAGGAAAGATTGAGGGAGTGTCAAAAATTGCAGGATGCTAAGGAGATATGACAACTAAATGAGGCATAAAATACTGGACTGGGTCCTGGAACAGAAAAAGATCATTAGAAAAATAGGTAAAATTTAAGTACATGGAGTTTACAGTTAGCAGAATTATAACAATTTTAATTTCTTAATTTTCCTAATTGTACTATCAATGGATATGCAATCTGTTAACCTTAAGGGGAGCTGGATGAAGGGTGGAGGAATCCCTGTACTGTTTCTGTAACTCTTCCATGTGTATGAGAAAATAATGTCCATGTTTAAATTCTGTTATTTACTGCTCATCCCTGCCTATTTCCCATTGTTTTGAAACAAAGCAGATCTGATTCTCCTATGATTTTAAACTATTTTTGGATGAAAAAACTAATAAAATAATCAATTTTTTGCAATTTTATAATTATATATTTCTTTTTATTTATTTTTTGTTAATTGTTTTATATCTCTGTGGGACTTGTAAATTAGTCTTCATATAGAAAAAATTTCTCTGAGATCTAAAAAAAATTATTTTAGTGAATATTCTTTCTGTCTTTGCAATGATAATATGTCAACTTAGCAAACTATGCTGCACATGGCAGGTATTATGTTAACTATTAATAAAAATATGAAGCAATCAATATAGGGCAAAGTAGGTAAAAAGTGATCTACAGTCTACTCAAAAGTAAATTAGCTGTAAGCATAGATAGTTTTTAAAGGGATTTTCTACTAAAATATTTTTGAGGACATACTTCTTATTTTAAAAACCATTGCACTCTCTCAGCTTGATTGTGCTTGGTTCCCCATATCATAAACTGGTAAGAGTGCTTTTCTGTCATTGCCTTCCACCTCATTTTCTTGTTCTGTGCCTCTGGGTTACGTATGAGTAAGACAAAGTGAATGGGAAATGGGAGATGGCATTGTCTGGCATGTACTAATTCCTCTCTGTTTTGGTGCGAATAGGGAGGGTTTTAGCTTGTATGTGTATAGGTCAGCATGCAGAGGATTATGGCCATAGCATTTTCAAGAGAAACCCTATCTCTTATAGGGTCTCTTCAGGTAAATACACCTTTGATCAGAAGTGACTTCAATTATTTCGCTTGGATTAGCCTCACAACTTTGTAACTGCTCCATGATTTAGGCATACTTCAGCCTAAAAACATAGTTTGGTTGCAGCAGTGTTGACTAGCATAGAATTGATTGCTGAAATTTAGAGATATTACAAAAAATCCGAATTTCCAGCTTTTTGTGCATAATAAAAAAAATCTGACAATGCTAAGTTCATCTTCTTGAATAGCAAAATTCTGCTAGTGCTGGGGAGGAACTGGCCTCTGTGGATGGAGCAAGCACTCTCCACTTGCCACACACCCAATCCCTCTCTGATGTCTTTTATCATCATGCTTAAAGGAAATAATGAAATTCTTGGTGCTGTAGATTACCAGCCTGCCTTATTGTCTGTGGAAAAATGTCTCCTACATCTTCTTAACTTCTGTGGGTGCTGTGCAAATAGATGCCTGCCCCAGTGCAGGGACCAGATGGTGATACCTTTCAAGGTTACTTCACCCTTAGCTCATGTTTTCCTACACAGTATATAAAATGAAGAATCTTCCATTGATTTTATTCTTTCCATTAATTTTTGTTTATAATGCCATTAAATACTATTTTACTGTGACAATAAACAATTATAATTATAGAGTGCACGCATATTATTTTGCATTAAACTGATAAAAAATGTAAGCAGAGGGGTCTAACAAAAATTAAAAAACAAACAAAAAACAAAAATACTTCCAAGAAAAATAAAACAATTTAATAATGTTGATGATTCTGCCTACCATTCCATTCAGTAGTATTTGCCCCAAAGTGAGAGATGAATCAATGATTTCTTCAGGCACTGATTTCCTCAGAGCTTCTCATTGTGTTATCATTGTGATCTTCTGAATAATATTCTCCTGTTTGTAAAAACATTTAAAAAGTAACATGACCTTTAGTGAAACAATAGTAATATGCATTTCAGTTTTCTTCATAAGTGAAAGAAGCTAATCTGAATAGGTTATACACCCTATGATTCCAACTATATCACATTCTGGAAAAGGTAGAAGTATGGAGACAGTGAAAACATTAGTGGTTTCCAGGAAGTATTCATTCTCTCAATTAGGAGAGAGAGAGAGAGAGAGTGGGATGAACAGGTGGAGCACAGAAGATTTATAGAGCAGTGCTATTCTGTACAATACTACCGTGGTTTATACACTTCATTATATATTTGTCCAAACCCATAGAATGAACGATACCGAAGGAGAACCCTAACGTGAACCATGCAAACCAAATGGACTCTGGGCGATAATGACGTGTCAGCGTAGGTTTCTCAATTTTACCACTCTGGTGGTGGATGTTGATCATGGGGGAGGCTATGCATACGTGGTGGCAAGAGAGTATATGGGAAAAATCTGTATAATTCCCTTAATTTTGCTGTGAACCTAAAGTTGCTCTAAAAAAACACCCAAGTGTTTAAAAAACCGTGCCATATAGTGAGGAAAAGACTTGTACCCATGTAACGTAAGACTCCACTAAATGTTCTTTCAGCTGTGAAAGTCATGTTCTTAATTATCTTGAGTTTAGTTTAATTGATTCTTCCTTACAAAATGTATATACTAATTCAGATTTCTATGAATTATTTTTCCCTGTCCTTCTTAGTCTCCCCCACCCAAAATCTGGGTTGCTGGACTTACTTTATCGAAATGCTGTGTGACTCTTTTTTTCTCTTATGGGGGCTTTCTCAGCCAGTTTTGTACTTCACTCTATCCTGGGTCTTTCTCTTCCCTTGTCATGTAGAAGTTCCATTACTCATCTGCAGTCCCTTCTCTTTCAATTGTCTTAAAAGTACCTTGCAACAAGGAATAAATTAAAAGTCTCATGGCTTTAAATTTTTTTATTTAGGACATTAAAAATAGGAGTATTTAAGGACAAATGTCAAAATTTGACAAGTCTGTTTTTGTTTTCATTCAGATCACATTAATATCTTGTTACTGTGCCTTTGAATACATAAATAAAACATATGCTTTGGATGACAGTATTTAGAATCAAAGATTATAAATTACCTTCTGGTCATAAATATCAAATCCATAATCAGTAATAAAG
Organism: Plecotus auritus; assembly: GCF_963455305.1. Taxonomy (NCBI): domain Eukaryota; kingdom Metazoa; phylum Chordata; class Mammalia; order Chiroptera; family Vespertilionidae; genus Plecotus; species Plecotus auritus. The sequence continues at coordinate 44,095,187 of NC_137775.1, forward strand.
CTGTATTCCTTAATTACTTTGCTTTTACCATCTGCCAAGGAATACATTAAAAAAATGTAGTAAACGAAAGGAGTGAGCTATCAACCCTGACTGAAATTCTCAGGAAACATCCCTAGGAGTTTTCCCTTGTGATAAGCGACACATGACTTCAGGGGAAGATTTGAGGGAAGGAAAAGGAAAAGGAAACTGTTATAGACGATTGAAAGGCAGATGTGTGATGGCTATAAGACAAACTTTAACAACTCCTCTTAAGCTTTCTTAAATTTTAAATCTTGATTGGACTATGACACAACATTGATATCCAACCTTCCTGCTGTAATTGCATACGTGTAAAAGAGACACATACATTCTAACTTGTTGCATTATGAAGTAGAATTGCTTTTGCTCAAGTAGTAAGATGTACACTCTGGGCAAAATCATATGACAGTAACTGTTGGGCTTCAAATTTTGAAATATGGTTGGGTGCTACACTGTTTTCCATCAACTGAGGCACATAGAATGATATTCAAGATGGAAGGACTTTGGAAAGCATCTAGTAAGTTAAAATAAAATTATGAAAAGCATAAAGATGGATTTAGGGCACTACTTGTTTGAAGATTAAATTTGTTGTTTCACATTACTGTATCTCTCAGAGGATAAGATTAACCTAAAATGAAAACACTCAATATGAAGTGACACTGTTTCTATTGCAAAAGGAAAAACATAGTAAAGACTGCATCCATTTAAATAAAGATCATGTTATCCATGGTTGAGATTATTGTAATGATGTAGACTCTTGCCAAGTATTATGTAGGAGTTTGGCAACAACTTCTCATGGAAAAAAAAAAGAAAAAAGAAAAAGGTTTTTATTTGGTTTAAATCACTAATAATTCTGATTTATAACAATTAAAATTGTGTTAGACAATGTGGTTATTAGCATTAAGCTTCTGAATTTTATTAACCTGAATTTATATAATAATCTTTAAAGAGAAATTTCAGGATATAGCTAATGACTCATTCTACCTTCATATTAAGGATTTTTAATTTTAGGAATACCAAGATTCTAATTTTATTACTGATTTTTAAAATTTCATTTATTATATGTTTGTTCTTAGAATGAATGATGTTAGAATCAGGATAAAACTTTAAATTTTTTTATTATTAATGTATTTTCATATTTAAGGATTTGCTTTAGTATGGCATTCCAATATTGCTTTTTGCTTTTCAAAGCTATTTGGATCAATTATAGCATGTGCAGTCTTACAGAATAACAGGGAAACTGAAAATAATGACTGAGACACTATGAATAAGCCTCAGCATCAACTTTGAATGAAGGGTGTGTGATGATACTTAAGATAAACAAAGCTAGGAAAAGGAGGGCCTAATATGTTTCTCTCTATTTAAATGTGAGGAGCTAAATAATTCTGTAATAATAAAGTCTGAGACATAAGAAAACCCTGTATAAATTAGATAATATTCAACAAACCTATCAAATTGCCTAGCATCTACTATATTCAAAGGTGAATAAGGAAAGAAAGAGCAATAAGTATTTTGAGCTTTTTAGAGATTAAGAATTAATAAATCAATAGCCAAAGGGCTCCTATAGTTATGAACAAAAATTTCAGTATTTGAAATTCCACAAAAGCAGTTGTGTGTCAGGGTAGTGGAATAAAAAGAAAATGTTTTTCATATAGAGATTCAAATCCTGGTTTTGCCGTATATTAGCAGTGTGTTGATGGATGTACTACTTAAAATGTCAGCCTCGGTTTTAGGTCTTTATCTTAAGGGAGATTTCAATAATGCATTTAAAATGTCAGTATATGTTAGTTTCCTTTTTCTATGAGCACTGGATGTGAAGGGAACTACATGGCACACCACTGCTTAGAAATTTGGGACACACATTCTATCAGGCAAATAAAATTTAATGAAGTTGAATATTTTCACAAATGTTAGGGTGAAAGGAAAGAATGCAAGGACACTTTTGAAAACCCAGGCATTCGTTAATTTATCATGATTAGAGACAGAAGGAAAAGCAACTTAGAATAGTGAGGGTTGGAGGGGAGAAAAGATAGCAAAATCTCTTCTTCCTAATCCTAAGTGAAGGGAACATAAAATGTTACAAAGGAGAGGGAAAAACTGAAAAATAATCAATGGTGCTATAAGCTAAAGTGCTAATGCTTGGGGATTTATGTTAGTTAGCCCAAACTTGGGAGCTGCTAATGAGGACCTAATCCTATCTGGGGCAGACGGAGATTCTATTTTAATGGTAAGAGAGACTGTTGACTTGTGATCAAATTATTTCACTAAAGACTATTTTGTGAGGAATATAGAGCAAATTGAGCAATAGTGTTTTGGGGTATATTGATAAATTTTCCTTTTGATTTTTATAAATTTATAGGTTATTTGTTTCTGCTGGTATGTAATAAACCAAAGGGGCAATATTTAAGTATGTAAACAAAACAATTAAAAGATTAAATACAGTCAGATGATTTTACATTTAAATATACCTGGAGGCATAGATTAAGGGTACAGCTGGAGTTAGACACAGCTGGATTTCAGTCCCTGTACTTCCATTTTTTGTGATATTGGTCAAGTTATTTAGCAGTTTCAAGCCTCAGTTTACTCATCTGTAAAATGAGGCTACAAATATAATCCACCTCACTCGGTCTGCATGTACATCACGGTCTGCATGTAAATTATTTTATTTAGATAAGCTCTTATCATTAGTTATGATAAATAGCAGGGGGGGAAAGTAGGTGGATGGAGGAAGAGAGAAGGGAAGAGAAGGAAAGATGGAGGAATGAAAGAAGTTAGGAAGCATGGGGAGGGGAGAAAAATAGTCAATTAGAATGAAATTATTATTATTACTAGAGGCCCGGTCCATGAAAATTCATACACTGGAGGGGGGTCCCTCAGCCCGGCCTGCCCCCTCTCACAGTCTGGGAGCCCTCAGGGGTGGGAGTTGACCCAGCGATCAGGGGAAGGCACCGCCCCCATCACACCTCTGCTTCTGCCCCTGCCGGCAGCGCAAGCCTCGACCGGCTCTGGTTACCTGAGCCTCAGGCAGCCCTGAGCGGCTGGGCAGCCACCATCCAAGGCTTGCCTACATCTCAGGCTGGCCCTGGGCGGCTGGGGGGCTGAGGAGACTGGAGGACTCCGGAGGCAGGTGCTCTGGCGGGGCTGAGGCGACTGGGCGCTGCCATCTTGTGGCTGTGGGTGCTGCCATCTTTGTGATGGCATGAGGGTCAATTAGCATATTCCCTCTTTATTAGATAGGATTGTTTGTGTTTGAATTTGGAATCTCTGAAGTGGTATACTGCATAAAACAGATGGCATTTTTATCAAGTTTTCTTTTTCTTAAATGCAGTTTCTACAAGGACACATTCAAATATTGAGAAATTTCAGATATGCATGTTTAAAACTTACAGTGAATATAGAGGTTGGCCACTGCCATATCCTGTCCATCAGCTTTAGAAGCTTTTAAATCAAATTCACTTGTAAAAGAATTCAAGTAATTTATAATAGCCAGTTGAAATGTCAACTAGAGCCTGAAATTAAGATTTATTTATGCACTAGTGCCAAAGCAATTGAAATATGGTCTCCTTAGAAAGTGTCATTTGGGATGTTAATGTTCTTAATGGTAGATCAGGAGTGGGTGAAACAGATGTGATATAACACTGCCAATTCATCTTTACTTGAAATAGAATTTAAGAAATCATTTTCCTCTTTTAAATATACTTTTGTACATTTCATTATATTTTTGCTTTCATATTTTCATATTACAGACAGAAAGTCTGGAATATAAATGTTTTATTTACATTGCTTAAGGACTATGGTTTAAAGAAAATCCTATTTTGACACAAATCCAAGAAGCCATAAAAATTTATGTAATCATAATATACTTCTGCTTTAAAATTTACCATAAACAAAGGCAACAGATAAATAACAACTTGGGGAGATATATTTGCAGCTCATGTCCCACAGAAGGTGCTAATGTATAAAAAACTCATACAAATTAGTGAGAAAAATTCTGAATATATAATAGAACTTGCCAATATTGTGTTTTTTTTTAAAGTTGATCTAGTCTGAAAAGTGAGAAATTGTATCATAGTTTCAACTGACATTTCTCTTATGAAAAGAAAACCTCTCAGCCTCATTAATAAGAACCATTTGTATTTTTTGTGGTTGTTAACTCCCTTATGATTGGTCCATTTTTCTAAGGGAAACACACTTTCATACAATGATGGAGGTAAAAATTGATCTGATTTAAAAGCAACAGAATTGTCAATAGTTATTACAATTTTTAAAAATGTGCATCGCCTTTGATCTAGCAATGCTCCTCTTAGATTTCCTTAAACAGATGGCTCTCCTCACACAAAGGAGGAGTGGACAATTTAAAAAGATTCTCATTGCAGAGTTTTTATAATAGCAAAGGACTGGACACACCCAAATGTTCCTAAATAAAGGACTAATTAAATAAATTCTGATATATTTATATAGTGAAAAACTATTTAGCTGTCAAGAAGGATAAACTGGGCCTATAGGCACCAATAAGAAAAATGTCCAAAATATGCTACATCAAAAAATTAATATTCAGAACAAATTATGTCATATATATGCTTGTGAATTTGGAGAAGGGGAGTTACAGGACCATCCCTGGTTCAGTCATTAGCTAGGAAGACTCAGGACACAGTACAGTCATGCGCCTTACAATGACGTTTTGGTCAATGATGAAGGTGGTATACCATATAGCTTAGGTGTGAGGTAGGCTATACCTTCTAGGTTTGTGTAACTGCACTCTGATGTTCACAGAACGGTGTAATCGCCGAATGATGCATTTCTTCGGACACATCCCCATCGTCAGTAGCCCATGACTATATATTGTTATGTTCATGACTAGGATTTATTACAGCAAATGATACAAAGCAAATTCAGCAAAGGGAAAAGCACATGATGTACTAGGTGTACCAGTTACTAATATGGATTTTGTAATCAAAGAAAACACGATAATTTCAAGAGAAACATAAAAAGTGCTTTATTCAAAGTAATGTCCATCGCTAGCTACACATTTCACCCATCTTTCAGGTAATTTGTGGGTACTGTCCCAATAGAACTTTTCTTGTTTTGAGGCACACCATTCAGAGACACAATTTTCCACTTCTTCCTATGTTTTGAAGTGCTACTCAGAAACTGCGTGTGCCATCAATCAGAACAAGAGGTAATCTGAAGGAGCAAGGTCTGGTGAATATAGTGGGTGGGTTAATACTTCGCAGGCAAGATCTTTTAACGTGTGTTTAACTGGTTTTGAAGTGTGTGATGGTGCGCTATCATGAACCAAAATTACTTTGCCATGACTTCTGGAACATTCTGGTCATTTCACGATCAAAGTGTGGTTCAAATTGATTATTTGATGTAGTGATCAGTATTAACGGTTTCACCTGGTTTTAGAAGCTCATAATACACCACACCTTCCTGATCCCACCAAACGCAGAGCATTGTCTTCTTTCCGAAGCGATTTGGCCTTCGATGTTGATGGTTGACCTGGATCAACCCATGATTTTGTGCATTTGGGATTCTCAAAATAAATCCACTTTTCATCGCCAGTCACAATTTGATGCAAAAAAGACTTTCTTTCGTGCCGTTGAAGCAACATTTTACTGATGACTTTTCGGTTTTCCATTTGTCTTTCGTTCAGTTGATGTGGCACCCATTTTTCTTCCTTTAAAATCTTTCCCATTGCTTGTAAATGATCGGAAATTGTTTGCTGAGCAACATTTAATCTTTCTGCAAGTTGTTTTTGAGTTTGACACGCATCTTTATCCAATAATGCTTGTAATTGTTGTTCTTCAAACTTTTTTCGGTTGACCTGGGCATTCTTTCTCTTTCACATCAAAATCATCATTTTAAAGCATTTAAACCAGTGTTCACAAGTATCTTGAGATGGAACACGTTCACCATAAGCTTCCCGAAGTATATGATAACTTTCAGCAGCACTTTTCTTCAAAATAATGTATTAAAACTTCCTGCAAATGCTTTTTTTTTGGGCACAAAATTCGACATTTTTAAGCATAAAAATATCTATAATGTTAACACCTTCAGAAAATTTGACATATGAAGTGTTGAAGCTTGCTGTCAATACAACAAAATAGCATACATATCAAGTTGCATATATATCAACATATGTGTAACTCCATCTATTGAAAAAAAATCCACATTATTAACTGCTACACCTAGTAAAGTCCAGCTGCCAAGAGTCCTCTGCCCACAAAGTCATGCAGGACACACTACTTCCTCCAGCTACAAACTGTGATAACATGTGAAGTGCTGTCTACCAGGGAAGCTCAGTAGAAACTTGATGCTAAAGGTTTTTATTGGGGGATGGCCACATAGGCACTCCCTGCCATGAATATATCAAAATTCTAGATTTCCAGAAGGAATCTGTTCAGCACAAACCAATGTTTGCACAGCCACTCTTATTGTTGAAGGTGTGGTGAGAACAAATCCCAGTTTCCAAACCAGCTGATGGCCAATCTTTCAAGGAGTCTTTCTTAGGATCATAGTCTCAGACCGACAGTGTTCACTCATTTCTCCACAGCTTCTATAGAGGATATCCCTGGAACAACAAAATTAGTGACAGTGGTTTCTGCAGAAAATAATAATTGAATAGATGAAGGATCGGGGGAGATTTGATTAAAGATGTTCTCTCTTTAACATTTACCCTTTTCTATCCTTTTCATTTTGTCATGAATGAATGTGTTACTTGTAAAAAAGAAGTTTAAAAAATTCCCTGAGTTGAAAAATAAATTTTTTCTCATATATTTTACTGTATCTTTTACTAATATGTATGGTTGCTGTCATTAACATTTTAATTTTTACTTTTTTATTTAATTACTAGGGGTCCGGTGCATGAAATTCATGCACTGGTGGAGGGGGTCCCTCAGCCCAGCCTGCCCCCTCTCACATGCCGGGAGCCCTCAGGGGATGTCCTACTGATGGCTTAGGCCCGCTCCCTGTGGGGAGTGGGCTTAAGCTGCAGTCTGGCCTCTTTTTGTGGGAGGCGACCAGGCTGGTCAGGGAAAGGCACCAACCCCATCACCCCACTGCTGCAGCCACTGCCAGTCACTGTAGCCACCAAGGTGTTTTCATCAACAGGGACTCTAGTCCCTTCACCATGAAAAAAATAACAACTTTCTTTAGGCATTTTCAAGATGTGTCTTTCATAGGATATGCTATTTCTTTATTTCTTCTTTTTTTTTATCCTCACCTGAGGATATGTTTCCATTGATTTTTAGAGAGTGTGGAAGAGAGAGAGAGAGACAGAGAGAAACATCAGTGTGAGAGGGACACTTTGATTGGTTGCCTCGTACATGAGCCCTGACCTGGGCCCCAGCCAGGGAGAAGTCTGTAACCTAGGTACATGCCCTTGATCAGAATTGAACCCAGACCCTGAGGTCAGCAGGCCAAGGCTCTATCCACTGAGCCAAACCAGCTAGGGCAGGATATGACATTTCTTAGCCCTCCACAGCAGACCTTCGTTTTTTTCTCCAGGAGTATGGTGGAAAAGCCCTAGATCACCTTTTTGGATTCTTATACCCAAGTTACTAAGAATATTACCAGTGGCATACAGGGAGCTTAGACAATGAGCGGTCAGAAAAGGTGTTTCCTCTGTAGTTCACACCTATCACCTCCGATCTCCGGCTCCACCCCTGCCAAGGCCTAAAGCCTTGGGGCCTGGGCAGGTGCCCGCCAACTCCCTCTGATCGCCGCCTCTGCCCCAGCCCAGGCCCAAAGCCTCTGGCCTAAGCTTGGGGCCTGGCAGGGGACCCCCAGCTCCCTCTGATCGCTGGCTCCACCCCTGCCAAGGCCTAAAGCCTTGGAGACCGGGCAGGGTCCCCCCAGTTCCCTCCAATTGCTGGCTGCACCCCTGCCAAGGCCCAAAGCCTCAGTGCCTGTGCAGGGGACCCCCAGATCCCTCTGATCGCTGGCTGCAGACTTGGGTCCTGGGCAGGGGACCCCCAGCTCCGCCGATCACCCGGCTCTACCCCTGCCCAGGAGCCCTCTGGCTGAGGCCCTTCCCTGTTGCTCAGGACCCACCCTGGGCCTACCTCGGAGTGACCTGGGTGCTGAGAAAGTTCCCAGGACCCAGGCTGCTGGGCGCCAACGTATGCAAATTAACCTCCATCTTTGTTGGGTTAATTTGCATACTCACTCTGATTGGCTGTGGGCATAGCAGAGGTACGGTCAGTTTGCATGTTTGTCTATTATTAGGTATAATTAGGCTTAATAGGAAATGGGAATTTCAAGGCGAGGCAGTTGGGCCCCAAATATCAAAGCATAACGATTGTGTAGTTTAGACCAGGACTTCCTATACCTTCTCATGTCCTGTCACATTTAGAGAATTATATTATTTCTACATATGCTGGGATATACACATAGAAACTTCTTGCAGATAAGACAACCTGCATGTGGGCCCAGCCATGCCAGCCTAGCTCTGGGGAAGTATAGTCAGAGCACTCTTCTCACTCCCCATCCTTAGAATGAAGAGGCTCTGCTTATACTTCAAACAAATCTCTGCTTTTATCTTAGATATTCCTCATGACTTTAAATATTGTCTTCTTCTGGCTTTCAAGCAAACTGCCTGTGTTATTTTAGTCAATTGTTTGAATACTTAATTCATTTGCATTAGATGGTTTAGGATTGACCATTTAGGGAAGGTTGGTCAAATTCACTGTTTAGGGTAACTGATGTTAAGTCTTGCTTTCAAAAAATTTTAGCAGGTCCATGTAAATTATTAGCAATTTCTAGTTTATATCATTAAGGAGAAGAAAGGTGCTTACTTAGCTATTTTCTTTGGCAGGTAGACATGTCAGTTTATTTACATTCAAGCTTTTAATTATGGTATGAAAGACACAACTGTAGCTTACAAGAATTAAATTGAAATTTCATTTGTCAGAGGACTTTTCCTACCCTTTCTAACTCATCATGGTTAAGAAGGGAAAATTTTTGAAAAATCTAGTTCTTATATTTAGATTATAAATATCTATATATATAAAACCCTAATATGCAAATAGACCAAATGGTGGAACAACTGAACAACTGGTCGCTATGACATGTGCTGACCACAGGGGAATGCGCGGAACATCCTGGGCATCAGCCGCGGCAGGATGGTGGAGCAGGTGAGCAGGAGCGCCAGACCAAGGCGGGGCGCTGGTCGCTGTCATTGGGGTGAGCCTCTGGTGGCTACTGAAAATTCTTTGCTCCCTCCCAGTGCTCGCACCCACTGATGGCTCCACCCTGCTCATGCCGGCCCCAATGGCTCTGTGCTCTCAGTGGGTGCTCGTGGGACCCACGCTGTGCTGTCAGCATGTGGGAGCAGCGGCGGCAGCAGAGCTGGGCTGCCAGCAGACAGGGGACTGGCGCCATAGTGGAGGGGCCAGGCGGGGGCACAGAGGATGGGCCGAGACCCACCCCTGTGCCCACCGCAGCCTCGCGGCCCACAGTTCCTTTCAAGAAGCACGAATTAGTTAACCTTTAAAGATTTCTGCTGTATGATAAAAGTCTTATGGGACTTTTTAACTTTTGTTATGAAAACTTGTATACACACCAATGGATTTTGGTGGCTTTTTATTGTATGTGCTTAATTTCCCAGAGTTACTATTTTTTATGGTTTCTGATTAGCCCTAACCACAAAAGACATTTTATGCATAATTTTTGGAAAGCTGTTAAGAAGACCAGCTTTAATTTTTATGCTCTGAGGTTTATACAGGGTGTCAGGCATGCTATTGCTGAATTGGCAGCTCACTTTGTGGGAATGGGGCAGCTCCTGGCCCGGCTTTTCCCCCAGCTCCTCCTGGATCTCCTTTAGCTTCATTATTTCTGGGAAAGCACCTGGGTGCCTCTGTGAAAAATGCTGTCAGCTTTCCCTACAGGTCACCATGACAGTGCAGCTGGAATGGTGAGAGACAAATGGGATTCCAGTGCATCCTCATACTTTCCAGTTTGCCCTCCTTCTTGTCCATACCCAGCTTCCCTTCCCAGCTGCCTATTTGGCTGTGTACCTTTAATGACTTCAGGTTCAACCCTAGACATAAGGCCAGCAGCTCACATGGACTGCTTCTTCAGCACCCATGAGGGCAAAGGTCTAAGGCAGCCGTGGGCAAACTACGGCCCGCGGGCCGGATTTGGCCCGTTCGGCTGTTCTATCCGGCCCGTGGAGCCGAAAGAGTGGAGGGTTCTCTTGCTCTCCCCTCTGCTCCTTTACTTTGAATTTATATTAGTTCACACAAACACTCCATCCATGCTTTTGTTCCGGCCCTCCGGTCCAGTTTAAGAACCCATTGTGGCCCTCAAGTCAAAAAGTTTGCCCACCCCCGGTCTAAGGTCTACTTCATTTATTCTCTATTATTCGTGGTGGTTCTGGGTCTTTGTTTGAACCTTGATGGAAATGACATGGACATTTATATTCTCACCATCTGGATTCAATAATTACTAATATTTTGCCATGTTTGCTTTTTCTGTTTACCCAGATGTATTTGAGGGGGGGGCGGAGAAGGAGGCTGGACCATTTAAAAGTAAGCTTTAGAAATCATGACACGTCATGCCTAAATACATTAGCATGCATTTTCTACAAATGGCATTAACTGTGAAGCCATGATGCCAAAACAATGACAGATACCCCAAATCATGTATTTTCAGACCATATTCTAATTTTCTTTGTGCACCCACTATATCTTGTATAATGTGTTCTCTACTGTTCAAATTTCCCATCAAGAGTCACATATGTATTTGGTTATTCCTATTCTCTTCCAATCTGGTATAGTCCCCTACACTTTTATTTCCCCAATGGCACTGGCTCTGTGTAGAATGTAACTGACCTTATCTCTTCATTCTGCATTTGCCTATTACTAGTATTTCCTCATGGGCTTCTTCTAGTCCCTGTATGCATCTTATACATTGAAAATTAGGTCTATATTTTAAGACAATTCAGGTTAAAATTTTGCAAAAGAATGTTTCAGAGGCAAAACTCTGATTTTCTTTTGTATCACATAAGAAGATACCTAATGCCAGGTGACCCCTAATTATTGGTGTGGCCATGTGTAACTACTGAAAGGTAGTAATGACCAGATCACTCCTCTCTGGAGGTAGAGTTTCCTCTTTGTAATAATCAAGGTATCTGTGTTGTGATACTTTTGCAGCCGGTGAATATCCTATACATTTTTACATAATAGTTTTAGCATTAAGTGATGATCCTTGCTTGGTTCAGTTGTTTCACTGTGTAACAACATAGTGGTTTTCTAATTTTGTCAGCCTTCCAATATTTTTTTTAGTTTGCATTGTCTTTAAAAAAGGTTTCTTATTGAGAGATTATGACTACTATAAATGTCTTTTGTTACTGTTAGAAATTTAACAACAAATAACACTATTCAGTTGTTCAAAAATTATATATTTAATTCACTTACCTATCATGTGCACTATTAGAGCAGATGTGTACTTTATGAAGAAAGCAAAAATGAATTTGTAAAGTGATCCCTAAGTAGATGAATATTCACACTAAACTTTTAGAGAAAGATTTATTGGACAGTTTTGGATGGTAAAACTATTATTGTCTGAAATTCAAATGAGAACCTGAACTTGGCTTTTAATGAATATTTTTAAGTCTGTCATAACAACCCTACAGAGTCAAACTATAGGGTTATTGTGTTATTTTCTTGATTGATTTACAGGTATTTAAAGACATTTATTAAAATGGATAAAATTTAAAATATGCAGAATGGTTATAGAATATACATTTTGAGGACTTCTTCAGTGTGAGTAGGCCTCTTTATCAAAAGAAATACATCAATATGACTATCATAAAATCTCTTGGATCTATCATAAAATCTCTGATGGAAACCAGTCCAACACAAAACACTATCTCTTGGTTTTTCTGATTGAAGGAGATTGGGCAAAACAGTACTACTATGGATCTCATTTGTAATTTTGACTTAATGGAATTTTAAACACATTAACAAGGGTTTTGTTGTTTTTTAAATTCTTGAAGCAGACTACTTTGAAAGATACCCTAATTTTTATTTTATTAATATACTAGAGGCCCGGTGCATGAAATTCGTGCACTGGGGGTGGGGGGTGTCCCTCAGCCTAACCTGCACCCTCTCCAATCTGGAACCCCTCGGGGGATGTCTGACTACCTGTTTAGGCCCGATCCCACAGTGGCCCGGTGCACAAAATTCGTGCACATTAAAAGGGAATTAATTAGAGGAAATATGTTACTATTGCTATTTGCCCTTTCTCTATAATAGAAGTATGAGAGATGAAAGGAAGTGAGTAAAATGTATATGAAAATAATATATGAATTCATTAATAAATAAACAATAACAAAATGATATAAGAACAACAAAGATATATAAAAATAACAAAAACATCATATGAAAACAGCAAAAATATGTTATAAAAACAACAAAAACATGATATAAAAACAACATTGATGCAAACAATGACTGATAAAGTGATTAAACTTATTCTAATATCTCCCTGTATATCACATTAAGAGTGAAAACACTTTCAGAGTGCTTGACTAATTTCCCTTGCGATGAAGTATTTACAACTTTAACTTTAACGTCACATGCTCTTCGAACTCGAGAGAAAGCAACATATAACTGACCATGTCCGAAAACGGGTTCAGGTAGGAATATTCCTACTCTGTCTAGAGTTTGTCCTTGTGATTTATTAATAGTCATCACAAATGCTGGCATTATGAGAAACTGTCATCGAATTAATTTAAATGGGAGGCCAGTGTCAGATGGGGACAAATCAATTCTTGGAATCAGAACAACCTCTCCCTCTGCAGATCCTGTTAATACTTCAGCTTCGATTATGTTAGGTCGCAATCTTTTGATAATAAATCTGGTACCATTACAAAGACCACATTTACTATTAAGATTTCTCAATAGCATGATGATTGCACCAACTTTCAATTTTAATTTATGACACGGCATTTCCGAAGGAGTAATACTATTAAGAAATTCAATGGGAAAGTTTTCCTTTTCAGTATTATCTGTTGAGTCAATGGAATCATCACTCAAATATGTGTGAAAATCTCCATCGAGTATATCCAAAATTTCTTCATTTAATTTTTGAACGTGCTCATTTTTTGGACAAAGAATTGCGCGTTTAGATATAATTTTTAAAATATATTTTATTGATTTTTTACAGAGAGGAAGGGAGAGGGATAGAGAGTTAGAAACATCGATGAGAGAGAAACATTGATCAGCTGCCTCCTGCACACTCCCCACTGGGGATGTGCCCGCAACCAAGGTACATGCCCTTGACTGGAATCGAACCTGGAACCCTTCAGACCACAGGCCGATGCTCTATCCACTGAGCCAAACCGGTTAGGGCTAGGTATATTTTTAATATTACCTATAGATATACTATTTCCAAAGGTAGCTTCAATAATAGATCCGTTACAAATCATTTTGTGGGGGATTTCAATAATATCCATTCCTAAATGAAAACTGCTATCCAGTTTGCCATCTCCAAGTTTTACTAACCATTCACTATAAGCAGAATCCTCTGTTCTCATATTTGTTTTAAGAGACAACTTTCTGAAACATCCCCAAACATTACAGTACTTTAAACTCGTTTGTACTATGGCCGATCGCATAGCATGTGGCACAATACTGAGACATGGTTGAAAATCCCCTCCGAGAAGGAAAACTTTCCCACCAAATGCAACATTCAAATTCGTAATTTCTCTTAGTAATCTGTCTATGGTGTTTATAGCATGACTGGATGCCATGGTGCATTCATCAATAATGAGAAGTTGGGCCTTTTTAATGGTTTTAGCAACTTCGCTCTTTATATCGAGTCTAGAAATTGAAGTTTCTTTTAATGGAATTGGTCATTTATATTGGGAATGAAAGGTTCTTCCATCAAGAAGTAAATTTGCAGCAATTCCTGTAGATGCTGTGGGTAAAACAGTACCACCACGACCTCTAATATAATGTATTAAAACTTTATAAAGATATGTTTTTCCACTACCACCTGGACCAGCCAAGAAAAAGCATTTGGGGTGTACAGTTTGATCTTTGATGGCTGAAGTTATAGTCTGAAAGGCTGCCAACTGTTCACTGTTCAGAGAATTTATCAAAACCTCTGCCTGTTGTCGCTCATACAATTCATCACATGTATTTGCATTCATTAATAAAGGATAGTCCGGAAGTTTGAAATGTGAACATTTCATTCCATACAATGTGAATACCTCCTGAATTTTGTTAAGGGCATGCACTTCACAGTTCACACAGGCACCTTCTCTTCGGTGCATTTTCCAACAGAAGTCTTCAATAAAATGAGACTTATTCTCATCCCATAATTTGTCTGCAGCAGAAGGACATCCAAACACACATATGTATGCAAAAAGTTGCCGTAGTTGTTTGGGCATATTAAGGATGATTGCATCATCAATCGTATCTTTCCAGATAGTGTCATCAAGTAATAATCCTCAGTGTTTAGCAGCTTCATGAAATGTATCATAAGTTACACCTCCTACAGTTCACAAATCCTCAAAACTTATCGCACCTTTTACATGCAGAAGCAAAAGTCTAAGGTAATATCGTTCTGGTTCTCTAAAGCTCACAGTGAACAGTCTACTTAATACTTTATTCCCACCCTTTTGGCGTTTTGTCCACAAAGAATTATTAAACACATAATGCTGTGGAATCTCCCAATAATAATAATTACGTGCGTCAGAATCTTCTCTATTCAGTAGGAACCAAGCCATCAAAGTTGAGTTATGCCTTTTAGCCCTATCTAAAACTTCAGCAAAATCATCAGTATGAAAATACAAATTTTGTTCATTTGGCAAATGAATAGCTAATCTTGTGATTGCATGCGATTGATCATGCATTCACATTGCAAAAAGTCTCCAAACAGCCTCAGGAGCGCTCACATACCTGGAGTCAATGAAGTCCTGTACTTCATCACGATTGATAATATTTTTTTCAGAAATTTGAATATTTGCACAATCGTGCCCTTTATAGATGTATTTAAATAAATATTTGACACTTTTAATTGATACACAGACTTCAACATTTATATGCCAGTTATATTTAAGGCACAAATACAGGTTATAAGGGACAATCCAAGTGTTATCAACAAGCTTATTTCCAATAGACATGGTGCTACCAGATCATTTGTATTTGGGATATCCATCAATATTTCCAATGGTCGCATTTTGAAATTCTTTTGGATATCCCTTTGAACATTTTCCATTTTCCATACATTGCCTATTTGGATTTTGTATTCCACATGGTCCATGTACCATATTTGATTTTACAATTTGAAAAAGTTGAGGATACTGGTCTTCATCCGGAATTTCTGCCTTAACTATACGGTCAATGTCATTTTCCGTTCGTAATTTGGACTCACTATCTAATATCAATAATATGTGAGTGTGAGGCAGTCGATGTTTCTGAAATTCAATGACATGAATTTTAGCTATTACTTTGCCAAATAAATGGAATTTACATATATCATTTAAAAGAGCATTCAGCTTTATATTAAAAACTTTTTCTACCAAGTCAGGTCTGTTTTCAACTTTTTGCCAGCGTTGTAAATTGTTTGTAATATCTGCCCATTTGGGGTTGCATGTCATGGTTACAAAAAAATCGGGCTTGCCATACTTTGTTACAATTGCCATGGCATCCTGATATCACTGCTGCATATTCTGGGACTACCCTCTAAAGATGATGGAAGTATTATCATTTTACCAATCGGCACATTGTCATTTTTAGATCTAGATTTGAGATAATCCATCAAACCACTATATTTTTCAACTCTCAACTTAGATTGGTTTGCTTTAATGAAATTTATCCAATTAGTCTCCATTTTTGAATATGAATCCACAACAAACTGTTGAGTTAACTTTCCTGCATTTAAAATAGGATTGAACGTGTCCCTCACAGAGAGATGAAATCCATAATACTGCATTTGTGTGACTCGTGTCCTTACATTTCGTCTAGTATTATTGTTGAGTACACTGTTGTCTCTGAGTCTTAATGCAATATCTATTCCCCAGCCTTTTTCACCATGTGGAAGAAGAATAGGATATGTCATTACATCTAATGTAGGAAACAGAATACTGATTTGTTTTATTTTAGTGGCATTTGGATTATTGGGATCTGGTTTACAGTGAATGAGCAAGTCCCTTTCAAAAAGAGGTTCTCCATTTTTATTTCTGAATATGACAGCAACCTCGGTTACACGGGGAGAATTATATCTCCCTGGGTCACTGTTACGATCGTATTTAATTGCCATAGTTACTTCCGTGGGAGCTATACCTTTTGCTGCTGCTTCAGATTGGGCTTCCTTTTCTAGCTCATGTAGCATCTTGTACAATTTTGTTAATTCATTTATTTCATGCATGAGGTTGTTGATGTTGATCATGAGTCTTTCTGAGCAGCCCTGGTTTTCTGGCATTGCTAATCTTTTACTTGTAGCTTCAGTTGTATCCAAAATAGAGTTGAGCAAACTTCTGAGAAACACCATCTGAAAGATGTAAAGTTCCAGTACGGTGATAAACTTGTCCGTGTATTCTAAAACAGTATGGCCCATACCCTGATGGCGATGCAATATTTGCACTCATGGAAGCAAAAACAAAAGAACTGTTTATGGAACGAATATTTTCCATGAAATTGTTACTGTCAGAATCTTCGTTTGTCATTAATCTTTTTAAATATGCTGGGTATTTTGGAAAATGTATATCATTTGGACAGACTTTCCCTTTGCTACAAGATCGAGTAAATTTTCCATCAGATGGTTTTTCATCAGAGAAATTTAGTGATAGGCAAAATTCACATCTAACAGCCATTCCACCACAACTATGTTCGAGAATTGCATCCTCATGTACTCCATTTTCGCTAAGAAGGCAGTTCCTACCAGTATTGGTAGTACTGGTTGATGACTGTTCTTTGGACATATTCTGTCGACACTGCCGCCTTCTTTCAAGTTCAGAGGCACGTTGGTCTTTAGACATTTTCTTTCCATGACGCCAGCTTCTTTCAGCTTCAGAGCGACGTTTTTCCAATAGTAGCTTTTCAGATACATTCTGTCGCAGGTGCCGCCTTCTTTCAAGATCAGAAGCACGTTGGTCTTCAGACATTTTCTGTCGATAACGCCGGCTTTTTTCGGCTGCAGAGCTACCTTGTATCAATAGTAGATGTTTAGACATAATCCCACCTCCCTGCTCTCAGGTGAATGAGAGTCCTGGCTGTCAGGTGGCAGGGAGCTGTCTGACCAAGGGCCAATTCTCTAGGGGTGGGACTTCCTCCTCCCTGCTGTCAGATGGCTGTCAGGCCACTGAGAGCTGTCTGACCAATGGCTGATTCTGGCTGATTCTGTGGGGGTGGGACTTCCTCCTCCCTGCTGTCAAAGAGTCTGGGCCAGCACAAACTGGGACACAGCACCAAGTCCCCCTGTGCCAAAAGACCCAGAGTCAACTCCCCTCCCACTTGCGTGTGCCCCCTGGACGCAGCATCCAGCCTCATGGAGGGGCTGACAGGCCCAGACACGCCAGAGGCTGGGAAACAGTGACAATGAGGCTGGATCTGCCACTGGAGTGGGCGGATCCCGCCTCTCCACTTGGTCCCTGCGACCCCTGGCCAGGCCAACAGGCCCAAACATTCCAGCCTCACTGCTCAGCCCTAGACACTCCAGAGGCGGCAGAGCAGCCAGGCGTGATCCGCTACTGGAGTGGGAGGATCCCGCACGACCCCTGGCCAGACACCCCAGGTACCTCCCAGTCGGATACCCCGGGCTTCCACCGCTGGTGGCGGGGATCGGTCATGGGGATGCTGGTGCCTCCCAGCTGGACACCTTCCCCGTCGGGGCTGAGAGCACTGGGCGCCACCATCTTATGGCCATGGGCGCCACCATTTTTTGTCATGGAGTGATGGGTAATTTGCATATTACTCTTTTATTAGATAGGATACAATATAACAGTTATCTTTATTATTCCTCTTTATCAAATATTTAAGAATAAAAATATTTATAAGTCATGTAGAAAATTTTAGGGCTATCGATATACTGAGGAGGGATTTTTTTTTAAAGCAATAATAACAATAATGATACTTTAAGGATAATTACAACTAGAAGTATATTTATCCTTTAATTTGATACATAAAATCAATATTATGTGTATACATTTATCCTAAGCTTTTTAATCTAAAATTTCCTATTTTTTTAACGTGAGGGATTCCATTGATGCAAAAATGGAATTATGATAGAGAAGTGATAAAGGAGAATGTGGCCAATTGGAGATGGGGTTGTTGGGACTGGTTCCTAGGAACCAAAAATTATATGACTCAAGACATCGGAATAGGCTACTTGTTCTCAGCATAGGTTGTAAAAGACCCTGTTGTAATATATTAGAGCCTATAAGCAGCACCATTTGTGGGTAGGGGCCTTACATTGTTCTACAATCATTAGGATTAAGAAACACAAAGATAATATAGTAAAACTGGAATCCCCAAAACACTCTAGTGAAAATAGCAAGACAAATCCTCCCATTGTGAAGTCTAAACTACTTATTTCATGCCTGGACCATGCCCATGCTCAGCACTCACAGAAGACATTTTATTTTGAAAATGAGCTCACAGGCAAAATTTATAAAGAACATAAAAGCTTAATGGCATGAGAAAGAAATCAGAAAAAGGATAATAAAAGTATACTATAGAAACTGAAGAATGAAGAGAAATAAAAATGAGTATGTTTACATTGTTAAAGAAGTAAAAGAAGTATTAGAATTCATCCAACAATAATAGATTATTATGAAAGTAAGCAGAAATGAAAGTAATCAAACAGTATTTCTAGAAATAAAAAATATACTCAGTGAAATTTAAAACTTGATATATGGATTAAACAGACTAGATAGAGCCAAAGGAAAAATAGTAAATTTGAAGATATATTTGAGGAAATCACTGAGTCAGCACAGAGAAATATTGAGGTGGAAAATATATTTTAAAAATTGAAGACAAAAGTTTGCAAAAAATGTCTAATAGAAACTCAAAAAAATAGATGGTAAAGAGATAGGAACATAAAACATTCAAGCCATGAAGGCTCTAACTTTCTGGAACCAAAGAAAGACATGAATATCATTATTCAGATTATGTTTAGCCACCCAGAATATTTGGTCATTTTACTTTTTCTGCTTAAGACTTTTCAATAGCTCTGTCCTGCCCATAAATAAGATTAAAGCACTTTAGCAAGACAAATGATCAGATCCCTACTCTATCTTTATTTAGCTTAATTTATCATCATTCCCAGTCTCAGCAAACATTATAGAGTTAATCCACAACCAGTTTCACATCTCTTTCCCATTATTCATGAATCTACTTGAATAAAATTCCTTCTGCGTTCACTATCATCTCTCATCCCAGTCTGCCTTCCTCACTGCCAGGCTAAGCTTCGCCTACTTGTCCTTTAATGTTAATTTTAGACATCATTCCTCCAGACTACCTATCGCCGTACTTCCCAGGCAGAGTAACTGTTCCTCTTTTCTGTTTTCTTTAACCTCTGCCAATTAATTTATAGTTGGGTGGAAAATATTTCAGTCTAAATATTAACTGAATAATGGGTTGAATAAGGAAATATGCCCAGGTATTGAGGTCTCTGGGTAGATGATTTAAATGGAATATAAAGAATCTCACAGGAGTTTAGGAAATCAAAGAACTGTTAAGGTATGTAATTAATTATGCACCTAGGTCATTGCTAACCACTTAGACTTATGACAGGGACAAGAGGATTCTGATTTAGTGCTCAAGTCCTTGATAAAAGTGGGATAACAATCAGCCAAGTAGATAATGGTGACAAGGAGTGGAAGAGGATGGTATCTGTAGATGGAATCATGAATATTTTTTCTGGAAATAAAAAATTAATGATGTGAAAGTAATAATCCTGAAGAAAATACAGTTGATTATTCCTTCCCACCAAAGCCAAAATGATCTTTCTACTGCAGCAAAATAGGCAGTCCTACTCTAAAGTCAACTATGAAAGAAATGGTGCATCAGCAAGGGAAAGCCATGTATAAATCAAGGTACGAAATTGTAGGAGATAGCTGTGAGAAAAACGACAGTAGCAAATGTATTGATTTGTAAATTAGGTGACATTACCTAATCAAATTATGATACTCTTTCTTAGAAAGGCACAACATAATAAATGATACAATCCCAAATATCTCTCAAATTATTGGATTGATATGGATTTGGTGATAGTCAATAGATTCACTGGAAACTGAGAAATTCTAAGACCTGTAGGAAAAGTGCTGGCAAATTTTACTTTAGGATATGGCAAGTGTGTTTCTTGATTTGGTGAACCCAGAGTCAGTCTCTTATTATTTGTGAAACCATAAGTCAGCAAAATCATCGGATCTTTGTCCAGTCCTCCTTTGAGAGGAGCTAAATAGACTTAGTCCTATCAAAGAGTAGTTTAAAACTTTGATCATTTTTCATTCTGTGTATAAGCAGAGAGATGGTGAGAGTCAGGTGGCTTGGAAGGAACACATAATATTCGAGTGGGATCAGTTCCAGGGGTAGGTGTTAGTGAACCTGCCAGCCTGCTGAGTCTAAAGTAATTGTTGCTTGCCTAAGGCTTTCCTGGTTCTTTGGGTGATAGATATTGACAGGTAAGAAGAAGCTTGTAAAGAATTTCCTTTCTGATTTATAGAGTTCCTACATGGTGCCTGTGTGTTTCTGTGTGTGTGTTTCATGGGGGTGATGTATTTCCACTTTAGAGCTGCTTACCTTGTGTTCACTATTGTGTTACTCTCTCCCCAAAGATCAAAGTGTCTCAGGCAATGAGAAAAGTGATGCTTTACTCTGAGTAGGCTGCTCATAAATGATCCCTCCGTCAAACCAGAACATAAATGAGTGTTTCTAGGAGCCTGTGGATGAGCGATGTCTGTGGGTGCCAGGATCCTCAAAAAGCATACACCTTTGGATGAGGACAGTAGGGGGGAGGTCAGGGCAGAGGGTGGGATGGGAACCGGGTGGAGGGGAGCTATGCGGGGGGGGGGGGGAAGAGGAACAATTGTAATAATCTGAACAATAAAGATTTATTAAATTAAAAAAAAACAAAAAACCTGCTTTAACTCACGATGGAGGAGAACTGAAGTGGAGACTGTTTCTATCCTCTTTAGTTACCAACACGATTTGGGAAAAACACAGATTCTCTCTTTTCCTACTAAATATACAGCTAGAAAACCCCATTATTTATACATATGAATATTTTCATGAAAACTGAATAACCTGACTTTTAAAGGTGATACACTAAAACCGTGGATGTGGCAGGAAGCCTAACTGAATGAATATACTGCTGTAGTTTTGGTTGGTCAGTCAAAGCAGGATTTTAGAATTAGGAGATGCAAGGAGTAAGGGGTGGAAGAAAAGAAAAATTAATAGTAAATTTAGAGTCTGATGACTGAAATGTATCGGTTTTAAAAACTCTCAACATTGAACAATAGAATGTTCTTTCACTAAAGTTTTCGAACTTTTTTCCATACTAAAATTATAAGAAAATGCAATCTAGATATATAAAAAAAATTTAGTCTACTTGGAAATATAGACATGTCTAAATAGTATCTGTTTTGCCTTCTTGGAAGCAAATACGGTCACATCTATAATCTTCTTCCAATTAAGTATGCAAGTACCATTGTGCTTTTATTCTTTCTGATTTTTCAAGCATCCTGGAGTTTGTGTAGGCCAAGGGGATATATCCAATCTATGAAATCAGATTACCTTTCTTTAAGCAAAGCAAAGTGTCATTGTTAAACATTGTTCTTCCGAGTCTGATGGATACTTGTTCATTACCTGGCGATGCCTTGCTGAAGGGGTACAGTTTATTCTCAAGGGTAGCCTCTGTTTCCCAGCTATTTGAGTCAAGTGTGCTCTTTGAATTGGCCTTTCCCCCTAAACTGCTTGTCTGTTGTACTGAACCAGATCATAAGCAAAAACTCCTTCATCACTCATGGTTATTTCACTGTGGGGATTTTGAAGTCCTATCCTGGCAGCAGAAATTAGTTAGGACCATCATGTCCAACAAAGTTTTCTTTTAATTCTGAATCTCCTGGAGAAGTGATTGAGGTCTCAGGCATATCGCTCTCAAGAAGGCCTCTTTATTCCTTGTACAAATTGTCTTACCCACTCTCCCATGAACAATCATGTAAATGGGAGCATACCAACGTCATGGGGAAGGGCAGCTTTCAACAATTATACTACTCTCTTCACTCATGTGATGGGCATTTCCCACTTGCCTTATATTTGTACTAAAGTAGAATAGTTCTGTAATGATAAAATCTACTTCAAAGTCATTTTTCTGTATCTATTTGTGGGTGTAGAAGTAGTTGACTTGTTTTTTAGTTCACTTCTCTCTAGTTCTGGATAGCAAGAATAATTCCTTGAGATGTTAATTTCTATTTTGTCCTCACACATCTCAAGAAGGTATCCTGGCCTATCTGTGGCCTTTACTCCCTATTGGCTTTGATTCAGCTAATTAATGAGTAAATATTAGTATGTTCCAGAAAGAGAAAAGAATAGAACTGAGGATTAGATTTTAGGGTCAGGCTTGAGTGAAAGCAAAATACCTATAAAAATATTTTTAAAGAAGGGATGAGAATGGAAGAAGGAATAGGTTTCTGGAATTGTGAATCTATCCAGACTAGACATATAGGCCTCATTTACATGCAGGGGATTAGGTGGGGGATTTCTCCCCATGTTGGAGTTATCAAACACTTTATGAATTACAAGTCAGGACCTGAGCTTGACTTGCAAGCCCTGGAGCTGTCCACTTGCAACAAACTAAGACAATGGACTTATTGACAGAGATAAGCATGTTCTGAAAACTATAGAACATTTCTACAAATTATCTGGATTTTATAAGATTCCAAGACCCTCATTTCCAAACCTGAGAAAATCCCAATAATGATTGAGGATGAATATTCTAATAGCTGGGCCAATGAAGGAATTGAAGCAAATTTTATATCATTCAAAAAAATAATATATTTTTGTGTTTATTTTTGCATCCAGGTATTATGTAATTAAAACCATACTTATTACAAATAGAGCATAAACATTTTCTAGTGGGGCTTTCACAAAGGAGGTAATAGTTGAGATGAATCTTGATTGGTGAGTAGACTTTCACTAAGTGGAGAAGAGAGTGTAGAAGTTTCTAGGAAGAGGATTTGTTTTAAGGAAAGGTGTAAAGATATGACATCTTGAAGCATCTTAGGAAATAGTAAGCAATCCAGAGTAGGCTTGCAGGTTGTAAGTAAGAAGGCTGTGTAAAGCCACTAGAAGGTAGACAGAGCTTCTCTGAAAGAGACCTAGAATGCCTGTGTCTAAAGACAATAGTGTTTTTAAGTAGGTAAGTCATATGCTATGTTCATATGTTCATTATTCATTAAAAATTTATTGAGTACCTACTGTGTGGCATACACTATTCTAGGGTCTTGGAATTTAATAGTAAATAAAAATAAAGTTTCTACTCACATTGTAAAGAAGAATATAAAAACACCATCAAATAGATAATATAATGTTGGAAGATGTGATAAATGCAAGTGGGAAAAGGGGAATAATGAGTGATATTTTATTAGCTAGGAGGGCTAAGGGAAATAAAGAAGAAAACCATGCAAATACTTGATGCAAGAACAATCCAGTTAGAGGAAGTGACAAGTGCAAACGTCCTGAGGTAGGAGGGTATTTGGTGTCTTCCAGCCAATGGTAAAGCATGAATGGTAGTGGATGGTGCCAGCATGGAAGCTAAAAGACAATAAATGTAGGGCTTGTAGAGCATGGCAGAGATTCTGCATTCTATATTAAGTGTGCTGAGAAATACTTTCAGAGAGCAGAGTTAGCATAACTAACTCCAACTTGAGTTTAAACTTTATTATCTGAACACACAAATCTGGGCCAACAGCCAAGTCCTGAGCTGCCAGCAAAAGAGAGGCAACCCACAGATGCAAGTAATCACAATGACCAAGCACTTCCATGGACATTGCCACATATTTTGATTTGGACTTTGAGGGCTAACCTCAGGAGATCACAAACTAATCTAACAAGTGCAGATGAGGGCAGGCACCTCCACAAGAAGGAAAAGAGTGAAACTAAGAGCAGTGGCACTTGCTATTCACCCTCCTGTGAATGAGCCATGCTTACAACTTGTGTGTCTGGCTTGATGGTCTTTGATTATTCTGGGTTCTTGCTTTCTTGAGCTAGTTCATCAGTCTTCCTTACAAGACAGACCCCTGGACATGAAGCCTTCTGTGACTCTGAGTGATCAGCAACCACCGCTGTGAGAATAGCCAGATCCGGAGGGCATTTGAGACACTTGGACTTTTAGTTCATTAACCCCTAATACATGTGTGTGTTTTCTGTTGAGCTAAGTTGACAGCATAGTCACCTGTATTGGTTCACTGTTATTACTTGGTGTCAAGAATCTGGAGTACCCAGTGAACACCTAGGGTCCAGGCCTAGTTCATGCACCCCTCATACTACGTGGGGGTCAGGACATCAAGTGACACCAAGGAATAATAA
Organism: Plecotus auritus; assembly: GCF_963455305.1. Lineage (NCBI taxonomy): Eukaryota > Metazoa > Chordata > Mammalia > Chiroptera > Vespertilionidae > Plecotus > Plecotus auritus. The sequence goes on from NC_137775.1 coordinate 44,119,747, forward strand.
GGAGCCTGACAGCTATTGTGCAACTGGTTGGCTAAACAAATATATAATTTGGCAGAAAGGAAAGAGAAAAGATTGATTGATGGTACTGCTGTTTACTGCTGATTAAGCTGGGGACTTGAATTTGGTATAGTTAAAGGGTTATATTAAGGTTGCAACAAAAATTGCGTTAAAATGCTAGCACTAGGATATAAACTAAGAAAGTTGACATTGAAAAGGAGGCCTAAACTGTATTGTCAGTAGGGGCCAATGGGTATACGATGGAGGTGCAAGTTCATAAGAAACTGCCTGTACAAATATGTGATGATGTACATATAGACCTCACCATACCTATAAGTGTAGAACCCCTAGTGAGTAGGGCAAATAAACAGGAAGTGCCAGTCTTACTGTTAAAAACCCTATTACAGGTGGATACAGATAGACATAAAGGAAAAAATGTGTCCAGGAGAATTATTCAGAGAAGTAAGTCAGCTGATAGTAAACTTCAGAGGAATAGATAAAGATATAGTACCAAAAGAAAACCTCACCCCCCAAGGATCTAGGGATGTGATAATCCATTTGATAATGGATATTTTGCTAGACCTGGAGGGAAATTATTAATTATATCCATGGAGATGGTCACCCAATAGAATACTAGAAGGCAGAGGATATACAAGACAAGAGTTACAAACAATGAGTAGATTTTCAGCAAGGAAATTGGGCAGACATTGATTAGCTTGCTAGTATTTAGGATAAATTGTATTTGTCATAAATACAATTCTGCTGATAGGAAAGAAATGAAGCAAATTTCAGGCATGAAAGAATAGCATTTACTAAACTCAGAGCTGCTGAGCTAACTGCCCAATATCCAAACCAAGCCTACTCGTTATGGAATTGGATCGCTAGAGCATGGAGAAATGCATGCCCAAAAATAGATGTGATAACACATGGTGACCACATGAGACGAACACAAATGAGCAGCACATGAAGATAGTGAGAAAACTAGCCCTGGTTTACGACTGCTCAGGGTTAAACACACCTTTATAGGTCCAGCAGTGCCAGCATTTAAGAAAGCCATTTTAAGAGGGACACCACAGAGAATGAAAATGTCATATATACATTCCATTTCACAGCACGAACAGAAGACATTAAACATTTTTAAACTAGCAAATGTTTAAAATAAACAACCAAATTTACATTTAATGCTAGGTACAAAACAAATAACATCACATTATCAGTAGAAAAAAATCCTTTCTTACAGGATATTTTCCAAGCCATCAAACACACAGAATTTCAAACCATACAACCAAAACAAATGCTTTACACCATCTAGAAACCATCAAGCAGGAGGAAAACACAGAATTATCAAAAGAAACAAACACCTGAACAAGATAGGACTAGAGAATTCACTAAAAATTTTTCAATCACTATAAAACAGGCAATCCCGGGGGTGGAATCCCAGACAGAGTGGAAAGTAAGATATGAAAATACCCCATTTATCAAGCTAAAAATACAAATAAGTATCAGGGTAAAATTACAGAATTTTAATTGATACAGGATCACAAATAACTTTTAGAACAATAATTCAGAATATGTAAAATAATATTCTAGTACAGGTAGAAGGACTATGATGAAAAGTAACCCATTGTTGGCCCAGAAAATTTCCTGTGTATAATTATAAACTGGAACCCATAGAATTACAGGGTCACACATCACCAGATGTAGAGAATATAGATAGCCTTGCAAAAATCCAAGGAGACTTCATTCCTTGGTAAAAACTTAAACAATATCAAGTAAAATCAGCAGTAGTGAAAATTAAGTCTATAGTTTTACCTAAACCATCTCCCTTAAAGGGAGGACATGAAGAAAGTAGAAACAAAATCTAGGAGCTATTAAAAGAAGGCATTATAGAAAAAGGCAGATCTCATTTGTATAATAACCCTATATGGCCAGTATTAAAACCAAAAGGACATTATAGTCTGACAGTAGATTATAGAAACCTTAATTAATGTTCACATAAAATGGATGGAGTATTGCCTGATGCAGAAGATGTTATTAATAGAATAAGTGAAATTAAAAATATTTTGAAATGATTGATATGTCTGATATTTTCTTCACTATTCCTATATCTGAAAAATCTAGACAATATATAACTTTTTCCTGTTAAGGAATACAATATCAATTTAAAAGATTACCACAGAGTTACTGAATAGCCTCGTAATAGCACATACATTATTAACATCATAGATAAACACACAACAATTCCAATCACTAATAATCTCCTACATAGATGATACTATCATGATAATGACAAACAGTTATTACAAACAGAAAAATTAAATAGTGCAATTAAGAAATAAAGGATGGACTATTAAAACAATGACAAAACTCATGGTCCAAGTACCACAGTGATATTTTTGGGAATCAATTGGTCCTTCGAATGAAGACATGTACCACAAACAGCAATTGATAAAATTAATGCATTAAAAACCACTAATAGCAAGACAGAGCACAGCATCTTATAGGCATGTCCGGATACTGGAGACAACATATTTTATACTTAGGTATGATTCTTAGATCTATATATGATGTAACAAGAAAAGCCTCAGATTTTGAATGGACAGAAAGACAACAACAGGCATTTAACTTCTTGAAAGAATACATCAGTCATTTTCAAAAACTAAATTCCCCATGGCCTGGAGATCAGTTAAGAATAGACAGGCAATAGGGTGGTGAAGGCATGGGGTAGGGGGGCATGGGTGGGCTAGAAGGGGTCAATGGGGACATATGTAATACTTTCAACAATAAAGATTTTTTTAAAAAAGAATAGATTTAGTTTATCCTAATGACTTTGGATCATGGGCTCTGTGGACAAAAAAGTCCTCAGGGTAAATTATTATTTAAACCAGTGGGATTCTGGACCAAACGCTTTCCATATACCCCCACCAAATACGCAAATTTAGAAAAAAAAATGATTTGGCTATTATTTGAAGCCTAAAAAATGACAGTACCATTAGCTGGCAATTCACCATTGGTTCTAAGATCGGCTATTCCGGTCCTGGCCTGGACAAAGCTTAGTCCTGAAGAAGTGGCAGGAATATGTCTGAACCAGAAGGTCCTCACATGGAAGTGGTGCATATAATCAAGAGATGCAACAGCCAAGGACAGCTTCTCTTCCTCACAGAGGAAACACACCGAGCAGAAATAGGCTTGCCGGAAATACTTCCGAGGGAGGAGCACATCCATACCCTCATAGGGAAATGGGGCTCCTCCTGGTCTAGAACTCTGCCCAATTCCTGGTTTACAGACGGGTCCTCGCACACTATACGTGGACAGACCGCATGGACAGCGGTAGCTTTCAGGCCCAGGGACAATCGGATCCTCTGATCCACTGGTTAGTCTAAAAATGCACAATGTGCAGAACTCATAGCAATAGTATTGGCATTAACATTCCTTTGCAGAAAATCAAAAGAAAATTTATTTGTACTGCTTCATAGGTGGTGGTGAATGGTATAGCAATCTGGTCACAGAAATGGGAAAAGACTAATTTCAAATGCAAAATGTATGGTCACATGAATATTGGTAGGAGCTGGACAAAGCAAAATACAGACTCCAAATATATGTGATTCACATATCGGCTCATCAGAAAGATTCTGAAGCCAAAACTAGATTTAGTAACATAGCAAATCAATTAACAAGAGGCGAGATAAAACCAGAAGAGATAGAAAAGGGAAAAGTTAAGATGAATATTCCTGAGAGGAATAGACCTAAAAATTAGTTAAAATATCCACAAAACGGCAGGATTCTTAACTATATCCTATAGTTAAGAGAGCCTAGTGAAGATGACATAGGAAAACTACACATAGAATTCAGACATCCAGGAGCACGTGCTCTAAACACATGGAACACGAGAAGAAATCTCCAAATATCTTGGCAAAGATAAGAATGTCCATACAAGGATATGAGAATTGCAAAATTTTAGCGAACAATTTAGACATAAGACACCACCGGACACTTATAAGCTGGATGGATATTGTGGTGCAGATTGACTTCCGAGGACCAATGAAATCAGGATTTCAACAGAAATATGCATGCACAATGATAGATATACACACAGCAATAGATAAGACTCTGGGTAAGAAGAATCCAGATGCTAAAACAACCATAAGAGCATTGGCAAGATGGTGCAGCCATTATGGGACACCTCAAATAACAGAGAGTGAGTGATCAAGGTTCCCATTTTATGGCAGCTAAAGTAAAAAACTTGGCAGAATCATTAGACATACAGTGGAATTTTCATTTACCATACAACCCTACTGCAGCAGGCAATATTGAAAGATTTAATGGATTGGTAAAAAAGGAATTCAAGTTAATTGACTCAGCCAAAAGATGGCAAAAAAAAAAAAAATTCAGTTGTGCTATATTCCACTTAAATCAAAAAGAAAGGCCAAGGAGAGAAATACCACACAAGTATTTAGAACAAAATCCTAGTTAATTAAATACAGAAAAAGAAATGCCCTATGCTTTATGAGGTGACGGAAAAAGATCATAGGGGATATCTCTCCCCACAGGAAATCATAACCATTGGCGAGGGAAATACCTATTGGACAATAGGAGGAAAAGGAGAATTAAACAACTGCATAAGATTGCACAACTCTCACCCCGAAGGAGGATGAGATCATTTTCCTTGGTTAGTGGTGATACTATCGTTAGCAATGGTAAGTTTTATATTAGGAAATGTTGATCAGGCTTATAGAAATAGGATTAAGAAAAGTGTTTTTCATAGCCTTAATAATGCCTGCTTCCCTATTGATGTTATATTTTGCCTTTAGGGCAAAATATGGAATCCACACAAACCACTTACAGAAAATGACAGTACTTATACTGAATTACCAATATTTATTAAACCCATGACATTCCCAAGCTGTTACATTGAGGACAACAACCCTGGATGATGTATAATTCAAAGAGGATGCTTTAATAGTACCCACTGCCTAAAAACAGAACATAGGAAAACCACCATGGACTAGGGGTGTGTTGAGACCGAAACCAATATTTATACACACAAAAAAACTTAAAACCTGACAGGTTACATCTAGTAGGAATATTGTATAAATCTAAAATTACAAAATATCACATAACATTCACTAAACAGCAGTTCACACCTAATTACTTACTGCCAGGTTGTGCCACAATTGACAAAGACAAGTACAGTACTCAGTAGCACTATCCATGCTTCTAAATACTAAATGTAAACAAGGAAAATTGCGATTAGGAATTGGATTACTAGCTACAGGATTGTCAACCAATCTGTTATCGTCAGGAGTACAAGAAGGAGAAATAGCACAAATTAGAAGTCAACTTTTTGATCAACAAAAATTTAACTTACAATACTTTAAAGACATCCAATATGAAATTGGAAATATACTTCTAACACTCTCAGACATTAGACATATTATGGAAGAGTAAGGGCTAAGGGAAGTCTCTCTGGAGAGAAAGTAGAAACCCATACAAATATTTGATGCAAGAACAATTCAGCCAGAGGGAGCAGCAAGTGCAAAGGTCCTAAGGTAGGAGTGTGTTTGGTATCTTCCAGCAATGGTAAAGTATGAATGGTAGGGGATGGTGCCAGTATAGAAACTAAGAGACAATGATATGGGGCTTGTAGAGCATGGCAGCGATTCTGCATTCTATATTAAGTGTGCTGGGAAATATTTATAGAGAGCAGAGTTATCATAACCAACTCCAACTTCACTTTGAACCTTATCATTGGAACACATAAGTCTGGGCCAACGGCCAAGTCCTGGGTTACCAGCAAAAGGGAAGCAACCTGCAGGTACAAGTAATCACAATGACCAAGCACCTCCACAGACATCCCCACTAAGAACAGAGATACTCGCTATTCCCCCTCCTGCAAATAAGCCATGCTGATAGCTCATGTGTCTGGCTCGGTGGCTGTTGGTTATTCTGGGGTCTTGCTGTCTTGAGCTAGTTCAGCAGTCTTCCTTGTAAGACATGACCCCCCTGGATGCCGAGCCTTCTGTGACTCTTGAATGACCAGCAACCAAAGATGTGCGAATAGCCCAATCTGGAGGACATTTGAGACTCTTGGGCCTTTATTAACCCCTAATAGGGTGTGTGTGTGTGTGTGTGTGTGTGTGTGTGTGTGTGTGTGTGTGTGTGTTTATAATTTGGACTAAATCTGTGAGTAATAAGAGCTAAGTTGACAGCACACTCACCTGTGTTGGCTCACTGTTGTTGCTTGGTGTCAGGAACCTGGAGGACCAAGTAACAACAAGAGTCTCGTTCTGATCAGGCATCCCTGATACTACCTGGGGATCAGGACATCAAGTGACTTATCGGAAAGACTATAGTCACAGCTAGAGTGCTCCTGGCAACATTGGAGGATTTTGAGCAAGGCTTTGCCCACATGAAGTTTATGCTTTTAAAGGATAACTCCTATCTACTTTGAGGAGAACTGACTGTAGGAAGTGTAAGAGTGGAAGCAGGGAAACCAATTGGGATGCCTGTGCTGTAGTCCTGGACAAAGGGCGGTAGCAGTGGGACAGAGAGAGATAAGGCTCAGGGGCAGGTTTAGGGCCAGAAAGTAAAGAGCCTTTTTTTTAGTAATACTGAAAATAGTTTATTCTGTAATGTGCTTTAGCAGGCAATGGAGAGCCAACTGGCCCAAGAGAATGGTAAGTTAAACCACTGCTGGCTTTTTGCTGCAGTATTTCACTCAACATTAACCCCTGTAACCTGAGGAGTCCCACCTAGGGATGTGGAGGGTGTGACATTAACTACTGATGCATGATTGCTTCCCCTGGAAACTGACGCAACACCCTATTTGTCTCAGCCACTGCACCAATCAGATGTATACTCATTGTTCAGCTGCAGCAAATGCACAGTAACATCTTTTCTCCTGCCTGGTCTTTGTCCCCCTGCATAACTGTTTTAATGTAACAACCCTCTCAATTCTTCTCAAAAGTAAATGGGTTATAAACATAAAAGAAAGAGTCCATAATTATTATTAGATTTTTTTGAGCATACATATTATGTGCTTTTAGTTCTAAGGAAGAAAATAAAAACAATTTTTAAAAGACAAACTGATAAATCCATTTGCTAAAGCTCATCCCCCTCCCCCCCAGCACTTAATCTAGCTAATACAATTAACTCAAATGGATGGGATTATATAGTTCAACTCCAAATATTTTCAAAGAAATACCACACTTATTAATTCCTGATAATGTTGTCCATTAGAGGTATAAAAAACTAACAGTAGGCTAGGTGGCAATTAGTGAAGGTATTCAGAAAGATAACAGGCAGCACAATAGAAGAAGAGTGATAATAAGCAGAGATCCTAAGAGGCTTTTAGAGATAGACTGCATTGAGAGATGGCTGGGAATATAGATTTTGAAGAAACTTCAGAGCGTGGCTAGTGGGTGGGTTAAGACAGTCTTTCAGATCAGGGGATTGAGTTTGCATCCTGGCGTTAACAGTTTCTAGTTGTGGGGTGTAGCAAGTTACTTAAGCTTGCTGTGCCTCAGCTTCCACATCAAAAAAGGGGATAATAGTACTTTTAAGATCATGTTAATATATTTTTATGTACAGTTTTTAATATAGAGACTGACACATAAAACTTTAAAATATTTTACCTATTAATATTAGACTGGCCAGTATTTAGAGACTAAATGTGGAGTATAATGATGCAGAAGAAATTTTTTTAAAGTCTCAAGTTTTTCTGATTTGTTTCTCTTGATTGATGTTTTATCACATCTTTATACTAGGGAAATTATCTTTAAACTAGAAAGAGGAGAAAAAATATTTTAAAAATGGACTTGGGTTTAACCTATTTATCTTGGGATATAGTACTTGTAGCATACGTCTATAGTTCACTCATTTTCACTGTTGTAATTCCTTTTTATGGGTAAATCAGAATATTATAGCAAGTGGAACTTTGGGGCATTTCCATTGTCTTGATATTAAAGACAGTGCTGCCCTAGCTGGTTTTGCTCAGTGGAAAGAGCCTCAGCCTGTGTACTGAAAGGTCCCAGGTTTGATTCTGATCAAGGGCACATGTCCAGGTTGCAGGCTCAGTCCCCAGTGAGGGGTATGCAGGAAGCAGCCAGTCAATGATTCTCTCTCATCATTGATGTTTTTATCTCTCCCTTCCTCTCTGAAATCAGTAAAAATATATTTTAAAAAAAGACAGTGCTGCTATGAAGATTCTTGTATATGCCTTTGGGCGTAAGTATGCATGGAATTTGGTTGGGAATATACATGGTAGTGTTTGTCAAGAGTTCCTCATGCAGCTTCTATAAATATCATCTCACTCTTCTGGTCTCCTGGCCTTGTTTCCTCTTCCACTTTCAACTCTATTGCAAATGCCTTTTATTAGCAAACTTGAAACTAGACCCAGGGGGAGAAAGGGATTCTAGAAAATGTCCGTGTTGGCTTCTTGTGATACAGATAACTTAAATGTGGGTGGGGAGGATGCTTATTGGATCAGCGGCAATACAACAGAAGCACCTTTTCAACTGTCTAATGGTCATGTGGATGTTGTATTTTATGCTGTGTCCATTGAATCATCTTGCTCATTTTCTACTTGTCAGACGTTTTGAACTTAATCAGCACTTTGAACTTACCATTTCATCATGGCTAGCCTCCCCTGTTTCTATTGTGCAGTCATCTGTAACTCCTATTACCTCACCTGTGTAGGTCTTTTTTCCTCTGGCTGTTTTTAAGATTTCCTTTGGTTTTTGCTTTTTTGCCATGATGTACCTAGGGATAAGTTGTTTGTTGTACTTATGCTTCTTGGTGTTCATGGCACATTTGAAATCTATAGCTTGAATGTCAAATTTTGTCTCCTAGCCCTATGAGAGGCTGAACAAAACTTTCAGTTGACTCTGAGCAGAGATTTCAACAGACTCACTTTCTTATTGTGGAATGATCAGGTAACTATAGGACAAAAGCTGTGCTCAAGTTTACCTCACTGAATTGCTCTCTTTTTCATATCTTTCTCTATAATTCTTCACTACCTTGTTATCTCTCTCGAAGGAGTCTAATCAATGCAGTGTATTAAAATGCAGTATGGTATTTTGACATGAATTTTATTTGCTCTTCTAAAGAGAACATAAATCATGAGCTATTTTTCTTTTAAATTTTCATAGATGCATGATATAAGATATGATGGGTTTGTTTCAAACTGTAGCTTTAAATGTATAAATAAATCGTGACAAAGAAAAAAATTATCCTTAAATACTAATAATTTTCTTCTCTGAATTTCTGTTTGCATTATTTCTAAGAAACCTTAAGTGTGTCATAGAGTTTTTAGTGTGTCTCAGGGACAATCTTTCTATGTAAATATGTTTTCCTCAAGTAGTTTAGAGAAACAACATCTATTCTTACTTTGAAATTGGACTCAGCTCTTCAGTTAAATTAAACTTAGTATGCTAAAAGTAATTAATGGAAAGAATTCTTGAAAAAACAGTTTTTGTTACATTTATACTTTTGCTTAGCTTCAGGAGTCTACCCCACACATGTAGTTTACATTCATTAACCATGAGTAACCTTTGGTTTTATTAATTTTATTGCAGAATGGATAGAGTAATATTTCTAACTATATCAGGATAAGACTTTAGTGACTCTTTCAGTTGGGATATGATGGTATAGATATGGTATCTGCTGTGTATTGCTTCTTCTGTTTCTGTATTCACATTTGGGACTAATTTCAGGCTGTGTTTTTCAACAAATTAGAATAAAGCCATTCATCATATAATATGAGTCAAATATAATCTAAGGAATAATGATAAATATCCCTGCATTCCACTGACCTACAAGAAACACCTTATTTGGCTAGCTTGACATTGTGAAGAAAGATTCTATTTTGCCATTTATTCTTACTGGAGAGTCACTACATGTAAGTCCACATACGGGCTTACTATTTTCTAAACTTATTTTTTCTTTACTTTTTTTCCAGAATAAGTAAAACATTTTGCAGGTTTATCGAACTGTTGACAAAGTATGATGCCTCAGGGAAACAAAATCTTGGCACTAAGGCACTTAAAATAATGACAGTGCACATCCTTAGTCAGGGTTGGGATGCACATCATAAAAGAATCTTGAGAAACAACTACAAAAATGTTGCAGATTGAATGACTTTGAGAAGCAGAGGAGTCAAAAATAGCGAATTGCAGTGATAAAATTTTATCTTTAACTGTTTACCTTACAAATAAAACAATTTCTCCTAATGTACCTTTTCTATATTTTGCAAACAAAGGGAACTGAATAATTATTTTAATTTTTTTCATATATACATTCAAATTCCCTGAAAAGAGTCATAAGAATTCTTAGTAAAATTGTTTATTAACCTTTACTTAATGATTTTTGAGGTTTCTATAGCCTTCAAGTTAGATTGCAAAATTAATGTTTATGTATGCTTTTGGGATATTTATAGAGAGTATTGACTCATGAAATAATGTGTTTTCAAAAATTCAGTTGTAAATCGGCCATTTGGAGTTCAGAAATGATTTCAGGTGAAATTAAGTTGTCCCATACTAGTATATCCTGCAGGTATCTCCTTTATATTGGAATTTACTAGCTTAAATGTCAACACCTTCCCTGGAAGGTTTCATGTTCTGAAATCAAAAAGGAAATACATTCACGATGGAAATATTAGAAAGCCTTTAATTTTTCAAATTGATTCATTTCTCATTCATCATTTAGGTCATTAATAGGAAAACTAATTCTACTAGAAAAGCATATTGATATAATTGTTTTTAAGGAAACTTACTTAGTGATTTAGTTATAAATGTTTTAAGAGGATATGATAATTAAAAATAAATCTTAATTTTGGTTTGTTACCTCACAAGATGTTGTCATTTAACAAAATTAGTTCATACTACAAAAGAAAGTATAAAAATTAAGTAGATCACTTAGTACAATTGCTAGTGGTCAAGAAAATTGAACACAAGCTAGAACAAAAAGTTCCAAATATCATAAGGCACAGTTTTGGAGAAAAAAATTCACATTGTTATTCTCAGTTAAATTTTATTTTTACATTTCAGTAGACAAAACTCTGCAGTGCCCCTAGGCAAGTACACTATTTACAGTAAACTTCTTTGGTACATGTCTAAAAGATGTCAAGTAGTATTTTAAACTGTTAGCCAATTCTTGCTTCTATATTTCACATGACCCTTAAGGGAAATTAAATAAACCTTTCATTGTTATTGTTTATAGCCTATCTTAAAATAGGGAGAGCCACAATTTCTCACTGATTTGACGTAAGCAATGTAATATATAATCTATGTTAATATTTGAACATTTCCTCCAAAGTTGGTTCTTCTACAGACATAATTATTCCCATTATTTCCTTCCAGTTGGCCAGAACGTTCCCTGCAGTTGACCCGAACTTTCTCAGTACAGGTGACCCAAATTCAAACCAAACCCCTGCAATCACACAGAGAATGACTTGTGCCGGTGGCTTTATCATCCTTAGTCTGTTGATTAGTATCCCCAAAAATGTCACTTACCACTGCCCAAGAGAAAGCTTATTTTTAATTTGTTACCCAGCATCAACCATTATTCATCCAAAAGACTCTTAGTCATCTCTGCTTTCCAAAATGTTCCTCCTATTAATTACTAAGATTTTTATCATATTTTCAAAATGGGTTCATTTGCATTCTTAGGCAATAAATCTCATTCTATAATTTATTGCCTATATTTGTAATGTAAAGGTATTCAGACAGCTTCAACTCACATTTGCATTTTTAGATTTTTAATTTGTTTAAAACACAACTGACAATAAATTTTATTATGCTGTTGATCTCTCATATAAATGTTAAAACTGTACAACTTCAAGATGTTTAAATTGATGAGATAAATGTGTAATGAAACGTGGGGTTTGGGGTGCAGACTTTTCTTCTCGTGGGTTCTTGTCCTCACGAAGTTTGAAGAATAAACTCGCAGACAAAAAGGCTTCTTTAATAAAAAATGTAGAAGTTTATTGGAAGTCAGGATGTCCCCATAGGGGACCCCATGGGGAGGGACCCCCCAATGGGAAAAGCCTGCTCTTTCTCTCTAATGGGAAAATCAAAAAATTCCCTCTTCGTGTCCCTTTGTCTCTAGTTTATATAAGCTGCAGTTCTTTGCTTGAATCTGATCTTTTTTTATTGGTCCCCTTCCTTAATTTGGACCCCACCCCCTGCTTTCCTCATTGGTCATTCTGCTACTAGAATTAGTTTCAAAGCTCGAAGCCAATGTGGTACCTCCCCCCCATCTTCTCTCCCCTTATCTAGCTGGTTGGAGTCGCTTTTGATTTATCTTATGGTTTTCTCCCAGTTGTGCTGGCAGAGAAAGCCTTATCTTATAGCTCTCCCAGCCACTCAGGTCAGGGTCTAACCTATGGTCACATTAATTGCTCAGGCCAGGGATACCCCTGTCTCTCCTTGGTTTATGGCTGTTTTAATTGCTTAGGCCAGAAATGTTTCCATCTGCCTGTGGTATTTCTCTGTCCTCTGTACAAGTAAGATAAGCACCCTGGTGTCTTCAAGTCTCCATCTATGGGTTCCTCTCCCATGGACCCTCCTTATCTCTAAGACACCCTAAACTTTCCCAATTAAGCTAGCTACCTAACCCTTTCAGTAAGTAGGTAACATGAAAAAGAATTGCCAATGATAGTTTTTGCTCATATGATGAAGCTCAGAATGGATTTGTATTAATCAAAATCTGTGGGGTTACATGATGTTTGACAGATAATTTCTTATAACCTAGAGACACAGGAAAAGACAAAAATGGCAAAAGTTAATGAATGGCATTTCTATGATGTGTGAATTGTTTTTCTTTTTTACATATATTTTTCAGTGTTAAATGGAACAAGACTTTTTAACTGTCTTTGACAAAAGCCAATAACTGCAGAAACTACTGCTTTATATAGAAAAAATTACTTTTAAAATTAATGCACAAAAACATTTATATGAGCTGTAGGCTTCAAAGACAAGGGATTGTGATATTAGCAGAGTTGGAAGAAGATGAAACTAATATCAGAGGGATGGAGGAGAAATATTAAAGGTCAAATCTTGCTATGTCTAAGCTGGCACACAAAGTCAGTTTCTCCCACATAAGAAATAAATCTAATATTTGATAACCCTCAAAGTATGAAGGTGAATGATGGGAAAACATAAATACATATCAAACATTATTAGGAAAGGGCTGGGTTAGACACAGGTTCCACTTATCAGTTAATTCTTTTCAAGTAATCATGAAGCAGAGCAGAATGCTAGTTATCACAGATTAGAATGAAACTGAGGTTTTAATATCAACATCTGAAGCCCAAGAGAAGCACGTAGCTGAAGGAGAATTAAACCTAAGTTATATTCACTTGGTGACCTAAACAGTGATTATCAGGAGATAAACCTAAGACTAGACCAACTAATGCTTGAAATCTATATTTGTTTGTTTTTTATGGGCTAATGTTTATGCCTTCTTAAAAGTTAAATTCTACATTAGTAAAGGTTAATAATTTCACACGTGCTAAAAATTTTAGAGGACCAATAAATAACACTATAACACTTTTGCTTTTTCCACCCAAGACCTGAACCAACCAAGACAAAGGAATTGGGCAGATGGTCATCAAAATTGTCAGCCTTGTTACTGATGGAGGTTGTAGAACAAGTCTTGTTTAGGGAAAACATAAGATTCCTAATAATGAATCTCTGAATCAGGCATAGTTGTAAAACAGGTAATAGCAAATTTGGAAATAACAGAATTCCCTTAAAAGATCAGGGATGTGGCTGTCACATTTATCACATGGTCAAGAGAAAATTCAAAGCTTATGCTTCCTGCAGGCAGCCAGATGCCAAAGAGCAGGGGAGAGAGGATGAGCCATGCTTGCAGACCCATTTTCCTCTCTGCACACACTAAGGAAGTAGGGCAAACATGGGCCAAGAGTGAACAATGATGGAGACTCCTGGAAGGGGGAAAAAGGGTAAAAAGGTTCTCTTGTAACAATATGGAGCAATATTTAAGAGAAAAAAATATATTATAAACTGGGTATACTCTTGAGAAAGTTGTGAATTCAGCCACAGAAAGACTAACCTTACAAAGCCAGAAAGATCCCAGCCTTAAGTGGTCTGGACAATTGCCACTTCTCACTGCCTCCTTTTGAGACTGGAAGACAATGAAAGTGGACATACCTGGTTAGACGCCCTTACATTACGGAAAAAGCACACTCGTGGCTGGCTTCTGGAAAGATGATGATGTTACCATGTTCATTGCATTAACATGAACTCTGGAGAAACGTGTTTTATAATCCCATGTTTAATTCTTTATCTAATATTACTCCTCTGTAAACATAGCCAAGACTAATCCCCAGAAATGCAGGGTTTGTTTTTTTTTCCCAAAAAGGCAGTCAAGAATGTCATATAAAATGAATGCCAGAATTCACAGCATGTGAGTCCAAGTTCAAAATTCTTATTTTTCAACAAGTCTGGGAAAATTCTGATGGGTTGCTAGACCATTTTTTAATCTCCTCCAGAATCTTTTCCAACTTGAGTTTCAAGCATGAAAAGACAGCCAATCAAGTTCCAACAAACTCCAAGACTTTGAAAAATCATCACTTTAATGGACATATTTTCATTCCTTTTCTGTCAGTGATAAACAGAATGATTATGGCAGGTCCTGTGATCATTGTTATTGTGTTTGCAGAAGTACAGGGCCTGACAGGAGATACTTCATTAAATCTTTCCTCATTTCCTCCTGTTTTTCTTTATCCCTCATTTCATTTTCTCAAAATAATATGTATCTGACATTTTTTTCAGAAGAATGTGTTTTATCATTCTCAGTTTTTAATAAGAACAGAAGTATTGTGAATATATTAATTATTCTACTACTATGCACAAAGAACTGTCAACCGTGAGTGGAAAAAAGCCTACAATCTGGCCAACGCCCTCCAGTGATCATTGTATAACTAGAGAAAACAACAGTGAAAATGTAATAGGAAGGTTCTAACCCATGGTATTAAAATCCACTCACATATATGCAGAGCCAGACTCTAATAATGCCATATGTACTTCAAATATTTGATGCTTCCAATTCAATGGTATCTTTCCTGGTAAATTGCCTTATCCTGCAGAAGAAAAACCACCTTTGGAGTTAGACAAATCTGTATTTTAATAATAGCTAATCTGTATGGTTATAGCCTGGTATTTAGCCATTATGAGCTTTAGTTTTTAATTTTAAATATGGTAATAAAATAATAATCTTGCCTTAAAGTATAAAGGTTAAACAAAATTTACATAAACTATGTGGCACATTATTCAATCATCCAACAAATATTTATTGAGTACCTATTATGTGTCAAACACAGTTTTAGGAACTGAGGGTACAGAATCCAAAATACACAGAAAAACCTTTGCCCACTTGAGCTTGTATTCTAATATACAATGCATGAATTGCAGCTATTTTTATTGTTATCATTATTGCATTACCTCCATGATTCTTTGTCTTTCCCCCACAATTCGTGACCAAATCCCATCTCTTCTGCCCTCCCCCGCTCCCCCTCACCAGGTACCTATGGTACTAGATCTGTACTATCTAATAGATCTAACCAAAATCAGCTTCATAGGATGATCTGATTATAAATTCCTAGTTGGACAGGTCATGGTGAATAGTCCCACTTCAGGCATATAACTTATTTAGTAAAAGGTTTAGTCTCACTTTAAGCAAGCCATGTCCATTGTTTTTCTGCACCTAGGTTAACACACCTTTGAAATGCACCTTTTATAGATCCCTCAGAGCCATAACCACTCTCAAAGGAGCACATAATCTTGTTAACTATCCTGTGCCTTGCTTTCTCCCACCTTCATGTACTCTTCCTTTTGTTCCCTTATTTATTTTAATTGTATAAAATAAACTGCAAAACTGTCATTCTCCAAAGCATTTGAGATCTTGCTTCCCAGCATTGTCACCAGTTTGGCCCAATCTCAAATAATCTCAACTAACTGTTAAAAAAAACTCCTACAGCTTGAATATTCCTTATCCTGACACTATTAAAATGAGTGTAAATTATATTTTAAATTACTTTTATTCTTTGTGGTGAACTATCTTCCACTTTCTTTTTTATATTTTATTGCTTATATTTGTTTAAAAAATGTTTATTATTCACTTATTTCCTAATAGGCACAGCTTCACAGCTCTCTCTCTGACATTTTGAGAAATTGAAATCTTCTGTTTTAAAATTCAAGAGATAGATCCTATTGTCAATTTTTAAAGAGTCACAGGAGTTAACTTGTTCTGACTAGAACACTTAAACTGGAAGCTGGAGGACAGGCTGCGAGTTCCCCGACCTGCTGATCTTAGATGAGCAGGAAATCTATTCATCTTATTAATTTTTTATTTTAGTTCATTTGACAGTTAGCAGGTTTCCTGGTGTGTTTTTTTCATATATATATATATATATATATATATACATATATATATATATATAAATATATATATAGTCTACACCTCAGTTAGCTTATTTAAACAGAACTTAATTTCAGTCCATTAAAAACCAAAATTCAACCAAGTAAATTTGAAGGTGCTATTGCCATTATTGAGCCATTCCTGAACCTGCAATATCTTATCTAGCAACTCTAAGGGAGCTTCAAGGGGTTGTACAAAACAGAAGGATTCTATAGCAACAAGGGTGGGGCAAGGAAACTATTAGAAAAAAGAAAAAAATGGATTATTTTTATGCCAGGACATCATCTTTTTTGGGGGAAGGGAATGGCAAGAACTTTATCATGCAGATTGCCTCTTCTTACCAGGGGGAAATTAGTGGCCCGTGTGACAGATGACCACCTTGGTGCTGACCAGAAAATTTCAGACTGGTTGATTAAGATGATTTTTCTGGTGAAGTTCAGAGCTGCAATTAGGGCATGGGCTTTAGCACAGGTGATGCCATTTGGGGCCTGTGGTTTTCTTTTTGACAGAAAGAAAATGGTTGTCAGTCATTTCCCATCCTAAAATACCATGTAGATGCTAATAAACTGAGTTGGAAATTAGATTTTACCATCAGTAACATTAAAAATGTAGAGTATGTACCACTGAAACAAATGAGATATATACTCCTTTTAATTAACCAAAAACACTTTTTGGGTAGTAAATGAACCATATAATTACTATAGTTTTATATTCACAAAGCAGGAAATGTATTTATGTAACGGTTTTACTTTAGTAAATATTGTATAGGATGATGAAAAGAATTAATATAGTTGCAGCCTGGGTAGCACCATAAAAAACTAGAAATACCATTGTAAAATATACTTTGAGCAATGGGAACGTGATTTTGATTAAGTTTCCTCCTGTGTTACTTAAATCCTCTACTGTTAGCAGTAGTATTGATGGAAAAATAAATAAACTGAATTGTATTTTGGGGTCAAGGCTAGTGCTAAACAGCCACTTCAAAGGCAAGATAATTGCAAGATAGTTTTCCATAAATACCTTTGCTTTAAAATGGGGGTATACTTCATCATTGTGCTCAAATGATGTGGAGCATTTCCTAATCCCACAGGTACTTGTTTTATGTACTTTGGTATTATTTTAGGTATAAAATAAAACCAATTCTTTTAAAGTAAATATGATTATGAAAGTTCTGACAAGCATGAAACTACACCATGTGAAAGCAGTAAGCACAAAAGTAATGGAGTGGAATTCATGGTCTGTTTTCTGTTCCTCTTTTGACTGATATTTTTATGGAGGAGGTTTTCTTCAGAGAATGTGTCACAGCCATTGCCAAGAGCACATACACTTACTGCACAGCTGCGCGGTGGGATCTAAGAAATGAATTTGCATTGGAGACTGAAGTTTTTGAAAAGATCCCCTCGGGTAGGCAGCATCCTTATAGCAACCACTTCTTAAAATAGTTGTTTGTGTGAGTAACATTTTAGTTTTATAATAAGATATTTTTTAGGAGAAAAAAAAAGAAGAAAACCAATTTCATACCAATTTAAATTTATCTGTGCAATTCTAGAAAACAAACACGTTTTTCTGGTTTGGTGGATGGGCTCTCTGGTTCTTGGGTGTCGGAGAAGCACTATGTTAGAGAGAGGAGGGTACCTCTAAATGAGTCCCCTTTGGACCATGAATATCTCCTCAAATTTAATTTATCAGTACAATTTAAATAGAAAAACAAATGGCCCTTAAAATGTCTGTCATGTTACAGACTAGTAGCATCCATAACCAGTGCTGTGTGGCAACTCGATGATTAAAATGATTACAGAACAGGTGGCATTCAGCATTATCAGAGAGACCACACATCAGTCATTCAAGAAGAGGAGTCAATCAAGCTTGTCTATTTGTCTATTAAAATGCAGCAGTCTGCAGTCTTGAGCTACTTCTAAAGTATAATTTAAAGGCCACATAGTCTCTGGTGCTTTCAGGAATAAAAAATAAAAATACTGAAGTATGAAATGACCCTTTTATTCTCTGCTCACAGTGAAAGTAACAACTAAATCAGTCCAGCCTTCAAAAATCTGTGAGTCAACACAGTATAGAGAAACGGAGGACAGTGATCAGTTTGAGTTAAATCAGTTTATAGATCCTTTTCTGCAGTTTTCTGAACTGTGAATAGTATATTTTATTGAGTTTTTTTTTTTTTTATTCAGTGAGATTTCTGATTAGTTTGCTGGCCTTTTAAAATAACCTGCACATAATCATTCTTAATACCTATTTTTCTGGGGAGTTGTGGATGTATTTGTAGCTCCTTCCTAATAATGGTAGGGCATCTGTCTTGCTGCCAGTCTTTTTTGTGAATATAAAGTTCTGGCTATTGCCTGAGGGTCATATCCCACCGTGTGTGTCACACCTCAAAATTCATATGGTTGCAATTCAATCTGACATTCCCCTTCCACCCTTTCTCCCTGCCCCTGCATTATTGGTGGCACCACTCATCTTCCAGTCATTCAGGCTCACAACTGAGGTGTTAGCCATGATTGACTGATTGATGAGTTTTGCTTCGGCTAAAAATTTCAAATTCTTACAAAACTTTTGCAAGAGTACCACCTCTATGCCAGCTATCCATATTAAGGAGTTGTTCACATTTTGCATCATTTCTTTTTATTTTTCTCTTCCGCTTTCTTTCAATGTACACATAACTTTCAGAATGTTTTAGAGTAAGTTGGAATATTATGTCCCTTTGCTCCCTAATACTTTAATATGTATTTTCTCAGAACAAGAACCATATCTTGCGTCACCACAGTATAATTATGTGACATCTGTGTGATATAAGCATTTGATAATTATCAAAGGAAAAATTAATATTGATAGAAGACTATTGTCTGATCCACTATATTTTACTCCTGACTCAAGAGTACAGTCTGGGGTCCTATACTGCATTTAGTTGCCACCTCCTTGAGTATGTTGTTATTCCTGGTGTTAGGAGGGCTGTGGAAGAGAACCTGTCAATATCTGAGTAGATTCAGGGGGAGCACTTACCTCAGGGGGACAGTCAGGTTCCAGTTAGACAAAGGAGAGAAAAGAACCATTAGAGATGCAGTGGGAATTGGTAGGGATTTTTCTAATGATTAGCTGTGAATTCCAGATGACCCAAGGGGGAGGGATGGTAGATTGAGGAGCGGATGTACAGAACAGGTCGGGTGAGGATATCTGAAGAAGGCCACTGACACTTCTTGTGGAGGTTGACATAAGCAGGGGAAAGGGTATAATGAGGTACATATAATGAGTATTGAGAGGAAAAAAATGGCCTGGTATCTTGCCAGGAGCATGCAGACTCTAGAACTTCCCCATGGCTTCAGCAAGGGAGCCAGATTTGGAGCAGACTTAAAGTACATGAGCTCCTTCCTCCTCTCAAGACAGAGGGAGAAATGCTAAATGTATATACCATTTGTTCTAGCAATCCTGCTTAGGAATGGAAGATAAACTAATTAAAAGTGAATGAACTTCTTTAATTTTTATAATGAATCTATTTTCTCTTTTGTATTTCAAAGCACATTACTGGGTACTTAACAACAAAAGGCATTCACATACACCAAATAGATAATTTCTAATAATAATGGGTAGTGAAGAATCCACATCACCCTGAGAATTAAAACTGAAGCCTTTTCTCAAAACTTAATAATTGATAAACTTCACTATTCTTTCTGCTTAAGTAGAAAAGCCTTTCTAAATACATAAAGGCCTAGTCTAGGGAAATGAAAGAGTGTAACATATTTCAAAGAGAAGGCGGGTGTTTATTTCACAAGAAGCTTTATACAACTAACCAGTGAGGTATAATACTCAGAAAAGTCTATTTAGACTCTAGAACTATAGTGAATATTTCTATTTAATGACATTTAATTTGGTGAAAAAGTATGAAGAGCTAAAATAGGGTTTATATTAACTATAGTATATTAAATTTTTAATCTACATTTTGGGGAGACTTAAGAGTTCTACCTACCTATGAGTAACACTTAATATTTGCGGGATTATTCCACCTATGTGTTATTAGTGGGCAGCAGGGACCAGGAGGTAAAGATTACCTTATGTCATATATGTAGTTTCTCTTTGCAATTTTTGTACCTTGTTCATATATTGCCCATTCAAAAAAGAAACAAAATTAACTACACTTGGTTAGAAATACAAACATCTAATCTTATTATTGAAAATTCTCCAGTGCTAAGTATTCTATATGCCTCATTTTAGTTAATCCTCACAGTAACCCTTTAAAGATTATGTAGTTGTTATCTCTATATTTTATAGTGAGAAAATTGAGGTTTACATAGATTGAGCAAGACTCTGAACTCAGGGGTCTTCATGCCCCTCTTAGAAGAGACTACCCTGAGCTCAGCCAGCTGGGGGAGAGAGCTGTCAGTCAGGTGTCAGAGGAACGCGTTACAGCAACAAGCAAAACATGGAGGAGTTAAACTTTTAATCACTTACTGTGGTGGTATAAGCAAGAGGCTGAAACTGGAAAAAAATGCCGACCTCTTCCCCACTTTCCATTTTCTCCCACATAACTATTACTGCACAGTGATCCAGGGTCAGGTAGATCAGCACAGACATGGGGGTGGGGGTGGTCTCATTCCTGAGAGTGTACACAGAACAAAAGGCTCCCTGGCAGTTTTATGGACCCTAGGGTCTGGGGAAGAGTGAGGGGGCAGGGCTGGGAGTGGAAAGGACTGGGCAATAGGCCAGAATAGGGGAAAGTGCCTTGAAGACCTCTTTCCAAGGCCCGAAATAAGAGATGTAGGAATGTAAATAGGGGAAGATCATGCGTGGCCAGGAGTACCGGAGTCCATGACTGTGTTCCCTTTAGACACTACAATGCATTGGTTGTGCACCACGTCTGGTGTGGGGGCAGCAGCCTTCCCCTGCGCGGCCTTCCAGGTAAGTCTTTGTAACTGACTATGAACAGATCTGAAAAATCACATAGGTTTTTAACCAGCAGCCACACTCCTCAGGGACCTCATATGCTTTTGCACAGAACACAGAAATAGCCAGATATAATTGGACAACTTCCTGTGAAAGGACCTATGACCTATTAATAATCTCCTGTTTCTTATTTCGCAATTTCCTTTTAGAGGAATTCCAACCATCAACATTTAAGCACCATTAAGTATCTTCTATCTTAAAAGAGAACAAGCAAGCACTGTTCATCCCACTAAAGCAATGTACTAGCTGGCTGACGAATACTAGACTCTTGCTTGTGCCATCAGTACCCTTAAATCATTCCTAATCTTCCCGGTACCTTCCAAGTTCATAGATGTACTGGAGGTAAACCCAGAAAGAATAGAGCTCTTGTGAAAAAAAAATTAATTAAATGAGAATATTTAAGATATTTTGTACATTTTTTGTTATAAAAATATGAATATGGTAAAAAGTAAAATTAATTTCCTGAGATTTCAGGTCCAAGTTTACTACCCTCCATAGCCCACTGTTAGATAATATCTAGATTCGATGTGGCTTAGAAACCCTCTTCTAAGAACAATTTTGAACTTTTCCCTTTTGAATTGATACATTTGTCTCAATGTCTACAGTTTATTGATAGATACTGTATATATTACGCAAGGAAAGGATGCTTTAAAATGTTTAAGTATTTGAAAAATGATCTGAAAGAATCAGAACAGTAGGATTTTGAAAAAGAAATAATATAATTTATGTAAATCAGAACAGACACGGGAGGGAAGCTGGGGAAACAAGGTATATTAGGCTAATGACAAAGTTTTATCTAGATCAGCAGTAGATGAATACTAGAGAATTTTTTCATATGTGCCCTCACATATTCATCTATTTAAAATTCAATTGCTAGTCATTTAATAATTCACCTACAATATGCAAGGCAGTGGAGTTATAACAGGAGTACAACGAAATTGGCTTCTTCTATCATGGAAGGCACAAGTGAACTAAGATTTATATTAACATTTATTTGGTTTAAATTATCTTAAATGTTAAAATGGAAGGTACAGGTATCCAATACATTTTTTCCAGTGCATGAGAATGCATCTCAATTAGAATATGTCTGATTTTTAATTGTTCTATTTTAGTCTGTGTTCATGATTTCAATATATAAATTTCATGATTTCTGATATATAAATTATGTCACAGTTCAGCTCTGCACTTGCTCTTTATTGCTATGCAATTGGCAAACTGTGGTTTAGAAACTGTTAACTCTATAGTTTTATATATAAAATCCCAAATATAGTTCTTGACCTGATCTATAGTTGGGGTCAAAGTATATTAGAATTAAACTAATACATTGAGATGAGTAGTTCTGAGACCTTGTGTTAACGTAGAACTATGTGGGAATGTGGTCTCACAAGTTGTTTAAATAATGTTACTAGGCTTTCATTGAAGTAAAAGATTGAACCAAACCAGAAGAATGGTTATCAGTGAATAGCCATATAATTTTTGCATGAACAAATATGTTATATGAAATATTACCATTTGATTAAAGCAATGGAAATGAACAGGGAAGCTGGAGTCACTTAACTTCAAGAGTTTATTTTCAACTCTCCTTATTCTTGTAAATAGTGTCTTCAACAGATTGTTCCCTTCCTCCACTTCATACAAGCAATCCACCTTCAGACGTACCTTCTACTATTTGCACCTGTAGATGGAACTTGCTCTAGTAACATTCACTCTGCCTACTCCTTAATTCTTCAGGGTAAACCCCTGAACAACAGTCTTTACTTAGTAACTGGTTCCTTGTGGATGTAAATAAAAAAATAATCTGCTGAACTACAAAATATAATTAGTCCTTATATTTTCCTAGACTATAACACTTTCAGAGAGGTACAGCCATATTGACTACTCTTTTATCTGTGTTCCATCTCAGTGTGTCTTTATGATTTTAAATAATGACACTATTTTATATGGCTTTTCTTTATTGAAGTAGCTGGCTGGTTTAAAATGAAGTTCCTCTTTTCTCCAGCATACTAAGAAACTGCCTTATATGGTAAATTGAACTTTGAGTGTTGAATGTCCATCATCAAGAGTAAGCATATAAACAGTAAGTCACGCATTCCTGATTGCATTTTCAGTTGCTCAGCTGCCTGAACCTATTCATATTCTTGTTATTTTAACATGATATTTGCAGCCTATATTTAAATAATTCCTTCTTCAAAACATGTTAACCTATTCCTATTTCAGAAACATCTTCTTGTCACATTAGCTGAAGCACAGAGCAGTTATATTCAGCATGTCAAAATATAGCTAATAAGTACTCAACACTAGGTCTGGGTAAACTGTTTTTCTTTTCTTTTTTTATTGTTTAAATATTACATATATTAATACATATATCTCTTTTTCCCCCCCCATTGACCTTCCCCCAGCCTCCCCTACCCCCTGTTGCATGCCCTCATTTCACGCCCCCCCCAGTGTCTTGTGTCCATTGGTGTGCTTATATGCATGCATACAAGTCCTTCCCCAGCCTTCATGGATGTCATTGTTCATTTCTTCTTCATTTCCTCTTGGTTCTTACACATATTGTCGAATTTGTCTTCCATTCTTTGCAGCCACCTTATGACCATTTCTCTGAATTTTTTTGTCTGGCTGGTTGCTTGCCTCCACTTAGTTTACTTCCTTTACTGGTGATGCCTGCTTTTCTTTCATATGCGGGCTGTTTCTTTATCTCCCCATGGTCTCTCTTCTCCGGGTGTCTGGTTATGTAGTTCTCTCTCTCCTGCGTTGATTTAAAGGCACAAAATACAACACAACCAGGCACAGTGCACAAGGCACTGAACAGAAATGTATTCACGATATTAATAACCCCAAATAAAGGTGACCACCAGAGAAAGGCAAATTAGAGGATAGGAGAGAAAGAAGAGGAGAAAAAAAAGAAAGGAGTACAAAAATGAAATTGGGAAAAGGAAAAACAAAGTAAGAGAGAAAAGAAAGAGAATACGAAAGAAGAGGGGAACAAACTATATATAGGGGGAGAAAACTCCAATAGAACCGCCACTAATCCCAACAAATGCCAGCAACAAGTACCTGGAGATGAATACAAACTATAAACAACAACTAATATCAAGTGAGGCAAGGAAAAACAGAAGCAAAAAAACAAACAAAAACAAAACAAACAAACAAAAAATAAGCAAAACAATCTCACAAACAAGCATAAAAAATCGATATAATCAACAATCAAGCAAACAACAACAAAAGGACGGAGAGAAAAACAATTTTTTGGATAGTGAAGACAGAGAAGAGAGAGGTGTGTATGAACTTGGAGCAGGGGATTGGAAATTAGATATATAAGTAGGGTGAAATTTTAACAGAGGGTAAAAATAAAGAATAGGGAAAATCTAAAGCAGGAAAAGGGTAAGAGAAACAGGACAACAAAAGGGGAAAAGTTAGGAAGAGAGTGATGGCATAAAGGTAAAGTTGAGATAGAGTAAAACGATGCTAAAGGGAAGATGAAAATAGAATAGAACACTAATCCCAAACTAAAATAAAGAGAAAATACTTTTTTTTAAAAAAAGGTAAAATAGTAGTAGTAATAATACTGATTGAAAATAAAAATATAATAATTAAAAAGGTAAAATCAAGTGAGGAAAAAAGAAAAAAAATTAGTTTCTTAAGTAAAAGATGAAAAAATTAAAAAAAATAAAAATAAAATGTGCAGTAGTGAAGGTCATTCACTTCCTCTGTTGTTCTGTTTGTCACGCCTGTTTCCTAGTCAGGACAGTATTGCAGTACCCTGCGCTACACTGCTCCTCAGTGTTCTAAGCCAGTCCTGATTTTTAAGCAGGCAATGTGTCTTAATTTCTTGTATTCCTTTATTTGTGTTTACACAACAGTCAATTTGTGATTCAACCCCTGGGTGGCAGTGTTTCTGAATTGACCTCCGGGTCTATAGGTCCTCTCTAGCCAGTGCTTAGATCCTGCTTTCCCTGTGGCACTCAGTACCAGTTTGTGGGAGTGGGTTGCCCCAGAGCTGGTTCTCTGATGGTTATTCCCCACTCTGATCCCCAGGTTCCAGAAAAACAACTTTCCCCTGCAATCTCTTAGGGTGTCCCCAATTGGGTGATCCTATGTATTGGGCTTAGTACTCAGAAGCAAGGATTTAAAGGAAAAACAAAAAAAACAAACAAACAAACAAAAAGAGCCAGCATAAGTGTGCGAACTCCGGGGCTGCACGCAAGTCTGTGCAGTCTTTTTTTCCTCCTTGGGTCTAAGCAGCCAGCTCACTTTTAAAATTTTTAGGCTGTCCTTTTGCGTCAGATCAAAATGGGTTGCTTTTAAGAGTTCCTTTCTGTTAGCAGCTCTGAGGACCCCCTTCCACATTCACGGATCACGCCAGCCCCAACAGCCATGGATTTTCCTAGGTGCAGACTTCCCCTGGTCCTCCAGCTCCTGTAGTGCACGCATTTATCTTTCCTGCCAGGAAGCAGAGACCTCACCTTATCCCAGGAGAAATCTGACCTTTCCGTGGTGGAGTGTAGAGCTCCTCTGAATCTGCGTGTTTGCGTCAATTGGGGACCGGTGTTCTGGGGTTCACAGCTATTCGGTGGGTGTCGCAGTTGTAGATTTTCAGGCTTCCGATAACATCCACTTTCCCCTTCAAGATGGTGCGGTCTCTGTGTCTGAGCCAGTCGCTCCTGGAGGGAACCCAGTAGCTGTGGGGGCTGCCCGGTCAGGGGAGCCCTGTCCAGCAGTCCCCCACTGTCTCCTGGAGTATAGCTGTCCCTCAACTCACCAACAAACACTCCCCATGTGACCCTCAGCTGTTCTTTCTATTTGCTCCGGGACAAGGCTCGGGACATGTCTGTCTATTCTGCCGCCTTTTTTTTCCAAAAGCCTAGGTAAACTGACACTTATTTTTTTCTTATTGTAAGTAGTGTCTATTAGGTATTTTCATTTTAAAATAAATAATCTCAGGTGTCTTACTGCTATTTTTTTTCTGAAATTTTTATTGTTCACATTGGGAAAAAATCAGTTTTACAGATTAGACATATTGAAAATTAAGTTAGCCTGGAAAGAATAATTATTACAGGAAATGTTATAAAGTAGATACATAAAGATTAAGCTGGATCCAATACATCTGTGATGATTTTTAGCAATATATCCTTATGTGAATATGTTATATAAAAAGTATAAAAAGTATAAAATAAAAGAAACATAACTGAAAGTCATAAAATAATTCTAAATTCTTTTCTTTTGGTATATTTTTCAAAATAGTGAGTACCTATGATAAACCAGATAAACAGTGGCTTTGAAGCTGACAGTATGTTTTTACTGTTGCTGAAAATGAGGTTTGGATTTCTTGAACCTTGCTAGAAAACTGCCATTTCTCAAAAGGGCTGCATTCACCCTAGCCGGTTTGGCTCAGTGGATTGAGTGTCAGCCTGTGGACTGAAAGGTCCTGGGTTTGATTCTGGTTAAGGGCACAATGCCTGGGTTGCAAGCTTAATCCCCAGTAGGGAGCATGGGAAAGCAGCTGATCAATGATTCTCTATCATCATTGATGTTTTTTCCTCTCTCCCTCTCTCTTCCTCTCTGAAATCTATCTATCTATCTATTTATCTATCTATCTATATATTTTTTTTTAAGTACTGCTTTCTATATAGGGTGGAAACTCGTCTTTGGTTTAGGTCCTGCCTTTGCTCTGAAAGGAACCTTTTGGGGAGTCTTTTATTCAGGACTCTGTAAGGCAGGTTTTCCTTGGTAGGCCTTCTTCATATTCCTATGGGGATAATCTTGAGCAGGTCCTACATATATGGTTGTTTTTATAATGTTGATGAGGGGAGAAAAAAAATTGATTCCTGGCCAGGGCCACAATCTGTGTGGAATTTGCACATTCTTCCCATGTCTACCTGGGCTTTCTCCAGGGAATCCGGTTTCCTCCCACATTGAAAGATATGCATGTTAGGTGAGCTGGCGTGTCTGCATTGTCCCAGTCTGAGTGAATGTGGGTGTGTGTGAGTGTGCTCTGTGATGGAAGGGTGTCTTGTCCAGAGTGGTTTCTGCCTGGTGCCCTGAGCTGTCCGGATAGGCTCCTGCCTCCCACACCCGGAGCCGGAATAAGCAGGTTGGAAAAGAATGATCTCGCATGTTTTCATTAATCTTTTACAAATGAATTATAGCTCACATTTACTTCAGTGTTTAATGCTAGAAATGCTTTAGGGTTTTGTTTTCTGCTCTGTGGCATATTTATGTTATATAGCCTTTAATAAAATTCGTTTAAATCGTAAGGTCTGTGTTAACTGAGCTCTGTGGAGAATCAAGAAGGAGACTATGTTCATATTTGTGGTTCATTAGCACCTGTCCAATCTGGTATCCCTCTCGCAATCCAGAACCACTAGCTCCTAAGACCTCACCTGCCTGCCTGCTTGATGCCCCTAACTGCTACCCTGCTGGCCTGATGGCCCTAACTGCTCTCCCCTCTTTGTCTGATCCCCCCTAACTGCCTATCTGCTCTCTCCTCCTGGCCTAAACCCCCTAACTGCCTGTGTGCTCTCCTTTCCTCTCCACACCTTCACACCCCAGTGCAGGAGTGCTGTGAGCTCTCCGCTGAGGCTCCACCCCCATCTTGACGCCCCCGCTCCGGGCCAGGCAGCGCTGCGGGCCTGTGGTGTGCTTCTGCTGAGGAACTGCTCCAGTGGCAGCCTCACCTCCTGGTGGCACAAGTCCTCCGCTCCCATCCCTGCCCCCCAGCTCCTGTGCGCACGCACCTTTGACTGGTTGTGACTTGAACACCCACTGTAACAGACAAATTAGCATATTCCCTTTTTATTATATAGGATTCATAAAGAATTTTTATATCTGGAATGTTAAGTGCTGCCTTATTTTTTACCCCTTTCTCATATTTCCCCCCCAATATTAGTCTTGATTTCTTTCCAATGAAATTCATTCTCACAATGTCATATTTCAAAATAGATGTTGGACTAAAGATGATTGATTCTATGAATTAATATAGAAATAATCAAAATATTAAAGAAATCCACATATGTAGAACCATGATATACTCTTTTACTTAAACATCATATGTCCCTCTTTAAAAGCTTGTGGCTGTCTTAATAGGCCCCACACACTTTTTTTAAGATTATTTGTAGGAATTTTATAGTCTGTATTATGATTTTGGCTGGAATATTAATCCACTATATTTTGTACTTGGTTATTGATGCTATGAAAAGAAATTATTAATTTACCATCTGTATTATATATACACAAGAAAGTTTTCTGAATGCTAAGAGATATTTTCACAGGACTTCTAGATACATATAATTAATCTTAATATCTAAATATAAATATACTTTCTACAACAATTAAATAGCATTTCTGAGATCTATACCTCATTTTTTTCTTGTCTTATTAAATTGGCAAGGATTTTCTGAGCACTTTTAAATAATTTGATGATAACAGGTATCTTGTTCCCAATTTTAATAAGGATGCTACTATTTTTTAATAATGGATAAAATGTTAATTTTGACTTAAAGTAGACAGTTTTTATTATGTTATTAATATATTCTTAAGTCCTATGCAATGTCATCAGTAGGAATATTGGGATATCAGGTTTATTCTAATGGCATCTGTGCTTCTCATCTCTTTTTTCCTGTAACAATGAAAATACTTCTTTAGACTTTTAAAACTTTGATTTCCTTGAATGAAATATATAACTAATGTCTTAATTTCTTGCATGTTTATGGACCTCTTTATGAGCCAATTTGGCTATTTATGTTTTCTGAGAAGCAAATTTCACAAATTTTTTTTCAAATATATATAGTATTTAAGTTATTTAATCTAAGAAATAATGCTATGTTTCATTTTTATAATTTTATTTTTAAAATAAATTATTACTGTATATTATTTGCTTTATTTGATACATTTTACAATTATCTTTTGCATTTATTAATGAATTCTGCTTTTATATATATAAGTAATTTCTGCTTTTAACTTTAGTATGACAAGCTTCATGAGGGTAGAGACAGTGTCCATTGGTGCAGCATTATATTATATCCTCAGTGTCTGTAATATGCCTGGCACCTTATAGGTGGCAATCTATATTGGTTAAATATTGGATTTTTAAAAATACATTTGAGTCAAATATCTCATTAAGGAATAAAGTCACTTAAGGTAATTAAAATTACTTTGGGTCTCAACCCTGCTTTGGCTGTACATGTAATCGCTTGATTAGTTGTGTGGTTGTTTTCATCATTTTCTAAATGTATTATGCTTTCAATTACACCTTTTACCTGATAGTTATTTAAGGAGGTTTTAAGTTCCTGATTTATCACATATTTTGTTTAAACTTTTATTCATAATTTTAAATTATAGAACATTTAAGAGAATAAATACTACACATATTTGTGACCTAATATGAATAATTTTTACAAATGTTTAAAAGAAAGTTGCACTCTCAGTTTATAGGTCACTTAATTACTATAATAGTAAAAATTCCATGTCCTAATTTATTTTAACTCCTTATCAATTTAAAGGCTGAGAAATGTCAACCACAGAACTTTAATTCCTTCCTGACATTCTAATGATACTAATTTTATGTATTTACATATACTGGTATATGCTATGTTGCTCATAAAATTTAAACATTCGGAAAAATGTCAAGTTTATAATATACTTCTTATAGGAATAAAATGACCCTCACTAGCATTAAATGCTTTTAGTTTTGTATTACACATTCTCTGAAATTACTACTGTCATTCATACTTATTTAAATTTTAAAGCAATAACAATAACAATGAATTGGGTGATTATAGAATATGGATCAACAAAATGAGTAACAGCAATGTAATCAGGAGTGGGAGGGAAGAATCAGGAATTACAGTAGTATACTATTATTTGATAGTGACATTTTAGTTTAAAATGTATATTGTAAATGCTAGATAAACCACTAAAATTATTTTTTAAAATGTGTAACATCACATATGAGATGAGATAAAATGAAATATAAAATTCTTCAATCAAAATTGGAAAAGACAGAAAAAGAGGAAAAGAGAATCAAAGAACAAATATAATGAGTAGAAAGCAGCTATAAACATGGTATATATTAATCCAATTATACCAATGATCAATTGTGAATGATCTAAATACAACAATTAATAGATGAAGTTTTTCAGAATGGTTAAAAAAGTTGAGACCAAATTATATGTTGTCTACAAGAAATTCACTTTAAATATAAAGACCAGGTACATTAAAAGTAAAAGATAAAAAAAGGCATACTATGATAATGCAAATCAAAAGAAAGTTGGAGTAGCTCTACTAATTTCAGGCAAAGTGGATTTCGTCACCTCCTATCCAGCCCATTGGTGAGGGAGGTATTCTCACCCTGGGGTTGGGGAGATGGCTGAACACACAACACACAACACTAGACAGATGAAACCACAGTGGTTTATTAGTCATATATACTCACAGTCCAGGGGAGTAGACCATGCACAGCACACAAGACTACTTGGGCTTGCATTTGGGAACAGAGTGAACAAACAGTGGCTGTGGCGGCTGGCTTTGCAGTGTCAAGAGAAGGAGGGTGTATTTCCTGGTTCTTGAGGGAGGATGTGTTTAGAGTTGAGTAATTTCACTGATGGACAGGGAAGTGAATCCTGCTATTTAGGGATAAGCAGGAATTGTTCCTGGTCCCCAAGGTAAGGGTTGTTTAGCTAGGATGACCTTATGTGAGGGAGCAGTATGGGTAGGGGAAGTTGTATCCAGGTGGCAGATGACATTGGGCCTTAATTTTTGGTCTTATACCACAGAAAGATTATCCAAGAAAAATAGGGCATTATACAATGAGAGAGGGGTCAGTTCTCTAAGAACACATTAACAACCCTAAATGTGTATCAGTCTAACAACATAGCATCAAAATACTTGAGGCAAAATCTGATTGAACAGAAAGGAGAAATAGATAAATCCACTCTTACACTGGAAGACTTCAACAACCCTTTGTCAATAATTGATAAATCAAGTGGACAGGAGATCAGTAAAGATATGTGACCTAAATAGCAGTATCACTCAACTTGATCTAATTGACATTTATATAATACTTTGTCAATTTATATGACTTTTTAGAAAAGGCAAAACGATAAATATGGTTAATATATCAGTGTTTACCAGGGATTCAGAGATGGAAAGAGGATATTTTAGAAGAGTGAAATTATTCTGTATATTACTTTAATGGTGGATAGATAATAGTGCATCCATCAAAACCCATAGAATTTTACAAAACAAAGAATGAAGTTTAA
This sequence comes from Plecotus auritus, assembly GCF_963455305.1. Taxonomy (NCBI): domain Eukaryota; kingdom Metazoa; phylum Chordata; class Mammalia; order Chiroptera; family Vespertilionidae; genus Plecotus; species Plecotus auritus. The sequence goes on from NC_137775.1 coordinate 44,151,390, forward strand.
TGTTTAAAATTCAGAAATCATCTAGGATTTTGTAAGTCCCAGAATGGAATGCAGGAAAATATAATTGTATTACAAATATATACAACCCAAGAGGGTGTGTGAAAAAGGTATTGATCTAAGAAATGAATGCAGTCTGAGACTAGAGACAAAAGGTATTAAAAGGTATTGCACATAAGCAAAATAAATCAATTGGTGAGATTGCTTCTCATGGAAGTATAGATTCATAATTATGAAACCACTCTATGTGGTTTTTTTTTTTTGGAATTCAACACTTAAGTCAGTAGTGATATTTGGAGCCACATTTCTTATTATCAAAATGGGGGATTGCAGACAAGCAAGTGGAGGAGGCTAGAATGATCCATGTGCTAATGGATTAGAGTTGAAGACCTTAGTATGGCATCATGTTCAGCTTTATCTAGACACATATGGATACATATAGAAATATTTAAAGATTTGTGTATATTCACAGGGTAGTATGTGCACATACACTGAGTGGCCAGATTATTATGATCTCTGAACTCATAATAATCTGGACACACAGTATATGTATTAGAGGCCCGGTGCATGAATTCTTGCATGGGTGGGGTCCGGCCAGCCTGGCCAGGGGGAGGGGACATGCCTGCTGGTCAAACTCCTGGTTGAGGGGACAATTTGCATATTAGCCTTTTATTATATAGGATATACACTGAGTGGCCAGATTATTATGTGTTCAGAGATCATAATAATCTGGCCACTCAGTGTATGTTCCTCACTTTCTCGGCTAAGGGAACAGAAGCAATATCCCAGAAGCAACAAGCACACCTGTTACCCAGATCTTGGTTATTAGTGTCACTCTTCAATAAAAGGAATAGGACTACTTAGAAAAGTGACTGATTCTAAGACTGGGGCAGGAAATATAGAAGATTATCCCAGAGCATTTTGTAGTTCTAGAAAATAAGGAATGCTTAAACAAACAAACAAAACAATGATGGGGTATGTCAAAGTGAAACCAGAGCCAAATTAAACAGCTCCCAATTGCCAAATTCATAGAATCAGAGAGTAGACTGGTGGTTACTAGGGGTAGAGCAGGGTGGGGAAAATGAGTGAAGGTGATCCAAGGTTATAAACTTCCAATGATGAATAAGTTCTGGGCTCTAATGTATAGCATGGTGACTATAGTTAACAATATTATATACTTGAAAGTTGCTAAATGAGTAAATCTTTAAAGTTCTCACCACACAAACATAAAAAAGCAAACTATGTGAGGTGTTGAATGTGTTAGCCTTTGTGTGGTAATCATTTTGCAATATACACATATTTCAAATCATCATGTATACTTTAAACTCACACAATGTTATATGTCAATTTTATCTCATTATAGCTGGGAGCAAAAGTAATAGAGGGAATTGGCTTGAGATAAAACAGAACTCTACTACCTGACTTTTCTGTAAAACTACTTTAACTCTTGAAAAGTTGGCTACCTTATTTATTGATGTAATGATACCAGGGTACCTCCTAGGATTATGCTGACTATAAAATAAGATAGTGTGTATTTGCCATACTTGAATATCCTAGTAGGCTATGTGTACCTTTTTATTGTCTGTGTTTGAATGTTTGTGGGGGTTTTTGGTATGTTTGTAGACTATAGTTTTATGTAGGGCAAGTGACACTTCACCAACAATTAAATTCAATATGCATATTGTATTCACTAACATCACAGGAGCTCGAACTTGAAACAGAAAATATGCCCACTTTTATAGAGCAAGCCGTATAGGTGGCTGCAAATCGTTCTCTGCAGAAAACCTTTGCAGCTGTGGCTAAATACACAATTTTGACCTAGCAATTGCTTTGTAGTCATTAAAGTATGGAGTATTTTGAACAGACAAAAGAGTGGCATGTCTTGACAGAATTCCATCTGTTAAAAAAGAAAGAGAGATCTTAATTAAAGTGCTGTTTCTGCATTCTAATTCTATCACTACTTTAGTAAGCATCCAGCTAAAACATTTAGAAATCATTTGTATGTTAAAAGTGTATCTGTAAAAACCAATTCAGTTTGAATATACTGTTGCTCAAAGCCAATTTAAGAATACGGAAATACTGAAAAAAAGTCCATGCTTATGATTTAATTATATATTGATGAACCTAGAAAGCGAATATATGAATAATTGGCATTTGAGAATGATATTTCAGCCCATCATGACCATGTTTATGTAGTGATGAACTCTATTTCTTTATGTTCTCTATATGGAAATTCAGCTTGGAGATTAAAATAGGTTTACAGTTGTGAGTACGTGAAACACAAAGTTTTTTCTTGTATTATTTATTGTATTATTTTCCGTACCAACAACTATAAACCTACTTTTGCCCCATCCTGTGTATGCACACTATGAGAGACTATAGGACATGGTGAATTTGAAATAAAGACCCTGAATTCATCCAGTCTCCTAAGTAATAATAATTTCACAAATGTGAGGAAATGCAATAAAATCACCACATGAGTATAGATCTCTGTGTAAGACGAAACACTAATAGAAACATCTCAAAAATGAAACATTGAATTAATGATTTTTTGCCAGCATACAACTGAAGCTGTTGTACCATGAACCTTATCTGCCTCCAAAAGGCAGTTTTTAATGGAATAAAGGAAAGGGAGCCTATTTTTTCCAATAACTGTAACTGGTTTGACTTTTTAAAAATAACTGGATTGACAGTTACTTTTAACATGACTCAGGGAGGACTTTAGTCATAAATTAGTTAAATAATAATTTTTTAAAAAAATAAATCTCTATTGTTGAAAGTATTACATATGACCCTTTTCCACCTGTTGCCCTCTCCAATCCCCTTCCCCCCCGCGCCCTCACCCCACCCCCGCTCAAGCCTTCACCACCCTATTGTCTGTGTCTATGGGTTATGCATATGAGTTCATTGGTGGATCTCTCCCCCCTCCACCCTTCCCTGCCTTCCCTCTAAGGTTTGACAGTCTGTTTGATGTTTTTATGTCTCTGGGTCTATTTTTATTCATCAGTTTAAATAATAGATTTTTGAACAGCTCTTTAAGAAAACAGAAAGTACATTATGCTTAGTTCATTGGTAGCTGCCTTTTATTTGTTTAATTCACGATGATGTCAAACATTATAATTTAAGCATAATTTGCTTTTGTAGATTATACCTGACAACAAGACAAGAGAAATGAATGTTCCTAACAGCTACTATCAATATACATTTCTGAACTGGAAAAGTCAGTCTTCTCATAAATGAGGAGTTCACCTCACAAGTACTGGTAGCACTATGAATGAAAAAATATTACCAGTGTGACTTTTTAAAATAGTCTAAAAATGTAAAGACATGGTATTTTCATGTGAAATATGGAAATGCTCAGGTATTATACACTAGAGGCCAGTGCACAAATTCATGCACAGGTGGGGTCTGGCCAGCTCCACCCCCTGATCAAAATCCTGGTCGAACTCCCGGTCTAGGGGATAATTTGCATATTAGTCTTTTATTATATAGGATAAATTCACTAAGTACTTTAATTGACTGTTTTTTAAAGAGCTAAAAATGTAACATGAGGTACAATACATTAAAATCAAGCTACAAAACACATTTACTACACACAGGCTCATGGGTTCAAGAGGGTTTATTTTGAGTCGTCTGAGTTCTTCTGAGTACATAATGAACTACCATGGCATATCAACACAGTGGCTACCAACTGAACTTTACTAATAGTATATACTTTAAACCTTTCAACCTTAGTTTTAAAAAATCTGCAAATATAGGATAGGATATACATCTTGTCATTCCTAAAAAATATTCTTCAGTTATGTTTCACATCAACCCTTTTATGACAATTGTCACAAAGCAAGAATTCATATTTAAAAATTACTACATTACACTTATGTAAGCAGGGCCCATTTCCTATTGGGTACAATGATAACAGTTGCAAATAAAATAGAGCGGAATGCCCTGGGTGTGATTTGCTTGTTTGACATCAGTATACGTTTTGTTAGCAACAGATAGAGCAGAGACCAAAGCTTCCATCCGCTCTAAATTGACTTTGGCAATTACACCCCTGGTATATACTGTTTATCTCTCCTCTATCCAGTATAAAAATCATACCTGTCAGGAAATACAGACTTTTGATGTGATCATTTATTGATTTATGACTCTGAGGAAGCCATAGAAATAAAAAATAGGGGAATAAAACATGGTTACATATTAAAGTGTGAGCACCGTCTAGAGATAAACAGAAAATTTATGTTAGCATTGAAATTTAGAGAACTTATCTTTGGTTTGGGTTTAAGCATTAAAGTTATTAGGAATTTTACTAAGATGTAATATGGCAATTATTACATATGTATTATGGATTTTAAAAATGTATATGTATATATGTCCAGTTGAAAATACTAATGTGAAAAAGATTTTTGGATTTTAAAATGTTTCATCATCTTTGAAAACATTTTCACCTATTTATCTGGTTATATGATTTTCCATATTTGGTGCCAATGTCACGGAATTGAATCTAGTTGAACTATATGGGATGGGAAGGTATGGACTGCATGTGGTTTACCTTTGCAGACCTGTTACCTAATCCGGTCCTGGTGCATGGCAAGGGCTACGTAAATATTTTTTGTATTAATATTGAGTGAATGAATGAGAAAAATATTCAATTTTGAGAAAAGATTTACTTTAATAAAAACCAGTTGTGCCGAAACCGGTTTGGCTCAGTGGATAGAGCATCGGCCTGCGGATTGAAGGGTCCCAGGTTCGATTCCGGTCAGGGGCATGTACCTTGGTTGCGGGCACGTCCCCAGTGGGGGGTGTGCAGGAGGCAGCTGATCGATGTTTCTCTCTCATCGATGTTTCTAACTCTCTATCCCTCTCCCTTCCTCTCTTTAAAAAATCAATAAAATATATTAAAAAACAAACAAACAAAAAAAAAAACCAGTTGTTATAAATAAGCTGAATATGCCATTCGCTATCACAAAATAGACTATTAGGATAAACTTTAAGCTGCACATACTGAGATCTGCTTGGCATTTTGACTGATTTCATTAACCAATTTTGTGTTGTTGTTGTTGTTTTTTAGTTTAATTTTATTCATTTACTATTTAAAAATCTTAAAATACACCTTAAATGTTCTGCTTACTGACCAAGGCACTTTAGAGTGACAACAAGAAAGGGAAGTGTTTTCCAAACAATGTTCAAATTGCAGCTTGAGGAGTATTAGCCAACTTTCACCAAAATTCAGTCTTGCATCAAAGCAGTGTTTCCCATTCATTTTATTTAGAGCCTCCAAATTCTCCTATTCTTACCCAGTAGAAAAAAAAACCATGACCTCCCCACATTTGAAAAACATAAATGAGATCTTTAAATAGGATCAGTTATGTAAAGTCTATAACATACGTTAAAGTTATTTTAATATTTTAACTTATGAAAAATAAAGATATGGTGGCATCATTATTTTAGTTAATGCCCATTTAATCTTGATTCCCTTATATGATCCGAGGGTGAGAGTAATATTACAATATGATTTCACCTTTAATGCCCCCTTTTTACTCCTCAACCCAAATCTGCCTCTCACTTCCTGCTCAACCCACCCCCACACATACACACTATGCTACTACATAAAGATTTCATTAAAACCCCAAGGACAATTCTTTCTCGTCATGCCACTTAATCCCAAATGTTAGCCTTTTGTCACCCAGCCTCTCTCAGATTCTTGTTCCCTGGCTGCTCTATGTACTCTCCCCATAATTCATTCTTATCAAATCATTATGTCCCTCCAGCCAATGCTTTTACATTTGCTGATGAATTTCCTTCACATATGCTTAAGGCTCTTTTCAAACTGCTATTTTTTTTCCACTGGGTCTTAGGCCACGTAAGGCCACATGTGATCCCTTTAGGAGGGGAGTCTCAGTTTCCTATCGCACTTCTGGTTTCTTAGATATTAGCCTTGTTGGTTTTCTAAACCAAATATTTAGAGACTCACCTCTCTGGTGCAGCTGCTAGGGACTGAGGTACCAGCAGGGGCACTAACCCCTTCCTCCCTCTGGGAGAAGCACCTATATGGTGAGATCCCTCCCAATTGTGTGTTACCATGCTTCATGTGGGGTTTTTTTGTTTGTTTGTTTGTTTGTTTTTTAGCAACCTCATGTTTACCTCTCCTACCCCTTGGATGTGGTCCTTTTATCTTTTGTTTTGGAGGGAAGTTCACCTATTTCAGATCATTTTCAGAAGGAAGTGATCCCTAGTAGCTGTATACGTGGTGTGTCTGTAGGAGGAGGTATGTTCAGGATTCTTCCTACACCTCCATCTTGCAATCTGCCCCCCCGCCCCTTGAATTTATTTCTAACTAGAAGTATGATCCATCTGTTTCTTCCAGTTTTCATATCCATTCGCTGCATTTGATTATTACCCCCGGTTATAGATGAGGGATTTGTCACTGAGGGAGGGCAAGCGAGCTTAACACAACCAGTAGGACTTGGAGCCCGAATTGGAGCTCAGACCTGCTGACTCCCACACCCTTTATCATTACACTACTTCCTGGACCAGAGAATTTGGGTGCTCTTCTGAGTGAAAGGAAAATGTGAATGTATATCAGCCTAGTGATGAGCAGCTACTGCTTAGTCTTTCTAGTTAGTCTATTTGACTTAAGGTAACAATTACCTAAATAGCAGAATTATTAGTTAAGTGATCAAATGTTTTTAGGTCCCACTCTTTAAGAGCCATTTTTATTTCTTTACTATGTGGAGTTGCCAAACCCATTATTCCTCATAGAAACACAGAGGTGAGAATCAAAATGCTCTGGCTTCAAATCAGAGCTTTGGAATATTGGGTAAATAATTTAACTTCTGTGAATCTCAAGCACTTCATGCAACAAAATGCACAGCATAGCAATAATAGTTCACAGGATCCTCAAGAAGATTAAGTAAGATAAATAGCATTTTTGCAGGTATTTATTCCTCAATCAACATTAGCAACTTCTCCTCATCACCCCCCAAAAAGCTTGAATAATTTTGGGCTCCTATTTCCTGCAAAAGTGATACATATTTTAAATATATTACATTAAAGTCAGTTCTTTGAGAATTATAGATAAGTAGATCAGTATCTGTAAACATTACAAAATTAGTGTTAGGAATCATTGCTCTGCAAAACAATGTATTTGTTAAGTTAAAGAAAGTAATTACTGTTTTAGTATTAGTTGGATAAGGAAATTAATTAAATTGTTAAAGTTTTCACTTTTCAAGTAGTTTGACATCATTTAGTAACAACATTTAAGCAAACAATTTCAGAAGCCTGATTCAGTCACACAGGAGCGTCTCTGATAATCTGCACAATGAGATATCCCCTCGAAGTCAAATCACAAAGCATTTGGATACAATTTGAAAATTCTTTTATTGCAACAATGCAGAAAAGAATTATGTAATTAAAAAAACCTCATTAGAATTATGTGATATGAGCTTTAAACATTTTTTATCTTTGTTATTGATTTCATTTTCACTGAGTTATGCAGATAATTCCTTTTCTTTTCCCTCAACCCTCCCCAACCCTATTGTTTCTTGCACATCAGTTGTAATGAAGAGATGTGCAGGACCTAGTATATTTAATTAAGTCAACTACTGCACTGAATAATGTGAACATGCAGGTGAAATAATATTATTACTATTAATTGAATTTGAACCTGTTATTTGGTTTTTCAAAAAGCGGGGTTTTAAAATCAATTCCTTTGCTGAGAGAGAGCATGTTTTTACATTTTTTAGGAAACAGAACAGATGGCTGTTCTTTCTCTGATTTTCCCTTTGGTACTTTGACTCTGTCCTTGAGAAGAGCTTGCTTTCTTTTCTCCTTGTCTCTTTGTAATAACAATCTCAAGTTCACAAAAAAAATATAGAGAAAATGCTATTAGAAAACACACAAAAGGAATAAACTGAATAAGTATATAGCAATAATTTTAAAAATGATGTTCACATTATTTTCTGGTCATTGGAACATCTGTACTTCCTGACACAGTTATGGTTATCATTCTTTAAAATGAGTATCATAAACAAAAAATTAGCGTATTTAAAAGGTTGTCCCCTTTCAAGTTAAATCCAAACTTGGAGTTGCCATTTATCTTTTCTTTAAATACCACTCTTCCCTAGGAATATGAAGTAGAGGCTTCTGATACATATTTTATCCCTTTCAAATTTTTGAAACAAAATCAATTTTTGCATAGGCTATTTGAACAAATATTATAATTTAATAAATATTACATTTAATTACAAATATTTACTATATTTATATAGATGATAAATCAGTTCAGCATTTTGACCTTAATTAGCCTGCCAACACAAGTTTATTTTATCTTGAAATATAATTGACCTAAGTCAAGATAGTAAAAAATAAATTTAATATACAGGCATACCTCAGAGATATTGTGGGTTCAGTTCCAGACCACCATCATCAAGTGAGTATTATAACAAAGTGAGTCATAATCTTTTTGCTGGTGGAGAGTTTTACCTTCATTTTGTGCGAAAGGCAATACCTATGAAGTGCAATAAAGTGAGGTATGCCTGTATGTATTTATAGTAAAGGAAATAATATAATAACTCCTAAAGCTTTGAATCAAAAATATAAAACTTTAAAAAATTGCATATTAGGGTTCCAGAGCCCTAGAACCTATTTTAAAGTCCTCTCATAGCAGCTGCCTTGCTTTTTCCGCACACATACATCCCTGATGAAAGAGTTCTGTATTATTCCATCAGGTACAGATCACTGCTTCTTTTACCTCTAACATCTTTAGTCCTGCAAATAAAATAAAGCTTAGGAATGCAGCTAGTGTGTCCAAAATGCCTTTAGCTCATTGACATTCGCAATGGAAGTCTACTGTTGAAATGATTTCTTAGCTAACTCTTGATATGTTCTGCAAACCATGAAAACATCATTGAGAAGTGTTTCGTGCACATCAGTGAAAGGGGAGAAATAGCCAGCCGGAATTACTGTAATGATATGTGATTGCAGGGGTTTGGTGCAGTGGAATTTTGATATGCATAAAAATAAAATCAGATCTGATGTGCACATTATTATTCCTAAATACCACTTCTTCATGAAAAATGATATCAGATCATGTTGTCAGGAATGTATAAGTGGAAAGAATAATTCTCCACAGCTACAGGGAATTCTTGCAATGCTTGTCAGAAAACAACTACAGCAGAGCTTTAAGCAATTAAGAGATTTATCTTCTAAGGGGACTGTTTTCCTATTCTAGTCAAATTGAAGATATTAAAAATGAGGCTGGCAACATGTACATTCATGTGTACTTGTTACACATGGTCCCGTAAAAATACACATTTAGGAAAGACATTACAACCTCATTCTCTTTTAAAGACTGCAGGACTTAATGGGTCAAAAAGCAGGTGTGCAATCCAAGGAGAAATTGCTCTATAACCACGCAGTGCCATGCTTGGGCAGAATCATGGTTTTGTTTCTCTTTCCAGTATCATTGCACAGTCTATTTAGATGCTTTCTATAAAATTATGGCCAATGATCCATGTTTGGGGTTGTGTCAGAGTATTATTAACAATAAGTCAAGCCATTGCCAAAACCAGTGAAGCCCTTTTGTAATGCTCAATGTGGGGAGCAGGTGTAAAATGTTTTCTGGACAAATTATGTTACATTAGAATATACTACATACTGTATGTTCTTTTGTGTGTTTTGTTGTTGTTGTTGTTAATCTCACCTGAGGGTATTTTTCCCATTCCTTTTTTTTTTTTTTTTTTGCTGCAAAAAGCTTTATTGTTTTCATTTGTTGTAATACATGGGAAAATTCGCCTATCTTCTTTTTTTATTCTTTATTGATTAAGGTATTACATATGTGTCCTTATTAACCCATTGACCCCCACCCCCCACTCATGCCCTCACCCCCCTGGTGTCTGTGTCCATTGGTTAGGCTTATATGCATGCATACAAGTCCTTTGGTTGATCTCTCCCCCTTACCCCACCCTCCCCTACCTTCCCTCTGAGGTTTGATGTTCTGATCGATGCTTCTTTGTCTCTGGATCTGTGTTTGTTCATCAGTTTATGTTGTTCATTATATTCCACAAATGAGTGAGATCATGTGATATTTATCTTTCTCTGCCTGGCTTATTTCACTTAGCATAATGCTCTCCAGTTCCATCCATGCTGTTGCAAATGGTAAGATTCCTTCTTTTTTACCACAGTGTAGTATTCCATTGTGTAGATGTACCACAGTTTTTTAATCCACTCAGCTGCTGATGGGCACTTAGGCTGTTTCCAAATCTTAGCTATGGTGAATTGTGCTGCTATGAACATAAGGATGCATATATCCTTTCTGATTGGTGTTTCTAGTTTCTTGGGATATCTTCCTAGAAGTGGGATCACTGGGTCAAATGGGAGTTCCATTTTTAGTTTTTTGAGGAAACTTCATACTGTTTGTTCTCCACAGTGGCTGCACCAGTCTGCATTCCCACCAGCAGTGCACGAGGGTTCCTTTTTCTCCACATCCTCGCCAGCACTTGTCCTTTGTTGATTTGTTGATGATAGCCATTCTGACAGGTGTGAGATGGTACCTCATTGTTGTTTTGATTTGCATCTCTCTGATGATTAGTGACTTTGAGCATGTTTTCATATGTCTCTCGGCCGTCTGTATGTCCTCTTTCAAAAAGTATCTATTTAGGTCCGTTGCCCATTTTTTGATTGGGTTGTTTATCTTCTTTTTATTAAGTTGTTTGAGTTCTCTGTAAATGTTGGAGATTAAACCCTTATTGGAGATAACATTGGCAATATGTTCTCCCATGCAGTGGGCTTTCTTGTTGTTTTGTTGATGGTTTCTTTTGCTGTGCAGAAGCTTTTTATTTTAATGTACTGGTCCCATTTGTTTATTTTCTCTTTAGTTTCCATTGCCCTAGGATCTGTATCAGTGAAGATATTGCTTCGGCACATGTCTGAGATTTTGCTGCCTGTGGATTCCTCTAAGATTTTTATGGTTTCCTGTCTTACGTTTAAGTTCTTTATCTATTTTGATTTTATTTTTGTGTTTTGGTGTAAGTTGGTTAAAGGCAAAATTTAACATTGCTGACAATACCAAGTGATAGTGAGGTTCCCCCAAGAGGGCCACCAGGATAGCTAGGTATAAAATCTGTAAGAGCTCCAGATCCGATTGCTTCCTGAATTGAGCTTATGTACACACATGCATCCGTTTCTTTTGTTACTACACATGCCCTAAACGGTATAGAAAAAATGGTTCATCTAGAGTTGTACTTGGGTTTCATTGCTAACCCTGCCTGGAAAACCTATGCTAAGCTGTTTTTGTGCATGTGATCTGCATTCTGTATCTTTTCTAAAATATAAGGAAATATATGGAAGCCTACTGTGCCACTTGCATTTGAAAATCATTCTGATCCCAAGAGCCCTATTGCTGGTTAGAGCAGCATGGACATTGCAGGAGCTGTGGGTAAGAGGGAGTCATTTTGAAACACCAAATGAGTACTAATATAGAATGCAAGCTATATGATAAAACAAGGACTGTGTACTTTCTGAGTAGACGCCATCTAGACTTCTCACTACGTGCTTAAGCCCCAATTAACCAAATTTGGGATGTTACAACATTTAGTTTTAGTCTAAATGTTGTTTACTGCAGCAATCGTATCACATAGAAGAGTTATTAACATAATATAGGCACTTAAATATTTGTTGATTAAATAAATCATTAAAAAACATATTATTGAACTCTGCCCTATTTGGGGCACATTTCTGAATGAGAATATGAACAGTGATTAAGGCTGTGTTGCTCTCTGCGGAAGAGTGCCATAGGTGTTGGTTCATTTTATTGGGACCAAGAGAGAGGCTGTGCGATAGTCAACTTGTATGTACACATGTGAATTTCAAGACAGATGCAGACTGTTATAAGAAAGAAGTCTGTGTCCATGTTTTTGCATCTAATTATATAAACTAAAGAACAGAACTGATTGATTGTGCAAAATTTCTGTGTCTAGGCTAGGGCCTGCATGAACAGATCCAACTGAAAATGTGTGCTCCTTTAGAAACAGGTGTATTTCAGAGAAGTTTAGATTGAGCAGATCATGTTAACTGAGTCATGATAGCTGTTATACTTGTAAATAGGGTGCTATTTATAGCAGAATGCCTCAAGTACAAGTGTATGGCATGATGCAAGGAACCATTCTAGGAAGACAATGTGTGTAGAAAAATGCTCCCTTCCCCCTCCCCCACAAAACTAAGAAATGAGCCCAAAGTAAACCTGGATACTAGACAGACTAACCAGAGGGAAGGTTAGGGAATAAAGTGGAATCCTAGGCTTTATAACCAGGATAAGAGATAATTGGGAAGCAGAGAGTTGTATCTTAGAATAAATATGGATATTCTGGGCTCAGCACTTGTAGTACTAAGTGCTAGGGATATGCAAGAAATTCAACAGTCATGGATGAGCCATTCCATGAATCCCAATCTTAGAGGGTGACCAGGTAGGTAGACTCTGAGGCTTTCACTCTTAAGGTTATATTCATCAGGCAGTTCCTTCTATACTAGTATCTTTCCACACTGTCTTTCCCTACTGTTTCATCATGTTCAATTGTGGCCCACCGTTAGCAGGCTTAATCATATAGCAGAGTTCTGAGTCAGTCCTGAACCCAGGAATTAGATTTGCAAATTCAACCTTGGACTGTTTGAAGGGAGGTATGAAATTACCAAGCCACTTCATTATTTTCTATTTGGGAACCAAAATTGAAACTTTCATGAAATATACTATTAATTATTTCTTTACCTAAACTTAGAAATTGTCCTAGCCTTACCATAAGAAGCAACAAGTAAAATGCACTATTGGAGATACCTCATAGAGAAAACAACACATGCTTCAGAAAGGCAAAAATTATTCTATGGGAGTAGAAGCAAAGTAAAATTCTTACCAATGTTCTCTTTATAATATGAAACAGAGTTGAGCTTACCTGTACTTTACCTAAGCTTTATTAAAGAAGATGCTGTTTAAAACTACCACCCCCTTCCTTTTGCTTCTTAGCCCAGGTCATTGTACTCATTACAGTGGCACAGAAGTTTGCTGGACAGGAAAAATAGTTAATCTTATGTAGAACCTGATTTGGGGCATGTTTTACTAGAGGCAAAGGTAGTTTTATGTTGTTGGATAACGGGAAATGTATTCACATGCTGGCTTTAGTCATCTTATATTTTAGAGTTCAGCTCAGGTGTGAGATGGCCTGAGAGTATGCTTCCTGGAATTAAAAATTATGGAGTTTCCTCTTAATAACTCTATTCTTTTTATGTCTAGAAGGGCAAAATTAAAATAACCTCCCAGGCATAAATTTGGAAATAATCTCGTTTTCTGCTTCCTGCTAAGATCTTCCCTTTAGCCCAGTTTAAATATATGTCTGTTAAAATAAACTTCCTGTGGCCACAGCCAGAAGTACTAGTATTTATAGATGACATAATTTGGTCATCTATTTGTACTTTCTTTCAAGAAAATCCATCAGGAAGTACCAAGGGAAATTGTTGGTTATTTTCTGTGGCCACCAGCTTTCTGCTAACAACTTATTTTCTTCATACCAACAAAACAAATCTATCATGGCTGCATTCTTAGTTTCAGGGCTGTTCTACAGTTCCTTCATGTTGTATGATCTAAAATATGTACCGATTACTTGGTGAAATGCAGAGATACATAAATTATCAATCAATAGGAGTTATTCATCCATTTAGCTACTGTATACATTTTTTCTAGTCAGCCCATTATATAATCTACATAAAGATGTGATTAGTGTAATTCTGAGACAAAGAATAGGAATAAGGCAGAGATCATGGGTATGGACAAGGGAGAACCCACAAATATGTATGTAAATTTACGAATCAAGGGAAGTTGGATGTTATAGCAAATGTAAGTAAATGAGAAAATAAATTAACAACAAAGTCAGAGGTTTTGTGGTCAAGGCCAAATAGTGAATGAAGTGTATTCAGTTACCCAATGGAAGAGCATTATAGGAGCCTAAAGTCTGAATAGTCTATGCCAGAAATTAGAGGTCAATAGACTATCCATATCCCAAGTCTAGAAAAGATTTGAGGTCTTCAGAAAATTGTAAGACATCGTAGTCAAAGGAAAATCAGGGATAAGAGTTTTATAAAATGCTACTAAAAGGAATAGAAAGTTCATAGGTATATGTTGTTATAGAAAGGTAGTAAACAACTTTACTTTCTAAGCAGCTGTAGAAAGATAATGCAGTTTGTCTAGGATTTGGAACATGGCCTAATTTTAAGACAATGTCTATTGTCTTGGAAGCCAGGCTCTGGTTCCTGACATTCAGGCTGACTTCACCAGGGGTGGCAGCATAGCCAAGATTACAGATATTTTTACATCAAGGATTAGAAAATATATATGTACATACTCAGGTGAGAATGGAAACAAGGTTTACAATGCCTTATAGGTTTAAAAAATTCATTTCTGATTCATAAACTCCGCTTTCACCAAAATGTTAGGGCAAAAAATTTAGTCTCTGCCTGAAAGAATTTTTCTTACCTAATTTTGAAAGACTCCTTTGAGAGTCTGCTTCTAGAGAGTGTATTTCATAGTCTCATAGATTTAGCTGGCTTACGTTTTCTTTACAATTAATCAACACTTTCTCCTGTTTAATTTAACCTTAACGAAGACATTGTAACAAATTTTTATTTTGTGTCCTATAGTTTTTCAGCCCCAGGATTTCAGAAATTTAAGAACTTTCTGGAAGTCCAGATACAGCCAAAGTTAACAAGTAGTCCCTTTGCTTGGGACTCAAATATAAGGAGAGAATATGAAGAATGTGTCGTAATAATTGAATTGTGACTGTATTTTTTAACATCAACAATGACAATTGACTGAACTTTGAGAAAGTCAGTTATATAGTTTTGTTTATTTTTATTGTATGCTAATAACACCTAAAGTAAACTTTTTATAAACACTGATCAATAATTAGATTTGGTATATTTCTCTTCCTGTTATACTATGGGACACTGGGTCACCACTTACGGTTTCCAGTGCTATATTATTGCTTTTGGATAACTCCTACAAAATATATCAGGTTCAAATAACAAGTATATGAAATAGGGATTTCAGTGGCTGCTGCTATTTTTATTTCATATCTAATTCCCATACAGGAATTAAAGTTTTGGAGCAGGCCAAACTCTTTTAAAAAAATCAGATCAAATAATTTGCTCAAAGTCATACTCTATTAAGAACTAGCAGAACTAGATATGTAATATTTTTTCTCCCTTAAAATTCAATCATTCTTCCCCTAAAACAGTCTGCTTTACAAAGTTGATATATATTTTGCAATAATTATCACTAAGAGAGGAATATCTCAAAGTGCATGTCTTTTAATATGGGTAGGCCAAAAATAAAATACATAGACATTATAATTTAGAATTAACCATGAGCATGCTATCTATATATACAGAAGATGAACCCAATTCCTATAGAATTAACTTTATTTTACATTTTTAAATTAATCTCATTATAAATTACAAATTATAAATTGAAGATAATGTATTAATTTCTTATTAACAAGCTAAACCACAGTGTAAGTTATTACATTGTAGAAAGCTATTTTATATATTTAGTATTTTAACTAATCTGTACTTTAGCACCTAAGAAATTTTTTAAAATAAATTTTTAATTTTTGTAGTTGGAAAAACCAGATACTATTAATAAATATTTGTTTCTGCTAGTTTATGATTATCTTCAATAACTTTTACACTTCAAAATCAAAATGTACTTAACAGAAATACCTAACTGCCACACTTTAAAAATAACTGACATATCATAATCCATTTGGAAGGAAAGGAGTTGGTGAGGTTTATCCTAAGGAAACTGTAAGTGAATTTTAGCTGTGCTTAAAACCTATTTGCATCTTTATTTTGTATACTTTTGATTTCAAAAGGAAAAAACAAGTTGCACTTCCCATATTTACCTGCACATGTGGGTCTCTGACAAAGTATGAGGGTGATTCTCTATTCCAGTGGTCGGCAAACTCATTAGTCAACAGAGCGGCAAACCGCGGCTCACGAGCCGCCGTTTGCCGACCACTGCTCTATTCCAAGCCTTTGATTAGGCAATGGGGGCAGAACTGGGGAGTTGGGTAACTAGGTTGGGAAGAAAACTTTTCAGGTGTACCTTTTCATATTTTCTTGTTTTGGAATCATGTAAACAAGTTTTTTCAAATAATTAAATTTAAAATTAATTTATAAAGGAAGAAAACAATTACTTTTGTGTTATTTCTCATCCATGGAGATCTGCTGGTCCAGTTTGCTGAGCTCAGTGTTTGTAGTTTGCTAAATGGCAGACGGTCTTTTCCTCGTGTGTCCTCTTACTGTCTGGCTGCCATAGAGCCTGGTGAATTTGGCCTAGTCTGTCTTTTAGTTCAGTCTACTTAGAATATAATCTTACAGATACAACATACATAAATTTGATAAAACAGCAAAGCATGATAGACTCAGAAGCCATATTTAGGAACGTATTAGTTTTCTATAATGATGGTAGAAACAAATTAATGTTATGAAATAATGTTGGCATCAAATATTCATTCTGAGGAGGTCTTAGAAAATGACATTCCAGCGACTTTGATTCCATTATTTTTTCTCATAGAGAGCTCCAAAAATTAATCTCACTTAGATAGACAAGTCTGTATGACTAATTTTCATATGAATTGCAAGATTAAGGGAGGCTTTGTGCCTGGAGTCTATAAGGTAGATTAAAATGAGCATCACATGTGACAGGAGTAGGCACCATAGGAAAGCCGAGGTTTTGAGAAGAACTGAGGCCCATGTAGAATGTAAAAAGTATTCTTGCTTTTCTCCCCCGTGAGTATGGAACAGCAAGTTGAAAAAGTGAATGGTCTCTTTTATGGGTGGACTTCAGTAGTAAAGTAAATGTATCATCTTGCTCAGTGCCAAAGAAAGAGAATAATTTTGTGTATTCTGTTATGTCAGTCCTGTGGTGAGTCCTGAAACATAAATTGTAGACAAATCCCACAGCAGTAGTAAGGCGGACAAATTGCCTTTATATATTTTAACACATAAAAGTTAAGAGCAGATATAAGGAATAGCTAAAATTCATATGAGCTCAGGGGCTAAGTTGTAGTTGGTATGGCAACTATCTCTTTGAGTTTTCTCACCTTTGTGTAAAATAAAATCCTAGCTTTATTCTTTTCATTAATGGAAACACATAGCAAGGTGCTTGGTGGATATGAGACCTGTGTAGAGACAAGCCCTTGAGTCCAAGTGGTTGAAATGCTAGAAAGGAGGCTGAAGTGGTCACATGTTTTATTAAAGATTGTATCTCTAGGAATAATAGACACCAAATAGAAACAATAAATTATCAAACCTATTGGATTGCGTTTTTCTTTTGATTACCTATTACTTAGATATTGACATACATTTATTTGACCATTCATTTATTTAACTAATATTTATTAAGCAATTGTTATATACTTGATGCCATTTTAAGACTTTGTGAATAACAGTGAACAAAAGAGACAAAAATTTCTGTTCCCATGAAGCTTTCATTCTGTTGGAGTAGATAGACTAAAAGCAAAATAAGTAAGTAAAATATAAACCATATCATATTGTTATCAATGATATGATAAAAAAGAAAGTAGTCAAGAGAGATATGAAACTTCGGAGGAGACTGAAATTTTAGATAAGTGGCCAAGGAAGGCATTACTGGGAAGCTGATTACTGACTAAAGACAACAAAGAAAAGAGGGGAAAACCATGTGTATATCTAGGGAAAGCACAGCCCACAGAGAAGGAAAGCCCTTGAGATAGAGCATGACTGTTGAGTTGAAAGAACTTTCTGGAGCAGCTTAGTAACTAGGATAGAGTGGTTGGTTGTGTAGTTGGAAAGTGGGAGCACAAGGAGAAGGAGGGAAGACTTCCTGGGGCTTTAATAAGAGAGGGTATTGAAATGAGAATGCTTTGGGGAGGACAGATAAATATCAGCATCTCAATTTTGGACATAGTACATTTAAGATGTAATTAGTAATTCTAATTGGAAAGGTCAAGTTGGAGATAAAATGTGTAATCATCACTCTATAGATGGTATTTAAAGCTACAAGACTGGATGAGACTGCCCAACAGGTAACTAAGAGATCAAGCTTTGAACTGCTGTGAGAGTACATGCAGGTGTCAGATGAGCCTTCTAGCCCTTTGTTCCTGGTACTGATATTCATATGCTCTCTAACTACACGCCTTCGAGTTACTCAGTACTTCCAGCACTTTTTTGTATGTAATTCAACTTTTAACATACTTAAAGTGATTATCACTATCAGGGTAAAGTAAAAGGAAGGGTCAAAGTTTGGTATAAAACTCTTGTACATGTAAAAAAATTCAACTTAAAACTGATGATGATGATAATCATATTTGTAAGTTAGTGAGCACATACTATGTTCTAGGAACTAGCTAATGATTATTAACTCATCTAGCCCTTGTATCAACCACTTGAAAAAAGTAATATGTATCTCTATTTTTCATATGAGAAAATTAAGGCATGTGAGCTTAACTTGTCCAAGGATAGAGAACTAACATATAGAGCATACAAGATCTTAACTCAGTCACTCTAACTCCACAGGTCTCCAGAATCCTTAATCATGCACTACACAGCCTTCTATTAAGGAAGATAAAAAGAGAAATACATTTTATTAACCTACATATCGTTATTGAAACCAGCTAGTAGTGAGGCTCTTGGGTGATTATCAATATATAGAAAAGCCTAAACAACCAAACGACCAAACGCCCAAAGGACTGAACAACTGTTCGACCAGTCACTATGACGTGCACTGGCCACCAGGGGGCAGATGCTCGATGCAGGAGTTTCCCCCTGGTGGTCAGTGCACTCCCACAGCCAACCTCCCACGGCCCCTCCCCCTGGCCCGACGGCCAACCTCCTGCAGCCCCTCCCCCTTCTGGCCAACCTCCAACACCCCTCCTGGCCAACCTCCTGTAGCCCCTCCCCATGGCCGGCCAACCGCCTGCTGCCCTGATGGACTCCAATTGTTGGCCAGGCCGAGGGACCCTACCCATACACAAATTTGTGCACCAGGCCTCTGGTTCTATCTAATAAAGAGGGAATATGCTAATTGACCCTCACACCATAGCAAAGATGGTGGTGCCTACAACCAATAAGGAGGGAATATGCTAATTGATTGCCCTGCCCTCAAAGATGGCAGTGCCCACAGCCAATAAGTAGGGAATATGCTAATTGACTTCCCCGCCCTTAAAGATGGTGGTGCCCACAGCCACAAAATGGTGGTACCCACAGCAGCGCCCAGTCCCCTCAACCTGCCTGGCCAGCAGGCGTGCAGCAAGGCTGGGCCTGCCTCTGGAGTCCCCCACTCCCCTTAGCCCCCAGCTGCCCAGGGCCAGCCCAAGGCACAGGCAAGCCTCAGATGGCGGCTGCCCAGCCAACGCCAGAGATGCAGGCAAGACTCAGATGTTGGCTGCCCAGCACCCAGGGCTGGCCCAAGGTGCAGGCAAGCCTCGGATGGCGGCTGCCCAGCCGCCTAGGGCCGCCCAAGGCTCAGGTAACCAGGGCCAGCCGAGGCTTGCACTGCCTGCAGTGGCAGCAGCAGAGGTGTGATGGGTCATCACCTTTCCCTGATCACCGGGTTGCATCCCGCCCCTGAGGGCTCCTGGGCTGTGAGAGCAGGCAGGCCAGAATGAGGGATTCCCCCTCCAGTGCATGAATTTTTATGCACTGGGCCTCTAGTTTAAGTATAACTATTGATAAGTTCATCCTGAGAATATTCTATGTAGGTCTAAAGGAACTCCTGATCAGACAATAATATACAAGCTCCATAGCCTAACAATGTGACTAAGAAATACTGTTCAAATAACCCAGTTCATTGTAGGGAACTTTAAAAAATTATATCTCTTTAGAACACCCTTTTAGTTAGACGAACATTTAAAAACATTCCACTTTTCTGGAAATGGAAGAAAATGAAAGTGGGGAGAGGTTGACAACAGCAAACATGGGCAACCTTAGAAAATAAGTTCTAGGATGTAATGTTGCAATTTTTCACTTTCTCTCTTTTTTAACTGGAAGATTGGAATCACAAATAAGACAATGAAAAATGTAAAATCTGGGTTTTCTCATTACATTTTTGAATCTTGGTTTCTATAACTCATAAAGAGACTCTGAAGTGAATGCAATAGAGATCAACAATGGTAATTTGAAGTAACACCCATGAAGAAGTGCTCAGGGAGTGAGGAATTATTTAGTGTGAAACAGAAGATTGGGGAATAATTTAAACATTGTTCAAAGATATGAAGAAAAATTATTGCTCCTTCCTATTGAGAGCTAACAGCAGGAAATGGGCTTCTGCTGCTATCTGAGGAATTCATGTTATTATAGAAAATAGTTTCCTGAGGCAAAAGTTTTTAGGTATTTTTTTTCAGGAATGCATTTTTGAAAGAAGTTTGTGGATCTTTTTTTCTGAAGGTTTTTAAACACAAAGTGTTTCCTCATCAGTTTGGTGTTATTGAGATATAATTCTATTTAAAAATGCAGGGATAAAAATGATAGCATTTCCTGAATTCTTAAAACCTAATAATGGAGTCAAGATTATTTTTTTCTGTGAACCAATTGTGTTAAAGATCAGAATGTGGATGAAAAAAGGGGTTCTATAGAAAGTAACCTCACAGGGTAATCCTACATAATAAGAGGTAATATGCAAATTGACCATCACTCCAACACACAAGATGGCTGGCAGGGGAGGGCAGTTGTGAGCGATCAGGCCAGCAGGGGAGGGCAGTTGGGAGGGACCAGGCTGCAAGGGAGGGCAGTTAGGGGTGACCAGGCTGGCAGAGGAGGGCAGTTGGGGGCAATAGGGCCAGCAGGGGAGCAGTTAGGCATCGATTAGGCTGACAGGGGAGTGGTTAGGGGGCAATCAGGCAGGCAGGCAGGCAAGCAGTTGGGAGCCAGCAGTCCTGGATTGTGAGAGGGATCCCAGATAGGAGAGGGTGCAGGCTGGGCTGAGGGGACAACCCCCCCCATGCACGAATTTTGTGCACCGGGCCTCTAGTCTGATCATAAATTCCTAACTTAACTGGGCAGGTCATGGTGGGTAGTCACTCCCCCTCAGCATATAACTTTTTAGTAAAAGGTTGATCTTTGCCTTAAGCAAGCCCTCCCTATCCATTGTTTCTGTGCATCTAAGTTAACAGCCCTTTGAAATAAGCAAACCACCCTCAAGGAGCACATAATCTTAACTATCCTATAATCCAATCTCTACCTTGATTTCCCCCATCCTCAGGTAATCTTCCTTGTGTTCCTTCTTTAATTTCAAATGCATAAATGATGCTGCAAAGGATTATTCTCCAGAGCATTTGAGATGTTCCTGGGTATATGTTGTCAGTTTGGCTCAAATAAACTCATAAAAAAATTCTGTACAGATCTGGACCTTTCTTAAATCAACAAAAATAAATGTAGTAAAATCTATCATTTTTAATGTTTCATCATTTGCAGACTATTTGCATGTGTCTGTATACACAGAAATGTGTCTTAGATATGCAGATATGCACATATGAAAATTAAAATGATTAAATTGTATAAGTAAAAACTTCTCTAGGAAAACCATATGACATATTGTGTGATATAACTTCACCTGCCAAACATTAAGAATCCACCCCTCAAATATAAGGAAGCCACTTCATTGTTAAAAACAACTGAGTAAACATTGTGCTCTTCTGAAATATTCCCCTCAGGTTGCTCACCTGCCTGCTTGCTCTTCCTTCTCTGCACACATGCTGCTCTTTGGGAATCACCACTTGGTGACATGCTTCACAAAAAAGCACATGATTTGTTCTCAGAGCTAGTGAAGCATAGTAATGATCCCTCCTTTGGAAAAACTGCTATTTGAAACTGATGTTTGAAATTCTCTGCTATTTTTAGATAGTTCCTCACTCTGTAAGTCAACTATGTTATTTTTAGACGGTCTCTTATTCTATAAAAATAATTTTGTTTTTTAGCTTGAATAATAGAACTTAACTGTCTGACCTTGCAAGCTAGCCATCTAAAGGGGCTGATGCGCTGATACTGATACTAATTCCCATATTCTCATGCCAAATGTTTGTTCATTATGTATCCAAGGTTACAGGTGTCTGTATAGATATGATATGTACTCAAGGTTACAAGTTGTCTGTATAGATATGACAGGTGTTTGTTAGATATGATATATACTCAAGGTTACAAGCTGTCTGCAAAAATAACTTACACAAAGACCTAGAAGGATATAAAAAGGGAATACTCCTTCCCGTGGTTCAGAATTTGACAGAGGTATTCTGCTCTGAACCTGCATGCAATAAACGACTCCTAATTAATTGGCTTGTTAAGTAATTGGCTTGTTAAGGTGTCTTGCATCTAGCCCGATGATTGACAATACAACACTATCAGGTCTGGTCCAGCACTAGGTTGCTCTGATTTAGCCTGCTGGATTAAGGGGATGACTCACAAGTTACGTATTTCCAGCAGCTTTTTAAAAGCTGTCATTTGTTTGGCTGAGGACATTTTATTTTTCCTTAGAGAAGGACACTTTTAAAAAAATAGTCTGAGTATTTATTTAGCACCATACACCACACAAGATGAAGGACTTTATTTTCCAGTTTCAAACCCATTGAAATCTCATTAATTAGGATGGCTGATACCAATTTAAAGTTTATAATAATTTGGAATAGGGGACTGATTGAAAATTATTTTTACTTTTCCCTCAAATTGTTCTAAATTGCAACTTGAGCTAAAATACTTGAGTGGGTGATTTTGAAACACCCACATGAGGTTATTATTAGTCCACATTGGAGTATTGAGTCCGGTGGTTTCCTGAGCAGGATTCAAGCGTGGTTTCTTTCCCGGGTTCTTGTCCAGGTGGATTCAAAGAATGAAGCCACAGACAAAAAGTGGTAGATGAAAAGGGTGGAAATTTATTGGAAGCAAGTACAGACTCCTTCTCCTCCTACTCCTCCTTCTCCTCCTTCTCCTTCTCCTTCTCTCTCTCAAAATGTATGCTTTTTTGGCAGCTCCAAGCCCTCACCTATGCCCTCTTCCCTCTTGGTCCCTCTTTATTCCTAAAACTCCCTAAACCTGCCTATTTTATCCTTAAAACCACTTTCAGTATCTTTGTTAAAACAAATACAGTTTCATTCATTTCAGCATCAATCATGTCATACTTATTTTTCTCCACTCAGTCTTGATGGATATTTTTTCCTGCTTGGCCCAAGTTGGTAAGGTGTCATTACTTTAGCCAGTCTTTAAAAGGTTCTACAGAGAATCTTTCATACACATTACTTCCTGAAATGCCCACTTCTCACTGAAATTATCGTCAGGAGCTTTTTGTTTATACAACATTCTCTGGTCACATTTATTTAGCACCTAATGCACATCGGGCATTGTGATTGATTATGGGGGTACTATAGGATTTAAGGTAGCCATAGGCTCTGACCATACTGAATTTAACTTTTCTTCTCTTGTTCTGATTGGGTGATTTCCACTCTTCTGTCTTCTATCACTGATCCATTCTTCTTAATCATCTGTTCTGCTATTGATTCTGATTAGTTCTTTCTTATTTTTTCTCTTTGTTGAAGTTTTCATTATGTTTCACCATTCTTCTCCCAAGTTTGGTAAGTATTTTTACGATGGAGAAGTAAATTTTAAAGGGAGAGACTTGAGCCATTTTTAATATTGACTGAGAAGTAGAATTATCCTCTCAGTAGTAAGGAGAAAGATGACTTTTATCTCAGCAGGAGGGATAAAGAAAATAATGAGGCAGATGCTAGTGAATTAATATCTACTTCCTTAAACTCTTCTGTGGCATATATAGCAAATAAGGGAATTTAGCTTTTCTAAGGTAGCCTTTTTTATTAGTTTACTAGAGGCCCGGTGCAAGAAATTCGTGCACGGGGGTGTGTGTCCCTCAGCCCAGCCTACACCCTCTCCAATCTGGGACCCCTCGAGTGATGTCCGACTGCCCTCTCACAATCCAGGACTGCTGGCTCCCAACGCTCGCCTGCCTGCCTTCCTGATTGCCCCTAACGGCTTCTGCCTGCCAGCCTGATCACCCCGTAACCACTCCCCTGCCAGCCTGATTGATGCCTAACTGCTCCCCTGCCAGCCTGTTTGCCCCTAACTGCTCTCCCCTGCAGGCCTGGTCACCCCTAACTGCCCTCCCCTGCAGGCCTTGTCCCCCCAAATGCTCTCCCCTGCAGGCCTGGGTCTCCCCCAACTGCCCTCCCCTGCAAGCCTGGTCACCCCTAACTGCCCTCCCCCGCAGACCTGGGTCCCTCCCAAATGCCTTTCCCTGCAGGCCTGGTCGCCCACAACTGCCCTCCCTTGCAGGCCTGGTCCCTCCCAACTGCCCTCCCCTGCTGGCCATCTTGTGGTGGCCATCTTGTGTCCACATGGGGGCAGGATCTTTGACCACATGGGGGCAGCCATCTTGTGTGTTGGAGTGATGGTCAATCTGCATATTACTCTTTTATTAGATAGGATAGAGGCCTGGTGCACGGGTGGGGGCCAGCTGGTTTGCCCTGAAGGGTGTCCTGGATCAGGGTGGGGGTTCCCTTGGGGCGTGGGGCGGCCTGGGCGAGGGGCCTGTGGTGGTTTGCAGGCTGGCCACATCCCCTGGCAACCCAAGCAGAGGCCCTGGTATCTGGGGTTTATTTATCTTCTATAATTGAAACTTTGTAGCCTGGAGCGGAGCCAAGCCTTTTGCTTGCTCCATGGCAGCAGCCATTTCTCTTGGGATTTATGTATCTTCTATAATTGAAACTTTGTAGCCTTAAGCGAGGCCTGGGCCAGCCAGGGTGTGTGGAAAGCTTGGCTTCCTCCATCACCAAGGGTAACCCTAGCCTCCTGCTCTTTCCAACTCTGTGGCTGCCGCCATTTCTGTTTGGGTTTATGTATCTTCTATCATTGAAATTTTGTAGCCTTGAGTGGAGGCCTAGGCCGGCAAGGGCAGGCGGAAAGCTTGGCTTCCTCCATTGCCAGGGAAATCCAAGCCTCCCTCCTGCTCTCTGTGGCCATAGCCATCTTGGTTGGGTTTATTTGCATATTCACTCCTGATTGGCTGATGGGCGTGGCTGGTGGGCATGGCTGGTGGGTGTGGCAGAGTGATAGTTAATTTGCATATTACTCTTTTATTAGATAGGATTGCATGCCTTAGTTTTATCTATTAGTTGTGTCTAAGTGCCTTGAAAGCAGTCCATTAGAATTTGTTCTGTTCAGAACAGTGAAGTAGAGATGTTGCTGAGAATCATCCCCAAAATGAGTCTTGAGCATTTCAGGACAAGAGAGTTAATTGTTTTTCCTTCTTATAGAAATAGGGAATTCTAAAAGATCATAAAAATGCAATATCAACTGAAATCTCTATGTCCTATATTTTTTTTCTCTCTGAATACAGGCAATGTGGCTACTCTAGGAAGAAATTTTAAAATGTCTTCTAATCTATGATTAAAATAATCCTGTTTTCTTGGTCTTTATTTATTTAGATACCTAGCTATGGATAAAGATAGATTAGGGAGAGATTGACTCTTTTCATCCTAAGTAAAGGAAATATTATCTTCTATCACTACCGAGTATCACAAGGAATAAAAAGTTCCCAGTCTCCCCTCACCCCCAGTTTTTACTGGTGTTTTGTAGTCTAGCTCACAAGTACACCATTGGGCAGCTGTGGGATATCCCTATATTTGGGAGAGGACTAAAGCAGGCTGGATATTATTTGGACAATGCACTGAGTAGTGAATAGTGAAACCTATTGACTTTTATCTGGTAGTGGTATCCTGACATTCCCACTTCAGTGCAATTAAAGGAATTAAAAAATATATATGTATATTTTTATTGATTTCAGGGAGGAAGGGAGAGGGAGAGAGAGCTAGAAACATCAATGATGAGAGAAAATCATTGATTGGCTGCCTCCTGCACACCCCCTACTGGGGATCGAACCCAGGAATGTGCCCTTGACCAGAATCCAACCCAGGGCCCTTCAGTCCACAGGCCGATACTCTGTCCACTGAGCCAAACCAGCTAGGGCTTAAAGGAATCTTAAGAACAGTCATGACCAAGGAGGCATCCTCAGGTTTGGCAGATACTGTTTTAGTGATAGTAATACTGTGATGAACATATAAATATACCATTTGTAGCTTGATCTGAAATATTTTTAAGATACTATGAGACTTGTTTCCTATTAATAATAAGTGTAGAATTAAAAAATGTACATTCCAAGTTAGGAAACTTACCAGGTCCCACTGTTGAAATATGCCAGTATTTTTATTTGTTTTTCATTTGAGGTAATATAGTCAAATGATATTTGATGACAAAGTTCAAAACCTCTCAGAATAGTGTTTCAATTATTTTTTCTCCCACCATGGTCAATAATATTGTGTATTTGACTTATGTCTCTATTTTTGTTTATTTGTCTCATGTCTACTTTTCCAAAAAAACTATGTCTTTGAATAAATGTTCCTGGAATGGAGTCCACAGTCTTTATCATTGTCTTCCCTACTGAACCTGTCTGTGTTCCTTCTCTTCCCCTGGACACCTAATGGACAAATAATTAACATGCATTGTTTCTTTTTTTAATTTATTGGGAAAACAGTGGTTAATAAAATTATATAGGTTTCAGGTATACAGTTCTAAAATATGTCATCTGTATATTGTATTGTGTGTTCACCACCCCAAGTCAAGTCTCCTTCCATCACCTTTTATCCCCTCTTTATCCCTCTTCTACTTGCCCCATTTCCCTTGCCCTCTGCTCATCACCATACTATTGTCTGTGTCTATGAGTGTTTTTTGTTTTGTTTTGTTTTTGCTTAATCTCTTCACTTTTTGCACCCAGTCCCCCAACCTCCCTCCCCTCTGCCAGCTGTCAGTCTGTTCTCTGTCTATACATCTGTTTCTATTTTGTTGGTTAATTTATTTTGTTCATTAGATTCCACATGTAGGTGACATCATATGGTACTTGTCCTTCTCTGACTGCCTTATTTGACTTAGCATAATACTCTCCAGGTCACAAAAGTAAGATTTCTTTCTTTTTTTATTGCTGAGTAGTATGCCATTGTGTAAGTGTACCACAGGAAAAGAAAAAGACAACCCACTAAATGGGAGAACATATTCAACAAAGATACATCTGATTAAAGGTTAATATCCAAAATTAATGAAAAACTTATAAAAACACCAAAACAAGCAAATAATTCAATTAAGAAATGGCAAAGGGCCTGAATAAACATTTCCTCAAAGAGGATATACAGATGGCCAATAGATATATGAAAAAATGGCCAATGTCATTAATCATAAGAGAGATGCAAATTAAAAGCACAATGAAATATCACCTTACACCTATCAGAATGACTACCATCAACAAATTAACAAGTGCTGATGAGGATGTGGAGAAAAGGGAACCCTTCTGCACTGTTGGTGGGAATGCAGATTGGAAAGTAGTGTGGAGAGTAGTATAGAGTTTCCTTAAAAAATTAAAAATGGAACCAGCGATTCCACTTCTGGGAGTTGACTCGAAGAAACTAGAAACAGTAGTTCAAAAGAATATATGCACCCCTATGTTCATACATTGTTTCTTATTGAAGGTTTCCTCTTCCATAAATAATTAATTGGTATCTGAGTTTTTGTTATGACATTTAGGAGAGAGAAGAAAGAGAAAGAGGAAGGGAGCTTGAGAAAAGTTGTATTTTATTTACACCAAACGTATTCGATTTCCCAAATTCTCCTTTATAAATTGAAGTTCAGCTATTGGAAAGTGACGTGCTGTGCACATGAATCAGTCTGCACACAGACCCACACAGCTCTGGATGTGGGATCTGGCTCAGAGGTGCCATTTGACAGCTTGTATTTGCTTACTAGCTGTCCCACAGCAGGCAGATGTTTGGGTCTGGAATAGGAGTTGTTTATAGATATTGAGAGTTGTCTGTTGGCACTGAATATGTAAACATTTAGAATTGTGTAGAGTCTGGTTCCATGAGACATTCAAAAAATTTCACTAGACAATAACTATTTCTCTCGCTTCAACAAAGCTATTTTTCTTCTTCCCATGCCTAAACATAGTGAAACTCAGAGTGAATCAAAACCACCCAAGTACCTTTTTATCTATTTATGTATTTCACTCTGCATAGAACATGTTTTCTCTTTCCCTAAAATATTTAAAGAAATGGATCCCACAATGATCTTATTATTTCATTCTTATGATTAACAATATGTTACAGAAGTTATGGGGCATGCCATGATCCATTTTCCAGAGAATTCTGACAATATGTTTTCTTGTATCTATTTATTTCCTTTTGTCTTATTCTTAGTTGGAATTGAACAATTGCTTGTATTCAATCCCAAGATATGATTTCACACACTAATATAAGTTTGTATAAGCTTGAATAACAAAGTGTTATAAATTTCCCTTGGTGTTCAAACCTGCTCTCATAAAGACTGTTGTAATAAACTGGCTTTCCAGCATTCTTTAGAATATGCCATCTTATTAAAATCCTTTGCATGAGCATGCTCTGCATTAATTACCTCCTCTTCCAATGTTGGGTATATTATTTCTTAGATGCTCCCATCAAAGTCTCTAGGATACTTATTTCCCAGAAAAATCTCTCTCATATGTCTATTACTGACCTCATCATACAGGTATTTGTGCTAAGAAGACTGAAATTATTACATTTTCTATTAGCACAAAAAATGTACTTTAAAAATATTCTGTGAGGAATCATAAAATACTTTATATTTGTCCCAACATTATTTGTATTTGTCTTTATCTTCTCGGTACTCCTTTTATTACCACAGTATACATTTCATATCAGTTTCACTTTTTCTCTGGTCAAATTGAATTTCATGCTAGTTAGAATAAAAGTCTTTGGGAATTGTGCTCTTGTGCCCCGATCAGTGCATAGCATTTCAATTTCAGTTCCTTTGTTTAGATAGTGAAAAGCTGCTCAAACAATGCAAAAATTCTGAAATATCCCATACACTTTGATGCCACCAGGAAAAATGGAAAGTCATTGTTGTTTGATTTCTAATTTTCAAAGTTTAGGTGCTCTAAGTTTCAAATTCCTCTTTTTAAATTTTTATTCTTTTTAAGGCTGCAAGAGTTTCTAGTTATGTAGCCAGGTCAGTGGCAGGAGGTCCCCGGTGCTGCTGTTCTCTCCACTACTTTTGTGTCCTACCCATTCTTCCAGCCACTCCAATTTGGTTCTAACCCACTAGTCTAACCCGCTGAAATGGTTCTCATTCATTTTATTTGGCTAAATATACTTGTCAAATTTTGGAACTCATCTTTCTTGATTCTTAGCAGTTGTCCCCATTGCTTTTTCCTTTGAAACACAAGTGTCCCTTGGCTCTCTTTTCTCTCTGTCTGACAACTTCTAAATGTCCTTACCAGTTTTCATTGAACTTTAAATCTTGACTATTTTCAAGGCTCTGTCCTAAGCTTTTCTTCTTTTTTTCCCCCTATACTCCATCTATCGCAGCTAGAACTAATGGCTTCATTTATCTTTTATGGCTGATATCTCAAATTTAAAATCTCTTTCCCAGAGCTTTAAAAAATGATTTGCAGTACATATATCTAACTGGATGCATCATAGGCGCCTAAGATTCAACATGTCTCAAACTGAACACATGATTCTCTCTCCATCTCTATCTATCCCCACCATAAAGATTTATTCTTCTCAGGTAGTGAATGGGTCCAAATTCTACCAGAAACCTGAATAATCCCTGGCTCCTTCCTCTTCATCCACTTTCTTACCAAATCAGTCACCAGGTTATTTCTATTCTACCTCTGAAATATACCCAATTCAGCCTACCTCTCTCCATTTCCACAGTCAATACTTTATCCTGAGCCACTATCATGTTCCACCTTGAACAGAGTAATCTATACTAATAATAGATGAATATGCAAACTGTCCAGGATGCTGTCACAGTAACAGTAATGACCAAACAGCAGGCTGCATGGGGTGACAAGGCCGGCAGGGGGGTTAGTGAGGAATGACCAAACGACTGAACAGCAGGCTGCATGGGGCAACCAGGACAGTGGGGGTGGGGCAGTTGGGGGTGACCAGGCCTGCAGGGGAGGGCAGTTGGGGGAGACCAGGCTGACAGGGGGTGCAGTGGGGGGAACCAGGCTGGCAGGGGGGCAGTTCGGGGCGACCAGGCCAGCAAAGGGGGCAGTTGGGGGCAACCAGGCTTGCAGTGGGGGCAGTTAGGGGTAATCAGGCTGGCAGGCAGAGGCAGTTAAAGGTGATCAGGCTGGCGGGAGGGGGGGGGTGGCAATGAGGGACGATCAGGCAGGCAGGCAGGCAGGTGAGCAGTTAGGAGCCAGTGGTCCCGGATTGTGAGAGGGATGTCCGATTGCCAGTTTAGGCCCGATCCCCAGGATCGGGCCTAAACCAGTAGTTGGACATCCCTTGAGGGGTCCCGGATTGGAGAGGGTGCAGGCTGGGCTCAGGGTGCAGGTTGAATTTCGTGCACTGGGCCTCTAGTATCCTTATAAGTAACACACTAGATTCTCTTTAATTGGTTCTTTGTATTGCAGTCAAAGCAAGTTCATTTATAAAAAGCATATCCAATCATATTGTTACTGGATAATTGAAGTTCTCCATCGCTAGTGAGAGTGGGATACTTGGGGCGCCGTTGAAATAAGCATTTCCAGAGGCCCTCACAGAAGGATGAGATGTGGTGAAAGGCTTTATTTTCATGGAGTTACATTTCTTGGGTTCCAGAATCCCATTTCCCTTAATCCATTCCCAAAAAAGGAGCAGCTGGGACTTTAGCGGCACTAAAAGCAAAGCCAGTGTTTGGAGTTTCCGCTCCATGGTGGTGCTGGGTCTGATGTAGCATCAGGCTAAAGTCCATTAGTTCATTATATGGAGTCCACATGGCTGTGGGCCACATGGGCGAGTGCAGAGCATGAGGGCCTCACAAGCCAGGAGTCAGGGGCAAGCAGAGATGGAGAGAGAGAGAGAGAGAGAGAGAGAAAGAGAGAGAGAGAGAGAGAGAGAGAGAGAGAGAGAGAGAGAGAGAGAGAGAGAGAGAGAGAGAGAGAAGGCTTTCTTTGTTCAGGAGTTAAGTATCTCAGATTTCAGATTTCAAGCCCTTGCAGTGGCCACGCCTATTCTGGCCACTGCTCGCTCCCAGGTGTGACTGACAAGTCACCCAGACCTTTACTGGGAATCTTCCCATGTCACCCAGACCTTTACTGGGAATGTGTCTAGATTACAGCTTCCCTTTGCTCCTTTCCAATTATTAATAACAAAATTATTATAATGGTATCAGTAACATTCCTATGCTCAATGAGTTAATGTCTACCTAGTTTCTAACTTGGCCTACAAGGCCCGTAGGATTAATCCACATAAGAAGAAACATCAAAGAGTTCTCTCGAGTTCTCTCTCTCCTTGAGCATGTACTGAGGAAAGGTCATGGGAGTGCATAGTGAGCCATCTGTAAGCTGCAAAGTGACCATCACCAGAAACCAATCTTATTGCACCTTGATCTGGGACCTCTAGCCTCCAGAACTGTGACACAAAAATTCCTGCTGTTTAAACTACCCAGTCTAATGGCAACTTGAGCAGATTAAGACAAATTTGTGCTTTTTTAAAAATAGCATTCATTATGACTCTAACAAATTAGTAAATCAGTCATTTTATGACTGCCTCTCCTTAAAAGAAGGTAGCCTCTGTGAAGGCTAGGATTGGGCTTGTCTTGTTTAGCACTTGGCTTCTAATGTCTACCTATGTCAAGGGTAGCCAATAAGAAAATGTACTAATTGAGTGAATGTCCAGGAAGAAATGGTATTAAAAGGATTAACTCTTGGACAATGAGTACTTAGAAAAGAGATCCCAGACAAATGACATTCCCAATTACATGCAGATATAAGTCACAAAAAGGATGGTAAAATAACATATAGTATGACAATAAAATAAGCTTATTGCAGCAGGGCCCCTTGAAAATACATCAGCAGTTCTATCAATTGCTAAATTGAATACATAAACATATAAGGTTCAAGATCCAGTATGGTTTCATCATCTCTCGACAACATTTTATCCATTCCTTTATCCCCCCAATCCTCCTGTTATTTTGAAATAAATATAAAATTACTGGCAGT
The DNA here is from genome assembly GCF_963455305.1 of Plecotus auritus. Lineage (NCBI taxonomy): Eukaryota > Metazoa > Chordata > Mammalia > Chiroptera > Vespertilionidae > Plecotus > Plecotus auritus. The sequence goes on from NC_137775.1 coordinate 44,183,503, forward strand.
GATCAAATACTGCACCTTGAAACTATTGCTCATCTATGTATCTGCCTGGAATAATATTCTCCTTCCCCCTTCTATCTAGTTGACAAATACCACTTTTAAGTCACTGTTTCTCAACTTCTAAATTTTTTGGATCAACTTCCATATATGTGGGGACAATCTAAAATTATATTCCTATTTTGTATAAATGCCACGGGTATGTGTTTTTGTGAGATAGGGTGAGAGAAAGCTTGGAAGGTATATGCAATAATTTGGAAATATGAAAAATAAATTGTGGAAAGAGGTAATTTTATCCCTTGTAAATTACTAATGCAGGAAAAAATGGGCACCCCTTTTTCTTCCCCTAATGCATTACTGTCAGAGAACACTGTACCTGGGCTTAAAGTTGTCACAGTCTGTCTTCTACTCCTATTTTCTACACTGTATTTATTGCCTCACCTTCTTTTATGCCTTTGTAATGCTAAATATTTCAAGGTTTGAATTAGCCATTCACTGCCTTAAGCTCTTCAGAGTAGTAAAAGTTCAGTATTAATCAAAAAAATAAATTTCTAACTCTGAAGCTAGAAGTTGAATGACAGTTATACTGCTAACTAGAAATTTTTAGTCAGTGGTAAAATATTAAATGATTCAAGTAGAAAGACATATATCAAAACTATTATTAAAGCTATTAGATTTAAAACATAGTTAATATTAAAGAGTTTTCAAATGCATGCGTAACAGAAAAATTTACAATGATTTGACTTCTCTTGCCAGAACAGTTGTTCAAATTTATAAGGGTTTTTTAAACTTGCCATATTTCTCTCAGTTAATACCTTTGAATTATAAAGTTGAACTAACACATATTAGTATAAAATATGGTTAATGCATGTATAGATTTAAAATGAGTTAGTTAAACTAAATATATCCTGACTATTATTCATTTCAAACACATAATCATTTAGGGTAATGGAGGCCTAGAAATAGAATTTATTAGGCATGGAGAAAAACCAAGCCAGCCGTACTATCCAAACAAAGACTTATTTTCTATAGCTGAAACTTCTAGTACCTATCAGATACTAATTTTCCATTCTCTTTAGTAAGAGAACAACTTGATTGAGCTTAGAAAGATGCCTAACCAGAACATTACATTATCTCATCACTCCCACAGGTAGTGGTGACTAATGAGACATAAACAGGAGTTACTGTGTAGGCTTGTAAGAGCACTCATTTAAAGGGAGCTGAGTCATCTGAGAGAATGCCCCCATTTTACCCTTCATTCTTCTTCCTTTTTTCTATTTGGAACATGGAAGTGATGACGTGAGTTTTCAGCATCTTGCAACAATGAGGCAGGCTTGAGAATGGAAGCCACAAGCTAAAGATGGATATGCAGAAAAAAGTGAAGGATCCTGGGATAATGGTGGCATTATGCACTTGTCTGAGTGGGCTGCCTACCTTTAGACTTCTCTAAGAGCAAATAATAAATTCCTATCTTTAAGTTACTCTTCCATGTTCCTATTGCTTACAGCCAAGTACAACTCATAGGTGATACATTATATTCTCCAATGGGGAATATTGCTTAATTGTAAAAAATTAGCCTTGGTAGTCAAGGTAATGGTGAATAGTGGCTACCAAAATCTAAATATTTCACTAATCTTTCCCCTACAAATCAACGAGGAAAAAAGAAATCCATACGTTTTCAAACCTTCATCATGACTAAAAGACAGAGAAAATAAACAATTCCCAGCCAGCCTTTTTTTTGAGGTCCTGCTGAAGCTTTTGCATAGAAAAGACAACTCCTTTACAAAAAAGTACACCTCAAGTGTAAAGGTGCTAAAAAAAGAATCCTGGGGATCAAGGTACTGACTATTGAAAAGGAACTTAAATATGAAACTTGAGGAAGCAGTATAAGCAAAGCAACAATTCATGGGGAGAAAATGGTCTAAAGGAAGACAGAAGTGACCTTTGAAGACTAATGGTGAAGGGGAAAGAAGCATGATGAGAAAACTGAGGTTTCTGGGGGAAAACAAAACAAAACAAAGAAAGAAACGGAGTCCTCCTCCCCGCAACCCCCGCCCCCAGCAAACTGCATTGAACTGCATTCACAGAAGGGGTCCCAAATGAGAACCCTCTTCTTTCATTCCCAAACTCCAACCCTGTCCATGAAATGCACAGACACAAGCAACATTTACCTATACAAAGCTGCTATGAGAAGGAAACAAAACACTGAAATAAAAAAATTTTCATCTTCCAACTAAATGAAATATCTTCAAACCAGCATTTGGGGATATGTAAAAACTAAAAGCAAACAAGTAAATGAAAAAATTTTTTAATTAGAAATAAACCTAAGAACAGAAATGGACACAAAAGTGAAATCCTCCCTGTGTACCTATCTGTCTTCAAATTTCCCCTTTATATAAGAAAACCAGTCAGACTAGATCGGGCGCATTCAGGTATGGCGTAAACCATAAAAATACTAGAGGAATCCACAGGCAGCAAAATCTCAGACATATGCTGAAGCAATTTCTTCACTGATACCGCACCGAGGGCAATGGAAACTAAAGAGAAAATAAACAAATGGGACTACATCAAAATAAAAAGCTTCTGCACAGCAAAAGAAACCATCAACAGAACAACAGGAAAGCCCACTGCATGGGAGAACATATTTGCCAATGTTATCACCGATAAGGGTTTAATCTCTAACATTTACAGAGAACTCATACAACTTAACAAAAGGAAGATAAACAACCAAATCAAAAAATGGGTAACGGACCTAAATAGATACTTTTCGAAAGAAGACAGAAGGAAGGCCAAGAGACACATGAAAACATGCTCAAAGTCACTAATTATCTGAGAGATGCAAATCAAAACGACAATGAGGTACCATCTCACACCTGTCAGATGGCTATCATCAACAAATCAACAAACAAGTGCTGGCGAGGATGTGGAGAAAAAGGAACTCCCGTGCACTGCTGGTGGGAATGCAGACTGGTGCAGCCACTGTGGAGAACAGTATGGAGTTTCCTCAAAAAACTGAAAATGGAACTCCCATTTGACCCAGTGATCCCACTCCTAGGAATATATCCCAAGAAACTAGAAACACCCATCAGCAAGGATATATGCACCCCTATGTTCATAGCAGCACAATTACCCATAGCTAAGATTTGGAAACAGCCTAAGTGCCCATCAGCAGCTGAGTGGATTAAAAAACAGTGGTACATCTACACAATGGAATACTACACTGTGGTAAAAAAGAAGGAATTCTTACCATTTGCAACAGCATGGATGGAACTAGAGAGCATTATGCTAAGTGAAATAAGCCAGTCAGAGAAAGATAAATATCACATGATTTCATTCATTTGTGGAATATCATGAACAACATAAACTGATGAACAAAAACAGATCCAGAGACAGAGAAGCATCGATCAGACCATCAAACCTCAGAGGGAAGGTAGGGAAGGGTGCGGGTAAGAGGGAGAGATCAACCAAAGGACCTGTATGCATGCATATAAGCCTAACCAATAGATACAGACACCAGGGGGGTGAGGGCATGAGTGGAGGGGATGGGGGGGGGGGCAATGAGGGGATAAGGACACATATGTAATACCTTAATCAATAAAGAAATTAAAAAAAAAAGAAAACTAGTCATATTGAATTAAGGGCCCACCCTACTCCAGTATGACTCCATCTTAACTAATTCCATCTTTAATGACCCTAATTCCAAATAAGACCACATTCTGAGGTAGTAGAGGTTAGGATCACAGCATATGAAATTTGGGGGAACACAATTCAACCCCTAACAAGGATTATTTATATATTCTGAAATTCCATATGCAAATTTAAAACCCTACTTTATTTGCACATATAATGAAAAAAATTGAAACTAGAGACTATAAAATCTCCAGGATCTTTTGTAAACATGGTAGTTAAGTATACAATATATCACTTTCATACTTTTAGCAATATAATTATATTAAACCATCACACTTATTCAGGAGAGGAGACAGTGGGCTTTTATGAAAGTAAGTCATCTCTGAGCATAGTAGCAAATAATAATATTTTGGATAGTAGTTCTGAAAATTTAAAAACCAAATATCCCCAAAGCAAAGGATAACATGAAGGATTGGCTTCTTAATCACTTTTACATAAGTTCTTGCCCCCCAAAATTGAGGGTTATCTTGCCAAATATCTCCAAAGCAAATGTTCCAGGGCCATAAGAGTCAGCCAAGCCACTTTAAGGTTATAGATTTTAGATTTTCAAATTTATGAGAATTTGTTTCATATGCCACAATAGAGAAGAATTTGATTTAATATAAAAAATACATCTTCACAATTTTATTAAAATGAAAGATATGTTTACTTTTTTTTATGGATTCAAGGATGTTAATGTGTTTTTGATATATCAGTTTAAAGTAGTAGAATGAGCATAAGTTTTGGAGTCACCCTGACTTTTTTATTTTATTTTTAAATATATTTTTATTGATTTCAGAAAGGAAGGGAGAGGGAGAGAAAACTAGAAACAAATGGTGAGAGAGAATCATTGATTGCTGCCTCCTGCACACCCGCTACCCCACCCCAACCCAGGCATATGCCTTGGCTGAGAATTGAACAGTGATCTCCTGGTTCATGGGTTGATGCTCAACCTCTGAGCCACATCAGCAGGGCCAACCTAACTTTTTAAAAAATGTCATATAAGACATATTCCAGAACTAATAGGCATAAGCTTTTGGATCACTGAGGGAAATGATAGGTGGATTCTCAACTAGTAATTTAACAGTTATTTTCCTCTTAAAATTTTTTAGCAAGAACTTATGTATAAGAAACCATCCTTATATTTTTAAATATCTCTCCTACTTTGTTGTTTCCTTTTATTTTAAGTATAGATTAAAAAAATTATTCTATGGTTAAAATCATTGATTATTTTTAAAGGAAAGTTTTTCTTTATTTAAAGATTAAACAAACCTACATATATCAGAGTTCTAAGTATTTAAATATACCATGCCTAGAATTTTTTGTTTTCTAAATATTGTCTTCTTTATTTATTAATTTTATAAAAGTGAGCTAGTATCACCAGAAGCACAATGTAAACCTGAGGACTGGGGGGATAATAAATTCCTCGGCTGCTGGATTGCATTTCCTTGAAGAGAGGGGTCAAAAAACCTAAGAACTGAGCTTTGTCATCGGTTATGGCAGGGTTTCCCCAAGATTCCAGAGCAAGAGTTGAAGAGACTATATAGTTGAGGAGAACATGTTGATTTCTTGGGGTAATTGACACCAAGTTTTATTGCTATGGATTCACAAGCAATGTGTGCTACTTCATTAAAGCCAGTTCCTTCCTCTCACTTAACTCTCCTCCCCTCCCCACCCCTAAGCGCCAGCCTTAATGTGCCTCCATAGTTCCCTGCGCTCTCAGAAACTTCTACTTCAAATACTTTGCTCAGGCTCCCCACATAGACTTTACATTTCCCGCTTTCATCCCATTGGTTATATTATTCCTTTTCCTGGTTTAGTTCTAACCAGCTTGGAATAGCTCCTGATCTACTTCTTTCCGACTCCACCTTTCAAAACTCCTCTCTTTAAAGCAAAGCTCAGAATGCTCTCTCTTTCACAAAGCCTTTCTTAATTCCTTTAGGGGACACCAACATGATACAGTCTTTGTTTTCCCCAAGCCTGCGCAAGTGTTAATATCCGTCTTAGAAAACTATTTTTGCACTTTATTTCTAATTATATTTTTGACTTTTCTACATTTCCCATTTTAGCTTCTCAAGTTTAGAAAAAAGTATTGTCTTATTTTTTACTTCCACACAGTACAATGTTTTACAAACATTTGGAATTCCAGCTTAAAGTACTTGTGTTAGATTTCATTTACATAAAATCCTAGAAAATTCAAGATACAGTGACAAAAGACAGATCAGTAGTTACCTGAGGATGGGGCTGGGAAGGACACAGAAAGTGGTGGTTAGAGAAGAGTGTGACAGAGGGATGACAAAGGAATACGAGGAAAACCTTGGGAGTGCTGGATATATTCACTATCTTACCATTATTGATGTATTTATGGGTGTATATATAGGTAAAACATTTAAATGGGTATTGTTTTTATCATTTCACTTAAATAAAACTATTTACAAAAGTGATGTTTATGCAATAGAATGCTTTGTGACAGGGCTGTCAGTGAAGGCTGTCTTTGAAGATAGCAATCAAGTTGAATCCTAATGCATGAGAAAGAACTAAACCCATGGAATTGCGGGAAAAGATTTATCCAGATAGAGGTGTGAGAATAATCAAGTCATCTTTTCTGTCAAAGAACAGTTTAGACAGCCGCCATTTTGGACTGTGTGACTTGGCAGCCATCATGTTGGCCTCATAACTTGCAGCTCCCCTGGCGGCCGCCATCTGGAAATGGCAAAGGCCAAGCCCCTCCCTTTGAATTAGCCAATCACGAAAGACTGTGCACCTGAGCTCCAATCAAGAGTGAGGGTCAGGTCACGTGCGTTAGGATTAAAAGGCCAAGCAGACCACCTGCTCAGTGTGCGTGTGCTCCCAGACCAGGTGCTGCGCATCCTCCTGCAGGAGTAAAGATACTTGCCTTGCTGCGTGGCTCCCGAGTATGTTTTGTGTTCTTCCAGGACCCCTGAATTTGGGGGCTCACCTTATTTCTTACAGAGGGAACAGCTGCAAAGTTGTAAAAAAGTTAAGAGTATTAATGAAAATAAAAGGAACAGAGAAAGTCAGGAGTGGGAGACTAGCAAGAAACAAAGATGGAATGGTGTGCAGGGGCTCCTCAAGATAAAGAGTTCAGATTGTATTTTAAATAAAAAGGAAAGTTACTAAAGACTTTTAAGCAGGACCTTGTGTTGACATAATCCAAGTTATGTAGTAAAAAGATTACTATCTCCGAGATAATGTGGACAATAAATCCATGTGTATCGCATGGTTTTTGGGGTGTTAGGATGAGGTTGGAAATTAAAGTAAAAGTAGAAAGACCAGGTGTCCTGGTGAGATGAGAGACTGTGTAGCCTGGGTTGGGATGATAGAAGTACAGATGGGGAAGTGTGAATTGATTCCTGTATATTTTAAAGATAGAAGTGAAAGCACTTGTGAATGGTTTTAATAAGTGCAGAATCAGACAGAGAGAAGAATAAAGCATTATGATTAATTTCCTGGCTCTAAGCAACTAGATAAAAGTAGTTTGAATTTACTTAGATGGAGCAGACCACAGGAGGAGTTAATTTCTAATGGGAAAATCAGAGTTCTGATTTAGATATGTTATATTTCAAATGGTTGTGAAATGTTCAGGTAGAGATGTCAAAGAGTCTGGGAATTACAAAGAAGGTGTAGGGTGGAGATAAAGTATAGTTAGATTAAAACACACACACACACACACACACACACACACACACACCAATTTAAATAGTTTGAACAGTTTCCCCTCTTCATTTCACTGAGAAAATATGCAGGATGAGTGTGAGCCTATAGAGGTGATCCCAGTGGTTCTTGAGCAGTCTCAGCCCCTACATACCTCTCACAGTGAAGGTACTTGCCAGATTTTGAGCTTTTAGTATGTAGAGTCATGTCTTTGTTGTAACATACATTCTAAATACAAGTCAGATATTTCATTTGGTTATCAAAGAAACAACAATCTGTTAGTTCTGAAAGGATAAAAAGTAGTAGATTGTTCTCTAAGGAGATGACTTTAAAAAAATTTTCAAGGGTAATATTGATTATTTGAGTCTTATTCTTTGACTTTCAAAACAATTAAAAAGCATATCAATGAATCATCAGTATATTGATGCTATTTAAGACCAAGGAAATGAATGGGATCATCCAGGGGAGAGATAAAAGCCTCCCTCAATTTAGCCCTACCAAACTGAGTCACTCAGAAATCCGGTACAGGAAGAGAAACTAATGACAGTGACTGGTTAGGAGTAGGCCACAGGGTTGGAGAAAAGTAAGAGTGCATAAATGTCAAAACCCAAGAGGAGAGGTATAAGAAGTGACCAACTACGTCCAAAGTGGCTGGATGTTGAGTAATATACAAAACACACATGCCCTGTTCTTTGTCATACCCAGTGTCCCCCCCAGAGCCTAGCACTCAGGAGGCAGTCAGTAAGTTTTTGTTGCTTAAATGCTATAACATCCCATCATAAACTCCATAAGTGAATATGATGAACATGGTTTATTATTGCAAGGATTTTTATGCTATCTGACCTACCAAATAAATATCACTAAAACACTATACGCACAACTACTATGGAAAAAACACATGGGTTTGGGGAGTTTAATTGCTATATGAATACCAGTCAAAATAATCCAATCACTATAATTAACTATTGCCTTTTTAATAGGTTCCAACTAGTCTCTTTATTCTGAGATTTAAAAAGCCTTTTGCCAATACACATGGCGGGGTGGGGAGGGGAGAAAGGAGAGAAGCAGCAGCAGAACTGAGATGGTGGCATAAAGTGGAAACTTTTTAGTTTACCAATCAGCTGGATGAGTGGTAAGGGCTGACCTATGTGTCATCTTATTTCAGAAGGGCTGCAAGTACAAGGCAGGCATTCATATGCTGTATGCTTTAGAAATATTCTTCTTAAAAATTTATTTATTTATTTATTTATTTATTTATTTATTTATTGACTATTAGGGAAAGGAAGAGAGAGAGAAAGAGAAACATCGGTTTGTTGTTCTACTTGCTTATGAATTCATTAGTTGATTCTTCAATGTGCCCTGACCAGGCACTGAACCTGCAACCTTGGCATATCAGGCCAACTCTCTAACCAACGGAACTACCTGGCCAGGGATAGAAATATTTTTTAAATTTTTGAAATTCCTGTCACTGAGATCTATTTGTAGAAATATTTTATTTTGAATAGTGTTTTAGTATTTTAATGTATTTCAGTTATACGGGAAAAGGAAATACAAGATAAAAATAGCTTCAGTTATTTAAGAAAACACACACTAAGAAAAAACAAAGCCCCAACTCTCCTTCCTTGGCCAGAATAATTGATCTTTCTCTACAGTAATGCCTTAAGGGCATCTTCCTAAGTATTTCTCTTGATTTATGACTGCTTTTCTATTAAAGCTTTCCAAAGCAGGGCCATTCTGACTGTTTCATGATTGACAGAGTTTAAACCTTTCCTAAGACATCAGGTTCAAAACATTCTAAGATTGTGATAGATCACAGAATGAAGTTGTTACAAAGGAATTTAAAAATATAAGCCAATAAGCTAGACCCAAGTAAAATGTAGGTTCTTTTTAGGTTCAGGGCAGTGTTTCTTCATTCTAACTTTAGAAATATGGGTTTTTGTCTTCTGATGTAAGTTATTTTATTACTAATTTGTTTTAAAATAGACATATTGAATATCTAATATCTGCTTTATATAGGTTGAGAAGTAAAGATTCTACATTGCTACATGCTTAATTATAGTTTAGCTTTATGAAGGTACTAGAGGCCCGGTGCATGAAATTCGTGCACGGGGGTGTGTGTCCCTCAGCCCAGCCTGCACCCTCTCCAATCTGGGACCCTTCGAGTGATGTCCGATTGCCCACCAGGATCGGGCCTAAACGGGCAGTCAGACATCCCTCTCAATATCCAGGACTGCTGGCTCCCAAATGCTCGCCTGCCTGCCAGCCTGATCACCCCCTAACCACTCCCCTGCCAGCCTGATTGATGCCTAACTGCTCCCCTGCCAGCCTGTTTTCCCCTAACTGCCCTCCCCTGCAGGCCTTGTCCCCCCCAACTGCTCTCCCCTGCAGGCCTGGGTCCCCCCCAACTACCCTCCCCTGCAGGCCTGGTCGCCCACAACTGCCCTCCCTTGCAGGCCTGGTCTCTCCCAACTGCACTCCCCTGCTGGCCATCTTGTGGAGGCCATCTTGTGTCCACATGGGGGCAGGATCTTTGACCACATGGGGGCAGCCATCTTGTGCGTTGGAGTGATGGTCAATCTGCATATTACTCTTTTATTAAATAGGATAGAGGCCTGGTTCATGGGTGGGGGCCAGCTGGTTTGCCCTGAAGGGTGTCCTGGATCAGGGTGGGGGTTCCCTTGGGGTGTGGAGCGGCCTGGGCGAGGGGCCTGTGGTGGTTTGCAGGCCGGCCACATCCCCTGGCGACCCAAGCGGAGGTCCTGGTATCTGGGGTTTATTTATCTTCTACAATTGAAACTTTGTAGCCTAGAGCGGAGCCAAGCCTTCTGCTTGCTCCATGGCGGCAGCCATTTTTTGGGGGGATTTATGTATCTTCTATAATTGAAACTTTGTAGCCTTAAGCGAGGCCTGGGCCGGCCAGGGTGTGCGGAAAGCTTGGCTTCCTCCATTGCCAGGGGCAACCCTAGCCTCCTGCTCTTTCCAGCTCCGTGGCTGCTGCCCTTTCTGTTTGGGTTTATGTATCTTCTATCATTGAAACTTTGTAGCCTTGAGTGGAGGCCTAGGCCGGCAAGGGCAGGCGGAAAGCTTGGCTTCCTCCATTGCCGGGGAAACCCAAGCCTTCCTTCTGCTCTCTGTGGCCATAGCCATCTTGGTTAGGTTTATTTGCATATTCGCTCCTGATTGGCTGGTGGGCGTGGCTTGTGGGCGTGGCTTGTGGGTGTAGTGGAGTGATGTTTAATTTGCATATTACTCTTTTATTAGATAGGATTATTTTGATTAAGCAGTTCCTACATTATAGTTTAGCTTTATGAAGATATTATTTTAATTAAGCAGTTCGTAGAATAGAATTGAGAGGATTAATTTTGGAAATAACAGCATTAGATTAGTGAAGTAAAGACTTTAGTTATTAAAAGTATTACCTTTCCAATGATTTTTATCTGATTATTAAGCTATTAATATGTATGATATAATACGTATGGTAGAGTTTCCATTATTAAACATAAATGAACTGCCCTAATGAGGAAAGTTTGTTGTTTTAAAATATAACGATCAATGCATAGATATTGAAATTATATGAAATATGTTTTGTATCATTTTTATGGAATGTGTATTATTAATCGCTCAAATAAAAATATACTTGTCATTGCTCTCTGGAGGTGTTGAATTTCCAAGAACATGTGAAAAGTCAGAAATAGATTTATAATTCTAAATATGTGTTCTTTACAAGTACATACAAGCCCCATTGTTTGGATCATATGAAATATAGTTGAATCATTTAAATTGCAGAAATTTAGATATGAGGGAGAGTATGTAAAGTATAATACTTTATTTAGAACATTGGATGGCTTTAGAATAAGTTAGTTTGATTTGCTATTTTATATAGTTTGTGCTAAAGATATTAATATTTATACACAAAGAAATAGCCTTTTCCATATATAAAGCCAATATGTCATTCCAGAAGATGGCAAGAATGCAGTTAAGCAGGGAAGAGGGTATCAATGTCAGATCTAAGGGTGATGATTCATGTCAATTTAGGTGTAAAGTGTCCTAACTCTTCACCAATGGGCTAGTGGGAGCATTGGGAATGTTTTGAGTTGTATTTGGACCAGTAAGTTTAATGCTGGTCCCCAAGGACAGTGACCAGGATACCAAATCACAATGTCTAAGAAGACCCAGTATACCCAGTTAGTGTGAAGGTATCAGAATACCCTGGGAAATTGTTTTATTCTTATGCAGTTTGATTTATGTGAGGAGATTCGTATCTGGGTTGAAGTAAAACCCCAAGCCATGGCTGGAGGTACAACCATAAGGTTTAACTCCTTAGGAGATGGGACCTATTTTTATGTTCCCAATCAAATTAGGCTGGGGTCAGAGCAATGGCACAAGAATGCAATTACACCAAATTAGTACAAGTGGAATGAGAGAAATAGGTGAGAGGTACTAATCATTGGACAGGTGTGTCCAGGGCCTTACTAGACCCATTGAAGGCTGGGGGTAGCAAAGGAATTCTGCCTCCAGTAGGACATCCCTGAGGACTCCCGGACTGTGAGAGGGCACCGGTCGGGCTGAGGGACCCCCCCCCCCCCGCCTCCCAGTGCACAAATTTTCGTGCAGCAGGCCTCTGGTCTATATAATAAAAGCCTAAGCGACGATTATGACAGAACGACCAGAATGACTGGTCGCTATGATGCGCACTCACTACCAGGTGCATACACTGAATGCAGGAGCTGCCCCCTGGTGGTCAGTACGCTCCCACAGGGGAGCGCAGCTCAGCCAGAAGCTGGGCTCATGACTGGCGAGCACAGCGGCGGTGGCGGGAGCCTCTTCTGCCTCCACAGCAGTGCTAAGATGTAGCGAGCTGAGTGGTAAGGAGCAGTGAGCAGGCTGGAGGTAAGGAGTAAGGGGTCCCAGACTGTGAGAGAGTGCAGGCCAGGCTGAGGGACCGCACCCCCTTTGCACAGTTTTGTGAATTGTAGTAATGACATAAGATGGGAATACAATGCTATACCCTAAAACTTTAAAGTGTTTTCCAGAGGCAAGTCATATTAGAGCTCTTTGTTTAACGTTCTAGAAGTTATTTCTACATAAAAAATTATATATATTTTTTCTATAAATTTGACAATTATAGATAAACATATATAATTTTACATACTCATATGTGCATATTTTATGTATATGTATGTATATATATTTATCACATCACATTTTTTCTATTCCATTGTTCTTTTTTGACCCCATTTGTGAAAGCTATATATATTAAGGAAATTAACCCCAAATGTGTCATAAATGCTGAAAATATTGATTTTACAGTTTTTAATTTGCTTTTGTTTATGCTGTTTCTTTAATCATGTAGAAACATTAACATTTTAGGTATTCAAATATATATTTTTGCATTATGATTCTCAGATTTTCTTATGATTAGAAAAGGTTTCCTAGTCCAAGATAATTTATAAAACTTTCTTAGATGTTTTTACATAGTAGTTTCATCCTTCCTATAATAATAAACCTCTGATATATTTCTCATTATTATTTAAATTTTTGATCTAGCTGGAATTTATTTTGATATAACAAATAAAATTGGGATCTAACTTTGTTTTCTTATCCAGAATGAGTAATTTTCCCAGTATAAATATTCATCATTTTTTTAAGATCCTCATTTTTGTTCTAATAATATGTGAATTTTTTTCAAAACAATTTGTAAATAAATAAAACATTTCTAATTTTTTTCTTTAAATATTTCCTTTTCAGTTTTAGTCCTTGAAAAATACCTAGACAGAATTTTGAATTTATAGTCTTATAACTGTGAATAATCCTATAATAATGCATCAGGTTCAGACTTTTCCCATGAATATTCTTGTGTTTTACACTGCTTAGCTGAAAGTTCTTAGGAAATTATCTCCTCGTTTTTCTTAATTTACCTCTGTTTTTGCAAATTATGTGCAATAATAAGGTATCTTTGTTTGGAATAACCTTTTAATTTTGGAGTAGTTTAAGATTTACAAAAAATAATGCAAAGATAGTATAGAGTTCCCATATTTCCCAACCATTTCCCCAAGTGTTAACATCTTTTATTACATGTAATATACATTACATTATTATTTTAATGTCACAAATAATGAAACAGTGTTGATACATTATCATTAACTCAAGTTTATACTTTATTCAGTATTCCTTGGTTTTTACTAAGGAAAAAACAGAGAAACAGAGTTATCCCATTTAGAACACCATATTATATTTTGTTATTGCTATGTTCTGAATATTTGTGTCTCCCGCAGAATTTTGGATGTTAAAATCCTAATGTGCATTAGGATGGCATTAGGAGGTGGGGCTTTTGGGAAGGGCTTAGTTCAGGAGAGTAGGGCCTCCTCAATGGGATTAGTGCTCCTATAAAAGAGAGCCTAACAGACCCGTGGCCACTCCACCAGTGAGGATACAAGAAGTCTAAGAACCAGAAGAAGACCCTCACCCAACCATGCAGGCACCCTGATGTTGGACTTCCAGCATCCAAACTATGAGAAATAAACTTCTGTTGCTTATCAGCTACCCAGTCTGTGGTATTTTGTTATAGCAGCCTGAACAGACTAAGACAGTTATAATGTCTCCTCAGACTCCTCTTAGCTGTAAGTTTCACAGACTTCCCTTATTTGATGACTAGAGGCCCGGTGCACAAAATTCATGCATGGGGGGGCGGTGGGTGTCCCTCAGCCCAGCCTGCACCCTTTCCAATCTCGGACATCCCTCTGACAATCCAGGACTGCTGGCTCCCAACCACTCGCCTCCCTGCCTGCGTGATTGCCCCTAACCGCTTGTGCCTGCCAGTCTGATCACCCCGTAACCACTCCCCTGCCAGCCTGATCAACGCCTAACTGCTCCCTTGCCAGCCCGATTGCCCCTAACTGCCCTCCCCTGCTGGCCTGGTCACCCCCAACTGCCCTCCCCTGCTGGCCCAGTCACCCCTAACTGCCTTCCCCTGCAGGCCTGATTGCCCCCAACTGCCCTCCCTTGCAGGTCTGGTCCCTCCCAACTGCCCTCCCCTGCTGGCCTGATCGCCCACTACTGCCCTCCCCTGCTGGCCATCTTGTGGTGGCCATCTTGTATCTACATGGGGGCAGCCATCTTTGACCACATGAGGGTGGCTGTCTTGTGTGTTGGAGTGATGGTCAATTTGCATATTACCTCTTTATTATGTAGGATACTGGGAATTTTGAAGAGTACTTGGCAGGCATTTTGCAGAATTCCCCTCAATTGGAAATTGGTGTTTTTCTCATGATTAGTCTGGGACTATGGGTCTCTGGGAGGAGGACCACAAAGGTAAAGTGCCATTTCTCATGACATCATATTAAGGATACATAGTAACGACTTATCACTTATTCACCTGAGGTAGTGTTTGTCAGTGTTCTCCACTGCAAAGGGAGTCACAATACACAGTCCATATTTACAGAGTGTGGAGTTACGTTTCACCTCCCTGAGTACAAAGTGTCTACATAAATTATTTGGAATCTTTCTACCTGGGATATTTGTCTAGTCTTCTCAGCTATTTATTTACTAGAGGCCCAGTGCATGAAATCCGCGCAGGGGATGGGGGGTCCCTCAGCCCGCCTGCACCCTCTCGCAATCGGGACACCTTGGAGGATGTCCAACTGCTAGTTTAGGCCCTGGGGGATCAGGCCTAAACTGGCAGTCAGACATCCCTCTCGAAATCCAGGATCGCTGGCTCCTAACCACTTGCCTGCCTGCCTGATCGCCCCTAACCACTCTGCCTGCCTGCCTGATACCCCCTACCACTTGCTTGCCTGCCTGATCGCCCCTAACCACTTTGCCTGCCTGCCTGATTGCCCCTAACTGCCTCTGCCTAGGCCCCTCCTGCCACGTCTTTGTCTAAAAGGACGTCCAGAATGATGTCCGGAAGGTCGTTCAGCTGTCTGGTCTAATTAGCATATTACACTTTTATTATTATAGATTCAGTCATTTATTTATGTAAATATGGAATCCTATATATTTACTTTATACTTCATGTCCAGTTTTTTAAAAATTTAAAAAGAATTTATTGTGATTCAGGAAAAGAAAACACTAATTGGCTCTCAGAGAGCAGGGCCAAGGACAGATACATGTTGATATGAGAAACAAGGAGTAGAGCCTGAGTCACTCCCTGGGAGAAACAGCTTCCAGAAGCAGTGCAGGGGCAAAAGGATTAAGTGATTAAAAAAAAAAGAAAGAAAAAAGAAAAGAAAAGATAATTTTGAATTATTTTGATTTACTCAAAATTTGACTAGGGTGATAGGGCCAAGGCTTGTTATTTTTTTCCCTAATACCTACTTTCCTCTTCTAAAAGTAACCACACCCCAAACTTAGCTGGCTTTAAGACAACCACAATAAAGACTGTATTTCCCAGCTTAAGATGTGTTTATGTGTGGCCCTGTGACCAAGTTCTGACTATTGGAATATTAAGAGAATTGACGCTTGTGACCCCTGGTTTATTTCTTTAATGATTAGGAATGCAAATGTGGTGGAGAGCAATTTGGAGCTCTGTTGGGGTTTCAGTGTGGTAGGCAGTAGTCTAAGAATGAGCCATAAAGTAGGAGGATCCTAGGAGACTGACACTGTGAAGCTACCAAACCAAGCTTAGACAGCTGCCCTTGGACTATTCATTACCTGGTCTGCATCTGAGCAAGAAGAAAGAAACCGGTATACACTTTCAACTTGCAGTATTCTGTTATAATTGATCATAGTTTTATTTATGAAGAAAAGTTATTAAAAACATGGAAAGAAGAGTGAATTAACTTATTTGCAGCTACTTATATTAGTTTAATGTTTTTTTAAAAAGGCAAACAGAAAATTGTGTATTTAAGGCTTTTTTTCTACTTAAAACATGTGATCAGCATTTTTCCCCCTCAGAGAGATTGTCTAAACTCTAAAAGATGATGGGAACCCTTTAAAAATGTTATGGTTGAACAATCTTACTGAAAGTCCCTGGATGATCCCTTTACAGTGCCTATTAAAACCCAAGGCTAACTGTTCACAATGACCCACCCCAGTACCTGGCTGGGGATCAAGGCCTTTGCGCAATTGTGAAAAGTATTATACTTTAATTTCAGACTTTTAGAAAGCTCCCAATGTATCTGTTCTAACTACATGATAGATGCTTTTTCATTCTCTACTTATTGCAAATATTCACATTATGCTTAAGTTAGTCTATAGAAGCACATTAGAAAAATATATGATTAATCAAAAATGCCTAAGAAGTAAAGAGGATCTGAATTTATTCTCAGTCTTACTGTCTGGCAAATGATTTTGAGTTATATTAGAGGATACAAGTGATGTTTTAGGATGAGAAATTGCAGAACTAACTCATCTCAAAATAAATGTCAGTTTGGATGGATGTTTTTCATTGTAACAGTCTAAGTATTTTTCTATGTGTATTATTTGTTGTTGGTGTCCAAAATTTAGCATTTCAAAGTATGTGAATTTTTCTATTTGCATTATTGCCAAGAAGAGATTTGTTCAGGAGCTTTTATGACTCAAGTGGATTTAACCTAAATCCAAAATTTAATTACAAATAAGGTTGTTGTGTTGACTCATCCTTGAATTCCAATTAGGTGGAAACCCAGCATATGGGAGCTCTCCACTTATAGATTAGGAAACATTAATTTCAAGATATTTCAGTGTACTTAAAAAGGATCCAAATCACAGACTTTCAACATTTTTATTTTTATAGCCCTCTTTGGCAAAACATATATTTTCTTCCATGCTGTCTAATTGTCAGGATTTAATGGTGGAAATAAACATACCATAGTATCCTGGCTTAGAGTGTTCTCAAGCAAGTTTATATTAAGATCTGGTAATTTCAAAAGCTTTGTAATTCAGAATATGTTTAATTTTACTAAATTCATACAAAGATTTTGTTCTCTTGTCCTTTGTGTGGTAATTGTCAATACAAAAGGTTGGCCTCAGATGATTATCCTGATCCTTCGAAATTTCAAGACATTACCCTGCTGCCCCATCACAACAAAGAGACATTCTGCGATAGGTGCAAATACAACGTCCACAGCTACCTTTAATTGCATAATTTGTATTAGAATCTGGGTAGCACTACTGCCTAGAGTGGAAAACAAGCCAGTATAATCTAATCAGCATGATCACTGAATCTTTATTAGTCTTTGGTTAGTTATCCATTAGCATGCAAAGAAATCCGTCTTTGTGCTCTTTTCTTTCTTTCTATTTTTAAAAAATTTCTTTATTGATTAAGGTATCACATATTTGTCCTCGTCCCCCCATTCCCATCCCAAACCCCTCCCCACGCATGCCCCCAACCCCCTGTTGTCCCTGACCACTTGTTAGGCTTATGTGCATGCATACAAGTCCTTTGGTTGATCTCTCCCCCTTACCCCCACCCTCCCCTACCATCCCTCTGAGGTTTGACAGTCTGATCAATGCTTCCCTGTCTCCGGGTCTGTTTTTGTTCATCAGTTTATGTTGTTCATTATTTCCCCTAGATGAGTGAGATCATGTGATACTAGAAATATACTTACAAGAACCGAAAATAAGACAAGCAATAATGGTTATGCTGAGAGGCAAATGAATCAGTCTGTAGTGAGTTTCTTTCTGGGCCAACAGTTCTTTTGAGTCCCAGTTTCAATGTCAAACAATTCCTTATGTGTACATGTCAGCAATGATATTTCAGTTCTGGATGGTGGACAAATGGTGGTAATGCAGGTCCGACCCTCTCTGGTTTGGTCCTGGGCAACCTGCAGTGACTCACAGCTGCTGACTGCTAGTATGGCAAGGCGTCATCAGCATCTTCCATCTCTGGACTGTTTCTCTTCTGTCTTCATGGCTGGAGCAGTCCTGTCAATTCCTCTCTGTTGCAGGAATCCACATGGTCTTGGAGTTGCTTTCTGAAAATATACAAACATATTCTCGACCAAAAGTTAATAAAGGAATCTTTTCTATAAATTTGACTTGGGATCCTTTTTCATTTTTTGCCCAAACGATTTTCCTTTGGCTTGTTTTGACACCATGTGTGTTTTTCGTGGGTGTCTTGCCATTAGTGCACCTTTTTAAAGTTTCTCCAGAGAAACTGAGGAAACTAAAAAATAAATCATTTCCTTTAATATCTGACTGGACACACATTCTTCTCTTGATCTTGTGACTTTGCCTTGAACATTCTCCAGCCTTTACTAATATATGTCTTTGGCCATGATAACTGGACTAACCTTAGCATGCACCTGATATTTTGTTTTTAAATTTTCTAGCTATAGTTGGAGAAAAGGAAGGAGCTACACTTTCTCTTCTTTCTCCATCTTTTCTACCAATTGGAAATATCAGGACATCTTAGTTCTAATTCTTTCACTAATAGGTGAGTGTCAAATCACCTCCCCCATTTTAGGCCTCACTTTTCTTATCTGTAATATTAAGGGGTTTGAATATTAATTTTTTTCTAAAGCCCCTTAAGACCTAAAAATCATTGAAATTAATGAATAGATATAAAGTTAGAATCTTTTATTCAAAGCATTCTAAAGGTGTTTTCTGACAGTTCTTTCTTCCTTAGGGAGAACCACATACAACTTCTATATATTTGTTTGGAAACAGCACATCGTTTCAATGGTTTACTCTTTAAGATCACTTCCTACTTGTATCAGTGTCTACTGATGTTGTAACAAATTACCAGAAACTTAGTGGCTTAAACCAGCACAAACTAATCTTAGAAGTTCTGCACATCAAAAACCCAAAATGGGTTTCATGGGACTAAAATCTAAATGTCTGTGTGGCGGCTATGTGATGCTTTAGCTCATTGCTCCTTCCTCCATCTTCAAAGCCAGTGACTCTCAATTCCAATAATTACAGGCTCTTGTTGTTCCTTGTGATTAAGCCCCTAGCATCTTCAAACGTCCTGCGCCACCCCCCACCCCAGTACCTGCTTTGCTCTTATAAAGACTTTGGCATTTATATTGGACCCACCTGGATGATCTAGGATACTTTTTCTATTTTAATATCCTTAGTCACACCTGCAAAGTCCCCTTTGCCACATAAAGTAATATAATCACAGATTCTTGGGTTAGGATGTGGCATCTTTGGGGAGTCAGTCTTCTGCCTACCATACCAGTGAACCCCAGTTCTCTTGCTTTATTTTCATTTCTGAAGCTACTATTATTAATATCTTGGTAAATATTGCTCCTTAAGATTGGCTGGTTTTCCCAATATCCCAGTTTCTTACTCTTCCAAAAAATAAGCACAAGTGAAATAGGCAAGAGAAAATAAAAATGGCAAGCACAGGAAAGTTTTAACATTTGTGAAATCTATAGCGTTTTCAAGCATGGATCTTGGTCTTTATTTCTTGACTTCCCAAGTAAGATGTTCAGTGGTATTGAGGTACCATTCCGCAGAAGTGGTCCTAGAAGTATCCTTTAGAGCAAACATGTCAAACTCAAAGGCTAACACAGGCCAAATAAACGAGGCATGCAGCCCGCGGGCCATGAGTTTGACATGCTTGCTTTAGAACTCAGACTCCTGCTCAAGAGAGATTTGGAAGAAAACCACTGCATGTTTTCAGTCTGTCTACGGCGTCTTTATTCACATTTGGAAGAAGAGGAAAGGGAAGTGTTTATGAAAAACCCTCTTAGTTTTTTCTTGGATCAAATGTCTGACATAAAATCATCTTCTTTCTTCCTAGAGCTGCTCTCACTCACTGGTGCTGGAACTAGTCACTATAAGACTAGCTTTCCTTCAGTGTAATTTGTCCATCTTAGTTTCTTTTTTGTTAAATTTCTTTATTAATTAAGGTATTACATGTGTCCTTATTCCCCCATTATCCCCCAAACCCCCCCATTCATGCCCTTACCCCCTGTTGTCTGTGTCCATTGGTTAGGCTTATATGCATGCATACAAGTCCTTTGGTTGATCTCCCTCTTACCCCCACCCTCTCCTACCTTCCCTCTGAGGTTTGATGTTCTGATCGATGTTTCTCTGTCTCTGGATCTGTTTTTGTTCATCAGTTTATGGTGTTCATTATTTTCCATAAATGAGTGAGATCATGTGATATTTATCTTTGTCTGACTGGCTTATTTCACTTAGCATAATGCTCTCCAGCTCCATTCATGTTGTTGCAAATGGTAAGAATTCCTTCTTTTTTACCTCAGCATAGTACTCCATTGTGTAGATGTACCACAGTTTTTTTAATCCACTCAGCTGCTGATGGGTACTTAGGCTGTTTCCAAATCTTCGCTATGGTGAATTGTACTGCTATGAACATAGGGGTGCATATATCCTTTCTGATTGGTGTTTCTAGTTTCTTGGGATATATTGCTAGAAGTGGGATCACTGGGTCAAATGGGAGTTCCATTTTTAGTTTTTGAGGAAACTCCATACTGTTCTCCACAGTGGCTGCACCAGTCTGCATTTTCACCAGCAGTGCACGGGGGTTCCTGTTTTCTCCGAATCCTCACCAGCACTTGTCATTTGTTGATTTGTTGATAATAGCCATTCTGACAGGTGTGAGATAGTACTGCATTGTTGTTTTGATATGCATCTCTCTGATGATTAGTGACTTTGAGCATGTTTTCATATGTCTCTTGGCCTTCCTTCTTTTTTTAAAAAAAAAAGTTCTATCATTTTTTTATTAATTTCTTTATTGATTAAGGTATCACATATTTGTCCTCATCCCCCCATTCCCATCCCAAACCCCTCCCCACGCATGCCCCCACCCCCCTGTTGTCCCTGACCACTTGTTAGGCTTATGTGCATGCATACAAGTCCTTTGGTTGATCTCTCCCCCTTACCCCCACCCTCCCCTACCATCCCTCTGAGGTTTGACAGTCTGATCGATGCTTCCCTGTCTCCGGGTCTGTTTTTGTTCATCAGTTTATGTTGTTCATTATTTCCCCTAGATGAGTAAGATCATGTGATACTAGAAATACACTTATAAGAACTGAAAATGAGACAAGCAATAATGGTTATGCTGAGAGGCAAATGAATCAGTCTGTAGTGAGTTTCTTTCTGGGCCAACAGTTCTTTTGAGTCCCAGTTTCAATGTCAAACAGTTCCTTATGTGTACATGTCAGCAGTGATATTTCAGTTCTGGATGGTGGACAAATGGTGGTAATGCAGGTCCGACCCTCTCTGGTTTGGTCCTGCGCAACCTGCAGTGACACACAGCTGCTGACTGCTAGTATGGCAAGGCGTCGTCATCGTCTTCCATCTCTGGACTGTTTCTCTTCTGTCTTCATGGCTGGAGCAGTCCTGTCAATTCCTCTCTGTTTCAGGAATCCACATGGTCTTAGAGTTGCTTTCTGAAAATACACAAACATATTCTCGACCAAAAGTTAATAAAAGAATCTTTTCTATAAATTTGACTTGGGATCCTTTTTCATTTTTTGCCCAAACGATTTTCCTTTGGCTTGTTTTGACACCATGTGTGTTTTTCATGGGTGTCTTGCTGTTAGCATTACAAATGAAAGTTAATTTTCTAAAGTAAAAATTTTCTAGATGTAATTTACTTACAGGATATTTTTCCTTACATGATATTCTTCTACTATCCCCCCTTTTTTATTTAAATAATAGGAGGCTTTTGGAAATTTTATAATGTAGTCTTGATAGCTTTTACATTTTAATTTTTTGCACTAAAATATGACTGCTTTAGGTTCATTACATGTTATGCAATTTTACCATGAGATGAACTACCAATAAAAATTTTAGTTAACACTTTAGGAACAGCTTTTTGTCCAGTACCATTAATTTTTCTAGAATATTCTCTTATTTCACTTAGCCAATTTAAATTAGTCTGAGAACTTGACTACTATTTTACTGTCAAATTTAATACTCTAACAACAATCTTATTTTACCCTGTAAATATTAGTGGAAAGGATTATTTGCCTTCTTGAGTAGGCCCTGAGCATTCCTTGAGCTAGGTTGGATTTAGATGTCAAAAACCCACTTCCCCACACTGTGGGTACAAGACAACTCAAACAAGTCTTGTTGCAGTGAGAGGGCAGCTGCTGTCGGCCAAGTCTCTGTCTATTACCTGGGTCCCGATTTGAGCTGGGCATGGGAAGCGAAGCAGCCATGGGGGCAGGAGACCTCCCTCAGAAGGGGTGAGGGTTCAGGCCCCTGCAAAGTTGGGGGGGTGAGGGTCTGTGCCCCACCTCTCTTGACCCCCAAGTTCTCTCCTGATGGCCCTTCTGCGACTGTGCCTGTCTTAGGTTGTTCCTTCCCTGAGGAATCTTACCCGTCTCTGGCTAACCAGCCATCCTCCGAGGCCAAGCAGGGTGATGTGAGGTTCAGTTCTGTCTCCTTGGTAGCCTATGGCCCCATGGCCTCCTCACCCAACACCTGCCTTGGGATCCCCTGGCCTGCTGGCAGGGCCCAGGCACTAATCACATATCTTGGGGAACCCAGGTTTCTTCTCCAGGGAGGGCCCAGCTCACCCCACTGGGCGAGAGACAGATCCATGGTACCAGCCACCACGAGGCTTCAACCTCAGCATGAACAGAAAGCACAGGCAACAGCTGTGGGCAATTGGATTGTGAGAAGAGGGTCCTTCTTGGCCAAAAGGGCAAGAGGGGCCAATATAGAATGCTCAGGTGCCTTCCCAGGGGGCCCTCTACATAGCGGAAGGGATTAAATCCTTTCATGTCCTTTTTAAATTGCTGCCAGACATTCAGAGAATTAGTTTGTAAGTTTGTTTGGGATAATTGTACATTATGCTGTTGTAATTCTAAAATATCAAGAGATGTGTTACCTTTGTCTCCAAGCAACAAAAAGATGATTTTTTATTGATTCCCAAGGGTGCGAGGTACTGTTATAGGTAATGGGGGTAATACAAATCTGGGAAAAATTATAATGACATTGTAGAATAATATCATGTAAGGATATTCTTTGCTCTAGGCCTTGGCAATTCCATTTCAAACTGGTTGTCAATTTCTTTTTGTATAGACAAGGTCTTAGTTACATATTCTGCACCTCTCCCAGGAGCCAGTAGTGATAGTCCCTTCCTTTGGTGTCCACGCAAGCCAGAAACCTCTCTTTAATTTTACACACAAAGGAGCAGTGGTTTGATTTTGTGTCATACAAAAGGGAAGCTGGGTGGCGACCCCTGTGTAATTATACTTCCTAGCCCCACCCATGGTCCTCCTGGATAACCAAGGTGTTTGGTATTATTGGTGACTACATTAGGCGGGGGATCAGCCCACGTAAGGGCTCTTATCCATGAAGGGTCAGGAACATAAGTCCAAAATACTTCCCCATTTTCCCCAGGTAATATTACCATACAGCTGATGACTGCTCCTTCCTTCTGTCTTCTTTCAAAAAGTATCTATTTAGGTCCATTGCCCATTTTTTGATTCGCTTGTTTATCTTCCTTTTGTTAAGTTGCATGAGTTCCCTATAAATGGTGGAGATTAAACCCTTATCAGTGATATCATTGGCAAATATGTTCTCCCATACAGTGGGTTTTCTTGTTTTGTTGATGGTTTCCTTTGCTGTGCAGAAGCTTTTTATTTTGATGTAGTCTCATTTGTTTATTTTCTCTTTAGTTTCTATTGCCCTAGGAGCAGTATCAGTGAAGTAATTGCTTCGGCATATGTCTGAGATTTCGCTGCCTGTGGATTCCTCTAGTATTTTTATGGTTTCCCGTCTTATGTTTAAGTCCTTGATCCATTTTGAGTTTATTTTTGTGTATGGTGTAAGTTGATGGTCTAGTTTCATTTTTTTGCATGTACCTGTCCAATTTTCCCAACACCATTTATTGAAGAGACTGTCTTGACTTCATTGTATGTTCATGCCTCCTTTGTCAAATATTAATTGAGCATAGTGGTTTGGGTCGATATCTGGATTCTCTATTCCATTCCATTGGTCTATATGTCTGTTCTTGTGCCAGTACCAGGCAGTTTTGAGAACAGTGGCTTTGTAATACAGCTTGAAATCTGGTGTTGAGATCCCACCTACTTTGTTCTTCTTTCTCAGGATTGCTGCAGCTATTCGGGGTCTTTTTTTATTCCAGATGAATTTTTGGAAAGTTTGTTCTAGATCTGTGAAATATGCCGTTGGTATTTTAATGGGGAGTGCATTGAATCTATAGATTGCTAGTTTCTTTTTTAAAATTTTTTTATTTATTGACTTTAGAGAAAGGAATGGGGGGAGAGAGAGAGAGAGGGAGGGAGGGAGGGAGGGAGGGAGGGAGAGAGATATATTTGCTTTCACTTATTTATTCATTCATTGGTTGCATCATGTATGTTCCCATTCTGGGGATGGAACCCGCAACTTGATGTATCTGAGCTACCTGGTCAGGGCCATTTTAGTTTCTTTTCTACTTTTATAAAAAAAAAAAGTTTTAAATCTATAAATTGTATCTAAACTTAATGTCTTTTCTTGGTTATTCAAGCAGCACCATTGATTTGATTATCGTTGCACTCTAATCTGAGTTTCTTTCTCAAACACAGCTCCATTAATTGTCAAATACCTTCCAGACTACTTTCTATGTATTTATATAGGTATATGTATATATGAGCCTGTGGAGGTATATACTTCTTCTTTGTGGACTTTTTAATTAGTGAAATCATATACCATACTATGGATTTTACTAATTAAACTTTTGTATACTTAAGTATCTGGGAGATCTTTCAATGTCCTTATATATTGATTTGATGCATTATTTATATTGATGTATAGCATTTTTTAGTATAGATGTACTACCAATTATGCAATCATTTCTTTGTAAGATCAGATGGGTTATCAATATTAACCTGTTATATTAACCTGTTATATAATCTTTTTATTTTTCTAGGGCAGTATTTCCTGATTAGAGAAGTGACATATATATATAAAGTTAAGATACACTGTCATATTGTGCTTTAAAAGGTTGAATTACTTTCCAACTCCAATCAGCGGTGGATAGAATATGTGTTTCTTCAAATTTCAACAACACTTGCCCATCTAATGGATGAAAATGGTATCTCATTATTTTCATATTTACAGTTCACTGGTACTTCTTTTATTCTCTATTGCCTTTGTTCTATTTTTTTATTAGTAGATTTGTTATTTTTCTTCTTAATTTGAAGAATCCTTAAGGCAAGCCCAGTCTATGGCTTGTTTTTTTAACTTTCTTAATGGCCATTTTGATAAGTCAAAGCCTTTACATCTTACTATAATCAAATTTCTAGTGTTTCAATTATGGCTTTTACATTTTATCTAGTATTTAAGGAGACCTCTTTTGGGCTATGTATATAAATCTTTTTGTTTTTACTGGACTCATTCTGTTGATACTCTGTCTTTACATTTAGCTCAGTTAACAATCTGTAATTATTTTTTTGCCTCATCAGAGGCAAGTAGCTTGTCTTTACCTATTATTCTAGACCAATGGTCGGCAAACTCATTAGTCAACAGAGTGGCAAACTGTGGCTCGCGAGCCACATGTGGCTTGCAAGCCGCTGTTTGCCGACCACTGTTCTAGACTAAACTCTGATTTCTGCTACTGTTAATTTTCTATTTCTCTATTACAAATTACTACAACTTTAGTAACTAGAAACACAAATTTATTATCTCACAGTTCTATAAAGTTAGAAGTATAGGTATAGCATTGCTCAGTTGGATCCTCTGCTTATTTTTACAGGTTGAAGGCAAAGGGTCGACAGGGCTGTATTCCTTCCTGGAGGCACTGAGGATGGAGTTGCTTCCAGATTCATTCAGCTAGGGCAAATTCGGTTCCTTGAGATTATTTCTTTGCTGGCTATCAGCTATAGGTCTTTTTCAGCTTCTTAATGCCATCTGGATTCCTTGTCATGTTGCCTCTTCCATCTTCAACCCAGCAAAAACATAATCTCACTCTTTGAATCTCGTTTTCTTTTCTCCCCCATATCTCTTCTGCCCTTTGCTAAAGAAAGTTCTCTGCCTTTACAGGCTCATGAGATTAGATTGAGCTCACCTGGAAAATCCAGGATACTCTCCTTATTATAAGGTTCATAAATTTATTTATTTCTGAAAAGTCCTATTTGCCATATAACAAAATATTTACAGTTTCTTGGGATAAGGGCATGGGCATTTTTTTTCAGGGGCCATTATTTTACCTACTATTGAGGCACAGTTACCCCTAGATTGGGCAGATCTTGTTAGATACCCAATTGGTTTATGCTTTCTTTATTGATGTTTCTAATTAAAAATGGCTTTTATCACTTCTGAAAACTCTTCCATATTTATGGAAATTTCTTCTAGGCCCCTATAGTCTTTTGAGGAATAGCTTGAGCTCACAGCCCATTTACAGAACCAAAATATTTGGCATGACCCATTGAATGGCTTGCACATGGTCAAAATCATTTCATCTCATTCTTATTATCTTCTCTATCCTACTGATCATGGGAGCAATCTCTGGGAGTGCATGAAACAATACTAAAATATGTAGTTTCAGCCAAGAGTGAAAAAGGATCTTTCTTCATTAAAAACATATATAAGAAGTAAAATATATATATATATATATATATCATAGCACACCTTACCTCAAACTCCTGAGTTAAACATATTGTTCATGCAGAAATGTCCCATGCAGTTATTTTTTGTTTTTGTTTTGCACAACTATTGAACTTTAATACATGTATTTATCTGTACCTTATATTTTCCACTTAAAAATATGTCCTAAAAGTGTTTACACATTGGCACATATAAAGTTACCACATTTGTCATGCCTCTGGAAATTTCAACATACCTTCTGGTGAAAAGTAAATCTGAAATTTTAAAAAGGAACTCACCTGTGACTATAGATCAAATGAAATAAGAATGTGAAAGGCACTGTGAATGTGAAAGCCATTGCACATGTAAAACTTACAAATACATATATAACATTTGTGTTGGTCATTTGTAGTAGAGTAGTCCAATGTAGTTTAAAATATAGGTAAAATGAACAATATGTAGTTATTAAATTTTTTGTATATGAAGTTAGTTTTACATTGTGCTTCAAAAAAACATTTAATTTTTGTTTTGACCAGAACTCTCTATTTCCCATAATTACTTTTCTTATTTGATATTTTAAACTGAATTATTTTCAAAAATTAAAAAAGGAATTGGTTATCAAAACCTATTTTGTGTTAGAGTTTCTATTATTATTTTAAAAAGAACAACTTTCTTAAAAATTACTTATTAAATAACTTAAGTATTTAAATTATTCTGTGTAGTTTAAAATGATTAAGTAATTTTTCTCTCTCTTTTGTCTGTAATAGCAGCTAGTGCTTCAGTTAAAATAGCATTTTGCAGTCATTTTCACTAACAACTGGAAAAAGAGCCCAATAACATTTGTTATCTTTCTACTGTTTTAGAACTTGATGCATGTATATCACATAAAATACCAGTGCTATTTTCAATGCATGCTCTTGTGAAAAATAAAGAACTATAGTGTGTATAAAATGTCGTATAAATAATATGTATGTATATTTATAGTTAAGGGATCATGTGGTATGTTTGTGTGTGGTATAAATGTGTATGTATATACAGTGGCATATATAAAATGTGTATACAATGCACATGATATATATGCATTTATACATATGTGTATATATATGCACATGCATATATATGTTTGTGCGTATTATATGTATGGCGGTATACAAACACATGCAAGTGTATATTTAGTGGCCTGTATCCATATATGTGGTATGTATGGAGTATGTATGTATATGTATATATAGTGAAGGAGCCATGTGGTATAGCCTATTTATTGGTATGTTAAATCTTCTAACAAAGGAATCAATTAATATGCAATTATTAACATACTTCAATAAATGTTGGACAATTAGAGGTGACTGGTTTTGTACTTAAATTTTAAATATAAAAAAGCTGTTAAAAGATAATTTTCAAAATGATAAATTAATGGCTATGATGCAAATATACATATATATGTCCAAGATATTATTTAACTCACTAGTTGATTAGAGAACCAAAAAATGTTACACCTGGTTTGAAAGAGAATCTAAAGAATAGACACATATGGGCAATCAGGAATGCTGAAAGGAATCTGAAAAATAGATTGATATTTTATAGGGCAGTAACCATAATATATGGAATCATCTTTTTCATAAGGCAGAAATTAATTGTATCTCTAGTAGCATAATATTTATTTGCATTTCTATGGGCAGGAGATCTTTACAGTACTAATCCTTGCCTACAATTTACAGAGCCCTAATTCAGGCTAATCAAAATAATCACAAGCAAATACTTCTTTATAATCAGATAACTCTAAGGGATTACTATAAAAAAAAACACAACATTCCACAGAAAGTACACTCAGTAATTTTTTTCCAATTACAATATCTTCTACAATTTTCCCTAAAATAATACTTTAATTTGCAGTAAATTCAGAAATTAAAAAAATATTCTAAGTTCCCACATTAAAATTGTATAAATTTAGAGTAGGGATTGATAAATGAAAGCATATATATAATGTCATTTTATTTTATCTGTTGTTTTCCTCATTCTTTCAACCAAACATATTGAAAGACCACTGTATGCCAGGTGCTGAAGTAGATAATAGACAATACAGTGATGGGCAATATATATATGGTCCCTGGTTTGATGAAGTTCATAGTCTTGTAGGGGGAGCACTCATTAATGAGGCTAGCATAAGTACTAGCAAAGTACAGCATTCAACAAGGTGAATTTGATGGAGCATGGGGTGTCAGGGAAAATTTCCCTGAGGCAATCAACTATAAACTAAGTCCTAAAAAATAAATAGCAATAGTTAAATTAAAAGGCAAAGGAGGTACAGAGTGAGAGAGATAGAACTATTTAGGAAGAAGGAATAGCTTATGCAAAGTCCCTGCAGATGGATGTAAGATGGATATAGTGGAGAGATAGGCAGAGTGACTTGAGGCAAAATCAGAGAAGAAGGCAGGAATAAAGTCTGAAGAGCTATGGTTATGGCCATAGGAGAAATTTAAGCAGAAAAGTAACTAGATTAAAATGGCATTTTGTAAAGATCACCCATGCTCTCTTGTCAGGAAAGATTGATTGAAGCAGGAGCCAGGAATGATGCTGAGAGACTAGTTAAGAG
The DNA here is from genome assembly GCF_963455305.1 of Plecotus auritus. Lineage (NCBI taxonomy): Eukaryota > Metazoa > Chordata > Mammalia > Chiroptera > Vespertilionidae > Plecotus > Plecotus auritus. Next base: position 44,212,865 of record NC_137775.1, read on the forward strand.
GCCATTATAAACTTGCTGAAAACGTTGGTGTGACTAACATTAGGGCTACATATAAGCAGAACCATAATAATATGGCACAAAACAGAGAGTCAGAGTGTTTTGAAGATGTAAGTAGTTAGCTTTGATCAATTTTGTTTGATGTAAAACAGTATTTTATTTATTGGGCAGTAACACAGTTCTGAAATTTTACCAAAGGGGAACTTGAAACAAAATGGTGCACTTCACTAAATAAATGAAATCTTTCAGTTCTAGTTAAATTTGCTGCCAGTAATGCTGGTCAGAGATTAAAATCTGATCCATAGTACTTTTGGGGGGAATAGCTGTTTTTTTAAGAACAATATTATTTTTAAACAGCATTTTAATATGAAGTGTTTAATTTGGTACTCTGGGTAAGCTAAACATCTTTTGGCAAGATATAATTTTCTTAAATTTCAAACAACACAGGTTTTTTTTTTTCTTTTTTAAAGATTATACATCCTCTTAGATGGTCTTACTGTAAAAAATTGCCTCTATTTTAACTAGTTCTTTTAAAACTTGGAGCCAACACTTTATGTAAAAATTAAAAATATTTGAAAATAATATCTCATGCTCTTACCAAAAATTGTATATTTTTGTTTGCCACATTTTAAACCCATTTTTCTACTGTTACTGTCATTAGATTATATATTTTATCATCACACGAGTCATAGTTACTTAATAATTATTTGAAGCTGTAGCTTCAAATATTGTCAATTCTGTGTGTATTTTTATCTCTTTTGTAGAATAGTAATATTTTGAGAGTGAAAGATTTAGGCATAAACAAATATTCAAACCTAAGAGTAGTTTCCAAAACAGAATGCTAAGGGCCAACACCTTAGATAATGCTTATCTAATTAAGACAGGCGATGTATAAGAAAATTGACCTCATATGAAGTTAGAGACATTAATATTGTGATAAGATTACTGCCAAACTCTTGCCAATATGTGAAATATAGGGTATAATGAGGAACTTTGCTAAGAATCATCATTTTCATATCTTAAATAGCACACACATCAAAAACAAAACAAAAAACCAAAAATAACAAAACCAAAAAATTCATATCCAAAATATCCCCAGTGACTAACAGCTATCTTGGGCTGGGATGATGTAACCTACTTAATTTGCTTCTAATTTTCATCTAATCAAATGTGGAAATGTGTTTACTATTTTTTTCTTCACTTCTTTGATTTATCCCTTATTCTAACAGAACCAGAAGGGTGAGTTTATATTCTCTTAGCTTCCTATGCTGCTTTCTACCCTTTATAAGTCCATTCTGATGCTAAATACATTTCCCTTCTCTGATTCTTCTCATCAGCTGCATTAATATTTTCCTCTCCTTCTGTCAACCATCCTCTCAGTTATTTATGCATACCCTCTCATTTATGGGAAACGTTGCCTCTTTTTCTTCCTCAACATCCTGCCCTATTCTTAAGATATTTCAGTCTATCAACAAACCTTCACATTCTTGGCTCTTCTAAAATCTAATAATCTCTGTCTCTGCTATCCTCAGTCTCCATGTGGATCTAATTCTCCTTAGGAACCTCTCAAATCATAGTCCACTCTACTGTAACCATTTATGTTTCTCAGGTTCTCATTTGTCTATTCATGCTATTCAATTTAAAAGATAACTCTCACGTCAATTAATTATAAACTCCCTCGATTTTCTGACAACTAGCAACCAATGCTTCCCTCATGATACTCTTTTCCTTTTCTTTCACCTTGAAGGTTGCCATCAGTTCATAGATTCTGTTTTGTATTTTCTTTTGACCACAAAAATCTAGTAAACAAATTCCAACTTCTGGTTCAAATCTACATTATGTGGGCAGCTGAAAAGTTACTTATATTCACAGTCTCAATTTCAGCACCACTCTAAGCACATTCTGTTGATTCTTTTATTTGTCCTTACCCATGTTTGTCTCATATCCTCCTTGAAAATTATTCTAGCCCTAGCCAGTTTGGCTCAGCCTCTGCCCTCAGACTGAAAGGTCATAGGTTCCATCCTGGGTCCCACAGAGTACACTTGTGGTAAGGAGATATGAGTTGATATGTTTGGATGGTTTCTAATTTGTTTCTACAATATAATAATATAAAATCAGGATTTCAAAGGATCTTAAACATTATCTAGAAATCTCATAAGGTAGCTCCTTGTGATTATCTGAGGACATCAGTACTGCTGGAAGTAGGTTAAGGGCAATGTAAATGCAATGCAATCTGCATTGTAATACACATAACCTTTTATTTATTTTTTACCTTCTATAACTAGCTTGAGTATTGAAGCATTCTGGAAATTTTCAAAATATACAGAGCTTCTTAAGGTCTTGCAGGAACTAGCAGTGAAACCACAACCCGATTTACAGATGAGTCAAACTACTGAGAGAGGCAGCTAGTACTGAGAAAAGCAGGTGGCTCTGAATTAGTTCCCTGTTGCCCCTAACAAATTATCACAAACTTTGCTTAAAAAAACACACACACACACACACTCACTCTCATTGTCTTACAGTTCTGAATGTCATAAGTTTGAAATGGGTATTACGAAGCTCAGCAGTTGTGAGTTCTTTCCAGAGATTAGGGCGAATCCATTTCCTTGCCTAGTCTAGCTTATAGAGACTGCCTGCATTTCTTAGCTTGGGGCCCCTTTCATCAGCTTCAAAGCCAGCTGTGTAGCATCTTCAAATCTCCTTTTCTGACCTCTGCTTCTATTGTCACATCTCCTTTTCTGACTCTAACTCTCCTCTCTTCCTCTTTTCCTCGTAAGGACCCTTGTAATTATTTTGGGTCCATGTAGACAATCTAGGATAATCTTCCTGCCTCAAGCTCCTTAATTTAATTATATCTATAAAGTCCCCTTTGCCATATAGGGTAACATACGCACAGGGTCTGGAGATTTAGGGTGTGAGTATCTTTGGAGTGCCATTATTCTGCTTATCATAGATTCCCCTCAAATGTTCTGATGTTAGTAATCTTGTCGCTATAAAAATGTGGAGCACTAAAAGTTATGTGATTGCTTGGGTTACAAAACAAGGATCATCCTGAAACTCTATGGTCCAAAATGCAAGCAGGCAGTGTGGAATTTAAAAAAGATGAGGGAGGGCTAGGGAAAGGGTATTTCAGAGAAATGTATTCAAGAAAAATCTGTGAGAGGGAGTTAGCAAAAAAAAAAAAAAAAAAAAATAGTGAGAGGAGGGATATGAAAAGAAAAGAAACAGATAACTTACCTCCCAGTTAACTGGAAAGTTTCATTATTCCAAGTATCACATTTCAACTGAGGTGTTATTGTATTTAGCAATCTCACAAGGCTTTCCATTTTGAAAGCAGAATTCTAGCAACAGAAAGTGTCAGAGCTGAGAAAGACCTTCAATATTTTCTAGTATAACTTCACTTTACACGAAGTAAATTGGGGTCTACATTTTTCAAGTGTTTAAGAAAAGTTACACAGTTACTTGGTGCCAAAGGCAGGATTTAAATACAGATATCCTGATTTAAAGTTCATGACTCTTGCCACATTCTCTAGTCTAAGACTGCTTTTTTTCTCCCAGTGGGAAATAATAAAACTTTCCTTTCCTTAGGAAATATAAAAACTTTTGCAATCATAAAAGCTTTCTCTGTCACTTTTCCCTCCAAGAGTGCCATGGAAAAGTCACCCTTTTTCTTTTACGTAGAAGCTAGAGCTAGATTTAGCCGGAACTGAATAACATGTTTTTCACATTGTGGAATATCATGTCTGTCTGGCATTGTGGGGGTGTGAAGGCACCTTCGCATCTTCCATGCTATTGTCCTTGTTTCTCAGAATGAGGCTGTGAGGTCTTTAGGTAGAGCAGGGAATTTTGTCCCTGTTGCACATACAAAAGCATTAGAGGTATAGTCAGGACCAGAGCCCAGGTCTCCTGGTTCTCTCCCCCTCCCCCACCAACCCCCTTACACTTCTACCATTGTGGGGCTTTTTGATTTAAATAAAATATCTCAGCCACTTGCATTTGTATTCCCTTTGGGAAACAATTGCAATAATTTTTGTCCCATCACATAGGAAAATTATAAGAATAAAATGAGATGTTAAATGGGAAAGCCCTTTAAGAAAAGATTACATCCTTTATAAGAAATGCAATGAGCCACTAATTCAAGCACTTCTGGCATGAGGAGGATCAGACAAACATTGCAGGCTTATTCTAGATGATTTAATCAAATTGCAGTTATTTTTCACATAAAAGTTTTCATGTGTATTAAGGAAAAATGCATCATTTCTTAAGTTATGCAACATAATAATAAATTACAACTGGTATTTATTGTGAGATTGCTTCGCTCCAGGCCCCATACTATCAAGCTATGATTCGTCTACATCACCAAATACTAAGTGATCCATCCAATCTGGTCCTTGAGAAACCAGGTCTACATGACACAAACCAGTGTGTTCAATCACTAACCTCCCCTCAAAGACTCAAAATACTGTGCAAAAAAAAAAAAAAAAAGAAAATGCAGAGCAAGTGATTGGATGCATGGTAAACTTTCCCCACCCCCAAGGGCTGCAGCCAATTTTCTTTGCTTGCTCTGAAAGATAAACCTGAAAGAGAAGTTATTTGAAGGCTGTCGTCTACATAAATATGGTATTGATGAAAGCAGTAGCTTCCATTTCAACATATAGACTTATTTTCCAGACTGGTCCCTGAAAATCGTGACTGATGATTTCAAAATATTACCTCCTGGCATCTTCATAATACATCTTCACTGTTCTTGCTACTATTATCCATACTTATCAGATGTGGTTAGTGAAGGTTGGAGGGATTTAGGATCTTGCTGAGGGTCACACAGGAGTTGAACTCTAGCAGTTTGACTTCACAGATGTAAATTCTTAGCCAGTAAGTACCTATCCTGGAAACTCTTGCCCTTGAGATGTATTAGGGGGAGAAAATTCCCTACCATATGTAATTACTCATACATTTCCCCTGAGAGACCGACACTCAGGATTATATTTTTCTCTTGGATTTTTGTAAACTATATCTTCGAATCTTATACTCAGTATGTTTCAACTTAATGTCCACAAAGTAAATAACAGTAATTATTATCTTATAAATACCATTAGAAGATTTAAATGAAAACAAAACAAGTTTACACTTGATTTATAGAATCATAAAAAACTGCACAATTAGAGGCTTATGGAAATAGGAAAAATGGTAGAAATATTGCTTTTTAAATTGTTTTAGTCTTTGGACAATTGTTTCAGTTTTTCATCAGTATTACCCACTACTGTCATCACTTTCAGCAATTGATTTTTAATTAGGGTTTTAATATGACAATATACTGATGATTCATATTCTTCATTTGCACCTATAAATACAGCATAGTTTTTCCACATTTGAGTTAAAACTTTCACAAAAATGAGAGTTGCAAGAAATTAAGACAAACATTTTGTAAGATGTCAGCAAAGCAGGGAATTTTGAAAATTATAGAGCTGTTAGATAAAACTAGTTTCAATGTCAATACATGAAAGCTATCTGTTAGAAAGGATATCAGTTATCTTCCACACACAGCTTGAAATGTAGAATCAGATGATTGAATATCTTTTTTTATAAGCAAAATTATTTCCTACTATTTTAGGGTTTTGGAACTGATTTGTTAAAATTAATAACCAGATGAGAAATGAAGATTCAAAAAAGGTAATAATGATTAATTTTTTACTTAATGATAAGCAAAATTTCAATTCAAGGAGCATAATACAGAAATAAGATTTTATTTTCAAAATGTTAAATCTGAAAGTAAGATGGACTATTAGCTTAATGTCCAGATCCTTAGATTCAGATCTTCTCTGGATAAACAAAAATTAAACCCAGACCTGAAATAATTCCTTAAGATAAGATTCTAAAGAACTAATTACCTAAAATCACCTACCACATTAAAGAAAAGGTGACAGGAGTAAGAATCATGAAATCACATCTCAGCAACAAATTCTAAAATTTTTATCATGGAATATAGAATAAATATGTTTACTATATTTAAATAAATGAAAGTATAATAATAACTAAAAGCCAGGAGACTTTAAAAATTAAAAAGGCACACTTTAAGGAGAATCAGAGCAGAATTAGAGACTGTATTAGAGATTCAATAAGCTGGGTAAACAGTAAGTAAACATGAGTAGAATAACTAGTAAACTGGTAGACAAAAACATATATACTATCACAGAGTAAAAAAGGTGGAAATTATAAAAGACAAGGATGATGATATGAGACTATTTAATACATATCTAATCAGAGTTTTAGAAATAGAAAATTATGTAAGAATAAGGAATATATAGAATATATACAAGTGAAATGCAAAATTGGGTTTATCATAGACATGCAAATGTATTTTAACATTAGAAAACATTTAAGGGACTTCACCACAGTAACATTAAACTAGAAAAAAAAGAGAGCCATAAGAGTTGCAAATAATTCACTCTAATAACATTGAAAGAGTACTATGTCTTGAAATGTACTTGGCTGCAAGTAACACTAAATGCACAACTGTGGCTGAAACAAATGGAGGTTGTTCTAGTTATATAAAAGTCTGGTAGTTGCAGTTACTGGCCTTACTTTAAATCAAACTTGGACTTTGATAATCACACATGACTGGGCATTTTATATAGTGGATTGAGACTGTTTTGTGACTCACAGCTCTCAAAATATCATTAAATATGGATTCTAACTAAATTTTCCATTTTCTGTTTTGAAAGCGTAGAACCACACAGAGGATGTAAAGTGCCATGAAAAGACAAAAACAAAATGGCTTTATGTTTTCTTCCACTAGTCATGCATGTTCAACATAATGATCACACCATGGAACAGTAAAAGTCAGTAAATTAGAATTACACGTGTCAACAGAAATGAACTAGTGATTGAACATGATAATGTCAAGTAAAAAAATAAAAAATAAAATGTGTACAACATGATAATGTCAAGTAAAAAAATAAAATGTGTACAGTGTTAAAAATCCAGAAATAGTGAAAATTAAAACCAGGTCAGGAAAATAGTATTTAGAAAGTGTTTGTTGTGTATGTAAGAGAAGATTATAAGAATAATGTCAGAGGTATGGTGGTGTGAGTGATCTACTTCATCTTTCCCCTTGAAGTTCCAGTCCTTTAGATACGAGGGAGAAATAAAGATTTTCCAGACATGCAGTAGCTGAGGGAATTTATCACCAGCAGAACTCTGTTGCAAGAAATATTCAAGGAGGTTATTCTACTTAAAACAAAAAACAAAAGGTCACAAAACTGTGAGTAAGATCACAAACAAACTTACAGTATAAACAGGGATAATCTGTGACAACAAAAACATAAAAGGGGAGGGGGTAAAAGTCTGAATTTGCAAAGGAGATGGAGATCAGATGCATTCAAAGAAAAAGGATTAGTGTATATATGACCCTTCCTTTTTCATAAACTTAATGGTAACTACACATAAAAATCCCAAAACTGAGACGCATATTTTAAGAAAAGAGGAGAGGGGGAAATGCTTACTGGCATGGGGTAAAATATGGAGGAGAAGGGTAGGGGAATGCTGGTTTTTGAATTTGTTTGGATGTGGGAAAAATACCTTTTAGACTCATTTGACATTTTACGTTTCATACATATATACATTAAAAAACTTTAAAAATTTCGATACTTTGGATTTTAACACAGTGTGCTTACATTAAACATAAAGTACGATGAATCTCAATTCTTCACCATTGTGTAAATATTCTGTGGTCCACTTAGAAATGTCTTAGACACATACTGTGCAAGCCTTCGCTATATATGCCTTGTGAATAATTAACAGTGCTGTTTCCTAGATCAGGAATCAGAGTAACTTTTTAGAACAAAAGTAGGCTCAGATCCAGTAGAATGTTTGATTCCCTTATTACTGATTCAACATCGTATAAAGCTGCCTCAATTCAAGCAGAACACTAAAGCCATAGTGGCAATTCCCAGGAAAGTGGATTCGCTTAGTCCATTTACTGCTAGCTTTGCTGAAGACTGATTAAAATGACTGTAGTCTTTCTGTCAGTAGTGGCCTTTGATTGCAGGAACTTGCCACCAGCTGCACCTGTAAGCGTGAGACCCAGTGGCTAGCTCAGCAGGAGCCCTGAACCCACTGATGGGCACTCTACTGTAATCTCAGCACCTCCTTCCCTGTACTACCGCAGCCTCTAGAAGTTTGCAGAATGTGGATGTGATATCCAACTGTTAATATGCACTACAGTGAAGCTTTTACTAAAAATTATTTGCTACCCTAGGGTTCTGCCACATCACATTTGCAAAAAACATTGATTTATTATGTATTTCAACAGTTGCATGTCACATGTTACATCATTTTGTCTTAGTTGAGAAACACCAGACATTTGAAAACTAGAAAGGGAATGTGGGGAATTTAGCATTGAAGTCAACAAAATATTCATCTTTAGGAACTGACCAATTCCACAAGTAAGTGATTAGAGTCCCAATATGCTGGCAACCATTCAGGGTCTCTGAGGATAACACAGCACTCTATCTACCAACCCTTCTCCTAAAGTAGAAAAAGGAAATGTAGGCCACCCACTGTGGGTGAAAAGGAGGGGAGAGATGGAAGAGAAATGCTTCAGAAAAAGTAGCTGCTGGAGAAACCAGGTAATGGCTAAATTTCAGAAATCAAATGATGCTTTTTATAAAAGAGGTAATGAATGAATCCCTGACAGTTTATATCAATATCATCTCTTTGTGCTGCAGATTCATGAAGTACAGCATACCAAACTAGTTTGTTAAAATATGAACTAAACCACTAATATAAACTATAAAGTATAAATAGATAGCTGCCTATTTCCCTTCCACTTTTTTGAAAGTCAAATTACTAAAGGGTTAAATGTAATGAAATTTGGCATATCTCAGTACTATTTTAAATGCATCAGAGATCCAAACTCCATGATATTAACCTAAGCACCAGATATTGCCCAGATCTTTATTCAGCTCTTTCATCCTAAAACTGGAACATTTTTTTGCTGTACTAAGAGAAGTAACATTTTAATTAATTTATTTTCATAGATTTGCCATTGTGTGTGTAGGATATGATTGATTTAGATCCATAAGAATCTCCCCATTGTTTAAGTTCCAAGTAAGTAGAAATAACTATCATTTAATAAACTATTTTATTTATACATGAACTTATGTATGGAGCATACTTGTAAGATCCTGCATGGAACTGTTCGTTGAATACAATTCTCATGAATAATTCAGGCCTAAGTTCTGTCAACATAATACTCATGTCTGTCTATTGAACAATACATACATGCGTGAACACACACGGAAACCATCCCATTACACAATTTAATTAACCATTTGTCAGCTCTCCACAATATTATACTCTGGGGAAAAAATTCAGGCATTCATTCATTCATTCATTCATTCATTCATTCAGAAACTATTTACTGAACAATAACATTATCAATTACTGTGCCAGGTGATATAATATGCCAAGATAAATAAAATACTCGGCTCTAATAAAATTCAGTGTGTTGTAGGAATAGGTATTTTAGCACATTTGGTCTAACAGGGATCCCTAGGTTTCTCATGAGAGGGATCTATTTTATTTTTTAGACACCCCAAAGGAAAGGAAAGGAAAGGAAAGGAAAGGAAAGGAAAGGAAAGGAAAGGAAAGGAAAGGAAAGGAAAGGAAAGGAAAGGAAAGAGAAAAGCCAGCACACACAGTTGGTACACTGTATATTTGAATGTCTGCAGAGGGTTGCTATCACAATCTCTGTCCTGGAGCCATTGCTGGTGCTGCTCTGTAACCAAGGTCCCCTTTAAGGAGAAAGTCAGATTATTGATTCTACCCAGCTATCAGTAAATTCAAATTCCATTGCAATGATATTGAACAATTTTATACTATTTAAAAACTATTTACATTTGTACTTTTTGTAAAGTTCTTCATCTAGAGCACTTGAAATGATAGCAGTCTTCCCATTGAGTTATTTACTTTTATTTACTTTCTCCTCCTGTAAATGATGTACTCCTAGCATATAGAAGCCATATTTTGCTCACATGTATAGCTCAAGTATATTGCATAGTATTTAACACTTGCTACCTTATTTCCATATGTATTGGGTCCTATTTGGTCGCATGATCTTGACCCCTGCCTGGTAAGATTTTTCATATCTATTTTTCATATCTTTGAGGGTCACTCAAAGCCTTGGTCTAGGTATCCAAGTCCGAGTTTGATGCTGACTTCTATCAGAGTCCTTTCTAAGTCCTATACAGAAAACTTCTTTTTGCTCAGCAGAAGCAGGGGTAATAAGGCAACGTCCTCTCTCTAGGCAACCGTTGCCACCCTTTCCTGAGCACTGTGGGCACGGAGTGCTTGTAACAGCACTTCCACTGATTGTGGACTTCAATGTATGCTTTTCCTGAAATGGAGCTGAATTGGCCAAGCTGGCCCTTTAAAATCAGGTAAGGGCCTCACTTGGCAGTGTGCATGAAGCCCAGGAGAACAACCCAAATGATGGCTAGATAGGTCTCCAGCAAAGCTGCTCACCAAAATGGATTATGGAGGAGGGTCAAATATGTAAGGCAGTTCTACTTTTATTAAAATAGAGATTCTGTTGAAGAGCAGTTTAATTGTAACCAAGCTGCAGAAAATGTTCATTTAGATTAATTCAACTTCTGAAAATTTTAACAAAATGTAGACATGAAATACATATAATAAAAATTATTTGCAATATGGAAATAGCAAAATATACTAAATGAAAATAAAAGAGGTGCTAGGTAAATCATTAGACAATACTATGCAATATGTTGTCATTCACATTAGATTATGAGCACAATGAAAAAAACATGGAAAACCTTTGATATAGCACTAAATTAATAAAGCCACTCACACAGAAAGCCAATTAATAGAACTAGCCCTCCCAAGTTTGTGCTTCCTAACATTTCCTCATTTCGGAACTTGCTGTTTACTTGATGGAGACTCTCTCTCCTGAACATAATGTTTTGTATTTTTTAAGGGGTTTGATGGCTTTTTTCAGGGGCTCCTAGGGGCTATAAATTCCACTTAAGAACACACCCTTTAAAAGTGAGGAGTTTAATTTTATATCCTTCTCAAGGACATTTGCATTTTAGGAGTGGATGACTAGAGTGTAGTTACTATAAATGACTGATTCATGAGCCAAGACCTTAGATATCAGAATATGAACAGAATATGATATATCTGATTCTCCTTCAGACAATAAAGACAGCAGCTAATCCCTGGAGAAACACACAACGAATTCCCCTGATAGCTCACGCAGAGCATAGTAGAGCTGCTTCTACTTAATCTTGGGAAGTCTGATCACATCTGTGGGTTGTGTACGTGTCCCCGAAGGATGAATTGAGCTCAATTTTGGAGAAAATTACTACTTTTTAAATTTTTTATAATGTTTATTTAACACGTGGCAGAAACTCTCAGGAGAGTCTCACTAAATGTAAGTGATTAATGAACCTTGAGTCTAACAGGACTCACATGTGGGTAAGCTTTCAATCTGGCAACACTAATTAGAATCAAAACAGTCTTTATCTCTCTTGGTATTTGAGTTCTATTTCTTGCCAACCCATCACATTTGTCTCGCAATATATAGGTGCCAAAAAGTAAATAAACAATCAAATTTTTCTCAAATATGAATCTTAATAAATTTAATTTTGAAGATAAATATCCTACACATGTATTAAAATGTTAACATTTTTTAAAAGACTGACCATATTAATTATTGGACAATATGTTAACTGACTGCATTCCTTTCACACTTATGTTCAGAATACAAGTGCTACAAATATTTAGGAAAATAGTTTGGCAGTTTTTAAAAAAGATTAAATATATCAGAGCTAATATCAGGGCTGAAACCGCCAGAGTTTCAGGAGAGCTAAAATCAGATCCAGTGTCCAGAGTTCCTATTCCATTTTGGAGCAGTGTCCAATACCGCATCAGGCTAGCTGCAGTCCATTGGTCTATTGTGTGGGGATCCGCATGGCTGTGAGCTACATGGGAGAATGCCAGGAAGCCAAGTGTAAGTAATGAACCAACCATAAGAGAACTAAGAGGAACCAAGAGCACAAGAGAGCGAGCTTCTTTGTTTAGGGGGTTATGTATCCCATATCTTTGTGTCCTTGCAGTGGCCATGCCCATTCTGGCCAACCATCTCTGTCCCCAGGTGTGATTGACAGCAAGCACCTTCACTAGTCCCTCCAACTTTACTGGGCATGCATCTATCTTCCCTTTGTTGGATCTCTGGGGAGAGTAAAGTTGTAGCTTCCTGGTGAAGCTGCCCAAATGACATACCTATCATATCTGACTTTCCCTTTCTCCTTTCCTATCAATAACTAGCTAATTACAATGGAATCAAAGCCATCACAAAAATTAAAATGAGGAAAATATCTATTACTTCCAAAATTTACTCTGCTCTTTTAAATCTCTATTTCTGACTTTTCCTACAAACACCCCCTCCCCATTCTCTGTCCCCAAGAAACCACTATACTGCTTTGTGCCACTATAGAATTTTTATATTTTCCAGAAATGTATATAAATGGAATCATACAATATGTACTATTTTTCTTCCTTTTTCAACTAAGAATAATCTTGAATTCATCCATATGGTTGGATGTATCAGTAATTTATTTGTACTACTGAGAAGTGTCCCATTGTATGAATATACCACTATTTGTTCATTCATTACCTGTTAAGGAACATTGGGTTGTTCCCAGGTTTGTCTATTATGAAGATGATCTAAACATTCCTATGTAAGTCTTTGTATAAACATGTGCTTTAATTTCTCTTGAATAAATACTTTGGAGTATAATGGCTGATTCATTCTGTTCCTTTCCTTTCCCTCTCTCCCCCTCTCTCATCCTCATTCTTTTCTCCCTCCTTTCTTCCTCCTTTCCTTCTCATTTTCTCAAAATACAAACACTCATATGTGATTTTATATATTATGTATGTTAATATATATGGATGTATATATAACTAATTTCTTTTACTAAAAAAATATATAATAGATGCTCCTCCATGTTTGTTCCCTAAGAATTTACTTCATTTAAAAAATGTCAAATAGTATTTTTTACAATATTCCATAATTTATTAACACATCTCCTGATGGATGTTAATTTATTTTCTAATAAAGCTACTAAGAATAGCTTTTAAAGGGGCATATATGTAATAACTATATAGACAAATCAAGCACAATTAAGTGCATATAATTGATATTAAATCAGTGTACTAAATGTTTATATAAGACTCATTTTGTCATACATATTGTATGAAATGACATAAGCTATTCTTTTGTTTCTCTTCCTCTTTTTTGCACCTTAATTTTCAGTCATAAGCTTACATCTTATCTTCCATCACAATGGCAGAAATTAATGAGATGATAGTATTCTACTCAAAGACATTATTATTGCACTGAATTACTTCAGGAAGTGCAGATTCCCTCTGCACCTATTAAAGGTTTTAAAAAGTAGAAAAAGTAATAGTTAACTAAAATGTGTTTCCTTTCTTAGCCCGTAAAAATTTCATTTATTTAATCTGTTAAACCCTTTTGTAAATACAGTGATTTTGAAGCCCTTCAGTATTGTGTGATACATATTTTGGCATTGTAGCTATTCCGGATTTCTTCCATGGTACTTTAATTTTTTGGTTCAGTGAGCAAAACTAAGAGTTCTCCAGAAGGACTTGTACTTAAAACAGTCAGGGGTGTACTGCCTGATGAGACATTCAATCTTTTCCCTTGATGAGGGTGTCCAGTCAGAAAAGCTCTTTTGTTTTACTCAGGAAAAAACTTTAAAGAAAATTACCACCCAAACAGCAAAATGCAATGAAGATTTTCTCAGTGCTACACAGTGTCACAATCTAATCTGTGTTTAGTACATGTTTTCAGAGGCTGTTTCTTGTGATGATGAAATAGACATCTCTGTTTTTCATTTAACCTCTCTAACTTAGAATAGTGTTGAGGAATTCGATGTCAGAAAGTTAATAACAACATGTTTTATATCATTAAATTCTCAAAAAAACAAAACAAAAACAGAATGTGGTAGGTCCTAGTAAATTTTATTTATGGAGGAGAAACTGGAATCTTAGGAAAGTTACCTAATATCCCCAGATCCAACAATGGTAAGTGGTACAATTAAGATTTAAACTCGTGTCTTTTTGGTCCACAAGCTCATAGATACAGAGAACAAACTGATGGGAGCGGTTTAATAAGCTAAATAGTCTAATAAAATAAGACTGGTTGATAATTTAATGAATCAACTCTATTATAAAGTAACTAATATTTGGGAGGTAGCATCTGAAGTAGGTAGATAAATAATAAACTTATTGCACCTCTGGTCATGATGAATCTAGCTTCCAATTTTATTATAGTACCTTAGCCTGGCTGTTATCATAAACTAGTTAGCCTGGATATATTGTTAGCTATTCTCAGGCCACATTTTCTTACAGGAATATTTATGAACTGCATTAGAGACAGAATTCTGTTATACATAAAACTGAAATTTTATTAACCAACAAATTTATATTAGTAAAACATAATAACTCAGCCAGTGTTGCTCAGTGGTTGGGCGTCAAACTATGAACCAGGAGGTCACGGTTCGATTTTCGGTCAGGGCACATGCCCAGATTTCCAGCTCCATCCCCAGTGGGGGGCCTGCAGGAGGCAGCCGATCAATAATTCTCTCTCATCATTTCTCTCTCTCTCCCTCTCCCTTCCTCTCTGAAATCAATAAAAATATTAAAAAAAAAACATAATAAAGACTGAACACCTATAGCAGACCATGCAGTTATATTAAAAATAATATCATATAATGATTTATTTTTACATTTTTATTTTGACTTTAAAGATTTCAAATATTTACACATGTTATTGAATTGCTTATTTTTACAATATCTTTTATACATGATTGAGGACTTGAGTGGCAATACCATATGTATAAATCATTTTCAAGTTCCCATCTAATCCTTTTACAGGTATGTATGTTTGGGGAAGTACTTAATGTTTATGTTTGGGGAGGTACTTAATGTTTATTTTAGTGGTATTGTCTAAAGAGGTAGGCCACCAAAGGGATAATACCATAATACCTCATCTTAGCATGTTCAGAAAAGGGTAGGATAATTTCTGGGTACAGAGAAGAGTATACTAAAATAAGAATGTTCTTGGGTTTCCGCAGCTGAAGGGATGAAAAAAGGAGGAGGGGAGTTGGTTATGGGAGGTTACCTGGTTACTGTAAACAAGGATAAGGTTTTATGCAGGTTTAAGTCAGTGCCTTGTCCATTGATAAGAGTTGCTACAGATGTAATCACCCTCCTCCTGGTACAGAGAGAGAGAGATCCTCACAAATGGAGATTGTCCTTCTAAATGTAAAAATGTAATATCTACTCAGTTTTCTGAGCTTTTCCTGTGTTTGCTGTTTCTTAAAAATAATCCTTATACCAAAGAGACATATGTGGGGGGCAGGGAGGGGGAGAGAATTTTTCTCCACTTCAGGGTGTATCTAAAAGATTGAGATTTGTCTTTTTAATCTCTTAGCAAATCATCTGTGATACATAATCACACTCTGCTTTAATGCTGACTTAGTAAAAGTGTTTTCTCACTCTACCACCTTTGTGGTGAGGATTTCTGGGTTGGGAAATAATTTTATTTTAAATTATATTTCCCCTTCAAAGGTTGGGCAGGGATTGAACATCTAAAGGACCTTAATATAACTAACAAAGGCAACTTTCTAGTTATAAGTTGAGTAAAGCTGTAGCAGAAATTCTGTAAGTCTTCTCATCTAAGTATCTGGCCAGCAACCAGTGATTGTGATGTCTGCAGCTTAAGCATAGTTAGCTGAACAAGGCGACTCCCAAGTTCCTTTTAGTCAGAGAATCTATGATGTTCTCTTACTGATTTTCTCCATTGAGTAGAAAGCTTGATTCAATGAACTTCTCTCATTACATTCAATCACACATTATATATAAAATTTTATTTATTCATTATAACTTATGTGTCATTACAAATTACTGTTGCCACACTAAAAAGGTTGTTTGCCTGAACACATCAAAGCCCAATAAAATGCAATCAGGAGTTTGCAGCAAAGAAAGTAAAGGTTTATTTAAGGTAATGGAGCCAAGTCAGCCTTGTGCTCTAAAACTTGGCCCCATAGCCTTGGGGGAATAGAGAGGGGGAAAATCATTAGTTATGGTGTCTAAGGGAATAGGGTTGTGGACCCTGCTGATTGTTGGGGCCAGGGGAGGGAGTGGTTGATCATTGTATCTGGTCCTGGTGTCAGCCTTGGAGTCATTCTGTCCGGTTTTGTGAGGATGTGGTTGGTTAAGGTTGTTCTGCTTTCATGGACCTATGGCTGAAACACAGCTGAGGTCAAGATGTTATCTTTATTTTGACTGAAACTCCGGTCCCTTGATCAGCAGTCTTGAAGCTTTATTCTTCTAACAGTTTGAAGCTGACCAGAACCTGATGTCCTGAGGACTTAATGATCAAGGGAGTGGATGTGCCATGTGTACAAAAGTGGAAGGATCTGGATGAAAGGAGGCAAGTGAATTATGGTGCGATTAGACTGGGTGAAGCTAGCTTGAATGAAGAAAAAAGTCATGTTAAAGAAATGAAGTTCTTGTGTGGTTACATTATCTTGGCGTACTAACAATTTTAGTCCCTAATTTATATCAAAGATTATACAGGTGATGTTTTTCTGTGTGTGCACCAGACATCAAAAAATAGGAGGGATAGTTTTGAAATTTGGTTACTGATTAAATCCTCTCCCAAATATTTCCCATTGCCTATTTTCTTTCCTTATCATATTTCCCTCATTTCTCCTTTTCCTTTTTCCCTTGCCGTCTTTGCATCCCCCACTAATTTGTTATCTACCAAAAGACTGTTTCTTACATATACAATTCCTTGGAAATTCACATTGGTGTCTTCACTTCCTTCTGATAAGGGTTTAGGGTTTTTTCTAACCATCATAGCCTCTTGGACTTTGTTTGCTTTTCTTAGTAGTCTCTCAATATGCATGCCAAACTAATGGCAAATATGGTCTTTAACTCCCATCCCTGTTAGTATGCTCAAATGTTATTAGCTCTTCTCCAGAAACAAAATTTCTCTTTATCGAGCTTCCTGGGTTCTGGTATCCTCTGCAGCAATCCTTGCCCAGCTGGATACTGTGGAAGTCCGTGGGTTAAATCCTTTTGGGTTTCACCACCGTCCTGCCCAGATGAACCACTGTTGAATCTTCATTTGCTTATTGGGCTGGCAGCACTAAACAAAGAGACCCTGCTTCATTAGGTAGCTTTTAAAAATCATCTTAATTGACTCCTTTTGATACTACACAGTAGCTACATCCTGCAGACAAACTGCTGAATATGCAATGAATGCAATGAGATTAGAAAGGAAAAGGAAACGTTTGCCACCAGCACAAGGCACGTAATGAATGAGATATGGGAGGGGCCCCGAAAGGCTTTTGGGTTAGTTCTTTTCGCTCTCAAAATATTTCTTGTTCATTTAAACCCCTGGTTTAAGAAGGCAAAGAAACAATGGCCTTTTAACAGTGTTTGTGAGATGACCTTTTCTGTCTCTAGCGTCGGAATAGAAAACTATAACTCCCTGAGCTAGTATCAAAGAAACCTAGTGGGAAAAAAGCAGCAAAACCCCCAGGCAGAGCAGACCTTGGACCATTATTTCCAGAAAGAATATATATAAACTGAAGTTCCAGAAATAACATAAAGTCAGACTTCATGAACTATTCATCACATCTGATTTAATGGGATCATTAAACTGGCATTCGGCATGTGCTAATAGCATCTAATGCGCAAATACTTTTTTTCTTTTTTGACTGTTGAATGAATAATGATCCATGATTTAGGTTTTCTTAATGGCTCCTTAATATCAACTCTTTGGGCAAGAAAAACTGGTAAAATGTATGGCATTTATTCTATATTAGCTGCATGGAAAATGTGCATGTTTGTGATCAAGGTGGGTTTTTACACTGCAGTTCTAATGATATCTCATGAAAAGTGGATGGTTACAAGGAGTGCATCTCCAGCATGAGCATCAGATGGCAGCATATTAGCCAGAGGTGGAAGAAACAGTACAGATGCCAGGACATTATTGCTGATTTATAAAGCAAGCTAACCTTAGTACTTTTCAAAGAATTCATCATTTAATGAAAGCTTCCATAAGATACAAATTGATGGGCTAGGAATTTTCTTCTGTGTGTAAGAAATTATTTTCCTGCAAAAGAGCAGAGAGGGGACACTTTTTTTTTTGTCCCACTCTCACCTATGGCTCTCCCTAAACATACATTCTCTGTACTTTTTGGTGTGATATAGGGAGAGCACACTATTTCCTATGGCATCTAGCAGTAAGCAGATGTCCGGATGAGTGATAATGTTATGTTCCTTCCCCTAAAGTTTGTCTAAGCCTCCTAATCTTGACCATATTAATTAGAAGACTAGATTTGTCTCTGATCTCAAAGGGAACTTCATAATGCAGGAAGCATCAAGTGAGATGATACACTATCAAACTAATCCAAGAGAGGGGCTGGCCCTTTTGCTGACACAGTGTATAGTGTTCATATAGGTTGGGATTAGAATGACAATGCAAAGTGCAGGCATCTATGTAACTGGAAAAGGAACAAATTTAAACATTGTGTTTCATTCCCCACTTCAGATTATAACGCCTATTTTTTTTAATATATTTTATTGATATTTTACAGAGAGGAAGGGAGAGGGATAGAGAGCTAGAAACATCGATGAGAGAGAAACATCGATCAGCTGCCTCCTGCACACCTCCCACTGGGGATGTGCCCGCAACCAAGGTACATGACCTTGACCGGAATCGAACCCGGGACCCTTCAGTTCGCAGGCCGATGCTCTATCCACTGAGCCAAACCGGTTTTGGCATATAACGCCTATTTTTTTAATGTTTTGGTTATATACTTTGGAACCCCTATAATGACTCTGATAAGAATATTTCTATTCTTCTTCTTCTTATGATAATATTGAGTCCTTCTGGGTGTTCACAACTATTTTTGGATTCATTATGCAAATTTGCATAGTCTTCCTCCCCAATACTTCTGACTCCATGTTTCAATAGCTTCTTTCAGAGAAAAAGAATACTGAATTAGCATTTCCATGTTGGGATGAAACAGTTCATTTCCTCCATGTCCCCTTCCTCTCAAAGACCTCCACATGTTTCTTGCTGGTTCCTTTTTTTCAGCCCTCATTTTCATGAGCAGTAATGAGGCGACATATACATTCCAAAATGAATCCGTTCTCCCAGCTCCACAGTAGAACTAATCCCATGATTACCAAGCCTTCTGCATCCTGCCCACCTGCAATGACCATGCTGGCATGGAAATAGGGAGCTGGAAATCTGTTTAGCATTGCAGTTATGATTATTAACATTATTTGTAATCTCTCTTTGTTTATATTGTCTCTGAGAAAAATTATTAATGATTATTTCCTTGTGTATTTTAAAAATGAGCAAATGGAGGGGAGAAAGGTTGGAATTTACCTAATTTAAAATTAGGTGAACATTACAATCAACTGTGGAGCAATTTAGAAAGTACTCCAGTATGTCTTTTAATAGATGGGGCTCAGGAATTTATGTTTTTAACAAGTGCTTCAAGTGGTTCAAATGTGGTGGTTACAAAGCCTACATTTGGGAACTTCTATCAGACAACACAATTGGTTGTAACCATGGACTATGTTATCCATATTTATTTTCTTAGTTCACTTCAGTGATTACTCTTTTATAATTCAAAATTGGCTTTCAATCAAGAGCAATAATTTTCTTTTCAAAGTGTTTAAATGAGAAGATTTCTTTTTTCCTCAAGGCAATTTTCTTTCATCTTAAAAAAAACAGGAGTAAATCAGCACCCTTGTAGTTATGTTCTATTTTTGTTTTCTTTTTGAACAGTTTTGTTTCTTCATGCCTGGGTTTTCTTTTCATATTTCAGTTTTTTATATCATAGGCCAGGTGTCATATTAATGCATGATTTTGTCCATGACTGAATTAAATTGCTACTTTAACTTCAAAGGAATCCGTCAATGTTGTCTATAAGCCTCAGCAATAACACTAATTCTCATCCCCATGCACATGTGTGGCAATACCAGGGTGAGGAGGGTTAATTATGTTTACATATTTATTAATTTTATTAATACTTAAAGAAAAAATGTAATATAATTGAAAATAATATTTCCTCATTAAGGAAATGATATTTCCTTATCATCATATAAACCTGTTGATAAGAATATTGATTCATTTGAACAATCACATCACCCCACATACTTCTTCGAGTTAGAAGCACACATTTGTAGTCTATGAAGCAAACACAGAAAACATTTTTTAAAAATATGCTAAATATTTCTGAGACTTTGGTGTTAGATAATTTACCCAGAGGAAATAACTCCTCTTTGTTTTCTTTAGTACCAAGTTGTTTCCCAAGAGGCAACAAAAATAAATTCAGTAGTTTCTGAACAGTTTTATTACCTGGGTAAGCCATTAATAGAAACTTGACAAGTTATAAGAACATTTCTTTATAAAATTGAGTATAGTGCTCCGAAGAGATTACATATCCAACAATAAAGATCATAAAGATAATTGGCGACAAAACTTAGCATTTCAAAATTTTGTATAGAGCAACCATATCTCATGAGAGAATGCCGAATTATATACTTCAGAATGAATATTAAGTTGAAGCAATATTACAACAAGGCCATTTACTTTGTTGATGTTGTATTGAATTATGTTATCCCAAGGCAAATCAGTGAGTCTGTCTAATGCCATTAGTATGTTGCTAGCAAAAATTTAAATAAAAGCCAGCCCATTAGCAGGGCAAGAATGGGTCTGAGTGAGGAATGATGGCCTTGATGAGGACCTTGAAGACATTAGCCAAAGGCATAGGTTATAAAGTGGATTTTGCAAATTTGGTTTCCTCCTTTCTAAAAGCAGAGATATTTGTGATAAAACGCTAGCATAAGTCATCTAATAAATGTATCATAAAAGTGAATTTGGTTAGAAGTCTGGACTGAAACAACACTGCCTAATGAGAGGTGCTATTTTTAGGAAAGTGAGAGCTAAACAGAGGGGTATGTGTGTGTGTGTGCACAAGCGCATATATGTGCAAGCACGCATTTGTAAAGTACTCAATAAAAGTGCTTATGAAAAGGTAAAGTACCAGGAGTTAGGGACAACGATTGCAATCACTAATCCTATGCCTCTGATATATGAAGGGAAACTGATGAAGAAGAAGAAAAATGCTACATTAAGAGAGAGCAGGCATCTCTAGAAACCAACAGTTACCCAGAAAGGGCCTCAGAGTGGAACACACTCTGGGAGTTTACCATATTTCAGAGTCTGTTCTCTGTTCTTGCATAAGAAAAACCTTGTTTATTTGTTGTTTAGTTCACTGACAATTGACTAAGCTATGGAGGATTTGTTCAAACTGACCAGACTCTGAATAATCTAGATCAGTGGTCGGCAAACTCATTAGTCAACAGAGCTGCAGTTTGCCGACCACGGGTCTATGTTATACACGAATTACTCTGCTCATTTAATCATTTAAAATGAGAAAATGTAACGTAAGAAAAACAGCAGGAAATCACAACAGGGATATTATATGTATCCTCGATGGTTAACATTACTGAGATCTGATAGTCTCCTACATTCACCTCCAGAGATACCTGCTAAGGAAGCCTGGTCAGTTGTCATCCCCTCCTCTAGACAACGCTTATGAACAAAGGAAAAAGTGTTATTCTTAAGCTGCCTCCTTTCCGGTTTTCTTACCTATCACTCTGCTTTATAAAGAAGCTCTTTGTTCAGACTTAATATTATGTAACTGATAAGCCTGACAATTAAATATGTCAATATACTCATTCATCATGATAACAATTGTATTATGTCTCACGCTACTAGAGAAGAGGAAATGTACAGTCCACTGCTGTAGCCCTGGCACTTACCACAGTATCTAACATTCCATATCAGCTTAATAAATATTTAATACTTTTTAAAAGTATTCTTTATTTAAAAAGCAATAAGCTTCCATTTTAGATTGTGGTGTTATATGTCAATTCTTTAATTGTACAGATTGAAATCAAACCATGCAGGTTTTGAATCCAGTTACTCTTAGTAGTTTAACCTTGGCAAATTATTTCCCTAAGCCTCATTTTTCTTATCTGAAAAATAATAGTAATAATTATATCTACATCATAGGATTGTTTATAAAGAGCTTGGCAAGATAGCTGGCCAAGAGAAGGTACTCAATACATCTTAGCTACTAATAGCATTTAAGGTAAATTATTTTACAGATGATGGATCTCATTTATTACATGTACATTTTTCCTCACTTAATCAAATTTTCAATGGATAACATTCACTTCAAATTTCCTAGATATATTTCCTCTCCTTCTCTACTCCTGCTACCACAAAGAACCACCTACAAGAAGCAAATTGAAAACCAACTAACTTCTCAGGATATACTGATTATAATGAATTGGTTGTAAACCTTCAACAAAAGCTCTATGAAATAAAGACAGATTAGTATTAAATGGTAAAATGTTGAGATGTAATTCATCTTAACAAATATCTATTAAGAACCAAGTAGATGCTCCCTGGGGTGCTAGAAAAAGAAGGGAATAATTACATTTATTGATTTCCTACTTCTAAACCCCTTTGTGCTGGATACAGCATATATCATATTTAAGTCCTCACACTTATACTGTGGAGTAGGTATTCTTATATAAGTGATAATCCCAGGATAATCATGCTTTATCTAAAGTTAAACCTCATTGTTAGGCACTGTGACAAAAGATTTAATGAATGAAGGGAGGGCTTTAAAGAAAATTATCTAATATCATAAAATGGTAGCGTGGGCCAATGATTTCCAAACATTTAACCCTAGAAGAGGACTATCTAGTAAAATAAAAACCTAATATACAAAAAGACACAAGTGAGTGCTGCTTTGCTTAAAGTGGAGGTAGTGGACTTTAAAACCACATGATGTTTTCTCCCACACTTCACCATGGAAAAACCCCTTATTTCCCTCTGTACAATCTGGAGATTTAGAAACTGGTTTCAAAATAACCCTCCTCATTTTACAGATTTGGAGTAAGCTGAGCTCAAGAGATATTAAATAAGTAGTTGCCTCATCTTCTGAGTAATTGTAATTTTCTAGGAATTAGATGTTGCAGTCAAGGAATTTTAATTCCATTCTGTGTCAGAGGTATGTTTCATAGGAGAAAGTAATCATGTTGGCCAAAGTTTCTTGGCTGAAGCATGTATATCATTTATATACTGAGCACTTTTAATCTGGGTAAAGGAATGCATTTGAAAATTACTAGAGGCCCGATTCACAAAGATTCGTGCAAGAATAGGCCTTCCTTCCCCTGGCTGCCAGCACAGCCTTCGCTCCGGCGAGAGCCGCCTTCTACCTCTCACCTTGCCGCGTCAATTTGCATATTCCTTCCGTATTGGCTGTGGGTGCCGCATCTTTGTCACGGAGTTCAAGTCAATTTTGCATATTGCATCTTTATTAGATAGGATAACTATTGATATGTTACATGGAATGAGGGCAGGGCTTACTTGGCCTGCACAGCCTCGATGAGCTGACATAATCAGGCAGGGATTAGTCAGAGAAGATTCTTCTGCACAAATTCTATAGAAGCTTTGAGACTAAAGAATATTAGTTAAACAGGGTGTTGAGCAAATAAGTTGATATATTCAGTGTAATGGGAGCCAGATTACACAGTGTTGGAGAAGGAACCTACAGGTATGGAAAACGTAAAGGATAAGATAAATCCTGGGGGATGGGATTGAAATTGGTGTATAGATGTAATCTCATTTTATGTAAGTATATATTTGATATTATATTACTTATGTGTTTATTTATATATGGCTAGATGTAGAAAAAGATATTGTATCTTCTGAAAAGGCTAGAAGCAGTGACATGGCAGTACTACTGAGCACACCTAGCACTCAGATCTTTATCCATGCTTCATTAAAGGAAATCAGAGCTTCTTGAAGAAATGACAGCACTTTAGGATATGACTGGGTGGGGCCGGTATGAGTCTGGGAAAATCTTGTCAAAACAAATAGAAGTAGTCAGAGAATGATGGGAACTTGTCAGACCGGTTTGAAGAGGCTTTTACTGGCCAATCCTGGAAGATTTGATAGTAGTATATTACAACATTGTAAACAATGGGAAGATCTGAGTCTATACTAACATGAGAGAGAAAGAGAAAGAGAGGAATAGAGAGAGAAAATGATGGGGGCATAAAATAAATATGGAACATATTAAAACTTGGAATCTAAATAAAGGGTTCATGTGAGTTCTTTATTCATTAACTCCAAGTTCTCCCTTATGCTTTTAAATTTAGATTAATTTTTTAAATATTCTATTTATAAATGTAATAAATTTTAACCAATTTCAGTAGCCTTTATGCAATACTTAGTCCTATTTATAAATCATACCTTCAAATATTTTAAACTGTATTTATAAATTTTTGTGTTATCTCTTTTTAAATACAGGGGTGAGCAAAAGTAGGTTTATAGTTGTTAGTATGGAAAAAGACAAACAGGTTATCATTATTATAGTAGCTTTATTTACTCAAAGTCATTCATGACAGTAAGCCTACTTTTGTCCATCCCTGAATATTGGCTAAGAATGAAATACTTCATAAATTTAATAAAATTTATTCATATATTTATTCTTAAATGATTCAATATAACAAGTTAACTTAAGATTTTCACTAAAATCACAAATCTGCATCAATTATACATTTTTCCAATTATAAGTTTTAATTGGAACTACAATAACTTATATTAATAATCCAAAAATCACTTAAACATTAAAAATAGTTAAAATCTACATAAAATACAAAAATATAAATAACATGCTATCATTATTTTTTTTAATAATTCTGCACTTAAATTCAACTTTTCCTGAGTCTAAAAAATGGGTACCTACAAAGAAAATAATTATATCATCAGAAACTGTTTTGGGGAGTGAACTTCTATGGTAGATGGTCTCTGAGATTTATGATCTCCTTCCACATTGTAGCAGTGTTTGTCTTTGTGATCAATAGGATACAGAAGAAATGATGGTATGTCACTGCCAAGATGGGGTTATAAAGCATACAGCAGGCTCCACCTTGATGGTTCTCTCCGTTTTGGATCACTCACTGTAAGGAAGCCCCTGTTTTGTGAATAGGGAACTTAACCCAGTGGAGAGGCCTATTGTAGGAACCTGAAACCCTCAGCCAGTAGCCAATGAGGACTGAGTTCTAACAACCATGTGAGCATGAAAGCTGATTTTCCAGCACTCATTGGGCCCGCCAGCATCCGAACGCCAGCCACCACTTTGGCTTCAACCTAATGAGAGATTCTGAGCCAAAATCACTCAGCTAAGCTACTCCTTGTTTCCTGTCTCTCAGAAACTGGGTGAAATAATAAAAGTTATCAAGTGCTAAACTTTGGAGTAAGATACTTGATGTACTTTTCATGCATATTTCCTGAGTTTGCCTTCTCAGTTCCTGTGGTTTACTTAAATGACCAAAAGTTGCAGCTGATTTGTGATTGAATTTTTGTATTCAATGTTGGTGAGATGCATGAGCCCTGTTTACAGTTGCCATATCAGTGATCCCATAATTTGAGATGAGCACCAAAGATTGAGGTGGTTACATAATTCACGTTCAGTTGAAATTCTGCATAATCCAAATCTTCTTACTAGTAATAAAAGACTGTAAACTTCACCCAGCCTGCTTCTATTCACTTGACTGGTTTCTGTATTTCTTTGGCTTTAAATATATGCAGATTCATTCCTACCAAGGTCTAAAGATCTTTGAATTTTAAAATCTTACTTTTTCCTTTTCATATACTTTTTGTCTGATGGTGTCTTGCAACTGTTACATATTTTAAATTATATTCAATGGAATTCTGAGTATCTCTTCTGGGTTTTTTCATTTAGGAACAACCATTATTGTAATTATATTTTCCTATACAGTTTTTATTGTCTTATCTCCATGCCTTAATTAACTTGACTCATTCCATCTAAAATAGTTTCTCCTCTATTCTATCAAGTGATCACCAATCTATCTTTTTAAGGGACACTTCTATCAAACATTCTTGGCAACCATACTTTCTATTTAAGAGAGACTTGCACTCTGTGTTTCCATAACCTAATGCTTGTAAATAAAGAGCAGAGTTCCTGTGAGCTCACCTCTGCACACCCTGTAGGATATAACACTGTTTAGCTAGAAAGATGTAACCCAATTAAGCCACTTTAATGTGGTTCAAATTTGTTGAATGATGGTAGTAACTTGTTTTCTGTAAAATCACCATTTCCTATTACACTCTACAGAAACATTACATAATACTATACCAGAATACTTGGTGCCTGGACAATGTAAGAATGAAACTATCCCACATGCTGGTTTTGGTGATGTTTCCTATACACCTATAATAATAAAAGGGTAGTATGTTAATTAGACTGGACGCCTTCTGGACATCATTCCTGACATTCTTCCTGATGAAGCCGGGGCCCGAGGGAAGCCAGCCAGGGTCCCGGGTACCTGTGGGCAGCTGGAGGAGGGAAGCAGCCCTGCTCCTGGGTGCCTGAGGGTAGTCTGAGGGAAGTCAGCCTGGGTCCCGGGTGCCAGAGGAAAGCCAGTGCCAGAGGGAAGCTGGTGGTGGCAGCTGGGGGGAGGAAGGCCTATTCTTGCACGAATTTTTCATGCATAGGGCCTCTAGTGAAACAATAACCAACACTTTTTATTATTTATTATGTGGATAGTCCTGTTTATTTGAGCATTCAGAGTGTGTAACATGTACTCAATATTTGGTAAAAATATGTTGAATAGATGACTTAATTAATAGTAACTCAGAGCAGTGCATGATGCTGAGAAATACACACACATACAAAAACATCTTCAAGATTCTTTAACTGCTCTGTGTCTTAGCATGCATCTAACATGCATTGCTTCATGAGACTGGTGAGGAAGTATCTATTACTACTTCTTAAGGGTAGAGCTCAGAATCTTGAATTACAGAAATAATTTTCCCCTTGTATTTAGCTACAGATTTTCAAAATTGAAAATAGAAATATAGGGGGAAATTGTTCTTATCACCTAGCCTGTGGTAAATAAAAATAGTCTATTTTAATTTCAACATGTACATGCAAAACTCTTTTGCTTTTATAAAGATTGAAAGTTTATTTATTCAAACATTTCCTGAAATAATTTAAAACAGCAAATTGACTTAATTAATTTACATTATTTCATGATTTGTATCTTAATTTTCAAAAAGAGAGAACTCAAATTTAACTCTATTTTAACTTCCTTTTTTGCCTACAACTAAAAATTTGCCATCTACTCAGATTTTGCTAGTGTGTAAATTAAACCTAAGTGTATGATTTTGAAACTATGTTAAAAAAAGAATGCATTTCAGTTGGAACATATTGCTGAACAGAAAAAAGAAAGGAAAGAAAAATTCATAGGTCATTGTGTGCAACACAATAGTAAAACATTTTATTTACTGTATAACTCTCTCTGGATTACTTTACACAATGGGGAAAATAGTGTAGTGTCTATTTAGCTCTCTTGATTATTTCATGCAATAAAATGGGGTATTTTTCTTTCAATACCAAACTGACAAGCTATGGGTAATACCTCAGCAAACAAAATAAAGTGCTATTTCTATTTACTCTTAAGAGGACAGTATTGAAAAATACTTTGTTTTTGTAGTGGAGGTGCAGTGACAGACTAGATCTTAGTGACTACCTACAATATCTTTTGGTGTTCAATAAAGGAGAAATGAAGAAATAAAATTGTCATTTTCTTGGAGTTCTATTTAAGTTTTCATTCCCATGGCCACTATGAAGCATGTTTTTTGGGAAATGTCTTTGATTGGAATGAGATGCTTGGTCTAGCCATAGAAAGATGGATGGCCTAAAGAGTTCTTGCTTTGCTAGCTCTCAGAGAGTAACAGTAGCATGTGTGCCTGTTTTTCTTTAGTTAAAACTTCAAAGAGATTTTCTTCTAGCAATGCATGCTATTTTCTGTTGAAAGTTTTAAATGAGATTACAGTGGGTTTAGTATGCATCAGGGTTTATGCCTAGGGTACTTGAACTTTGTATATACATTTTCCGGTTATAGAAAACAACAGTCAGTGCAGAATACCAGAATGATCTAACAATTATTATAACACAAAGAGAGGAGATGCTGGGTAATTAAAGTTCAGTTCATTGTTATGTCTAGGATTTTGACACAACTCAGTTAAGTTTCTAGTGCTAGGAAAGGTGAGAATACATTCTCACTGTAAATCTGTTTCATCATCTCACCTCTTCAGCTTTCAAATCCACTTTCTCTCTTCACCTTTACTTTTTGAAATTGACACTGTTTGTAAAGCCTTCAGTAGATTCCTATGTCTCATCAGATAAAAGCCAAACAACTATCCTTTCTGTCATATAGCCCTTTGTGTCTCATGGTCCTTTATGACTTAGCTTGTATATTTACTTATTTATTTCCCCTCAGCTCTTAACACAGAATATCTATAGTGAAGCCATGGCAAGCTGTTTAGAACTGTTAGGAAAGACCCTACTTTCTGACATCCTATAGCCCTTCATAAATCCTGGTCTCTCTTTCCCTGGATTGTCTATCTCTAATTTTATACACTTGGGAAACGTTTATTCAGCCTGAACACACTGTTCTGATGTCATCCAGAACTGATTTCTTATGCATACATTCATTATTGTAATTATTGAATGATTATTCTCTTTATCCATCTCTCTTCTCCTGTGTAATCCCTAAAAACAGGGATTATGTTTTACTATTTTTGCATTCTACACACAGTACCTACGTGTAATCCCTGGCACATACTAGATGCTCAATAAATGTGATTGAAAAGCATTTCACCACATCACCGTGGTGCCTGTGTCTCTCCTAGTTACCAAGCTATATGAAGAATCTATTTATAGAATTTAATTTTCTTTCATTTACAATCTTTTAATGCTCCATTTCTTTTCATTTCCCCCCCTAAATTATAAGAATTACTTTACTTGCATAGCAATGTCTCCCTAGTATAAATTCAGATATTTTACAAGTGCCCTATTTAAATGAACCTGAACATCAGGAATTAATTTAAAAGACCTTCAGCTACTTCAATGCTGCTGCAAAGTCCATTTGCAACCCACATAAATATTGGATGTAAAATAGTTAAGGGGTAATATACATCTGAGCTATCATGTACGGTATGTTGCAGTATTCATTTTCTACATGTTATTTTGAGCTTTAATACAATTTTAAAGTTCTTTTATCCCATCCAAAGTGATAAAAATAAACCTGTCATTAGCACAATGTGGTCAGAACACCAAGCTACTGTCCAGAGAGCATAGAAGTATCAGAATGGAGTGGAAAAGAAAGGCATGGGCCCCCAAATTGTACAGGGAATCAACTTCCCAGTAATATGCTTCTAGCATATGGCAGATTATAAAAAAACTTCTGAATGTAATTGATTTTTAAAAATCTAATTAAACTTCATTCAAACTCATGAGCCACAATTTAGTATTTCCTCAAATAATAAGGTGTAAGTAATCAATATTCTATCAAAGGGAAGAGTAGCATGCATAGAAAAAGACAACCAGGACAAAACAAAAAGAAGATCAATCAGGATCACAGACAATATGTTTGGTTTATATATTTCACCAATCTTAAATATGGATTAGAAATTTGTATCAGAATTACCCTGAGTAGACTGCATAGTCTGCTATATGTATTTATGCCCAATGTTAACTTTATAGTAGGAGTTCAAGGCATTCTCAAGCTTATGTGTTAATTTTATTGATAGAAGAGTTCCTAAGTAAGTCTTGTTTGTCTATGAACTAACAAGTTTTGCACTTGATTTTCATGTGAAATGCAGAAAAAAATAAAAAGAAGACCCTAAAATTATCTTTACAAACCCAACAACAAATAAATTCCCTAGTAATAGGTAACCAGTGTCTTCTAGCATATAGCAGATTATAAAAAGCTTTTTGCAGTAGACATGCAGTGTATAAACTTTGAGTGTAGGGACAGGCATGATTATATCCTCAATGTGTCACTGCATGCAACATGTGATTTTTATTGATATGCATCCAACTAAACTTAAGATACCAGCAATGTGTTGATGTGGTTCAGCAAACACAACCAAAACAGTAATTTCAAAGCAGGGAATTTTAAAACACTTGTAAACAAAGAGGTTAAAATAAAGGACTATTTTTGTGTTAAATGGACAAACCAGAGGTATCTTTCAACAACAATGTTTTAAAATCATTTTTCTGTAGAACATTATCCTATTAGAATAGATTGTCTGCTAAAAAGTGTCCAGTAGCCAAATATTTGGGAAATGATGCTAGAATTATTTGAAAATTGTTCTTGTTTTGCTTGTGGAATCTAAAAGAAAAAAAAAAGAACAACAACAACAAATAAATAAACGTAATCCCTCATTGAAAAAGTCACTCCATGAAGAGAGTCACTGCTTTCCTCCAAGTCATTTCTTTCTTCTTATAAAAGCAGTTCTACTTCCTTCAGTTTTCTCTTGCTGTGGTTTGAGAACTTTTTGTTTTAATAAAACTACTGACAACTGCAGCTAGTCATTTTTCCTGTTATATATGTTGATTATATTCAGTGGTCTTAATGATCCCTTTCGTGTGAATGGCTACAAAATAAAAATTAAAAAGCATTTTCTAGAATTTTAATGCTGTCAGTGTATTCTAGAAATAAAGGGAGCACTAGGCAAGCTCTAATTTAACATCTCTGTCTATGTCCTAATTTACTTCCACTCTTTTCTTAGTCCCCACAATACTTGTATTGTTTAAGGTCCGAGCACAGAGGTACACTTTGAGAAGCATTTGGATGAAACATGGTAAGAAGTTGAAATATATTGAGAAGCTCAATCCCTGACACCCATATGAAACTCTGGAATGTAACCTTTGGAAAACTCTGATGACCTTGTGAATTGACCAGAAATGTCAGTATAGGAGGTTATATTGTATACATTCAGAATCCAAAAGATAGACCCATCTTCTACTGGGAAACAATGGCCTTTGTTCATCAGTGTCTGTGTTATAGTGGATTCTTGAGTTTGATGAAGTGAGACTCTTTAATTTAATTCTGAGTACAGCACATTGGATCCTAATGGGCCAGGTTTTCCCTATTGACTAATTCACTTTGCCTATAGTTAGATGCTTAGGGAGGCTACTAAAAGTCCATTAGATTGGAATGCAAAAAAATGGGTCCCATGTGACCTAAGTGAGATAATATACCTCACTTGTGGAGTTACAACTAAGTTCTTGGGTCTTACTGGAAGTTAAAAGGATACAGAAGTACTAAGTATTTACTTTCTTTTAAACTTACCTTTAGGTTTATAAAAACTAAAATAATGCCCATATGGATAAAATAACAGTTCTGTCATTGCATCAGACAAATACATTTAAATGGATTTTCACCAATTCAGAGATTAGGTTTAGAGTTCTAACTTAAACTTGAAGCTGCATGGCGTACTCAAGGTTCCCGTGGGGATGGCAGAATAGCACTCCTTGCGCAGGGCCTGGCATAGAATAAGTCCTCAATTTCTCCTCAGCAAGTTCTCCCTGTTTCATCATTTCCTTCATTGTCATTATCTACATCAGACTTATCAGGTACAAAATTAATGGTTCTTTACCCTTTTACTAACCCCTTATTGCCCCTTCATCTTTTCTTTGAAGTTTTATCTAATGAAGAACATGTATGAGTCAAGTTTTACTTAAATTTTATAAAATCATTTCTCTTTCATTTATTATATTTTCTGGGAAAAGAAGGTTCTCAGAGCAGGGTTAGTTTGAAAGGAAGAGGAAGAACCAGCATTCTTTCAAGTCTCACTGCTCACATTTCTAGCATCCTCTTAGCCTTACATGCATGCAAACTCTGCTTTTGGTTTATATTTGTCATGATGAAAAAAAAGAAGTTTATTACCCATATCTATAGCACATTTATTATTTTTTTATTTATAAATGTTAATTTCCAGCTCCTAGTAAACTTATGGCTCAAAGGTATGAGGCAACAATGTGTTGCTGACAAAAGTAATTCATAATTTTTATTAACATCTTATTTCTGTTTAACCGTAGAATAAAAAGTTCTACCTAAGCCATCAGGCTTTTCCAGGACCTCTACTTCAGTACATGAGCTACATTTGCTTATCCTGTGATAGAACATACAAAAACCTAGCAAACTTCTCTACCCTGGTCCTCTCAACCCCCTTTATATTTCAGAAGTGTTCTCTATTATCTTGTGTCAGTTTTACCTTTCCTTCCCAATATTTATAGCATCTATTTTTTACCTTTTTGTTCTGGCATAAGAAATTTATTTAGAAAGTCATAGAGGTAGAAGAATTGAGCCAGCTGGGCTGCATAGACTCAGGAAACAAATTACAGAGGAAGGGCTCTTGGAGCTTAGGAGAAAGGCAAATGTAATGTACCTGTGAGAAGAAGAGGTAGAAGAGCGAGCTCTAGAGAGAGCTTGTCTGAGGAAGAAGGGGGCGGGGATAGGTGCTGGAGGGGGAGAGAGAGAGAGAGAGAGAGAGAGAGAGAGAGAGAGAGAGAGAGAGAAGAGAGCATAGCACACAGTATCTGGTTTTTGATGGCCACGCTCCTTAATTGACTGGTATTTTTCTTGTAGTAAAAATTATTTTTCTTGATAATTTCACAATATTTAAAATGTCAGTGATTTTCATAATTCTAGCAACTCATCACCTAGGAAATGTAATGCTGCCAATTCAAAAACATCATGAAGAAATCAGTATCATAAAAATGATTCTACATTAATAAAGTCTATAGAAAATAAATAGGGAGCAATTGAGAAAAAGGAAACTGATGGAATGGAAATTACATGCAAGAACCAGTCGCAATTAAGAGCTACTTAAAAAACAGCCAATTATGTAAGAGATCTTTCCATCTGAGAATAGAAGCCAAAGCATTTATAAACTTTTTCATCAACTAAAAGTGGAAAGGCTATTATAGCAATGAGGAAGAAACACATTTGTGGAAGTGATTAAGGATCTGTACATAGAAGTCAGAAATGATTAAGATTAATTGCACTAAATAATATCAAGCAAGAGACCCAAAGATTTTTAACCCTAAAAATGCCATCTTTGAATTGTTTGTAATTGCATTAACCCATAAATGTATTTGATGAAGGCAGTCATGTTTCATTTAGTTTATACTTTTACTAGAGGCCCAGTGCATGAAATCGTGCACTAGTGGGGTCCCTTGGCCTGGCCTGCGGGATCGGGCCAATACTGGCTCTCTGACATCCCCCAAGGGGTCCCAGATTGTGAAAGTGGGACCCCTTGTGAAAGGGCGAGAGCCAGGCTGAGGAACCCCACCGGTGCAGGATCCACGATTGGGGCCAGGGAAGGACACAGGAGGTTGGCCAGCTGGGGAGGGACCACAGGAGGCCTCCAGAAAGGGACCGTGGGAGGGCTCCAGGGTGTGTCTGGCCTGTCTTGCTCAGTCCCGATCAGCTGGAACCCAGCAACAAGCTAACCTACTAGTCAGAGCATCTGCCCCCTGGTGTTCAGTGCATGTCATAGCAAGCGGTTGAGTGGTCTTAGCATATCATTAGCATATTATGCTTTGATTGGTTGAACAGATGACTGGACACTTAACATATTAGGCTTTTATTATATAGGATGATTTTGCTTGCTTGACAATAAAAAGATACCTTTATATCCACTTACTTTTTGGGCATTTGACATTTTATTTTTGCAATTTATTTTTAGATATAACTTTCAGGCATACTTATAAAAAAACACAGTATGTTATATTTGGCATCTAAGAGCTATTCTTATCCATCTGTTTGCCTTAAAGTTGTAACTAATTTGAACTTACAGTTGTAACTAAAATGAACCTAAAAGTTCAGTAACTTTTAAGATACTGAAACCAATTTCTAACTTTTTGAAACTATAATCTTTTAACTATACTACTAGTTATGTTAGTATACTGCATATGTTTGTTATGGTGTTTCAGTAAAGTTTTCAAATTTGTTTTATCACAAGATCTTTACAGGATCCCCTTGGGTAAGCAGAACAGGTGTTGTTCTTTTTTGACACAAAAATAAGGTACAAAGAAGGAAAATGTCTTGCCTGAGCATTCATAACAAATATATTGAGAAGAATTAGAATCTAGGTCTTCTCTGTTTTATTCAGTATCTTTAACATACCATTGTTCTGTCATCAATTTTTTCAGGATTTACTTTGGTTTTAACCATTTATTTTATTCAAGATAATTTATAAAAAATTGAGTATGTAGACATATATTCCACTATCAAAGATTTTGCAAATTACTTTACTACTAAAATTTATTGTCTTAAAATATTCCAGAACTTTAGCACTTACGTATTTGGGGCATGATACTATGTTTACTTTTTATAAACTAATCTTTTTAAAAATATGTTTTAATTGACTTTTTAGAGGAAGAGGAAGGGAGAAAGTTAGAAACATTGATGAGAGAGAATTATCAATTGGCTGCCTCCTGCAGCCCTCTACTGGGTATCAAGCCCACGTGGGCATGTGCCATGAACTGGACTTGAACCAGTGGCCTCTTGGTTCATGGGTTGATGCTTAGCCTCTGAGCCACACTGGCTGGGCTATAAAGTAATCTTAATGTGTGAACTTCAAAGAGCAATTTTATTCCCTCTTATAGTGCCTTGTGCAGATACTTGTGACTTCTAACTCATGAAAGAGTATTTTCTACTATAGTTTATTTTATATAGTTTTTTTTTACTTTGAACTCATAAAATGCTTGAAGACTGCAATAAAGGACACATAAAATATGAGCAGTAAAACCCAAATCCAAATAAAAAACAGGAGTTCCAGGAATGAAAAAAAAATCAATGACAATGCTCACTTAGCATTTACTATGCCGGGCACTGTTCTAAGTAGTTTGTGTAAGAGACTGAGTAGTTGCTGAGTTAAACACTTAATTTCCTTATGGCCAAATTAAAAAGGAAGAGACATATAGAGAGAAAGGGAGGAAGGGGCAGGGGTGAAAGAAGGAACGAAGGGAGAGAGAGAGAGAGAGAATGAATTAAATGATGCTACCTATCAGTCAATGCACCAGGCTTACCATGACCCAGCTCACCATGTTGTCATTGCAGCAGTATCACCTATCTTCAAATCTTGCTAAATTTTAGCACCCCAAAATACATCCATTTGTAAAAAAAGCAATTACTAAAGAGGGCATCAATAATAAATAATGTTGTCAGAGAGAAAGTAGAGATAAATGCTCTACTCCAGCATTGGAATGCAATGCTTTTCCTTAAGAGCTAAACTATAAATATTTCAGTCTTTGTAGGTTATGCAGTCTCTGTTCCAATTACTCCATTTTGTCATTGTAGTATGGAAGCTGCCCCAGATAATATAGAAACAAATGGCTGAGGCTGTGTTCCCATAAAACTTTATTTATTGGCACTAAAACTTGAATTTCCTATGATTTTTATGTGTCATGTCCTTTGATTTTTTTTCCGACAATTTAAAATGGTAAAACAAAGTCTCAGCTTGGGGGCCATATAGGAACAGCTGCACCAGATGTGGCCCACGGGCAGTAAGTAGTTTGCTGACTCCAATTCTATACAATAAACCAAATGAAAGTTTCAGACAAATAGAATGGAATTTTCTAAGGTAGAATCACTGCAGCCATTTTAGTCCACCATCTAACTCTAGATAATAGTCTCAGGTATTTAAATTTAAACATCAAGAATCTGAAATTCATGGAAGCTGTATTGAAAAGAAGGAAAACACCAATCATATGAGTAATTTGTTGTAATGAAGAAATGACAAGAAGAATTTTATCTTCTATCAAGTGAGATACATGTACATAAATGTAAAATCTATATAAAGTTGTGTGGTTAAATAAATCTTTATCTGGTTAACTCATGCAAATCTTGCTTTACTGCATTGTTCTAGAGAATTGGGGCTCTGGAGTTTTGTTTTTTAATTTTTAGAAAGAGAGAAAGGGAGGGAGAAAAAGAGAGTGCAAGAGTAAGAGAGAGAGAGAGAGAGAGAGAGAGAGAGAGAGAGAGAGAGAGAGAGAGAGAGAGGCTTTGTTGTTCCACTTATTTATGCATTTATTGGTTGCTTCTTGTATGTGCCCTGATGAGGGATTGAACCCACAACCTCGGTGTATTGGGATGAAGCTCTAATTGACTAAGCTACCAGCCAGGGCCCGTGCTATGTTTTTACCTTTGCTTCTTCATTTCACTTTGCACATATTGAAAATTTATGACTGCTTCTATATCTAAATAACAAGGTAGTGCTAGAACTTTATTGTAACTACCCTTTACAAAGAGAACAAAATAGTTGTGATAGATTGATTCAACATATATTTATTGTATACATTAAGCTATGTGCTGGTCTAAGCAGCGGGATTCTGATGATAACACTGGTGGCAAGAATTTTTTTTGATCTGTGTCAAGACAGACATTAACAAAAATAACAATAACAAAATCATTTTGAACTCCAGAAAAGACTCATATTAATTAAAAGAGTCCAGATAGACATCATTGTGTTGTTATAGATTAGATGCATAACATACGTTGTGGAATACTTATATGACATTGATAAACTAATGAATTAAAAATGCAAATTATTCTACATACTTGGGGTAGGGAATGCTTTGCTTACTGAGTTATAAAGCGGACAATATCCCACTAACATCCTTCTGGACAAATAAATGTCGTGTTGAAAGTACTGAGACTGGTTCCCATAAAAATGCATTAAATTTCAGTACCTGTTTGGGACATGTTTGCCTCTGCCCTGCAGTATTTCAGGAGGTCATAAAAAGAAACTTCTTGAAATATGATATAGAAGGCAACATATAATCAAAAATAATTTCAAGGCATTGGTCATCAAAATAAAAATGAATTAGGAAGAGTATCAACATTCAAAATTATCTTTGGCTTTCTCTTAGAGGAAATTTGTTTATCATATTTGAATTTAAATCCATGTTTAGTTATAAGATAATTCTCAAGCAGGAGAGAAAAGTCCTAGTATCTTAATTTCTAGTACATGCCCCAGATACAATTTATTATTAAATAACCTTAGCAAACAAAGGCCAGATAGCACATTTTTGAATAAAAATAAACATGGCCATATGCTATATACCTCTTAGGTCCATATGGAGTCCTTTTTCTTTTCTTTTTTAAATATATTTTATTGATTTTTTACAGAGAGGAAGGGAGAGGTAAGAGAATTAGAAACATCGATCAGCTGCCTCCTGCACACATCCTACTGGGGATGTGCCTGCAACCAAGGTACATGCCCTTGACCGGAATCGAACCTGGGACCTTTCAGTCCGCAGGTTGATGCTCTATCCATTGAGCCAAACTAGTTAGGACTGGAGTCCTTTTTTTTTAAGTGACATTTCTATATTTTCCAAAGTTTATATCACTTTTTAATTAGCCTAAGGCCTAAACTAGATAATAGCAAGAGAAATTAATAAAAATCATGTAGAAAATATTTGGCTTTACATTGCCCTTTGAAGTGTTATTTTTGTTTTCTATAATTGCATTTACGTGGGGTATCTCCATGACCTAAAAAGAGCATCGGGGAACATAATTAATCTATGTACATGACAAAATGATGCCAGCTCCTTTTTGCCTTATTTTATTAAATTTAACATCACTTGTGAAATGAAATTGTCTACATTGTTTACATGCAATATTTACTTTGAATTCCTAAGTGTTCTTGTTATCAATATCATGGTAGTCATTGAAGAATCTCATGCTCTAAGTAAATTCCCAGGTGGAAGGGTATAATATTTATCTCATTGAAAAAAAATAATCAAAAATACAGATCTGATAAATAATATCAGGCAGTCTAAAAAATATGTATTTTCTTCTGTTCTTTTATTCCCATCTACTTTTCCTTTCTCTCCCTGTCTCTATTCAGTATGTAAGGAGAATGAAAAAGTATTTGCAAAAATATTTTTGTTGAATTTTTCAGTTCTGGTGAACTGAACCCCCTAAATAAATATCTCTTAAGAAGGTTATAGCATTTTATATTAATGAAAGGTGGTCCATGTGCAAAAAAAAAAAGAAAAGTATGGTTTTGCCTTTTTAAAGATGAGCTACAGTATCTCTATAACTTTCAGTTAGTAAATTAATAAATTCAGATTTTAAATAAAGTTAAAGTGTGCAAATTAAAACTCGTTCCTCCCTGTCACCCACACACAAAAACTCCCTCAAAATAAAACTCCTTTCATATGGTCCCCACCTATTCACTCTTCCCGCCTTGCCTCCCATACACAAAAGTAAACTAGGAACAAAAAGAAACATTTAAAATACCAGAGAACTGCCCAAGTGCTCAACCACTGAGCATTGACTTATGAACCAGGAGGTCATAGTTCCATTTCCAATCAGGGCGTATGCCTGGGTTGTGGGCTCGATCTCCAGTGGGAGGCATGCAGGAAAATACCGATGAATGATTCTCTCTCATTATTGATATTTCTCTCTCTCTCTCCCTTCCTCTATGAAATCAATATAATAAATAAAAACATATATTTAAAAATACCAGAAAGTTAATTTTATATGATTTAGACAGGAGTAGGATATTGAAGATTCTCTTTTCAGGGTCTTCCAAATGTG
Organism: Plecotus auritus; assembly: GCF_963455305.1. NCBI lineage: Eukaryota > Metazoa > Chordata > Mammalia > Chiroptera > Vespertilionidae > Plecotus > Plecotus auritus. The sequence continues at coordinate 44,251,511 of NC_137775.1, forward strand.
TTTGATTATCAGAACAGCTGTTAGGAATTTAAAAAATTCTAAGATTTTATCTACTGAATAAAAATATATGTCTAAAATTTAAAATCTGCATTTCACATCCCACTTGCCTGGCCGTTATGAGTGGTAGCAAGGCTTGGGAATCACTGCTTCAACAAAGCTGTAAGTGTAAGTAAAGTGTTGTTCTTTTACATAGTTTGAGTTGATTAGCTCAGACCTAGAGAAATAATTCTAAAAAAATGCTATCCTTTGATGGGGCTTAAAATATAAGTTGCATTTCAATAGCTAAATGTGAACACTGTAATGATTGCTGGGATTGACTGAGCACCTGCAGTAGGCCAGGCATTGTGCAGAGTATGTGTGAATTTTAATTATTTTAAGCCTCACCAAGAAATATTGATATAGGTACTGCATTTTCTACATTATTCTGATAGAGACGATCAGTACGTTGATCTAGGTGACACAGCTTGTTTCTTGATCAAGGTGACAAACCCAGAGCCGGTTTGATTGAGCAGGATACTAGTTTGCCAGTGGCAAACTCCAGACTGTAGGGGCAACTTCAGCTTTCCTGTACTTGTTCTGTCCCTCATGCTCCCAGGGAGAGGGTACAAACACAAAGAAGCCAATCCCAGGAATTGGAGGCCCAGGAGCAAATTGTAAATGTCTTATTCTCTGCCTTTGTGATTGGCCTGCCCCACTCTCTCGTCTCCTCTGAGTTATTTCACTGTGCTGATTTTGCCTCTCTCATTTGAAGCAGCTCAGACTGAAAGAGCCAGATGATTGTGCTCTTGTGAACAATCCTCCCCATCTGTAAGCCATGTTCTCCATTGTCCCAATCTTGCCCCAGAGAAGTCAGGCAAAACCAGGATGGATTCCACTCAAAAAGGCATAGAGAGAAGCAGTCATTTATGGCCTCTGCTAATATGATGGTCTGCATGTGGAATAAGCACACTCTTGGTGGCACATGAAACTTTCCTGTGGGTGACTGGGCACAGATAGACTCAAAGATGTCAATTTGCAGCCCAGTGTCCACATGTTCTCTTTCCTAAAAGCCAGCTGCCTTATAAAATACCTGGGGTGGAGGCATCATGTTGATGCTATTTCTCCACCCCATACCCCTTTCTTCCATTTTTGCTAAAGAATGGTATACCTTTCTCCAAAAGTGAAATCTTCAGAATGGTAAACAAAGAAAAATTTTAAGTACTGGCCCTAGACGGTTTGGTTCAGTGGATACAGAGTCGGCCTGTGGACTGAAGGGTCCCAGGTTCAATTCCAGTCAAGGGCATGAACCTTGATTGCAGGCTCCTCCTAGGGTGCATGTGGGAGGCAACCAATTGATATGTTTCTCTCACATTAATATTTCTCTCTGTCTTCCACTCTTTCTAAAAATCATTGGAGGAATATCCTGGCGTGAGGATTAAAAAAAAATTAAGTACTATAAACAGAGGAGACTCCTTTAGTACAAATTGCCTTAACTCATTAAAGGGCTATTCTTTGAAATATTCCCTTAATGAGATTTCTTTGAGAAAAGTAGAATATGAGTATAGCATCTGGAAGAAAAAGGAGCAATGAAACGTTTCTTTTAAAGGAGAGGTGGTTCAGGTATTTTTTGAAATGAATGATTATACAATGACATATTTTATTGGATATGTTTGAGTTATATTGACAATTTTATACATATATTTTATAAATATAAAATGTCAGTATTTAATGTAGACTAGGAAGTACAATTTTTAAAATTAATGAGCCAAACCTTAGATGACAACTTAAAAATGTGAGGAGAGAGAGTACACATTTTTAGAACTTAGTTAACAGGGTCCTCAAGCAAGACTATTTGGAGACCATCACTACATGTAGGAAAAGATGATTTTTCTGAATTATACAGCAACCAACACAGAAGAAACCTGCATGAGGTTTGCTGGGAGCCAAATCATAATTATAAGGGAGCACTGGTTTCAATATCTCCTCTGCATACATCCCTTGGAGGTCTGTGACTGCAGCAGCCTCTAAACTGAAGACCATTGACGGGATTCAGAACAGACCTCCCCAAGATGTGCCACTTTGGTGTGAGGATTATTTTGAGTTAAAGGCAATTGAGACCTTTCAGACTTAAGAGAAACTTGTACCTCTCCCTTAAAGCGTTTAAATTGGGGCCTTGCCCATAATAAGAGTTATTACAAAAAATAAAATGTTATGACCTATCTGTATAGAAGAGCAACCATCTAATAATCAAATCTGATCTTTTTTTTGTCTTATAACTTACCCTTCTCTCATCTGAAGCCCCAGGCAATTATCCCATTACTTAACTCAAGATGGCATATATGGCTCATATTCCCTTTCTCTAACCTCCCGTGTATGTATATACAAAATTAAATTTGTTTTTCTCCTGTCATACTTTCTCACATCAAGTTGATTATCAGACCAATTGAAAGAATCTTTCTAGGGTGGAAAAAAATTCTTCCTTCCCAACACAATTATGAGGGGAAAATGGCATCAGTTGTCTGTAGTCTGAAGCCTTGCACCTTTTTAGTTAATGATAATAAATGAATAGAATCAGATAATAAATTGTTGATAAATAGAAGAATAAAGCTAATAATCTATTTAATAACAAGAGGTCAGTAAAAAACCAGCCACTTTATTGAAGGAGCAAAAATATAGCGGTCTTATAAAGACAACTCTTTCTATGATGGGTTTCTTAGGGTTAGATTTTCTTATTTGGAGAGAGATTTTCTTTTTCATTAGCAGAGCTTGATTACTGTGTTTGTATGTGAGAGGGTCAAGGGGATTTTTTTCTTGAGGAAAGAACACTAATTTAATGCTGTTGTCTGCTCCCTTTGTTCCTTTATTTTTGATGTTCAAAACTAATTTCTTCCTCAACAGGCAATCTTCAGTTGGAAATATCCCTGTTGACTTCTGTCTTCAGTTCTGTGTTAAAATGTTTGTGTGCCATTTTTTTTAAGTTCACAAGTCTAATTTTCTCCCCAGAGGGTGTTCACAATTTCTTCAAAGACTCGAGTGCTTATCTGTTGTTTGAGGTTTTCTTTAACAGAGCTCACACATTTTCCTTCAAGGTCTCCCCTGGTCGGCTCAGTGAAGAAAAGGAGACCCTGCCTAAGGTTGCTTTGAACCGACTGCTGTTAATTAGGGAGGTTAGAACACAGTGCATCTCACTCTGCTGTTTTCACACCTAATAGTTTACTCAAAATCTAAATTGAAAGCAGCAGGTGCCTGATCTGAAAATAAATATTTTTCCTCTTTTTGATACAACCTTTTTAAACTTAGAGGTGATAGCACTAAAAGTACAAGTTGTTTTTAAAAGCAGATTCTAGAATGTTGTAGTCTCTGGCAGGGCTCTATGGAAGGAGATCACAGAAGTCCAGATCCTTATTAGAGGAGGGTGAGTTTTCCACATTTGTAGTCCTGGAATAATTTGGGCTTAATTCTGTACATCTTAGACTCCAGTAATATTCTTTATATTGTCTAGACCAGTGATCAGCAAACTCATTAGTCAACAGAGCCAAATATCAACAGTACCACGATTGGAATTTCTTTTGAGAGCCAAATTTTTTAAACTTAAACTTCTTTTAATGCCACTTCTTCAAAATAGACTTGCCCAGGCTGTGGTATTTTGTGGAAGAGCCACACTCAAGGGGCCAAGGAGCCGCATGTGGCTCGCGAGAAACATGGATGAAGAAAAATATAAACAACACATACACACGGATACATACTGATTGATTTCATTTAAGATTCATGATCAGTATGAGGCCTGGCCATTATGCTATATTTTTCTAGTTCAATTAATCTGTTCCTGACATTCCTATTTTATAAATCTTTATTGTTGAAAGTGTTACAGATGTCCCCTTTTATACCTTTTCATAGTATACTATTTGGAAGGAAGTCACTATCCAAGCCCATTTTCTCTCTCTCTCTCTCTAAAATCAGTAAGTAAAGAATTTAAAAAAGATTTGTGTACATTAAGATTTACTCTTTGTGCTGTAAAGTCCAATGGCTTTTGAAAAATTCAGTGCTATATCTGATAATATCATACCAAATAGTTTCACTACTCTAAAACAATCTGCTTCACATATTTAACCTTTCTTCCACTCTTAGCCCCCTGTCAATCACTGATCTTTTTACTGTCTCTATATTTTTGCCTTTTCTATAATGTCATGTGATTGGAATAATGTAACATGTATCCTTTTCAGACCAGCTTCTTTCACTTCGTAATATTCATTTAGGATTTATCCATGTCTTTTTGTGGGTTAGTAATTCATTTATTTTTGTCTTTTTAAATTTCTTCTTTAAAATTTATAGAATTCAAGGGTGAAATCATTTGGGTCTAATGACTTCTTTATTTTGGAAAGTTATTAATTATTGATTCAATATCTTTAATAGATATAAGGCTGTTTAGGTTATCAGGTTATCTATTTCTCCTTCTGTGGGTTTAAGTGCTTTGCATCTTTCAAGGAATTGGTCCATTTCATTAGATTATTAAAATGGTAATAACAGAGTTGTCTATAGTAGTCTTCTATTGTCTGTTTAATGTGCGTGTGTTCAGTAGTGATGACCTCTGTCTCATTTCTGATATTTATAATCTGTCTCCTCTAGGTGTTTTTTTCTTCTTTTTTATGGTTAGAGGTCTATCAATTTTATTGATCTTTAAAAAAAAACATTTTTTTGGTGATTTTCTCTAATATTTTCCATTTCTAATTTCATTGATTTCTGCTTAAATGGTATTATGCCTTTTATTCTGGTTCTTTGGGGCTTAAATTACTTTTTGATATAATTTTAAGTGAAAGTTTAGGTTATTGATTTTAGATCACTTTTCTCATATGTGCACCTAATACTATGAATTTGCCTTTAAGCACCACTTAAAATTAAATCACCCCACAAATTCTAACATTATATTTTTACTTTCATTTTTTAAAATATATTTTAATTTATTGAGATTTTTATTTGCCCAGGATGATATTTAAACATATGATGTTTTTTGTTCAAAAAAATTTTAGGTGTTGTTTCACTAGTTTCTAGTTTAATTAAAATTAATTGGTTTCTAGTTAAATTCCATGTGTCTCAGAACATGCTTTGTGTTAAATTTGTTAAGGTATGATTTATGAATCAGAATGTGAGTTACCATGGTGAAAGTTCAATGGAAGTTTGAGAAGAATGCATATTCTGCTGCTGTTGGATAGAATATTCTAGAAATGGCAATTAGATCAAGTTGATTGATAGCGCTCTTTTTATGAACTATGTCTTTATTGATTTTCTGTCTGCTTGATCTTTAATTACTGATAGAGAGGCATTGAATTCTTCAATTATAATAGTACATTTGTCTATTTCTCCTTTCTGTTCTATCAGTTTTGCCTCATATATTTTGACACTGGTTTTAGGTGCATAAAAGTTTAAGATTGTTATGTCACATTAGAGAACTGACTCATTCATTGTGACACTGTGCCTATCTTTATATCTGATAATTTTCTTTGGACTTCTTCCTTTTCAAAAATTAATATAAAAATTCCATATTTCTTTTGATTAGTGTAATGTGGTTTATCATTCTCTACCCCTTTACTTTGAATGTATCTGATTGGTATCTTTATGTATAAAGTGAGTTTCTTGTAGCTAACATATAGTTAAGTCTTCTTTTTTGTTTTATCCACTCAGACAATCTCTGTCTTTTAGTTGTATATTTAAACTGTTCACATTTAAAGGAATTAATTGACATATTTGGATTAATATCTATGATGTTTGTAACTGTTTTTTGTTACCAGTGCTTAATTTTCTATTTTATTTGACTCCATTTTATCTCCTCTCTTAGTGTATAAACTATATTATTTTAAAAATTAGTGGCCCAGTGCACTAAATTTGTGTGTGTGTGTGGGGGGGTGTTCCTTAGCCCAGCCTGCATCCTCTCCAATCTGGGACCCCTCAGGGGATGTCCAACTGCAATCCGGGAATGCTGGCTCCTAACGGCTCACCTGCCTGCCTGCCCGATCACCCCTAACCACTCTGCCTACGGGTCTGCTCACCCCCAACTGCCCCCCCTGCCAGCCTTCTCACCCCCAACTGCCCCCCCCCCCCCGCCAGCCTGATCTCCCCCAACTGCCCTCCCCAGCCGGCCTCATGGCACCCAACTGCCCTCCCTTGCCGGCCTCATGGCCCCCAACTGCTCTCTCCAGCCGGCCTCATGGCCCCCAACTGCCCTCCCTGGCAGGTCTCTCAGAAGGTCTCCCGGTCTAATTAGCATATTACCCTTTTATTAGTATAGATTGTTTTGGTTGTTTTCTAAATATATATTTTTATTTAATATACATTTTAAACTAATCCAAGCATAGTGTCAAATGGCACTATTCTGCTTCATGCATACTACGAGCACTTTTTTAAAAAGTATATTTTTATTGATTTCAGAGAAGAAGGGAGAGGGATAGATAGATAGAAACATCACTGATGAGAGAGACTCATTGATTGGCTGCCTCCTGCACACCCTACACTGGGGATTGAGCCCACAACCCGAGCATGTGCCCTGACTGGGATCTAACTGTGACCTCCTGGTTCATAAGTCGATGCTCAGCCACTAAGCCACACTGATCAGGCTACTACATGAACATTTTAATTATTCCCTATGTCCCTTGTGACACTGTTCTCATTCATTTCAATTATCTATATACTGTAGTCACCAAATTGATTATTACTTTAAATAAACAGATTGCTCTTTGGGTCAATTAAGAGTAAAAAAAAAAATTTAACCTTTATTTTTTTCTTCTCTGATAACCGTTCCGTTCCTTATCTTGTTACAAGTTTCTGACATGTCTCAGTTTTCTTCTGTCTTAAAAAAAAAACCTTACAGTACAGGTCTTCTGATGGTGAATACCCTGGGTTTTTGCCTGATGAGAAAGTCTTTATTTTACCTTCACTTTAGAATAATTTTACTGTCATTCATTTTGATGAGTCTTCAGCTATTTTACTTCAAATATTTCTTTTCCTCTCTTTCTTCTCCTTTTAATATTCCAATTAAGCATATATTACACCTTTAAAAATTTCTCACATATATGGGATTATGTTTCTATATTTTTTTCTCTTTGACTTTCAGTTTGAAAAGTTTCTATTAACTCATATTTGAACTCACTGGTACTTTCTGCACATTTGTTGAGCCTGCTAATGAGCCAAAGATGTTCTTTATGTTACAGTGTATTTTATTTATAGAATTTCATTTTGATTCTTTCTTAGAATTTCCAACTCTCTGCCTACATAGCCATCTGTTTTTGCAGTTGTCCAGGTTTTTCATTAGAGCCTTTAACGTATTAGTCTTAGTTCTTTTAAATTCCCTGTTAATTCTAACATCTATATCTACCTGAGTCAGGTTCTAATCATTACTTTGTCTTTTCAGATTGCTGTTCTTGCCTTTGATGATTTCATAATTTTTTGTTGGAAGCTGGACATGAGAAGATACACTAGAGCAGCGGTTGGCAAACCGCGGCTCGTGAGCCACATGCGGCTCTTTGCCCCTTGAGTGTGGCTCTTCCACAAAATACCACGGCCTGGGCGAGTCTATTTTGAAGAAGTGGCATTAGAAGAAGTTTAAGTTTAAAAATATTGGCTCTCAAAAGAAATTTCAATCATTGTACTGTTGATATTTGGCTCTGTTGACTAATGAGTTTGCCAACCACTGCACTAGAGATACACAGGTCTCTGTGAGAATTTATGCTGAGCTACAAGTTGAGCTTTTTGTTAGTGTTTTCTATAGCTATAGGTGCCACAGGCTTCCTGTGCCTCTAATGTCCTTGCTTTGTTTCCCATCAGCCAAGCCTGGCCAGGTTGGAAGAATCACCTGTCCAAACTGTAGACTTGGTGGCAATAATAAATGATTCTAGTTTTAAACCACTAAAGTTGGAGCTATTTAGTGTGAGAAAAATCTCCCAAAACAAATCATATGCTAGGCCAACTATATAGAAGTTATGCTACATGATGTAGAATTATTTTATTCATTTATTGAAAGGTAAATAAAGCTATTTAAAGGGACTATCTCACTTTCCTATGTTTATTCAATTTTTTTACATTGATGCAGAATCCATAATAGTAATGCTAAGAATAGTAGTAGTAATAATAATAGTAAACACACTTATAACACTTTATGTATAATAGCTCTTTAATTCTCAAAACAGTCCATGGGATAGGTATATTATTTTCCCCATGAAATTCTATTCTTGGATGTACATAATGTAATAACTTGGGTCTATGTCAATAGGGAGTTAGTTCTCTTAGTTTTCTAACTATCCTTCTTCATGTCTTTCAATCTTCTACTCAGAGGCATGGCAGTAGTGAAGACTGTAGTCCCACCAGTTTTACTCTATGTAGTGTTTTTATTTTCCTTATTTTATTTCCCCCATCAGCATTTATCCCCCCTATACCTTGCTCTTGGCCACCTGCCTCTTGGATCCTTATTATCGGTGTTCAGTGAATCAGGTTTTAAATACCCCCAATGGCATAAACATTCAAAGAATAGCTGAATGATAGACACAATTTACCTGGTGAAAATATAAGGAGGATAGGGACCCTCAGAATCAATGGTCTAGAGAAGGGGTTTAAGCTCATGCATGTGATGCATATCTATGCATAACATAAATTTGTGGAAAGAAATTTTTTCATTCTCCACAAGGTTTTAAAAGTGTATAATTATGCATTTAATTGGCAACAAAACACCTGTACTTCAGGCTTCTGCCAATATAAATAACACCAGCCACTAATTTGCTTTCCCTAATACATCATAACCTGAGTTTTAAAAAAATAAGTTAAAAATAATACTAATGAAGAACTGCAAGATAAATAATAGTTCACCAACACTTTTTCTATATCAGTAGCAACTGAGCTTTTGAGGTTGAAGATCCTTGAGAATATAATGGAAGTTTTTATGAATTCTCTCTCCAAAAAATGTGCAAACATCCAAATATGAGTCCAGTTTTAGAATTCCATTTTGGGGCCTCAAAATAAGAACCTCTATTCTAGATAGAGAAAAAAATTTTTGCATGAAACTAAAATAGAGACCTTTAGTGGTATGTATTTAGAGGACATTGTTTATACAGTACAATCATTTCCCATCACAGCTCTTACGCTATCCCACTGCAGGGCTTGTAATAATTTCTAAAGTGAGTTCTGCTGTTGTGGCCTGTAGGGAACTGTCACAACTTTTATGGGGCATTGTACCACACAACATCGTGTACTAACTTCTACTCTGTTTTACTGTTTGCCATTTTCCTTTTAGTTTATTTGTGCTTTCCTCTAATCTCATCCCTTTTTATTGTGTGATTTTAGTTATGTGTGATGTCTCAAATCCTTTGTGGGATGAACTAGGTTATAAATTCATATGTAAATAAATAAATATCTCTTTTGAAATATTCAGTCACCAATGTTGTTCTTGTACTTTGCAAAAAAAGGATGGATTTCACCAAGGAATTAGTCTACCTTTTCCAGATTTTTTCAAAAACAAGTCACTTCACATTGGGATTTTACAATCAGATTGGCATTTGTTTGTGCAACATTATTTTGGAATAACACAACATCTCTAGGTTAATAGAATTTGGATTGTTTTTATTCCCAACTCTAATGCTGGCCTATTTTTACAGGTTGTGAAATCCCTTTGTACTTGCTCTGTGTCTGAAAATAGAGTAATAAAACATGCTAACTCCCTTTCTCTAAGGAGTATGCCTTTATATATAAAAGACTTGAATTCTGAAATAAAATCCTTTGTGTCTAAAACAGCAGCATGGGTCGCTATCCCCACTGCATATTGTTTGCCTCCTCAGTTTACTAACTTGAGTATCCCTAGAGTGGCATCCATAAGCATTCTGAGAATGCACCAATAAAAGTTAAGATGGTCATGATTAAATCAACAGACATGTGTTTGTGACTTTCTGCAACTACGGCTCTTTAAAGTTACTACAGCATCCGTGTGAGGACCAGCTTGTGGGCTCTCAGGGTCTGGTTAGGCCAGTTTATCAGGGCATGGCAGTAGTGAAGACTGTGGTCCCACCAGGTTTACTCTATGTAGTGTTCTTATTTTCTATTTTATTTTCCCCCATCAGCATTTATTCCCCCCTATGCCTTGCTCTTGGCCACCTGCTTCTTGGATCTTTATTATCAGTGTTCAGTGGATCAGGTTGTAGATACACCCAATGGCATAAACATTCAAAGAGCAGCTGAATGATAGAGACAATTTGTCTGGTGAAAATATAGGGAGGATAGGGACCCTCAGAATCAGTGGTCTAGAGAGGGGTTTAAGCTCATGCATGTGATGCATATCTATGCATAACATAAATTTATGGTATGAAAGAAGGAGAAGAAAACTCATAGACCATTAGAGCTCACCTTCCTTTCATAAATGAGAAATCTAAGACACAATAAACTTTCTAAGATTAGAAAGACGTATTGGAAAACCAATAAATAGAAGCCAGGTTTCCCAATACCCAAATAAGTGCTCTTTCTATGTCTTATAATGTAGCTGTTTCTTTACAAAAGCATTATTACATTCCCAGACTTCTTGGTGTGACCTTTCCATTCCAATATCCTCCTCAATTCTTAGATTCTATGAAAACGCAATTTTGCCCAGTGATGATACCTTTGCTCATGGAATCTAGCCAGAAAAAGAAACGTTACTGATTTCTTTACTAGTGCAAAACAGTTTTTATTTTAATTTCTATTATATAGTTACTTTAATGTGCACTATATATTTAAATTAATCCAACCAACTCCATAAGAACATTTGAAATGTAATGTGTGTATTGCACAATGTATAGTCCTGCATATTCTGAACAGCCAACATTTTTTTTTAGTCAATGGATGGCTGGATAAAGAAAATAGGATTAAAATTATAAATTCGATTATTAGTAATTTTAAAAAATATATATTTTTATTGATTTCAGAGAGGAAGGGAGAGGGAGAGAGAGATAGAAACATCAATGATGAGAGAGAATCATTGATTGGCTGCCTCCAGCACACCTCCCTCTGGGGATCGAAATCTGGGCATGTGCCCTGCTGGGGAATTGAACCATCTGGTTCATGGGATGGTGCTCAGCCAATGAGCCATTACAGCCGGGCTTGATTATTAATTTTAATGGCAGTTTGATACAACAGTTTAAATCTAATTGAGAATAAATTTAAGAATATTACAAGGGATGATATTTGGATCATTTGATAGCGTTTGTGTTTCACAGTGGCTTTGTATAATTTTAGTGTGTATTTGCACAGACTGAAATTATTTAGTTATTCATTACTTCAGAGAATAAAGTTTTTGATGGAATTTATATGCTGCCTACATATTTGGATATATTATTCACTTCTCTAGCTATTTGCATCTAGTGTTTTAAAGATGCATAATTTTTCTGTATCTAATCATGACATTTATCAAATACTCAAATTCCACATTTAGGATGTGTAACATTTTTACAAGCAACCTTTCCCCTAACTTAATTATGTGTTCTGAGGGGCCAATATATTTCTGCTAGGAAATTAGTTTCCGATCTTTCTTTGAACATTGCATAAGATCCAACATTTTACTGTAGAAAAATATGTTTATTTATATCTCAGATAATAACCATGCATAATTAGTTCAGAATTGAGATGACAAATCCATGGTGCCAAGGACTCAGGTTTTTATAAAAGTGTTGCTCTAAGGTCTTCAGTAGGACACCCCCATTCAGCCAGTAAGAAGTGTATTGGAGCAGGAACATGGGGGTGGCTTTCTTCCAGGCGGAGGTGCTGGCAACAGTCATTGTTCCTGAGTTGGAATCTCCCCTGGGCAGGGCTGACTGCCAGCCATTGCTATTTGCTCTGCCCTGGAAATTCCCTGAGACCCCACCCCACCCAATTTACAACCCCACCCAAGCTGTGAGCAGCGGCCTTTGCATATGAATGGCCAGTCCTTTCTCAGCCTAAAACCTGTCTAACTACAGCTGGGTCAGGCAGCTCTAAAAGCTATCAAAAGAAGGCAAAGGCCAGCACCTCAGCAGCCTGCCTGGCTTCACAGCTGGGCCTCATCAGGGCACTTCCAAACTCCATACAAAGAGGAGGAATCTGCAGATCTCTCTGTAGCTCCTGCTGGGTGGCCCCAGGCAGTGGCTGACTTTGCACCTCCTTGGAGATTCAAGAGCCAGTGTACCCAGTGGTCAGTGTGAGACTATACCAGATTACAACCCTTCACATCCATAACAGACACACTCAAGGGGCAGACTCAGTGAACATCAAAGCCCCACTGAAGCAAGTCCTGTCCCATGAGGGTGTCTCCTGCACAGCAGCTCTTCCATTGTAGACACAGCTGGTCCTCACAGCCAATTGGCCTGGAGGTAAACAAACACAGGGAAGCAGCCAAAATGCGGAGACAAAGAAATGTATCACAAATGAAAAAAAATGGAAGAAAGCAAACTTCTGGATATAGAGTTCAAAACCACAGTTATAAGGTTACTCAAGAATCTTCTAGAAACATCCAAGGAACTTAGTGAGACCTTCAAGGATCTTAGTGAGAATACCAAAAAGATGGAAAAGGACCAGTCAGAAATTAAGGATACACTGATTGAAATAAAGAATAATATACAGAGATTCAACAGTAGAGCAGAGGATCCCAAGAATCAAGTCGAATATTTGAAATATGAGGAAGCAGAAAACACCCAACTGGAAGAGCAAAAAGAAAAAAAAGTCCAAAAATATGAAGATAGTGTAAGGAGCCTCTGAGACAACTTCAAGCATACCAACATCTGAATTATGGGGTCCTAGAAGAAGAGAGAGAGCAAGATATTGAAAACCTATTTGAAGAAATAATGACAGAAAACTTCCCCTACCTGGTGAAAGAAATAGACTTACAAGTCCAGGAAGCACACAGAACCCCAAACAAAAGGAATCCAAAGAGGACCCACCAAGACACATCATAATTAAAATGCCAAGGGCAAAAAACAAAGAGAGAATCTTAAAAGCAGCAAGAGAAAAACATTTAGTTACCTACAAGGGAGTACCCATACAATGTCAGCTTATTTCTCAACAGAAACTATGCAGGCCAGACGGAAGTGGCAAGAAATATTCAAAGTGATAAATAGCAAGAACCTACAAACAAGATTACCCAGCAAAACTATCATTTAGAATTGAAGGTCAGAGAAAGAGCTTCACAGACAAGAAAAAGCTAAAGGAGTTCATCACCACCAAACCAGTATTATATGACATGCTGAAGGGTATTCTTGAAGAAGAAGGAGGAGGAGGAGGAGGAGGAGGAGGAGGAGGAGGAGGAGGAGGAGGGGGAGGAGGAGGAGAAGAAGAAGAAAAAGGTAAAGATAAAAAATTATGAACAACGAAGTGACAACAAATACATATCTATCAACAAGTGAATCTAAAAATCAAATTAATAAAAAATCTGATGAACAGAATAAACTGGTGAATGTAATAGAATCAGGGGCAGGAAATGGAGCCGACTGACAATTCTCGGGGGGTAGGGGGTGTGTGGAAAGAGATGGGACTAAGATCTTATATGTGTGTATGCAGTACCTATGGACGAGGATAGTGGGGTGACAAGGGCCTGGGGTGGGGTGAGAACTGGGTGGAGGGAGCTATGGGGTAGGGGGGAAAGAGGGAAATCTGTAATAATCTGAACAATAAAGATTAAAAAAAGAAAGAAAGAAAAGAAGAGGGGTGGGAAATAACAGAAATCCAAAATCTAATGAAGTTTTCAGTTTCATAAAAAAAAACAATGAATACACAAAAAAAGTGGAACAAAAAATGTTTCTCTCTCTCTCTCTCTCACACACACACACACAAATCAATAAATAAAAATTAAGTAAAAAAAGATAGATTAATCTGTTATGGATAATCACCATAAATAGCATATTATTGAAATAGTAAATATTAAATCTATAAAGGACAAAGACTTACTGTACCATAAGTGATGGCAGTGCATAATCATTAGTGGCTTTTAAGCTAGAAGTAATTAATGTTTAAAAATGGGTCCTAGTTTAAGAATGAACAACTTATAAGATAAATGCAAGCTTTTTCTTTTCCATTTTGCATTTTGAAAATTACCAAAATGCATGCTTTACTTGAAACTTAATAAATACATTCAGATGTAGTTTAGTAAATATCTTACAGAGAGATAAAATCAAGTTAATGATGTGTGCCCAGTAGAAATAGTCTTCTTTTTTAAGTTAAATTTATTAAGGTGTCATTTATTAATAAGATTATATAGGTTGCAAGTGCACAACTCGATGATACATCATCTGTATACTGCATTGTGTGTTTAACTTCCAAAGTCAAATCTTCTTCAGTCACCATATATTTAACCCCTTTTACCCTTTACTACTACCCCAATCACCTGATCTCTGGTAACCACCATACTGTTGTCTGTATTTATGAATTTTGTTTGTTTGTTTATCTTGTTTTTCATTTGTTGTTTTCAGTTTGATATTCCACGTGAGTGAATCATATTGTTCTTAACCTTTTCTGTCTGACTTATTTCCCTTAGCACAATATTCTCAAAAGCCACCCATGTTGTTGCAAATGGCAGTATTTCACCTTTTCTTATGGCTGAGTAGTATTCTATTATATATATGTACCACACCTTCTTTATCCAGTCCTCTATTGAAGAACATGTTGGTTGTTACCATGTCTTAGCCATCATGAATAATGTTGCAATGAACATAGGGGTGCATATATCTTTGCAAATAAATATTTTCAAATTTTTTTAGTAGATATCCAGAAGAGGGATTGGTAGGTCATATAGTAACTTAATGGTATTTTTAATTTTTTTTTAGGAGCTTCCATGCTGTTTCCCATAGTGTCTATACCAGTTTACATTCCCACCAGCAGTGAATGCGGGCTCCTTTTACTCTACAATCTCTTCAACACTTATTACTTGTCTTGTTGATAATAGCCATTCTAACAGGTGTAAGGTGGTATCACATTATAATTTTGATTTGCATTTATCTAGTAGCTAGTGAAGTTATAGTATCTTTTCATATACTTGTTGACCATTTGCATGTCTTCTTGAAAGAAGGTCTATTCAGGTTCTCTGCCAAATTTTTTAATTAAATTTATTGGGGTGACATTGTTTAATAACATTATATAGGGTTCAGATGTACAAGAAAGTCTTCTTATCAAGTTGTAAGCCACCTTTCTCTACAAGGAACCCATCTTCATAAACTATAAGAACTACCCATTTGACACACTCTATTAATTGTAATTAAAATATGAACATCTAGCCCTGACCAGTTTGGCTCAGTGGATAGAGCGTCGGCCTGCGGACTGAAGGGTCCCAGGTTCGATTCTGGTCAAGGGCATGTACCTTAGTTGTGGGCACATCCCTAGTAGGGGGTGTGCAGGAGGCAGCTGATCGATGTTTCTCTCTCATTGATGTTTCTAACTCTCCATCCCTCTCCCTTCCTCTGTGTAAAAAATCAATAAAATATATTTTAAAAAATATGAACATCTACTTTGCTATGCTGTTAATAGATTTTGATCAGCTTTCATATTCGTTCCCAGACTGTTGGCTTATGTATTGTGATTAAAACTCAATTTGAGCCCCAATACTGTGTCTCATTACTTGTGACAATATAAACTATGAGATTAGTCTTTTGCACTGTTTTTCTTATGCTAATTTTTAGAAAGCTGTCAATATAATGACATTTAAATACTGAGACATATTTGAAAATAAATGCTCAGCTACTGTAGTCATTTTATATTCACTGTCATAATGTTATCATGATGTTTTTATGTGGTGGTATTTGGGTGTAATTTCACTATAAGATCCTATAAAATCCTTTATCTCTTATCTAGATTTACTCAAGTGTATTTGTCTTAGTATATCCGGATCTGGCAACATTCCAGTTCCTTTTTATTTCTGATAGAGAGATATTTGAAAAGTGAAAACAACTGTGCAGGGAGGAACAAACCTACCCATCAGGCAGTTTATTAGGTGCCCTTAATCTGGTTCAGGTTCAGTAGTTTGATTTTGAAATTGAATTTTTCCCTAACTCTTCACATTTTCTTTTCTATAACTTGTATAAGGTCAATTAGACCCAGAGGGGAAATGTCCATACCTAATGTGACAATGCAAATGATTGGCTTGTGGTTGTTGTGAAAGTGCCAGAAATTACATGTGTTAGTATCATCTTACATTGTAGAAAAAGCTAATTTGATTAATTGCGAACTGCTTTCTGCAGCTGTGAATGCCCCTTTCAAACCAATGGAAAACAACAGGAGGCCCAACTGTGAGCATTCTTTTGAAAATTCTATTTACAAAATGTATCCATTAACAAAGTACCCACAGCTTCCTGGGAATTAAACAAAGACCTGGTAAAGTGGCAGTGTACTACACAGGCCTGTTCACATCCATCGGGTCCATTGTATTCAACTTCCAACAGAGTGGAATTGGTAGGTTTTCTTAGAAGTTTAATAAAGTTTATCTCTTTATATAGATAAACAGCCTAGCCAGTTGTAATCACCAAAAACCTGGAGTACATGGGCTTTACAATAAATATTTAAAGGATACTATGTCTTAAGGAACTACTTTAATTTGGTTCCAAATTTTTTATGAACTTATTCCAACTCATTTGAACCTTATTATTTATGGCCTTGTGTTAGTTGTATATTTTTAATTATTTATTTGCTCAAAAAGATTGTAAGCTTTTGAGGACATTTCTTTTTTTTTCCTTCTCATCTTACTACTTAGTGGGCTCTTTATAGATAGTTATTGATTGGTTAAATATACAAATACTAGTAGCCCTGTGCACAAATCCGTGCGCCAGTAGGTCGCTGTGGCCCTCCTGTAGCTCTCCCCTCCCCCTCCTCCCCCTCCATAGCTTGCTGCCCTGCCCCTTCCTGTAACTCTCAGCCGCCCACTTGTACTTTGCTGCCCCACCCTCCTACAGATCTATGATCTGGTCTTAACATGGTCAGTCGTTACACCTCTGGGCATAATGGATAATTAGCCTATTCCTCTCTTATTATATAGGATATGAATATTAGAAAAAATGTGGTGAGATAGATTTACACAAACCTAACATGTAAAACCTTTATTTCTTCTTTAGACAGAAATTTCACTCATTCTAATATATTTTAGCATTTATGAATATAACATCCACCAATAAAATATAGCATGTGTTTATGTTTTATTATTCATCGCTTTTCTTAATGAAACACCAAACATATTAAACTACACTGAACCTTTAGCCAAATTATATTTCTTTTAAAAAGGAAAGTCCTGTTTATTCTGAACTAAAGCTCAGCACTATAAGGCATTTAGAAAAGGTGAGAAGGATTCTACCTCATTGTAATGACTACAGCAAAACTACAACTAAATAATCTCATAGTTTTTATTAATGGACTCCTAGTAAAGAAGGGTGCATTTTTCTCTCTTTGTAGCCTGTTTTAATGCAGTGAGACTAAAATATATTTAAGGGTTTCAAT
This sequence comes from Plecotus auritus, assembly GCF_963455305.1. Classification (NCBI taxonomy): domain Eukaryota; kingdom Metazoa; phylum Chordata; class Mammalia; order Chiroptera; family Vespertilionidae; genus Plecotus; species Plecotus auritus. Next base: position 44,268,938 of record NC_137775.1, read on the forward strand.
GGAGTTCATTTTACCAGTTGAGGTTATGGACTTTACTTCACACTCTAAATCTTTCTACAAATATCCAAAATTGCCCCATTCCTATTGATTTATCTCAGATCCTGTGCAATATAGTAGGGGGATAAAATTGGTAAGCAAAATAAATAGCATAAGTACACATAGTCTTTAGGAAGGTGAAAAGGTAATTTTTCCTGTTCAAAGAAACAGAAAAGACTCAAGTCTACCCTATACTCCATGAACAATTATTTTTAGTTTATTTCCCATCTTCCCAGCATACAAAATATATATACAAATAATCAAAGTAGCATCAAATTATGGATCCCTCTGAAGACAAACAAAAATATGAAAACAAGTATTTTTTTAAACATAAAATATATATTGATGGATAATTTTTTTTTCTTCTGAAAATAGTTATTGTGACTTTTTTTTGTTTGTTAAATTAACATTTCTTAGGTAGAGCCCTGGTGTACTGGATGGTGCAAAGACTGAACGTGAAGGGAAAGTGAAGTAGTTTATTACTCCCAGGTTTGGATGAGGTGCTCGGCATGCCTGGAGGGGCCATATTGGGAGGACAAGGCAGGGTGTAAGCAGAGAGCACTGAGCCAGAACGTGGGACACCTAACTTTACCAAGGTGGAGTGCTTTGGGGTTCCCAGGCTAGAGCAGGATTGGGCAATTCAAACCAAAAAGAGCAGGGTTTTGGTAAGATTCATGGGGGTCTTATCTAAGAGGCACACAGACAGCAAGGCTCTGGGAGACAGGGGAGGATGCTTATCACATGGGTCCTTGGGAGAGTCATATCAGGAACTTACATTTACTTGTGACCCTGGAGACTGTTATTTAGGGCCTGTGCTCATGGGGCAGGGGTGGGGGGTGAGGGCTAGTGTCAATTCCGGACTCCTGCAGTGCCACACAAAATGGATGGTGAGGTAGCAAAATTATGGAGTAATTTAATATCTCCACAGTCATTTAACACACCTAGCAGTGTACTGGAAAAAATCTAAGAAAAAGGTAATCATTGGTACAGACTGTTTGGGCTGTTTAGTAAAGACCACCATCCTAGCAGATGACATAGAGACTTGAAGTCAGTTTTAGGTTATGGTAGACATTAACATCTGCTATGATTTTCATCCTGGAGAATTTTGTAGTAACACAAAAATTTTATGTACAAAATTGATCTAAATATTTATAAAGGAAGAAGTTCTTTCTCAGAGAACAAATTTTATTGGGAGCTAGGGAGTAAGGGAATGTGCCAGGCAATTTAATTCATAGAAGCCCAGAGGGAAAGGAGCATTATTGTGTAAAAGTGCTACCTGAACCTGGACAACAGAATTGTCCACCTTCTCAAGATATCTATCTATAATTCTGGACTTTATGAAATGAGGGAACGGTTAGTTAAAAGTCACCGCACTCAAGCTTTGCAATAAGAACTATGTTATTTTTATGATACATTAACTTGATGGTGTTCCCTTGGCATGGATAGGACTCTCTAATCTTTTCTCATCTAAGGCACATATTTTGGTTAAAACTTCACTTCAGAGCCTTTGCTTAGCAGGGCTCAAAGGAAAATTGCTCCTTCTGGCCTAGAATTTCTTCTTGTGCTGCATGCATTCTCAGCGGTGGGTTCTCTCTGGCTCTTGTTTCACACTGAACTACCACAACTGCGGTCTCCTGTAGTGATTAGTTCCCTAATTGGTACTTGCAGAAAGTGCTCAGTGTTTGCAGATAAAGGTTTTCAAACTTTACTTCCAGGATTGAGTATCTGATCTTACCTTCCTTCACTATGCTCTCAAAATAGGAATGGCTTTGGGTAAAGCCATCTGTCTCTCTCTTTACCATATGTATTCTCTTCCTTTATGTTAAATTGCCTGCCCTTTATTTTCTGTGGTAAAGGAAGATATATTAATGGAAAAAAAAACATCTTAAAGGTAATAGTGGGTAATAGTGCTTTCTGATTGTGTTGCATTATGTCACTGCCTGTGTAACACCATTAAACACCCCTATGACTTTGGTAGTTTGGAGTCATTATTTATAAATTATGTTTTATTCTTTGTATTGGCACATGATTATATGATATCTTTGTATTTCTTTTCTTTTTCTTTTCATGTATCACTTTTTCTTATTCCCACTCTACAGACAGAAAATAGCGGGTGGAAATCATTCATGCATTTGAGAGAATTTCTTTTATATATCCCACAGCTGAGGGCATTATAAGCTATCAAAATGTACCTTATCTTTTAGCTGTAATAACCATGGCTCTATTTGAAAAGAAGGGTTCTATTTCACCCAAAGAAATTAATAAAGGAAAAAGCAAATGGTGAATGATGTGGAAAATGTCCTATCTATCTGCATAATCCATTTATATAATGATGGCAGATTTGTCTCTTGAGGTACCTTCTGCTTCTATCATTCTATAATTATGGATATTCAAAATGGGACACTGAAATAATGATTGCTGAGTATTCTGAGATAGTCTCTCTTAATAGCAGGGCACCTACCTTTCCAATTGCATTTCATGCTAATCTCTCCCTAGATCAGGCAATAGCAAAGTTTTCTGTAAATGGTCAGATAGCTAATATTTTAGGTAATATTTTAGGTTTTGTGGGTCATATGGTCTCTGTTGTAACTAGTCAACTAGTCTTTTTAACATTGTCTGATGTCTGTGGAAAGTAAGAAATAGACTACTGTCCAGGTAGTATTGAGGAATTGGGTAGTGTGAAGGAGTTATTTTGTTGATTAACAGATGCATAACTGAGAAAATGCTATAATTTCAGAAGAGATCTGGAATCTGGGCAAAACTAACTGATTCAAAGAAGGAAATGGCTTGATTTGGCTGCTGTACACCCTTGGCGCCTGACAGCTATCTGGGTAGAACAGGTGTCTGGGAATGAGGAGATAATGGGTTTCATTGAAGATGAAAGTCTGGCCCCATTTGGAAGGTAGTGAACTCTCTCAATCACTGGCCAGGGAATATGGCCAGTTCAGATGCCTCCTGGGTAGATCCAGGTCACTAAAGCTGGCAGTCTCTAAGTCAGATATGTTGAATGATGATAGTAGCAACAGCTCAGGTCTATAGACAGATGCAGGCCTAGTAGGCTTTACTACCAGTTGTTTTACTCTGCTTTGCAGCATCACAGAGACCTAGACAGTAGTAAACAAGTGGGTGTGGCTGTGATATAACAAAACTATTTATAAAAGCCTAAATGAGTTTTGGCCTGAAGGCCATAGCTTGTCAACCTTGCACTAAGTCATCATTCCCTGGCCACATTGGCCATTTTTCATTTCCCCATACAGGGAATGCTCTTCCCTACTTCAGGTGCAGCTGTTTACCACTTAGAATATTCTTGTCCTTGCTTTTCTGCATTTTTTACTTCTTTTCTTTCTTTTGATCTCAGCTTAAATGAAACCAGACTCAGTAATAGGGTGACATTCTTGCTTACCTGCAACAAACCTGATTTATATCTGTTGTCCCAGGCACTGATCTGTCCCTGGCACTTTCAAATGTGACATGGCCTGGATGATAAATTACTAACCACCCTATTCACAAAAGACATCTCTGACTATTCTGTATAAATGTGGACATGTGAAACACCAGAATTTTAAAAATGTAACTAATATTTAAAAATGTAAATAATATTTACAGTATGCCCCTCCCTAGTAGAACGAGAACTGTACGGGGACAGAGTCAAGTCTGTTCTGTTCCACTCCAGGTATGTTATATGCCATATATACAGGGTGGAGCAAAAGTCCATTTTCCTTCATTCCCCCCAGAGCAGTGGTCAGCAAACTCATTAGTCAACCGAGCCAAATATCAACAGTACAACAATTGAAATTTCTTTTGAGAGCCAAATTTTTTAAACTTTAACTTCTTCTAACGCCACTTCTTCAAAGTAGACTCGCCCAGGCTGTGGTATTTTGTGGAAGAGCCACACTCAAGGGGCCAAAGATCTGCATGTGGCTCACGAGCGCAGTTTGCTGACCACTGCCCCAGAGTATTGGAGTAATGGATGAGGGCTCCTGAACTGATTGACCTGATAAGAGTGGGGTCTAGAAATTTAATGGCTTCTCCCCCATCTCCCTCCATGGCTTTCTAGTCAAAGGCATTTGGAATCTCTATACTAAGACCTACTTGAATAGTCAGATGACAGTATTCTTCTTTTTTAAATGTTTTTAATGATTTCAGAGAGAGGAAGGGAGAGTGAGAGAGTAATAGAAAAATTAATGATGAGAGAGAATCATTGATTATCTGCCTCCTTCACACCCCTACTGGGGATCAAGCCCCCAACCTGGCATGTGCTCTGACCAGGACTTGAACTGTGATCTACTGGTTCCTAGGTTGATGCTCAACCACTGGGCAGCAGCGGCCGGGAGATGACAGTGTTCTTTAAATGAGCCTAGTTTAATCTTGGCCATCCTTCAATAAAATGGGACCTGTTTTCCTGCTGAGAATCTTTTAGAAATCCACAATATCTACACTACCCTTATCTTGGCATTTACTACTATTTTTTGCAATAAGTTTCTTTTTAAATATAAAAGGAGATGATTTTTTAAATATAAAAGGAGATGATTTTTTGCTGTTTCCAGAAAGGTTGATAGAAATTCCATCTGCTCAGTCATATTAAAGGAATGTAGTGATGATGTTCACTGTGAATACAAAAGTTTTGTAAACTATGCAAAATGTAAATAAGAATATAAATTTTTTATACAGCCTCGACCTGTAGGAATGCATTTGTGTCTGTAGCTGAAAATGCAGTAATGTATTTTTGCTAATTAAAATGAATTTTTATTAGTTTCAGGCTGCTGCAAAAAAAGAAAAAGACTACAAATTTTGGTGGGGACCTAGGCAATTTGAAACAAAGTTTAGTAGCAATCAAAAGCTTTCATTTACTTCTAAATATGTGAATATGTTAATATTTCATCTCAGCATCCTCATTTTACTTTTTGAATATGTAAATTTTTGTTTAAAAATCTCTAACTTCACAGAAACAAATACTAATTCCATATTCAAGTTGGAAATTAAGTTGCTATGCTTTTAAAAAAATTTATTAAGAGTAAATGATGATTTTTATTAAATAACAATTGATCTTATTAAACATTAGCAAAATTTGATAAATTATCAATGAGATATGGACATTTTGGTCATACAGAAATAATTCAATTTTGAATCATTTAAAAATTAATGATATTTTTGGTAATACACAAAACATTATGCAGAAATAAATAGCAATGGTTTCCTTAGCATTGAGTAAAAAATTATAACTGATAACCAAAAAGAAAAAGAAAAGAAAAAGAAATTAAATGGTGTATGGACTGAATTGTATTCATCTATTGAAGTCCTAACCCCAACCAGAAACTCAGAATTTGATTATATTTGGAAATAGGGTCTTTAGAGGTAATTAACGTAAAATAAGTTCATTAGGGTTGGTCCTAATCCAGTACTACTGGTGTCCTTATAAGAAGAGGAGATTAGAACACATACATACACACAAGACCATGTGGAGACACAGGAAGAAAACAACCACCTACAAGCCAAGGAGAGAAGCCTCAGAAGAAAACCAACTCCGTTGAAACTGATTCTCAACTTCTAGGCTGTAGAACTATAAAAATACTACATTTCTGCTATTTAAGGTACCCAGTCTGTCTGTGGCACTTTGTTATGGCAGCCCTGGCAGACGAATATAAATGAGGGAAGTATACTGCAGCTCCTAAGGACAGCATGGCCTTGGCTTCTGATCCAGATATCTACACAACCACATGCATTGACTTAAAACACTACCCCTTCCCCCTCGTCGTTGCAGAACATTTTTTTTTATTGTAAAGATAAAATTGAAAAATTAAAATTTCTGTAAAAATGTGTAGGAGTCTAAAAAATTAGCACAGTGGTCTATTTCTAGCGACTTAAACTTTCAAATAAATAGTAATTTTTGTTATGTTACAATTTAAGAAATGCCTCCACATCCATCCTTACCATTCATTTTCATAAATGCCATATTTTGTGGGGTAGACAAAATTTTACTTTATGTTTTATGGATGAAAAAATAAAGCTCTGAGTTTGAGAGTAACTCGTAAAGTTCAGTATGCAAGAACTGCAATATTAATCAGGATCTTTTGATTTCACATGCAGTTATCTTTCTTTTATACCCTATTTTGCAGTCCTTTATCTTAAAATCTATAAGTCCTTAATAATATGTCTTAGTGAAATATTCTTCAAACCTCAGGTTATGACCCATTAGTGACTCATATTATCAATTAAATGTTTGACAATTACATCAACAATTTCATCAAATGGAACAGAATAGATTGGAATATATCACTAGAGCTAAGGGTATGTATTATTTCCTGACATTTTGTTTCTGTTTTATTTGAGCTATTTATGTTTGTGGATATATACTTGCTTATAAAATAAAACATATTTCTTATAATAGGTTATAATAAGACATATTTGAAAACCATTGCCATGGTATACAGTATTTTTCTTAAAAAGCAACTTTAGTCCTAACTGGTTTGGCTCAGTGGATAGAGTGTTGGCCTGCAGACTGAAAGGTCCCAGGTTCGATTCCAGTCAAGGGCATATACCTTGGTTGTGGGCATATCCCCAGTAGGAGGTGTGCAGGAGGCAGCTGATCGATGTTTCTCTCTCATTGATGTTTCTAGCTCTCTATCCCTCTCCCTTCCTCTCTGTAAAAAATCAATAAAATATATTTTTTTAAAAAAGCAACTTTAAAAACCTATCTAATGCTTGGGTTTTGTGTATATGCTCATTTAGTTTATTCTCATTAACGAGGAGGCAAAGCCCTGGGTGGAAGGACTATTGCTTGTTACTCCTTACTGGGGGTGTAACTGATGGTAGACACATGAGAAATGTGACTGAATGACTTCAGTATATGACTGTTACCTCTGAAAGTCATGAAAATTATTCTATGTTACCACTCTAGTTTCATTTATTAACATGCTGAAAGTTAGGTGAACTTATACATAATATATTCAGGTGGTACTTTGCATGGTATTTTGGGTAATAAATACTATTTTTTTAGGACATGTTCTCTCAGGTGTATTTTCATATCTATCTAAAGATTCTAAGTGCTTAAGGGAAAGAGTCAACATATTTGCCCTAATTAGATCATCATAGAAAGACATTCTCATAAGCTGGTATGTACCTTTCATCCCTTTGCTTTTCATAAATTTGCAAGAAAATTTTCAAATCTTGCTGATGGTATAGGACAGTGGTCGGCAAACTCATTAGTCAACAGAGCCAAATATCAACAGTACAACGATTAAAATTTCTTTTGAGAGCCAAATTTTTTAAACTTCGCATGTATGTGGCCAAAGGAACAACTCCATGTTTTCTAAAAGGCCTAGAGAACATATAGAGGGTGCCTCTCCTCTTTCCCTTTGTGTTAGTCTTTCCTTTGGACGAATTACTGGAAGATGGCGGTTCTGGCCTAAAGACAAAACACCCTATTTTTACATACACCCCCCCCCCCACACACACACACCATTCAGGATTGTAACTTAATCCTGGAGGCAAAATCCTGTAGAGATAAATTGAAAACTCTTGTCATTAGGGATTAGGGAAATATCAAACCAGAATGATAAACTTTAGATTATGACCTAAATATCAATAAAGCATAGTTGTATTACAAGAAAGAGAGTTTTACTTATCAATACCTGCCATTGGAAGGAACTAACTAGTTTAAATATTGAAGAATTAACTATCCTTTTTGAGTAATATTAAAAGCATATAGCACAGAGATGGGGCGAACTATACGTGTGTGTGTGTGTGTGTGTGTGTGTGTGTGTGTGTGTGTGTGTCCGCACGCGCATGTGCGCGCACGCATCATAAATAATTTTGAGTTTAATAGAATCAATATTTTGAATTAATTGGAAAATAATAGAAAAAAGAAAATTTCAGAACACCAGCTAAATATAAATCCAAAGTTTTTAGAAAAAGTTCCTGCAACACTTTTTTGTATTTACTTTGATTTCAACAACATAAAATTCAAGTGATAAGTGTCTAAAACAGGAGGCAGTAAGTTGTGTGGTTGTTTTTGTGGGCCGTTTGGTTCCTACCACTACTTACTCTGCTGTTGTAGTGCAAGAGCAGCCACATGGTCACTGCAGAAGTGAAGAGCTGCCGGACTATGTTACAAAAATTCATTTTTATAAAAAAGGAAGTGTGCATAGGTCATGCTTTACCCCTCCCAGGTACAATGGAAAATAAACTGGTTTTTAAAGGATAACACTCTAATGTATTTAATTTCTTATTTTTATAAATTTTTGTCCTCTATAAGTTGAAATATGATAGCATTGCCCTTCTTCATACATTTTATAGCCTGAAATTGTATTTTTTATTCTGTTTCTTTTGTTATAAAAACTGCCTCTGAGAGCAACACTATAAAGTTCAATGGTAAATGAAATGTAAGATGTATTGCTTGAAGGACGGCATTCTTCTGAAATCTAGAGTCATGTTTCCCAGTCAAAAAGAAAAATTAGTAAAAAAAAAAAAAATTTATTGCTTTAAAAGCAAATGGATTTTAAGAAAACCTAATCTTGTGACTTTTAATGATTATATCACAGTCCATTGGAACATAGTCATTGAAGCAAAGTTTACTTGGTACTAGATAAGAGAAAGTGTATATACCTTTCTTAATTATCATTTCCTCATTTCTCTTGTCATAACCGGTGAATCAGCTGTCATTACCCATGATTAACTTAGTATTTGAAACTTACTACACACACACAGGGTGGGGCAAAAGTAGGTTTACATATATGAGTACGTGAAACACAGAGTGTATTCTTATATTATTTATTAACTATTGTTCTATATTCCATATAAGCAACTGTAAACCTACTTTCTTCCATACCCTGAATATATAATGACTTATATGTGCTTTGTTTTCCACTCATCAAGTTAATTTCCCATATTCTGTTTTCTATCAATGGCTACTGTCCAATAAGAAGAAGTTTAGAGTTGCATTTTTAACCTGAGTAAAAACTCTTTTACTTTGTCTTACATAAAATCCCAAGGGGCATTATTACTTTTTCTAAATAATCACCTGAAAGGCTTTTCCAGTATGCCTGCTAATTTTTAAAGTAAATTATATAATGTGAACTCTACCATTAAGGAGCAGTAGTAGTTAATCTTACTAGTCATATTCGTTATATTTAAATAATTTTGTAGACAAAAGTGTTAAAAATTTTCTCCTCTTGGCAGATAAAAAATGAACTAGTAACTGATAATATATAGAGAACATCAAAATGGTAGTTAATATGTTTCTCCAATTTACAACTACAAATATGTATGATTATAAATATCTATATTAGTAGAGAAGGAAAAAATCTCCTTTAAGGTTTATATACACATTCACTCATACATACCAAGCACAAACACACAATCAGGTTATTTTGTTTTGCAAACAAAATTCTTCATATTTCTATTTTAAATGAAACTGAAAGGAGGCCAGACTATTGAAACATTTGGGGCTGGCATTCATATGTTCTTTATTATATCATAAATGATACATATGCACATATATATTTATATTTCAATTTTTACAATGTGTAATAATATTAATAATAAACTTCATGTATAGGCATTTTACAATTAGTTATTAAGGTAAGATTTGTACCTTACTAGTAATTAAAACATTCAAAGTACTATTATAAACACTTACCATAGATTATTTCTTCCCAGTTAAATAATGGTGGTTTTACTAGATGATTAACTTTTATTTATAGACTAGTGGCCCGGTGCACGGATTCGTGTACATTGAAAGGAAATTAATTGGAAGGTGTCCGGTGGGGCAGGACTGGGCGAGACTGGCTGGACATGCCCGCAGTCTCTCCCCGGCTGGTTGCACTTGGGGCAGTGCTGCTGCTGGAAGGGCATCTACGGAGTGAGCAGGGTCCCTCCAGCAGGTGGGGTCCCTTGGCCTGGCCTGCGGGGATTGGGCCAAAACCGGCTCTCCAACATCTTCTGAGGGGTTCCAGAGTGCGAGAGGGCACTCTGCAAAGTTGCTGTCATACAGGGTGTGGAACGCAAATGCAAGTGTTCAGTAAACCAGATTCAGGGCCGACAGTGCACCGGCAACAACATAACCCACAGCCGAAAGTGGAACCCCTTGGCCCCACAAGGAATTGGGCTCCCTCCTCTCTCTTTGGTTTTGGGGTGCATCACCCAAGAACTGCCACTGACAAGTTACAGCTCAGCAGCTCCTGCATTGAGCATCTGCCCCCTGGTGGCCAGTGTGTGTCATACCTACCAGCCGGTCAGAAAGTCGGACGGTCACTTAGTCTTTTATATATATAGATAAAACTGTACAAATTTCTAGTAATTTATTTTTTATTTTAAATTATGGTTTCTGTTGTAATTCATATTTCATCTTTAAGTAATTTAGATCATGAGACTCAAGAATACATTCTTTAAGTAAAGCTGCATCATTAACCACTTCATTTATTCGTAAGTGAAATCTATATATATAAAAGCCTAAGCAACTGTTACCACCAGACAACTGGTAGGTAGCTACGATGCGCACTGACCACCAGGGGGCAGAAGCTCAATGCAGGAGCTGGCCCCTGGTGGTCAGTGCGCTCCCACAGCCAACCTCCCACTGGCTGGCCAACCTCCGTGGTCCTTCTCCTCAGCTGGCTGGCACCAATCGGCCTCTATCACCAGCCAGGCCAAGGGACCCCACCTGTGCACGAATTCGTGCACCAGGCCTCCAGTTTATTGATAAATGAGTATTCTGTATCTAAATTAACTTAAAGTGCTAGAAAGCTCTTTTAATGCTGTTGATGACTAAAATGTTTCAAATCTGTAGTGCTCTATAAAAGAGAACCAAAATGTAAATTATTATCCAATAATGGGTTATAAAATATTTATCATTCCTTTTAGTATTTATTTGCTGACAACACTTGTCATGCACATTTTATTGAGCAAGGAGGTAGGTAGAAAAATAGTTCATTTACAATCTATATGAAAATATAGAACATATATATTTGTTGATAGAGCATCTTGAAACTTTTGCCCAAGAACCTAGCAGAAGTCTTGAAAGTGATAATAATTTAATGACTATCTTTCAGAATGCACATAGTGTTTATATAGTTTTTTCCTCATTTGATCCTGCTAACAACCTCGTGAGACCAGTGCTCAAGACATATTTGTTAAATGAAGTGATTCTAGAGAATAATTTAAAGGCAACATTAAGTAAATATCTAATATTTTTATACTTGTGTTTAATGACAAAGAACACAAAACAAAAAGAAGGTCTCTATGGAATGAGATTAGTCAAGTTGAATAACTAGCATAATATATCTCCTTAATTAAATCTTTAGATAATTCCACTGGCCTCTTAAGGAAAGTCCTATTTTTAAGCAAACACATAATGATTAAGTTCACTGCTTAATTATTTACAAATACATTTCATTTTGACTCTGTAAAATAACATAGATCTTTAAAAACATCAAAAATTTTCTTTGAAATACACTTAAAATAATTTCTAGGTATAAATAATAGCAGTTCTTTCCAAAATAACTTTTTATTACACAGATTTCCAATTATTACAACTAGTGACCTGGTGCATGGATTCATGCACATTGAAAGGAAATTAATTAGAAGGTGGCCAGCGGCACAGGGCTGATGCCCTAGAACCAACCTCCCATGGTCCTTCCCCAGCGTCTGCAGAGTGAGCAGGGTCCCTCCTGCAGAAGGGGTCCCTCAGCCTGGCCTGCAGGGATCGGGCCGAAACTGGCTCTCTGAAATCCCCTGAGAGGTCCCGGAGTGCGTGAGGGCACTCTGCAAAGTTGATGTCGTACAGGGTGTGGAACACAAATGCAAGTGTGCAGTAAACCAGATTTGGGGCCGACAGTGCCCCAGCAACAACATAATCCACGGCCGTAGGTGGAATCATGCCGCCTGGCAAGGAATTGGGCTCCCTCCTCTCTGGTTTCAGGGTGCGTCACCCAAGAACTGCCGCTGCTGAGTCACTGCAGCTTGGCAGCTCCTGCATTGAGCATGTGCCCCCCAGGTGGTCAGTGCACATCATAGCTACTGGTCAGATGGACACTTAGCATATTAGCCTTTTATATATATATAAGGCATGGGATCTTAAATATTTATATTTGGGAAAAATAAAATTATAAAACTTGGGCTAAAAACAGCTGCTTATAACTCTGGCCTCTGTGTTACATAACCTTTCCAGTCATCACTTTGATTTTATTCCATTGAATCAAGAACTGTGTAATAAGTCTCAGATGCTATTAATTGAAAGGTAAATGAATTAATTTTATTTTTCCCACATTATACATGAAAAAGTAGTTCAGCAAAATGAAATGATTTATTCAAAGGCATAGGGCTCAGTCCATATAATTAGTGTTTAGGAATATTTCTTTTCATAGTAGCTAATCTCCATCTCTTTTCTCATTCTCCTTGGTCAAATAAAATTATCATATTATTAATGGCAATTTCCTGATATATGTGACAGGTCATATTTTAGCTAATAAGCACTTTTTTTTTAGCTCTAGTTAGGTTCTATACTCCACATACTTCTGTTCTTCCTCAAGGATGAAGACCATCTAGAAATCTTAAGTGTTATCTCACTTGCTGCTGTACCTACAGCACTAAAACAGTACATAGTAAGTAGTCAGTAAATATCCTATCTAATAAAGAGGAAATATGCTAATTGACCCTCACACCATCACAAAGATGGTGGCACCCACAGCCAATAAGGAGGGAATATGCTAATTGACTGTCACACCCTCAAAGACAGCGGCACCCACAGCCACAAGATGACGGTGCCCAATCCCCTCAGCCCCACTGGGGCTCCAGGTGTGTGGCAAGGCTGGGCCCGCCCCCAAGCAGGGCTGGCTGCTCTGTCTGCCTGCCTCTGGAGTCCCCCAGTCCACTCAGCCCCCCAGCTGCCCAGGGCCAGCCTGAGGCACAGGCAAGCCTCAGATTGCGGCTGCCCAGCTGCCCAGGGCTGGCCCGAGGTACAGGCAAGCTTCAGATGGCGGCTTCCCAGTTGCCCAGGGCTGCCCAACACTCAGGTAACCAGGGCCGGCCAAGGCTTGCACTGCCGGCAGGGGCAGCAGCAGAGGTGTGATGGGGCATCACCTTCCCCTGATCGCCAGGTCGCCTCTCAACCCTGAGGGCTCCCGGACTGTGAGAACTGGGCCTCTAATTTTCATGCACTGGGCCTCTAGTTTGTTAAATAAATGCATTCTTTACCAAATAAAAGAGAGATTTATCTCTTCTCTCTTTCTATCAAAGTCTCAATATCTACTCTTGACCTAGCAGGTTGTCATTTATTCCTCTGATGATTACATACTTCCCTCAACACATATCAGAGGCCCCCTCCCACTAAAAATGTTAGAATGGGACTAGGTGGTCTAACAATGGACAACTGTAACCCACTGTACCATTCTTTTGAGATTGTTTCTGCAAATGCTGACTCTGACTAATATGTAGCTTGTAGATAAACAGCCTGTTTGTATAAGAATCCTAAGAACTAACTTCAGAAGATACATATTCCAACCTTCAGTCATCCTAGTTCTGGGAGGTTTGCTGATTGTCAACCATAAAACCAGGAAAACATAGAACCAGGATGACAAAGACCAAGGTGATGCAGGTCAGACCATCACTTGACCAGTTTCCAGGTCCTTATTGGAATGGACTGTGCTGGCCTGAACATAGATAACTTTTCCACTCTTCTTAATTTCTTTATTCTGCTTTCCCTTTACTTCCTTTTTTTTTTTTTTTTTTTTTTTTTTTTTTTTTTTCAAATTTTTATTAAGGTATTATATGTGTACATATCTTATCATTGCCCCCCACCCCCACCCCACTCCCATATATGCCCTCACCCCCCAATGTTTTGCATCCGTTGGTTACTCTTATATACATGCATATAAGTCCTTCAGTTGATCTCTTATTTCCCCCACCTCTCCCTAATCTTACCACTGTAATTTGACAGTCTGTTTGATGCTTTACTGCCTCTGTAACTATCTTTTTGTTCATCAGTTTATAATGTTTTTCATTATCCCCAAATGAGTGGGGTCATGTGGTATTTTTCTTTCATTGACTGGCTTATTTCACTTAGCATAATGTTCTCTAATTCCATCCAAGTGCCTACAAATGGTAGTAATTCCTTCTTTTTTATGGCAGCATAGTATTCCATTGTGTAGATGTACCATAGTTTTCTGATCCAGTCATCTGCTGATGGGCATTTAGGCTGTTTCCAAATCTTAGCTATTGTAAATTGTGCTGCTATGAACATAGGGGTGCATATATCCTTTCTGATTGGTGTTTCTGGTTTCTTAGGATATATTCCTAGGAGTGGGATTACTGGGTCAAATGGGAGTTCCATTTTCAGTTTTTTGAGGAAACTCCATACTGTTCTCCACAGTGGCTGCACCAGTCTGCATTCCCACCAGCAGTGCACGAGGGTTCCTTTTTCTCCGCATCCTCGCCAACACTTGTCGTTTGTTGATTTGTTGATGATAGCCATTCTGACAGGTGTGAGATGGTATCGCATTGTTGTTTTGATTTGCATCTCTCGGATAATTAGTGACTTTGAGCATGTTTTCATGTGTCTCTTGGCCTTCCTTCTGTCTTCTTTCGAAAAGCTTCTATTTAGGTCCGTTGCCCATTTTTTTATTGGATCATTTATCTTCCTTTTATTAAGTTGTATAAGCTGCCTGTAGATGTTGGAAATTAAACCTTTATCAGTGATACCATTTGCAAATATGTTCTCCCATACAGTGGGGTTTCTTGTTGTTTTGTTGATGGTTTCTTTTGCTGTGCAAAAGCTTTTTATTTTGATGTAGTCCCATTTGTTTATTTTCTGTTTGGCTTCCATTACCCTAGGGGCAGTATCACTGAAAAAGTTCTTTTGGCATATGTCTGAGATTTTGCTGCCTGTGGATTCCTCTAGTATTTTTATGGTTTCCCGTCTTATATTTAAGTCCTGTACCCATTTTGAGTTTATTTTTGTGTATGGTGTAAGTTGGTGATCTAGTTTCATTTTTTTGCATGTATCTGTCCAATTTTCCCAACACCATTTATTAAAGAGACTGTCTTGACTCCATTGTATGCTCATGCCTCCTTTGTCAAATATTAAATGCGCATATTGGTTTGGGTCGATATCTGGATTCTCTATTCTGTTCCATTGATCTATATGTCTGTTCTTGTGCCAGTACCAGGCTGTTTTGATGACAGTGGCTTTGTAATACAGCTTGAAATCTGGTATTGAGATCCCTCCTACTTTATTCTTCTTTCTCAGGATTGCTGTGGCTATTCGGGGTCTTTTTTTATTCCAGATGAATTCCCTTTACTTCCTTTTAAAAACCTTTGCTTGCACTGAGATGTGGAGATGGGCTCTGCAACAAGAGTCCTCCATCTCCTCACCTGATCAGCACTTGAATAAACCACATTTCTTTTTCACCAGCATCTGTCTCATGAGTTTGGATTTTGTGGGAGCAGGCAGCCAAATTTGGGTTCCATACTGTTTCCATAGTGGCTGCAGCAATTTACATTCCTACCAGCAGTGCACAAGAGTTCTCTTTTCTTCACATCTTTGCCAACATGTGTTATCGCTTATATTTTTTATAATAGCTGTTCTAACAGATGTGAGATCTCATTGTGGTTTTAATTTGCATTTCCCTGGTGATTAGTGATGTTGAGCACCTTTTCATATACCTTATAGCCATCTGGATGCCTTTGGAACAATATCTATTCAAATTCAATGCTCTCTACTGTATTTTTAAAATGACTAGAGAGTAAACGTTAAAAATTCTCATTACAAGAAAAGAATGTGTGGCTATGTATAGTGATGGATGTTAACTAGACTTATTACAGTGATCATTTTTCTATATATATCTTCAGATAAGATGTCAAAATTTTCTCTGCCTTCATAAATTAAGTGAAATTGAGATGTTATTCTCTCTGTAGGTTTTACTTTTCCAGAATGTCATATAGTTGGAATCATACAGTATATAAGCTTTACAGATTGGCTGCTTTTACTTAGAAATATGTATTTATTAGTAAGATTCCCCTATGTCTTCATGACTTGAATAATAAATATCCCACTAGATGTACCATAGTTTATCCATTCACCTACTGACAACTTAGTGCTTCTGAGTTTTGGCAATCTATATTAATAAAAGGGTAATATGCTATTTAGACTAGGTTGACCCAGACATCTTCTGATCGTCCGGTCCTCCTTCCAGACAAAGCCAAGAGGGGGGGCGAAGAAGAGGTGGTTAGGGGTGATCAAGCCAGCAGGGAAGGGAAGTTAGGGGCGATCAGGCTGGCAGGCAGAGGAGTTAGGGGCGATCAGGCAGGCAGAGGCGGTTAGAGGCAATGAGGCAGGCAGGCAGAGTGGTTAGGGGTGATCAGGCAGGCAGGCAGGTGAGCAGTTAGGAGCCAGTGGTCCCGGTTTGGAGAGGGTGCAGGCCAGGCTGAGGGACGTGCCCCCTACCCCATGCACGAATTTCATGCACTGGGCCTCTAGTTATTAATAAAGCTGCAATAAAAATTGCATATAGTTTTTTGTGTGGACATAAGTTTCAATTTCTTTAGATAGGTACCAAGGATCATGATTGCTGGTACACATGGTAAAAGTATATTTATATTTGTAAGAATCTTTTAAATTGTCTTCCAAAGTGTTCGTACCATTTTGTATTCCCATCAGCAATGAATGAGAGTTCCTGTTGTTTCACATCCTTGTCAGCATTTGATGTTGTTAGAGTTGTGGATTTTGGCCATTCTAATAAGTATATAGTAGTATCTTATTGTTGTTTCAGTTTGTGTTTTCCCAAAGACATATGATGTGGGGCATTTTTTCATATGCTTATTTACCATCTGCGTAACTTTTGGGATGAAGTGTCTATTGGGTGCTTGGGTCCATTTAAAATCTAATTATTTTCTTATTGTTAACTTTTAAGAGTTCTTTGTATATTTTGGATAACAATCCTTTATATTAGATCTTGAATTTTTTCTCCATTTTGTCTTATTTTCCTTCTTCTGGATGCTCCAATTACATGGATATTAAGCCTTTTGATTTTGAGTTACAGTTACCTAAGGCTCTGGACACTTTTTTCCCTCAATTTATTTTCTTTTTAAAAATATATATTTATTATTGATTTCAGAGAGGAAGGGAGAGGGAGAGAGAAATAGACACATCAATGATGAGAGAGAATCATTGATCGGCTGCCTCCTACACACCCTGCACTGGGAATTGAGCCCATAACCCGGGCATGTGTTCTGGCTGGGAATTGAACTATGATCTCCTGGTCCATAGGTCAATGCTCAACCACTGAGCCACGCCAGCTGGGCTCTGTCAATTTATTATCTATCTTTTTCAGGTGCATGAATTTCACTGATCAAGTTATTTGACTCTTTTCTCTGCCATTGCTATTCCATTATTCTGCTGTTAAGCCCATTCAGTGTTTTGTTTAGTTTAGGGAGAATGTATTTTTCAGCTCTAAATTTACATTTGATTCTTCTTAATATTTAATATTTTCAATTTCTCTGCTGAAATTTACTCAGTTTTAATGCATTAATAGTGTAGTTTTCTCTACCTAATTAGCATGATTATAATAGTCAGCCTAAAGTTTTTCTCTGAAACCTTAAATATCTACTGTCTTCTGGGATTAGCCTTATTGATTTTCTTTTGAGAACAGGTCTATTTTCCTAGCTTTTAGTATGTTGAATAATTTTGGATTTTCTTTTGTATGTTGTGAATATTTGGGTGTGGGAACTCTGGATTTTATTATAGCACTCTGAGGAATATTTATAATGTTGTTTTAGCAGGCAATTAACAATTAGAATTTTATCAATTTAGGATGGATGGCAATGAAATTCTCACTTCAAGCTATGTGAACTCTGACCTTTGAATGTGTGGTTGAAGAGTCAGTCAAAGACAATTTTTTATTTTATTTATTTTATTATTATTTTATTTGTTTTATTTTATTTTATTTTTGACAGTATTACAGATGTCTCCCATTTTCTCCGTTTTCACCCCCTCCACCCAACCCCTGCCCCACCCCATGTCTTCACTATGCTATTTATTGTCTGTGTCCATGGGTTATGTATATATGTTCTTTGGTTAATCTCTTCTTGCCCCCTCTCTCCCCACCTCCTCACCCTGACTAAGGTCTGTTATTCTTTTCCATGCATCCATGCCCCTGGACCTATTTTGTTCATCAGTTTATTTGGTTCTTTAGATTCCACTTATAAGTGCAATCATGTGATATTTGTCTTTCTCTCACTGGCTTATTTTGCTTAGCATAATAGTCTCCAGGTTTATCCATGCTGTCTCAAAGGGAGCTTTCTTTATTTTTACAGCTGCATAGTATTCCATTGTATAAAGTGCCATTTGAACCAGTGATCCCACTTCTGGGAATATATCCTAAGAATCCTGAAACACCAATAAAAAAGAATATATCCACTCCTGTGTTCATAGCAGCCTGATTTGCAATAGCCTAGATCTGAGAACATCCCAAGTGCCCATCGATGAGTGGATAAAAAAGCTGTGATACAAGGATCAAGTTTTATGTGTGGAATTTGGTGTTTCCTTTTACTAGCTCATTCCTTTCTGAGATTACCCCCACCCCGACCCTACTCCACTCCCCTGTGGCCCTCTCGGGCCTCTGTACTGCAGACTTCTTCCTAGGTTTGTTGATTCGGAAAGATGATTATCTTCCTATTGAGGTTTTAGCTGGCCTGCATCACCCTGCAGCTATTGCTGTCCTAAGAGCAAAGTACGGAGTGAAAAATGTACATTTTGCTGGTTGCTTCCATCAAGTTTTGAGTTGTTTCCAAAATCTGCCTGCTTTGTTCAAGATTGATATATC
Organism: Plecotus auritus; assembly: GCF_963455305.1. NCBI lineage: Eukaryota > Metazoa > Chordata > Mammalia > Chiroptera > Vespertilionidae > Plecotus > Plecotus auritus. The sequence goes on from NC_137775.1 coordinate 44,287,786, forward strand.
ATAGTCAACAATATTAGAAATGCATGATAAACTTTCATGTTACAGGAAATATTTAATCTTGCTAATTTTCCCATAGATAAATATAAACAACTATACTATTTATATTTACTATATAAATATTTGTGGTATTTGATTTAGTAAAGCAAGGAAATAAAATAGAATAATATGTACCTTATAAATTCATTATAAAACATAAATAAACTAATGTATATAAAGTGTTCAGCAGAATATCAGACAAAAAAATAGGTGTTCAACAGATGGTGGATCCTTATCTTTGGCCATATGTTGATGCCAAGAAAGTCAGTACTTATTTATTTTGTTCATACATCCCAGGCAGAAAGTGTTGGATCCACTGACATTGGGTTGTGAAGAAATGACTACTAGGAAAAGTTTCTCTGGAGTAATGCCCTCCTGAAGAGGATTTCGGACTAAAACTATACTGCTGTGGGGTCTCAGCAGGTCTCTAGTTCTAGTGTATCCTTTGAGCTTTACTAGAACTCTCAGTACAAATAAAGGAAGCTTTTCACATACTTTTCCATATTTTGAGTGTTTAAACCTGAATTTTTTATTAATAAACATCATACACTTGGTTGTATCATTTGCATACCCAAACTACTGATGCCATTTTTAGTTTGTTTTTCTTTCAGTCAATAAAGTAACATATTTGGTGACTTAACAAGGAAGCATACTCTATTGCAAAAGTCATTGTATATAAGTCTGTATCTCACTTAGAACTTAGCAATGCGAACAATTTGTGGATATATGTGTGCACATGTTCATGTACACTAGCTGATACCTCTTTAAAAAATATCTAATTTATACATCCCAAGTCCTTAACTTCAGCTCTAAGTCCCAAACTGTGAAGGAAATGTCTAATTGCCTTTGAGTAATGAGAAATATAGTTACATAATTCTATATTATTCTGAGAAATATTGGTACAAAGTTTTATTTAAGTTAATATATTCCTAAGCGAATGCATTGTAATCAGACGAGAATTCTACATGGTAAGGTTATAGAAATATCCTTTTGTCATAAAGCCCTGAAATGGTCTTGAGCCACGAAGCTGATTTGTCTCAGTAGAGTTCAGAAGCTGGCCAGGAAACATAAATTGCTAAGAGATTGTAAAAAGCACATTGGACTTAGGCCAGATATTACCTCCTGAATTAAAAGAGCAATTTAAAAGTCAGGACACGTCTTTATTTTTTAAGCAATAGCAAATATAGGGATTTAAGATCGGGAGAAATATATTTTGATTTATTTTCTGAGGGAACCTGCAGCTTTGTCCTTCAGCCGCTGGGTTTATATAAGGCCTAAGGAACAAGTCTGCCAACAGGGAGTTATGATAATCTAATCATCATGGCCTGGATACTGCCTTGAGTAAACCACTTGCTTAAGTAAAGTGTTTTTCAATTTCCCATCAGGGAGTTGAGAATACAAAGGTATTGTACTGGTTTCCCTTGTGTGACTAGACTTCTCTGAGAAAGTCAAGTTCCTCATTTATTCCTATCAGCCTGATTTCTTGAATATTATGAATAGGGGGAAAAGTAACAGAAGCTGTTAAGGTTAATGGTACAGCCCTGGCCGGTTTGGCTCAGTGGATAGAGCGTCGGCCTGCAGACTCAAGGGTCCCAGGTTCGATTCCGGTCAAGGGTATGTGCCTTGGTTGTGGGCACATACCCAGTGGGGAGTGTGCAGGAGGCAGCTGATCGATGTTTCTCTCTCATCGATGTTTCTAGCTCTCTATCCCTCTCCTTTCTTCTCTGTAAAAAAAATCAATAAAATATATTTTAAAAAGATTAATGGTATAGCTCTAATTATACAACAAAAAACCATGACCTTCTAAATTTAGGTTGGCAATTTTCCTAACTTTGATACATCCTGATTGGCACAATGTTCAGTAAAATGTAGAGAACCGCTGTTGCATGCCCAGGGTCATGCTGGGTGCAGCACTTGAAATTTTGCTTTAATTGTTTTAAATTTTGTACATCTGTTTTGCTTAGCTTCCTACTTGGCTAAGAACAATGCACATACTCTGTGAAATGTTGGTGTTTGTCTGAAATTAATATATAAATATGTTGGTTAACTCATCTGGACTTTCCTTTAGAGTTGTGCCAATTCAAAGTTTACCGCCATTCACAACCCTCACCCACAGCCAGTTTCTAGAACAATGCCGATCACAGTGTATATTATTAAGATACATATTTGTTGATCAGATAAAAATTTATTCATATATTTTTGTGACATGATGTACACTATGCTACAAAAACATGACATTTACATCCAACACTTAGCACAGATTACATGCTTCCATGAAGAAATAAGATGACTTTCTCACTCGTATGCTATTTGAGAAAGTCAATATGTTGTAGTTACATATTGAGGAGCAAAGCTATAGGTAAAGTCATTTTAACTATAATTTATAGACTATGGTCATTTTTGCTCTTTGCTCCTTTCTAGCAGAAGTTTCAGATTTTCTTTAATATGTAATATTTGATAATTTAGGTTTATTTCTAATTATTATATTTAATCTTTATGAATGTAGGTAGCATTGACTTTTATAGTCTTGATATCCTTTTATTCAATCTATTGACTTGTACTTATCATTTAGATTTTTTTCTGCTGAAAAAAAAAAAGAAAAAATTAGGCTTTTTAAAAAATTTAAATATTTCATTTACTAGTACTTTACAGCAAACTAAGATTATATTTAGGTTAAGCCATTGAGAAATTGTTCTTTTAGTTATTTTATCTACCTATATAACATATAGAATAAAACACTGAGATGTGAGCATTATCTCAAATTCTAAATCAAGAGAATCTTTCCTTCTTCCTAATACCTTCACTCCTTGGGTGTACTGACAGCTTTGATATATTTGATTATATGAAAAACACTTTTGCAGATAATAGTGCGGTGAGGGCCTGGGGAGACAGAGGTAGTGGGAAGGAGGGTTTCAATGGGAGGGAAAGGGGGACATCTGTAATAATTTCAACAATAAAGATACATTAAAATAAAAAGAAAATCACATGACTAATGTGTTTGTTTTTTGTTCTTTGTTTAGTGTTATAGAATTGGAAACTTTAAATATGGTGACATGAAGGCAGGGGACCCAGATGTTCTTTGTATTCTCATGCTTAATGTCAAGTATTTTCTTCACTTGAAGGTTGCATATGCAGTTATCACGGAGCCTAGCAGTTCTGGGTGGTCCACGCATCCTAGAAGAATTCCCCATTTATTTTCTGTAGGACTGATAGCCTCTGATTTGCAGTAAAACGTGCTTTATGGTGTAAAAAGGACTTTCCCATTCTCCTTTTATTTAATCCTCAAAACAACTCTTAGAAAGCATTATAATCTTGGAGTTATAGCTGAGACCCATAGACATTTTTAAAAACCATCTAAAATACACAGTTTCTACAGTTCTTTTGAACACCAAAGTGCAATATACCTAAGGTTTCATAATACTTTATATTATAACTATATTGATTACAAATTAGATTTTCCCATCATTTAAAAAATACCCCAAGAAGAAGATTTTTTTGCCTTCTTATCCCTGTATGCAAAGAAATATGAAATTGCAACTTTTCTTTTGTATGTTACTTTGAGGTAAGCACCTGCTCAATTACTCCTAACCAGCAAACAGTATGAGGCCTGTCCTTCCATACTCCCAAAAGGCTTACCAAAAGTGACTGGTACTTTCCAGGTAGAAAATATGACTTATTTTGTGTTTGTTTTCTACATGGAACTGTTTGTTTCATTAATTTTATTATATTTATTCTTTTAAAATTTTTATTGAATTTATTGTGTGGACATTGGTTAATAAAATTATACAGGTTTCAAGTGTACAATTCCATAACACATCATCTGTGTATTGCACCCTGTGTTCACCACCCCAAGTCTCCTATTGTCAACATGTATCCGCCCTACCCTCTTCCCTTTCCCCCAACTCTCCTATCTGCTAATGACCAGACTGTGCTCCACTAATTTTAATGAAATAGAAATCCGCATAAATTGCACAGATTAACAGTGTTCTGTAAACTTGCTCTGATGAACCGTATACTTATTGTATGGCATATTTTCCATATACTTGTCTGTATTTTTCTACTAACCTTAAATATACTGAAGAAATATATGACTGTTTTTTTCATGGAAATTTTAGAAGTGATATTTCAGTAATCACAGGTGTGTAGAAGAAATATATGTGTGCCTGTTAAACTGCTCACTAGGGAAGTCAAGGCCTCTTTGCTCTTAATTTTGCAGTAGTATTTTGTGAGATCCAAGTGTCACAGGTAAAATAACTTTGACTAGTAAAATCTCATACTTCCATTAGATTGTTGATAAGATGTATATAATTTTTTTTTCTTATTTTATTTACCACCTTAATTTATAGCTTAGCTTCCAAGCAGGTACATATAAATGTGGCTGTAGGAGAAAATAAGTTATGTTTAGATGGAAGTTTCTGAGGTTGGTGAAAAAATATTGGTTGCTAATCCATTTTCAGAAGAGTTCGGTGCTTTATAAGAGGGATTATGCACTAGCAGATATATCTCTCTTTATGTCTGTACTTATATTGGTAAATATATAGTCCTCTATCTCTGTATGTCTATCTCCATCCACATCTACACCTATATCTATCTGTTCATCTTTCCTGCTAAGAATGGAAGGTCTACTAATATTATGCCTTCACATAGGGAATGAGATCTTGTTTGTTCTGATGAAACTAATGTATATTTTTGAGTCCTCCCTTTCTCTAGACACCAATGTCTTTTAGGTCAGTAAGTCTCATAATTAAATCTCAAATTCTACCTCTGAAACATTTCTTGATTCCATTCTCTAATTTCATCACTCTAAACAAGATGACTGCAATAGACTTTAAAATTTTTAAATAAATTTCCTGCTTTGACTAGCACACCTACATAATCACATTTCACTTTCCTCTGAGAGTTATTTTTCTAAATTATAGGCCAATCGGTATTCCTCTTTTTAAAAAAAACTTTGAAGTCTCATCTTTGCCTCAGAGCTGAAGAACCATCACCTAAGCAGAGACCTTAACAAGTTGCCTCTGTCCAACTCTTTAGCTTTAAGTACAGCTAGTATTTCTTTAATGAATATGCACATTCATGATTTGTAATTGTATTTACACAATTATCTCCCCTTCAAGCCCCAGTTCAATTTAACGTCCTCTGTGATGTCTTCCTCATGTTCCCAAAATAAAATGTAGTTCTTCTTTCCACTTTGTGATTGTATCTGTTTGTTTAGATCATCCTTAGAAGTGTCTCATAGAAACTAAGAGCAAGGATCTACCCTGGGCTCAGAAAATATTAAAAAGAATCTGGAATGCCTTCCGCTTCTGTCACTTCTACTCATATTTGTGTGTCTATATTATTATTCTCTCTACTGAAGGTCAGGTTTCTCTGACTAGCACCTCTTCTTCAACATATTAATAGCCAGATTAAGGTTAACATCATTAAGTCTTAATTTCAAATTCTTACGAGGAGCAAACTTGGCCCAGCTTGAAGAAGATGTCAACCCCTGAACCAATTATGTCCAGAAAAGAAGAATGGGTCACTTTTGGTTCTGGGATGGCTGCTCCCACTCAAACAGGTAAAATTGCTGGAACGAGGGACTGCTGCTACCGAGTTTTTGGGGGGATATGGACAAAAGATTGTTTCTTTAGTGTTATGATATTAAGTATTTATTTTTAAACTTAGATAATAAATTACCTGCCATACTTTAGTGTTAAAGCAATAAACAAAATATATGAGTCACTAACATTGAGTCAAACCCATGGGACTAACTGTTGCTTTGGTTAAAAATGTAAAAATGCCCATTCCTCCATTCCCCTCTTGGCCGGTAAGAAGTGTTAGGACTCTTCTACTCTCTTCTGCCCATTTCCTTAAGGAAATATTTACTATAGGAGAGGAACTACCTACGTGGAAGTTAATCTGACTCCTTCACTCAGTCTTCTCTAAAACAAAGAGGTAATTTGCCAGCTTGATGGATGACATTGGCAGAGAAGAAGGCTCTTCCTGTATCTACATGTGCACATGGCAGTGGCCTTCTCCTCTGGCACCTGTCTTCTAAGCAGTATCCTTAGGGCAGTGGTCCAGGGTCATCTCAGAGACAAGGCAGGACTGTGGTGTGTTTTTTGCCCCTGCACTGGAAGTTCAATGATGTTAATTAGATTTTCCCTTGCGTAGATTTGGGAAGAAGTATGTGTATGTTAGAAATCCTATTTGCTGTAGGTCCAGGTTACATTTTCTGTTTCAACTTTGTCAGTACTAAGACTGTTTTTCCCCTTTGATCTTAAATAATTAATCTGAATAATATCAATAAACCCCCAAATAAAGTGCATGATCTAGAAAACCTTCTGAAATAGACCCAAACATTCATTGTTTGCAATCAAATGAATAGGTTCAAGTTATTAGATTTATGTCAACTTTTTCCAGTTACAGAAGTTGAAGCCATCCTTGTTCACTGGTTATGGATTTATTTTTCAGTTGGAGCAGACTTGAGTGCCAGGAATAAGGTTTGCTGTTGACTTTGACCTCAGGACCACAGCTGAGAAAGGAATCAGATCACCAGGAAAGTAAAAGCTCTTAGTTCCTATAAAGACTTGGCTCAATAGAGTCAAGGCTTCTGTATAAAAAAGAAAATAAAAGGCTCTTCGATTTTGCTAGGTGAGACCATGTTGACTACTAGTGCAATATTTCCCAGAATTTGGTTTTCAGACCAAGAGCAGCAACATCACCTTGTTACTTATTCAAAATGCAAGTTTATGTCTCTGTTACTAGAGATTCTCATTTAGTTGGTCTAGAATGGGGCTTAAGAATTTGGGGGGGGAGTAATTTTGATTTTAACATATCTTTCTAATTCTAAATTGAGTTTATGAGAAGAAGGTAAGATAACCTTTGGATTTCAGTTTCTTCCTAAAAATTAAAATGTAGGGCTGTTACTGTTGTTGAAATTTGGGACATTTTGGTATTGTTCTTATTGTTATTTCAAAAATACTATCACAGTATCTTTATGGTGATATATGGACACAATAAATTATCTTGGGTGAGCTTGTGTTTGAAAATTCACTGGATATAATTTAAGAAGAGAAATAGGTTGAGGAATAGGTTCCCACCCTCAGGTGTAGTTGGACTGATTTAATTCAAGCATTGTTATGCTCCATTCCAGAGCCATACTGAGGCGCAAGCCAGTGCTCCACAGTTTGGGATACATAAAAGAGCCATGGTGAGTTCTAGAGTGGCAGCCCCGGCTGGCAGCAGCACTGCCTTGCTCACTGTTGGCCTCCTCCCCTGAGAGACCAGCACCCATGGACTATTGGGCACATGGTTTGAGAGTAGCTTGTTCTCCTAGATCTCATGGTTCCAAAATGAAATGGCTGCTTCAGTACTCAAGATACCTTCTGTCATCTTCCAAACTCTCCTGATCCACTCATCCACAAAGCAGAGTAAGGACCTTATTTGATAGGTGCTTTTTTGCTAAGCGTGTGTGGCTCTACCTTGTCCCAGCTCATTTGAGTTCTCCCTGCCCACAGTTTATAGAAGGTTGGCCAGGTTTCTGATGCTAAAGAGAAAGCACAATTTCTAGAGCCTTGCCATGCAGCATGCGGTTTGTGGGCTAGCACCATCATTAGAAATCAGCTTCTTAGAAATCAGAATCTTGGGCCTCACCTGAGACCCACTGAATCCAAAACTACCTTTTAGTAAACCCTTAGGTTGCTTATGTACCATTAATATTTCAGAAGTGCTGCTTTATTATCCCTACACTTCCAAAATAATAAGAATTAGATGGGGTAATTTTTTAATGTATATTTTCAAGATCCATCCTGCTGTTTCAGAATCTTCAATGGAGAGTCCTGGAGAAATATGAGAACACTAGCAGCCCATCTCTCACAGTCTAGATAGCACTTCTCAAACTTTAATGTGTAATCCTATCCCCCAGGGATCTTGCTGCAATGCAGCCTCTGATTCAGTAGGTCTTGGTTGGGGCCTGAAATTCTGCATGTCCTGCAAGCTCCCAGGGGATGCCCATGCTGCCAAACCATAGTCAACACTTAGTAACAAGGTTAGAGAATCAGGGCTAGTGGTTATGAAGCAGTGAACAACTTTATAAATGTGTCTGATGTATCTTTTGAACACTCTTGGATATGATGTCCTAGGGTCTAGATTTATAGAGAGCATATAAGTAAGTCAATTTTGGAGCCAGTTTCAAACTGTTCTCCAACTGAAATTTATAAGTAATAAAGCTGTTATTTTGATCTCCATATATTTGACTTTTCTGTCTATTCCTAGTAGAGTGTGTGTGTATCTATGTTGGTTTAAGCCCAGGCAAGGTTTTACAGATTCACTGATTATGAGAGTCATTTACAAATCCTCTCTTCTCCAAAGATAATAGGAATAATATTAAACTCCTGCCCCTTTATCTCTCCCTAATAAATTATTTAGTTTTACATAAAGGTACCTGCACATGAGCTAAGTTTTTTTGCTAGATGTTTACAGACCAGCTTTAATGTGGTCAAGGTCTATTGTAACCATTTCTTTAATATGACCTTTTCCCTTCCCTTCCCTTCCCTTCCCTTCCCTTCCCTTCCCTTCCCTTCCCTTCCCTTCCCTTCCCTTCCCTTCCCTTCCCTTCCCTTCCCTTCCCTTCCCTTCCCTTCCCTTCCCTTCCCTTCCCTTTCCATTTAAACTGGTATTCAATACCCTTACTGACCCATCTCCCTCTCTTTTGCACATTCACTCCCTTAAATATTAAGCCTTCAGGGCAGTGAGGTTCTGGTCAACATCAAATAATCTTAGGAACAAAGCTTTGAGTCTGTTGACCACAGAGACAGAGTTTTAGTCAAACTAAAGATAACATCTAGGCCTCAGTATGTTTCAGCTCCTGGCCCAGAAAAGTAGAATGACCCCACTGACCACACCCTTGCAAAACCAAACAGAACAATGTATGCATGGCTGAAATTTAGGACCAAATGCAATAATCAAATATCCATTAACCCTAGCATCCACCAATCAACAGAGACCTCGGACCTAACCATGACCCTTAGTCCCCTACATAACCCATCCCCTAGAAGCCATTGAAAAGCCAGGTTTTAGTTCACCTGTGTATCCCTGATGGGGGCCATTTCCTTAAATAAAGCCTTACTTTCCTTGCTGCAAACTCCTGTTCATGTCTTATTGGGCTTTGATATGCACAGGCAAGTGAACCCTTTTAGTTCAGTAACACTGTCTGTGCTTGAATTAGAAGAGAGAAATGAATGTTTGATAACATTTTGCAATTCCATTAAGGAATGAGAGATTCAACCAGGAGAGAGATTCTTGGAGCAGTTGCAAGAAGAGGCCTATGAAGTCACTAAGTCATGGGTCCTCAGGCTGTGCTGGTGGCACAAATTTGGAGAATCTAAAATAGAAGGAAAACTGTAATGGGATCTTATGGGCACTGGTATGATATGTGCCTGAGTGCTCAAGGAAAACAATGCTTTGGAGAAAAACAGACATTTTGTGAAACAAAGGGAAAGTGCATCCCCCCCCCTTTTTTTTCTAGAGAAAACTTTTTGGAATAAGCATTTGGATGAAGAGGAAAGCTCTGTATGGTAAGCTCCACCTTTCAGAAAAGCAATGAGGAGGAAAGCTTTAGAGAAAATGAGTCATAACCCAAGAATATTAAAATTGTACAATAGATCATTTTTTGAAAAAAAAAAAGTAGGATTCATATTTGTTTTGGGAACTTGTCAAAAATATTATTCAGTTACATTCCAAATCAGGTTTTATTGTTCTTACTGTTTTATTTGGTACCTTTTTTTGCCTTGAGAATTAGAAGCTATACAGAGACTGAGACCTTAAAAACAATCAGTGAATTATGGCCTTTACTGAAATAAATTCCCAAATGATATGTAGAAAAGTAAAGATTCAAAATAAACAGATTGAGGGTTAAGAAATAATAAGGAAATAGTAATAGAATGTAGATGATAATTGTAATAGTAATAGAGGTAGATGATAATTGACTAACAAAATAGAAATAAGAATAGCCAAACATTAAGAAACATTCTGAGCTAGTTCGGATACCATTTTAATTATTAAGTTACGAATAATAGGACAGGAGCAAAGGGGGAAGCCAGACATTATAGGAGGTAATTTGGGCACCTTTACCAGGAAGCTGCAACTTTGCACTCCCGACAGAGCCACCAGTCTATTCCTCCCAGATCACTAAGGGAAGGGACTGAACAGAGAGAGTAGACACATGCCCAGTAAAGTCTGGGTGACATAGGGAAGGTATTTGTCTGTCAGTCACACCTGGGAACAGATCATTGGCCAGAGTAGGTGTGGCCACTGCAAGCAGGGGAATATCTGAGATATTTAATCTCCTAAACAAAGGAGTTCCCCCTTGTTTTTCTTGGAACTCTTGTTGTAGGGGTGTGCTTTCACATGGCTCACTGCCATATGGACCCCACACAATGGACTAATAGATTGCAGCGAGCCTAATGCTAAACTAGACCCAATTCCAACATGGAATGGAAACTCTGGACACTTTTAGCTCAACTTAATTCCTAGCTGCACTTTTTTCAGGACTGGATTGAGGGAAATAGGTCTTTGGAAATCCAGGAATGTAATTCCAAGCAAATAAAAATCTCTTATCCTCCTGTACGAGTCTCAGAAAATATTTTCTCGAGATATCATAAGGACCCAACCCCCAGCACCCAGTGGGGAAGAGGACTCCCCACTTATACCCGTAACAATTGCACACTGAATCATTCTCAGAACATTAAATACTGCATTTATATTTGCCATGTGTTTTTCATGCTTCACTTGTCTCCTAAAAGAAAAATATCCAGAGCACACCAATCAGTTGTAATGTATAAAATATGGGTCACAAAATAATAATGGTATTTAGCTTAATGCCAGTATGAGATATCACATGAATCATACTTTCTCCCTTATGTTTATTTTTACTATTTGCAATTTTAAAATGTGTATGTATTATTTATAAAACCAGAAAAATAAGCTATTTTATTGAAAAAAAATAGGAAACAAAACCATCAAAATAATAGTATTAATAGACATATTAGATGTTAGCTTTTTGATGTATAACTATACATCTAGTAAGATTCATTCTACATTCCTTAAACAAGGAGTGGAATTCTTACCTCTATTTCTTTGTAATCTTATTCAAAACATACCATAAGAAACCATCTTGAAGTTGAGGACTAAAATTCATAGAAAGTATGTGCCAGTAAAATTATTAGTTATAGAAAATTGGGAATGTGTACAGTCTGTCTGGGATGTTAAAGTAAATTAAGAGTTGCTAAAATTTTAAGGATTTGCTACTTTTAAGGTGCAATTGTATACTGCCATGGCAACAACAAATTAAAAATAAGAGGCATCTCTCTGTTGAAACTAAGGGAAGACACTGTAGGGGACCAGGAATTTGACTCCCCCAAACATGTCATTTGGCATGAAGATCATTTTAGGCTGATTATTAAAAACAAACAAATAAACAAACAAAAAAACATTTAGGAAGGGCTTTTTACCTCCCTCTAAATGGCCTAAAATAATTTAGATAGAGGGCCTTTTCCTGGAAGAAGAAACATCACCAGAGATACAAAGAATATATTGAGGTATGGTAGACTTGTGTGGTGGGAGGTGGGAAGACTTAGCAAAGCCTGCTTGTTTAAAGCCTTCTCTGTGTCCCTTTGTCTCTGCAAGGCATGGCAATCCTTTGTTTACCAAACATTTATTCCTTCATCTCCAAGTGAATTGCATTCTTCTCTTCTGAAGTCCAAGACTTCCACCTCTTCTCCTTAGTGCAGAGTGACCTATAAGCCCCAATTAACTGTCCATGGACCTCATATTCTTATGGAGCCCCAGTACATACAAAAATAAATTTGATATTTTTTCTGTTAATCTGTCTCATGTCAACTTAATTTTTGGACCAGCAAGAAGAATCTAGAAGGATAGAGGATAAATTTTTTCTCCCTCTACCTTGCTTTGTGTTCCATAGATACTTAATTTAGAATACTTGTAATTGTGAATTCTTTCCTGTCTCTTTGAAATGTATGTAAAGCTTTTTTAAATGTTAAATAACCCTCTTGGAAGTCTTAAGGTCCAGGAATGTCTTTCTTAAGGACCTGAGAGCCATCTCTTTGAAATGTAAACGTATGGGAAGATAGCCCAGTTTCTGTAAGAGTAGAAGCCTAACTTCTGTGGGTGCTTTGCTCACCTTACAATAGGACCTCCTGTCACGGAGATAGATGTGTATTTCTTCTTTGGATAAAGATGATAGTCTAATACAGATGGTCATCCCAATTACCAAGTAAGTTTAGGATGAACTGTGAGCGACAAATGGTGCCTCCTCATGTCTTCTTACTTGAGACTAGTTACTGTTTGTTTTGAAAATACAAGTGTAATGGGTTGTATTTGTTTGGCTCTATAAAAGAGTAAGGGTTTTTGTTTTTTTTTTCTTTTGTCTTTGCAAATTTCTTAGCTGATTACCTATGATGCACATCACATTGTTTTAATAATTATTAAATAATAAAATTGTTTTTCTTCTAAATTTTGTGGAGAGTTTCCTGGGTGGAAGGAGATTTTGTTTTTAATTTATATTTTCCTAAAACTATATGACATAATTATATTTCTAGAATTTTAGAACTTTATTAAATATTGATTGTATGGCTTTTATTAACAAAATAAAAAGAAAGGCATCTTGCCGAAACCGGTTTGGCTCAGTGGATAGAGCGTCGGCCTGCGGACTCAAGGGTCCCGGGTTCGATTCCGGTCAAGGGCATGTACCTTGGTTGCGGGCACATCCCCAGTGGGGGGTGTGCAGGAGGCAGCTGATCGATGTTTCTCTCTCATCGATGTTTCTGACTTTCTATCCCTCTCCCTTCCTCTCTGTAAAATATCAATAAAATATATTTAAAAAAGAAAAAAAAAGAAAGGCATCTAAAGATTTCAGAATCAACACATTCTTGTCAATTTACCAAAATAATTTTGTTTAAAAATCTTTCTTTAATCCTTTTCAAAATTAAATGATGTTAATGTCATGGATATATTTTCTGTTTGTCCTAATAATTGTATACTCTCGTAGAAGAAGAACTGTGTTTATACTTCAATAAATTTTCCAATTACCTACCAGCTTGTTTATTCCACTTTGGCACCCTCAATATTTCACTTGTGTATTAGGTAATTTATTATCCAATAAATTCCAAGAAATGTTTTCAGAATAGTCTATTCTTTTGGTATTTATTGTCTGCTTTCTTACCTTGTTTGTATTTTCCTGGGATAAATTTATTATTAAAAAGGTCTGTGCAGTAAATGCTGTAACTTAGATCCATGAACAGATATGGTTTCTGAATTGGGGAGCAGAGGCTGCCAGGCTGTTGCTCCTCACCTGTGGTTAATGAGGCCTCAATTGTAGCATTCATCATTTGATTCTGATAATTTTTGTGTTTTTAGATAGTCCCAAATGTACTTATATGACCAATTTGAGAGCAGGTCTGTTTTCTTCTTAGTGATGTGTATCTCTAAGGCCAATGATCCACCCTCCTGCCCTCCCCCAGAAATAAACAGTAGCTAATTTCCACAGTAAGAGAAAAAAATCAGTGGTAAGTTATTCTCCTAAAGTTTTGTATTTATTCTTATTCTGAAAGAATAATTAAAGCATTTTGATTTGATAGTGTTACTATGTGAAAATTTTTACTAAGGCTGAATTAATTTGAAACAAACTGCTGTGAAATCTATATGTAAGGACAACAGTAGTCACTTTAAGAAAAAAGTAATGTGCAATACATGTTTATAGAAAGGATCCAAGTGAAATGAAGTGATATCTATTTTCTGCAAAATCATTACCTAATGTTTAATCCTTATAATATACAATAGTGAATACTTGCACGGTGAAGAAAAACGAGTTAAGAAATTAAACAAAATAAGGAAACGAAAACATTTTAATGCAGCAGGGAAGTGAGATTGGATTGGTTTGGATTGATTTCTGAAGTTTTAGTGACCTGTGTGCTCTATCTAGGAGGATGTGATGCTTGCCTTCCTCAGGCAAAATTCATGAAAACGAAGACATTTTAAAACAGCTGCTTAATTTTGGACTGTGGCTGACCAATATTAGGAAAGAGCTGTTGTTCCTAATCAGAACAGACATTGGTCTCTTTCTCATGCAAATTATTACTTCTAACAGCACTTTGAGTCATAATTCAGCCAAGGATTGATTCTGGTTATATGGGGTTGCTAGGAAACGCCCTTCTCTGAATGTGGGTGAAAAGATATTTCTTCTCCACAGTATAGATTTTCTAGAATTATGTATGTTAAATTTTAAGGTGATGTGTGAATTAAACATTTTCATAAAATGAAGATAAAAGGTTTTGGTTCCTCAGAAAGATGTAGTTATATAAAGATTGCTGGTTTAACTTTTAATCTAAATTTTCTGCATTTCAATATTAAAGAAGCAAAATTTCCTCTACATGGTAGTATTTTGGCTGTGCATTCACAAACGTGAGAGGATATTAATTAGCATGTTGTTAGAGTGTAAGGGATTTTAATAGCCTAACTGGAAGGGTGTCCACATGTCCCTGGAAAATTATAAGCAGCAATTCACAAAGCTGTAACTGATAGCCAGATGGATAAGTATGAAGTTAATGTTATTTCTTCTGGGACCAGAATGTCAAAATGAATATCTAATTAGGCTACTGAACAACTTTTAGAAACACAAAGTAGAAATAAATCAAGAAGCAGTTTTAAGAATGGAATTAAGCCATCTTAATATTAAAGTCAAAGGAAGTAAAGCTTTGGAATTATGAAACATAAGACAAATATAGTAATTGGTTATACCTATTTAAATAGAATATATGAAATTTATTTAACTCTTATTAGGTATTTCAAGCTGATTTGTAAATTAGTGAAATAAGTATACTGGCTATAAATTAAACAAAGGCAAAATTACCTTGAGAGCAGATATAATAATTGGCTAAGCAATCAGAGTCTTTTTGCTTGAGAAAAATATACTCTTGATGTTTCTTTGAATCCTATAAAAGGAATTATTTAAAATTTATATCAGTAAATACTTATTACTTGCTCTGGGGATAGAGGTGATTGAAACCCCTCTATACTCAAAGATCATAAAATTTACTAACAATGATTGAGGTAACTTCTAGAATTAGCCCATAGAGTTCTCTAGCTTTACACAATAATTTTGGGAATTTAGGGTGTGTGTGCATTTATAAAGCAAGCATATTATTTTTCAAGAACTTTATTCTCTTTTTTAAAACATTTTTATTGATTTCAGAGAGGAAGAGAGAGATAGAAACATCAATGATGAGAGAGAATCATTGATTGGCTGCCTCCTGCATGCTCCCTACTGGGGATTGAGCCAGCAACCTGAGCATGTGCCCTCGACTGGAATCGAATCCAGGACCCTTCAGTCTGCAGGCCGACGCTCTATCCACTGAGCCAAATCAGCTAGGGAAAGAACTTTATTCTTGATTCCTCTACTCTTGATTTTAATTGTCTTTAAGGCTAAAGATTAAACAGACCATATGGGTTACTTATTTTAATTCTTCAATTTGAAACATCTTGAGATAATAAACATATAGGTTTTTATTGTTTCCATGCTGTTTGTTGGAGAGCTTGAAATACACACACACACACACACACACACACACAAAATAGAAACGCATATCTTCATAGGTAGTTATTTTTTAAATGAATAGTAATCTTCAAAGAATTTCCAAGATGAGAAAGTGGGCCAGCCAGTATTGCTCAGTGGTTGAGCGAAAGTCCATGCACCAAAAGGTCTCCGGTTCAATTCTTGGTGGGGACACATTGCCAGGTTGTGGGCTTGATCCCCAGCAAGGGGCATGCATGAGGCAGCTGATGGATGTTGATGTTTCTCTCTTATTGATATTTCTATCCCTCTGTACTCTCTCTTCCTCTCCCTTTAAAAAATCAATAAAAACATATTTTTTAAAAAAAGATGACAAAGAGGATAATGGGATCTTTTTGAGACATTCAGAAAATATGGTCAGACTATTCGGCTGAAAGTACTGTATTATAGCTAAACGCTTGGGCTGTTGGGACATTCAAAACTAGGTTTAAATCCAGGATCCACCAATTAATGTTGTATGCCTTTGGGAACATACTTACTTCTTAAATAATGTTTCCTCATCTGTGAATTAGGTAAATAGTATCTTTTATGGAGGTTCCATAAGAATTAAATAAAAATGAATGTAAACCACTTAAGAAATTGTTTATCACATTAAAAAATGTGATAATTACTGATTATTATGGTCTGATTTACATAAGCATCAGCTAAACATGAAACTATGGGGGAAATTGGGTAAGTTGCATTTCTGTCATCACATGCTTTCTTCAAAACATTATTTTTTCTTTAATCTTCATTATCTGTGTCTTGGTACTTTTTATGTCAGTTACTTTTCCAATTGTTTCTTGTTCACATTCTTATACATTAAGTTGTCCTTCTTATAGAAAAGAACTAGCTGCAAAAACGTGCCTTGCTGCTTTTATTTGTTTGTTTGTTTGTTTATTTATTTATCCTCACCTGAGGATTTTTTCCTTTGATTTTTAGAAATAGTGGAAGAAAGGGGGGAGACAGAAAGAGAGAAACATCAGTGTGGGAGACACATTGGTTACCTCGTGTAAGGGCCCCAACCAAGACTGTTGATCGGCGCCAGAAATGGAGGTTGCAACCGAGGTACATACCCTAGATCAGAATCGAACGCAGGACTCTTCAGTCCTCAGGCGGACGCTCTGTCCACTGAACCAAGCTGTCACTGCTTTTGAATCCATACTTGAGGCAAGCCAAGATCTTGGCAACATCAGCCTCTTCCATACGTGTGTAAATGGAGTCAACCAACAATTTAAGCCCCACCTCAGACCAGTGCATCCAGTTCATCAATAATTTCCCCTTACACAACAGTGCTTTCTTCTTCAATGTCATCGGTGTTGTCCATTTCTGTTTTTGAGAAATCGGTGTTCATATTAGAAATAAACAAACGTTTAAAATATGAATTTCTATACTTGGAGAATTTGTATAAATTTAGGCTATATACTGGTCAGTTACTAGCACCATGGGCTTTGGAAAAGAAATATTATTAACTAAACTCAAATTTTTAAACTTGTTTAAATTTCCAGAATTGTTTCAGATTTTCCAGTCTTTCTATCGAAATTGCAAGGTAGTGTGTAAGAATTAAATGTTAAAATGTACTTTTCCATAGGAAAATGCTTATTCAGACCCAATCATGACATATAATAACTTTGCAGTATTTTTGCAGTTTTGATGGAGTCATATTAATCACCTATGTTCATTATCATTCTTTTCAGTGACCCATAGTCATTAAGTCCAAAGGAGAGGAAAATACATAAAAGAGGGAGATATCCACCATTCTTTAGAGCTTGGTGAATGCATCAGCTCATGCTCTCAAAGAAGACACTAAAATGGGGTAAGACATGCAGGGGATGTAGTTGGGATAAATCCTTGTTAAGGATAAAGGGAGAGGGAGCAAGGGAAAGCAGGGAACACCTTCAGACCATGGTATAGGCTTGGACCTTTGAAAGGAAAGCATGAAGGAAGGGGGAGTGGGCAGGAAGTGCTTCAGACAGCAGTGCTATTCTCAGAGCAGGAATGGTCTGACCTAAATCTCTTCCCTGGTCAGTCCTTGGTTGGGAGCAACCCAGAGGAAGTGTGGCCTGGCCAAACACATGACAGTTGGAGGCTGTCAGCCAACCATGCTCTCTGCAGCAGGTCACTGGAAGGTGATCTGAATCCTTGGTAAGACATCACAGTTAGTCTTCACTCCGACTCTTGTAGGCTTTCATCACAGAATATCAATAATAAACAGTGCCGTACACTTCAGGAATCTTGGTTCTTACAGGGAAACATAACTTTAAACTCATAATGATAAGTCATTTTTTATATCAGTGTCCCAGTTGATAGGCTTTTTCTCAAGTATTTGCAGTTGATCTCTTTCTATAGATCAATATTTAAAAAAAATACATATTTTCTCCCATTTTGTAGGTTGCCTTTTCATTTTGTTGATAGTTCCCTTTGCTGTGCAGGAGGTTTTTAGTTTCTTACAGTCTGACTTGTTTATTTTTTTTTTATTTTGTAGCTTATGCTTTTGGTATCATATTTAAAAAGCAATTGCCAAGAACCAAATCAGTAAAGGAGTTAATATCCAAAATATGTAATTGTTGAAGATTTCATCCCAGTAAATTTTCAGTTCTAATTGGCTTGATTGATTCTTAATCAGGCACCATCTCATTCAGCAAGTAGAAGGGTGCTCTCAGGAGGGTGCACAAAGTGGAAGGTTTTTTTATACAAAGAAGGATGTGTCAGGGCAGTTATTATACAAAAAAAAGACAGGATTATTTTTAGATCTGGACATCTTTATTGGGGGCTGGGGTCAAGGGTTTGTCATGCAGATTGCCTCTTTTCCCTTTGGTTTGACATCACCTTAGAGGTTTTGCCTAGAAAATTCCAGACTGGTTGATTAAGATTATATTTCTGGAAGAGACTGAAACTGCAGTTAAATCTGGTATAAAATCTGGGTTTGGCATTTGGGGTTTGGCACAAGTGATGCCTTTTTTGGCCTGTGACTTTCTCTTTAACATTATGAACTGATTCAACTCACTAGCAAAAGACCAAATAATCCGATTAAAATATGGGCAAAAGACCTAAATAGATATTTTTCCAAACAAGATATTAAAATGGCTAGCAGGTATTTGAAAAGGTGCTCAACATGACTAATCAATAGGGAAATGTAAATCAAAACCGCAAGGAGATAATCACCTCACTCCTGTTAGAATAGCTGTCATCAAAAAGACAAGAGACAAATGCTGGTGAAGGTGCAGAGAAAAGGGAAACTCTTGCACTGTTGATGGAAATGTAAATTGGTATAGCCACTATGGAAAACAGTATAAAAGGTTTTGGTTTTTTTTTAGAACTTTCATTATTTGAAAATTCATAGAATGCCCGGGATAAGATGGGAAAAATGGCAGTAGTGGGACTGGAATCCTCTGTAGAACTCCAAATATACTAATAAAAGCCTAGGTGGTCCTCATGCCCTCGTGCACAACATCATCACAAGATGGCCATCTCAAGATGGCCACCACAAAGATGGCCACCACAATATAGCTGCATGCACAGCGGAGGCGGGGCCCAGCGGCTGCTCCATGTGGTGAGGCCTGAGGGTCCGGCGGCTCTGCATGGCATGGAGGAGGCAGGTCCCAGCTGAGGAGGTGGGTCGCAGCAGGAGAGGGCAGTTGGGGATGATCAGGCCAGCAGGGGAGGGCAGTTGTTGGTGATTGGGCTGGCTGGGGAGGGCAGTTGGGGGCAATTGGGCCTGCAGGGGAGCAGTTAGGTGTCGATCAGGCCAGCAGGGGAGTGGTTAGGGAGTGATCAGGCTGGCAGGCAAAAATGGTTAGGGGCAATCAGGCAGGCAGGTAGGCAAGTGGTTAGGAGCCAGTGGTCTTGGATTGTGAGAAGGATGTCTGGACATCCCCCGAGGGGTCCCAGATTGGAAAGGGTGCAGGCTGGACTGAGGGAAACCCCCTCCCTTGCACAAATTTTGTGCACCAGGCCTCTAGACTATACATATAAAAGCTTAAGTGACCATTCGACAGTTTGACGGGTAGCTATGACGTGCACTAACCACCAGGGGGCAGATGCTCAACATACAGGTATGGAAACATGGAACAGACTGATGAATATCAGAGGAAATGGCAGAGGGGGAAGAGATTAACCAAAGATCTTATATGCATACTAGAGGCCCAGTGCACAGATTCATGTACCAGTGGGGTCCCTCTGCCTGGCCTGCAGGAATTGGGCTGAATCCATGCACCGGGCCTCTGACATCTCCTGAGGCGTCCGGATTGCAAGAGGGCACAGGCCAGGCCCAGGGACCCCACTGGTGCACGAATCTGTGCACTGGGCCTCTAGTTTTAATATAACACAACAAGAGTTGAAGTTCAAAACCTCGATTTGCCTCTCAGCTCTACTGCTTATTGAGTGCCAGATCACTTACTATCTCTGAGTTTTGGTTCCCTCTGTGTATCTCTCAGTATTACTAAGGAAATGGTGCCCAAGCAGAGGCTCCAAGAACTCCCTAGGATGAGCAAGGTCTCAGATATCTACACGTCAGCAAGAGCTGAGCTGAGTTGAGGTCTCCTCGGCCTGAGAGAACTACTAAATGCTCACCAGGCTGAGGCCCAGCACAAGTCAGACCAGCTGTCCACCTTAGTTGTGAGGGCCAGGCAGAGCTAGCAATGCTCAGGAGGAGAAAAGGTATTGTGGTGGAGACCAGATGAGTAATTAATATATATATATAAACTTTAAAATATCTTTCACCTTATGTGTGTTTTTTTTTAAATTAGTTTGTAAATATATGTGTATATTTTGTTAATCCTCACACAAGGATATTTTTCAATTGATTTTTAGAGAGAATGGGAGAGAGGAAGGGAGAGGGAGAGAGAGGGAAACATTGATGTGAAAGAGCCACATTGATTGGTTGCCTCCCACCCTTACCCCCACCAGGACCAGGGATCGAACCTGCAACCCTTTGGTTCATGGGCCAACACTCTAACCACTGAGCACACTGGCCAGTTCCATCTTATATATTTTTTACTTCATGTTCTTTTATATTAATTATCACTTCTTCAGTTTCCATGAAAAACCATATTGATTATTTTATTTTATCAGAGTAGCATAAAAATATAGATTATTGTTTGGGATATTTATGATAGGAAATCATATCCTCCATAAACACAGTGTATATCTTTGTGTATTTTAATGTATAAGTATTTTTAAAAATCTGTTTCTGGTACATAGAAGTATGTATTGTTTTTCATTCTTGGAGTACATAATTACTATGCATTCCCAGGTATGGTTATAGAAATTCTGTCTGAATCACCCTACCATTTTTGCCCAGAATCCCAGTGAATTCATTCTTGATTTTTATCTGAATTGATTCTGAAAAGGGTTAACTAGCTAGCTTAAGACAGAAAGGGAAGAGGTCTGGAGAGGCTAGAGGCATCTTGGCCTGAACAATTAAAACAGCCATAAACCAAGAACAGAGATATCTCTGGCCTGAGCAGCTGAGGTAATAAATCTCTGGCAAAGAGAAAAGAAGAAAAGAGGTCACTTTACTCTTTTGAGCAGAGAAGCCAGTGATTTCATTCTCAAGGCCTGGCAGGATAAGGTTGCTAAGTTCCATAAGGTAGATCAAAAGTAACTCCAACTTGAACAGGTAAGATGGATATGTGAAGGACAAAGAAAAGACACAGAATATCGGGGGGAAAAGAAACGTATTTTCACTGAGGATAGAGGAATGTTGCAAAATAAGGGGAAAGAAAGAGGGGGGCACCAGGTGGGCTTTGCCTTTGCAGAGTAACCAATGAGGAAAGCAAGGGGGTCCTAAATTAGGGAAGGGTCCAATTAGAAAGGGTCATGAAGATACAAAAAAACCCACAGCCTTTATAATACCTCAAGACAAAGAAAGCAGTGGCCACCCTTCTTAGCCAGGAGAGACAGAGTCTTAGGAATTTAGCATTAGGGTTTTAAAGATAGCATGTGCTTGCAATAAAATTTCTTCTGCTTGCAATAAAGCTTCTGTACTTTTCACCTATCGCCCTTTGTCTGTGGCTTCATTCTTTGAATCCATCTGGACAACGACCCGGGAAAGAAATCACCCTTGCATCCTGCTTAATAAAGAAAACATGAATCAATTCTTTAAAATACTTAATTTTATAATCAAAATATTGACTCTGAGGGTTTTTGAAAAGTAATTACTTGCATATGTTATATGAAGCTTAACATTTCAAAAAATAACTGATGCATAGGATTGTATCCTTAGAGACAGTCTAATAGTTAACAAAACAAGAAAATAACGGTAAGAAAATGCAAAAAAATCCATTTAATCAAACTAAGTAAATATTTGAAATGGAAGCACACAATAGAGAATTATAATTTTGATGAATATTTCTGGGGTCATGCATTATACATATGACAATATTATTTATACCTATTTCATTAAATGATGTTTTGCATTTTGAAAGGAAGAAAATTAATTTGTATTTAACACCTCTTTGTTTCAAGCTCTAATTTAAAATTTATACTTTGTCATTAAAAGTATAATATTCAATTTATTATTATGAATACAATTTTACTATTCTTGCTTTGAAAACTGGTTAAGCTAGTTTATTTCTCCCTTCTTACATTCTCCTAACGTGACTATTCCTTGAAAGTAAATATTTTTTCAAGAAATGTGTTATACAACTGTTGATTAAGGATATAATAGTATTCTTTAAATAGAGCATATGCAGCTCATTTATCATTACTTAAAATATTTATCAACTTCCGCTTTAATTGGTAGTCATAACCAATAAACTCCAACCGCCATACTATTATCTTTTATTTCATTTCTTTTACTTCTCATACTTGTTGATATTTAATTTCACAAATTTCTTTTGGTTAGATTAATTTGGCTGGAGTAAATCTCGGTTCTTGTGACAGCCCATTTTCAGCGGTGCTGCTCTGCTCTCTCAGGCTGTTGATGCGACCATCACAATTGTACATCACAAAATGCCGCATGGATATGTGCTTGATCCATTGTATTATGCTGCACAGTGATCAATTGCCTGTCCAACTTGGCTCTGCACTTATTATTTTCATGGAAATTTCTTTCTTGGCTATTCTTAGGTATGCTCTACTTCCTTCTGCCTCCCCCATCCATATTCTTTATGCATCTTAGGGCTTTAATATATTAAACTCCAACATACACATTAGCTGCTGAAAACATTAATATCCTAACAGTCACAATCAAAACCATTCCTGTAAACCTGCATTAGAAAATGCTGATTGCAGGGAACTTAATGGAAGTGTCCTACTTTCTGGAGTCATTTGTTTTGATGAGAGCCTGAGTGTAAATTCTGTGCAAAACACAGACAGCTATTATGCAGTTAATTATGCACAAAGTAAACAAGTACAACTGCAAACAGCAAAATGCCACCTAATAATGGATAACTCCAGATTTATGGTATGCATGCCCAATCTGTAAAGGCTTCTACTCATGAATCTAAAATGAATGGAACATTACCTAAATGATCCAAAATGAAGGATTTAATACATTGCTCTACCCTTATTGCTACTTATTTCTTGTCAGCAGATTTTTCATTTTGCCTTAATTTATTGTACATAAACACTATGCAAATGTTTGGGTCATATTTAAAAACATATGGCTTGTGCTTATGATTCCTGGTGAGGCATTTTATTACAAATTACTTGTTAAGCAAATCACTTTCTTAATTATACAGGTCAACATATAATCACAGGGCCCACATGTACTTGTTATACAAAGCTCCATTCAGTAAACACTGGGCATAATTTAAGAAATATGTGTATGTGTTGTCCCCAACATGTGTGTTGGTCTTTACTAATTATTTTCATCCATATAAATTGATTTATTTTATAATGAGCATTACAAATTTTGTTAAGTTCTGCTAATTTGGGGGTTTTTCTGAAATGTGATACTAAATAAAATGGATAACTTTCATACTTCCCATATGAAAATGATAATTAAAAAGCTACTAACTACATTCAAATAAAATTGTTTTATTAATTTATGTAAAATGCTGCAGTTTATTTTTATCCTTCTTTGTTTCAAAAAGTTAATGACTTACAAAATGCCAAAAATGCAATAATTGAAGGAGTATGTAAATTAATATCTCAGATTTAAGAAAAAATAAAGATAGGGAAAATAAGATGTAGCAGGATTAAGATTAATTCACAAAACATATGTTGAGAGACTTTTGAGAGTTGGAAAAGTTGGCTTTACCTTTTTTTAAATTTTTGTAACTTTTTATTTATTTTTCAAAAAATATATTTTATTGATTTTTTACAGAGAAGAAGGGAGAGGGATAGTTAGAAACATCGATGAGAGAGAAACATCGATCAGCTGCCTCCTGCACACCCCCTACTGGGGATGTGCCCGCAACCAAGGTACATGCCCTTGACCGGAATTGAACCTGGGACCCTTCAGTCCGCAGGCCGATGCTTTATGCACTGAGCCAAACCGGTTAGGGCTTTACCGTTTTCTTAGTTAAAATAGGCAAAGAAAAACAAATGGCCAATGATATAGTCTGTCAGATCCATCCAAGCACACTTACTCTTTGTTCTGAAACAACAAAAATGTATCCTGTGCAACCTTTTGGAGAAAACACTCTTTAGATGCATCAGTGTAGGTTCCTCAGTTGTAACAAAGGCACCGTTTGGGTGCAGCTTGTTGACAGTGATAGAGGTTGTGTGTGTGGTTGTGGGGACAAGGGGTAAATGGGAACTCTGTCCTTTCTACTCAATTTTGCTATGCACCAAAAACTGCTCTGAAAAAATTTTTTAACAAAAAAAAAATGTTCCAAACAATATTTTCATAATTAATTCTCGTGACAGGTTGTAGACTGTTCTTTATTCAAACTTTCAGTGTAACAAGATAGCATAATTATAAGCACAGCTGAGTAAAAGCTACTTCCTAGGGGCAAGAAGGAAAGTGATGGGCATATAGAGAAAATATAAGTGTACTTTTGCTATGCAGCATTACAGAATGCATTCTTTAAGCTATTTTTGTAAATCAATACCTGTTCTAGATTCTCAGTTGATGTATAGTTCCGTATTCTTGTGGAATATTTATGTGTCTTAACTCATTAGACCACCCATATATAATAAATGGTTTTATAATAGAAATACTGTACTGGCTTGAGAATCTCCTTCCTTGAGAGTAGCGCACAGGTGAGGCATGCAGGGAGAGAAGAGATAAGCAATAAATAGTTGGAAATGGTCAGGAAGGAGTCTTTTTGATGATTGAAAACAGGTTGCTTTACTTGGCTTGGATGCATTCCTTTTACACCAGGGCATTTGTGGAAGCTCAGTAAACCAAGCACTAAGTGCCTCATTTACTTTGAGGAAAATGTTTAGTACTTGGCTATTTCAGCTAACTGTGTCTTAGAACAAATTCTCTAAGCTGTAGCTATGTAATACCTTTTTTGAAGAAAGTAAATGTGATCATTTCATAAGGAGGAAAAAACAGATAACAGCAGATCTAAGTTATTGTTTAAATTCATGCTGTTATTTCATGTTATAGGACTGAAAAAGACAGAATGCCAATGCCTGGGAGATTAAAATATTTAATCGATTACCATATTTGTGTAATTCCAATTTCTATGCAAAGCATATGCCTTTTCTCTTTTTCTTGCTCGGATAGTTACTCTCTTGCTGTTCCCCATTGTCTTCATATGATTTACTTTTGTGGGGTGAAAGGGAACATGATATTATTATGTACTCTTAACATATAATTCTGGATTGATTGCAATGAATATATGATTATTCTGAAAATCAATAATTATTTTTAAAAAGTGAGTGAGATCAAAGAGAGTGAAAAACATCAGAAATGTGCCAGAGCCTTAATGCAACTATGACCACACAGTCTATTTACTATGTTCAAGTTTTTTTAAAAATCTCATTATTGTTTAGAATTATGAAATTTGGGTTATAGAGAAGATAAAGAAAGAAGGGAATTAGTATCAACTAAAATTAAAATTTCATACCTTTTAATGCCATCAAAATTCAATTTAAGTGTATAAATCAAGATATCTTCATATTACTTATATTTCAGGCAAACAAACCATTTCATCACTTTAAATTTTCTGAGGTGATTGTGTTTTAAAAAGTATTAAGCTAATTTTCACCATGCATATAACTTATCAATTGGAGTATTGAGCTAAAATGCATTTTGCTTCTGTGTTATTTTTTTCCATGGCTTCATCATGTTGATCAGAAGAATAGAAATCCCTATTTTTTATTTATTTATTTAGTCATTATTTTTATTTTTTAATTTAAATTCTATATTGTTTAAAGTATTACATAAGTCTCATTTTTTAGTTATTTTTAATAGTGTAAATCTTATTTTCAGGATTTTAAAAATATGTTTATCCATTAACATTGGAACTTAAACACACAAATGAATTTTTCCTTTTTGTGTTATCTTTTTCTCTGGACTAATTTTTCTGAAATTTTGAAGATTTATAAAATACTTCTGTCAGTGTCTTCATTGGAGTTGCCCTAATTCTTATAATATTAATGTTGACATATGCATTTATAAGGGCAATCTAAGCTTGGTAGTGCTCATCTATGAAAAAGGACTCCTATATGTCTCTGTGTAGGATAAAATTTACTCTAACCAAGGAATTGTAAATAAAACTTTTTCTGTTTTTTATTTCTCATAGGAAATGCCACCTTCCATTCAATATCGTTATTTCTATAGTCCTAAATGTATCCTTAAGTGCCTTGCATCTAACTTTAATTAGCAAGAAAAATGAGTTTCCTAGAGATACGTAGGTAACTTTCCAAAGTCACAGAGATCTGTAGTATTTATGTTATTTATTGCATCCACTATTCCCAAGCAATTCTAGTAACAACTAAAAGAGGCTCTAAGCATTTATATTTCTGAATCCTTCCTCTTCTTACCACAAATCAATGGAAAGCAGCTTCTAGGAAATATTAATGAAACTGTTAGGGATAGAAGAAAAATAACAGTAAACAAGGATATTTGTGACAGAATCTACTTCCCAAGATTCTAGGAAAAGGAAGAAGCAGCAAAAGCATTAGGAGGCAAGAAAATTTTGAGGGATGCTTTAGGAAGAAAGGTTAGGAGCTGAATGAAGATATTTAAATTCAAAAAATAATTTATATAATAAGGAAAAAATCTGGTGTATTAATCCACGTGTATATTATTTTTCTGTAATGCTATATAATTCTATGTAATTCCATTTTCTCTACATTTCTTTTTGTAAATCTGTATTTGCATCTGCTGCATCTGATGAAAACTTTCAGCTCCTGTATGTCTGAAAAAGTTGATATTTAGTTTTTGGTTTTGAAAGATATTTTGGTAGGTATATAATTCTAAATTGACAGTAATTCTTGCAATACTTTATAAAGATTGTACTTCACTGTCTTCTGGCTTACTTTGTTGCTGATGAGAGACCCATTGTCATTCTTACTCCTCTTCCTCTTGGATGTAGCATATTTTTCTGTTTTTTTTTAAAAAATATTTTTTATTATCATTAGTTTTAATGTACCCATGTGTATGGCCTTTTATTTTCCATCTTACCTGTGTCTGGGGAACCTTGAATGTTTTAGATCTATGAACTTATAGTTTTCATTAAATTTGGATTATTTTTAGGCATTATTTTTTTTCAAATATATATTCTGTGCCTTTCCTCTATCACCTAAAATGAAAAATCCAATTAAATGCATATTGAAGAGTTGAAGTTGTGTCGTAACTCAGTGATACTCTTTTATTTATTCAATTATTTTCCTCTTTGAGTTTCATTCTATATAGTTTATGATGCAATGAATTTAAGTCCACTAATCTTTTTTTCCCCAATATGTAATTTGCCATTAATCTCCACTAAGTATATTTTCTACTGACATTGTAACTTTTATCACTAGAAGTTTAATTTTATATTTTCTATATTTTCAAGGTCTCCAGTTAAATTTTTTGAATATATGAAGATAGCTATAATTACTGTTTTAGTATCCTTTCCTGTTAATTCCAATAACTGTGTCAATTTTTAATCAATTTTGATCAATTTATTTTCCTCTATTATGGGTCATATTTCATGCTTTTTTCTATGCCTAGTAATTTGTTTTTATTGAATACCAAACACTGTGATTTTATATTGTTGGGTAACTGGTTTTTTTTTTTGTTTGTTTTTTTTTGTTGTTTGTTTTTTTTTTTTGTGTGTGTGTGTGTGTGTGTGTGTGTGTGTGTGTGTGTTCCTTTAGATATTCTTGAGCTGTGTTCTGGGACACAGTTGTGTAATTTTAAAATAGTTTGATTCTTTAACACTTGGTTTTAAAATTTGTTAGATGAGCAAAGCCCTTGTGAGTAGTGCAGCCCATACTCCACAAATTATGAATTTGTCTAGTTTTGTTTGACTGAACAAACACTATTCCATGCCTTCTATGAGTGCCAAGCACGGTTCCCTTTAATACTGTGAATGATTCTTTCCTTTGTCTTGGGTAGTTTCCTTAATACTTATGCTGATCAAAACTTTGCTGAATAATTAAAAGGAACTCTCTGCAAATACCTGGGATTTTCTTTTATACTAATCCTCATCTAAGGACACGCTTAGATTCAGTGCAATTGGCAGTCAACCAACTGAGCCACTCCAGCCAGACTGGGATTTTCTTTGCAGCTTTCTTCTCCCTTGTACTCTGCCTTGAAATTCTGGCTTCCGTGGTCTCTCTGGAGACCACTCAGCTCCCCTTGTCCACTCAGGAGGTGTGACTGGATTCCAGCTCCTTTCACTGTGGCCTGAGTATTTTCGAAGGCAGTATGCTGTGGAAATCGTTGGGCTTATCTTACTTTCTTCTCTTTTTTTGTCAGGGATTACTGTTCTTTATTGTGTCATGTTCAGTGCCTTGAAGACTGTTGTTTCACGTATTTTTTTCCTACTGTTCCCCCCGCCCCCCCCCCCCCCGATTGTTTGTGTGATTGATGATGAGGAAAAGAAAGGTAAATCCGGTTTCTGTTACTCCATACATCAGAGCAGAAATCAGTATATAAGGTTTTATATGGTAGGTCTTCATAACGGATTTCCTGATTCTATACATAATGTATTTTTTTGTTTTCATAGATATTGGCAGATTTTGTTTTAAAATGTAACAAATTTCAGTTCTACAAACAATATATGAAAGTACATTTTCCTGCATCCCTCAAAAATTATATCTTAAAGAGTTTCTAATCTGGTAAAAAAGTTATCTGTCATTTTAAATTTAATGATTTTGCATTTTCTTTTATTGAATTTAAACATGATTTCATATGCCTGTTGGTCATCTGAACTTGCTGTTCCGTGAATTGTTGAGTCATATATTTTGCTCACTGTTTTTCTCTTGTGGGGCTGTTTATTTTCTTATTAATTTGTAAAAGCATATTGTATCTTTGAAAAAAATGAATCCTGTGGTAAAATATCTCTCTCAAACATATTTTTATCTTCTGACTACCATTTTTATTGTTTTCTGTCTTATATCTAATTTTTTATTTTTCAAATTTTATTTTAATTAGTAGATTTAAAAATAGCACATTGTTTCTTTTAAAACATTAAGGCTTCATAGTATTTTGTTTAAGAAGGACATTCTTTCCCCTGGATTGCATAGAAGGTGTTCCAGTATTCCTTTTAAGATTTAGGGTCACCTTAGCAGTAAACATGGGGACTAAATCCAGAACATTTATTTCTGTGTTCTTTCTATTTTACCCTATATCTGCTACTTGATTAAACATAGCTAGTAAATGAAGTAGACATTCAATTTCCAAAAGGGAAGGAAGAAAGGGAGACAGAAGAGAAATGAACAGAAAATAGAGACCTTTGGACTATGAATATTTATTTTTGAAATTCATATGTATCTGTTGCATCCAGATTATTTTAAGAAACAAGTCATGTTGTTAACTGTCATCAGCAGACCCACCAAATGAGATTCAACACATTTCATAAAATTTTGCTTAATCAATCTTTTTTTCTAAGCCAGCTGGTTATCACTCTACTTGATAACAAAATTTGAGTGTATATTTAAGTTTACACAGTAGTGATGAAAGAAAATGTAAGAGTATATAGTATAAAATGTGTTAAACTCTTTTAACAACATCCTCTCAAAGATTTCATAGATGATATAGTAGCTGATTGATGTGAAATAAATTCTGAGACCACGATGTCTACTAGTATCTGCAAGTTAGTTCACTTTCACCTGAAAGATTGCATGCATTTCAGAGATGAATCTTCTAGTCATAGCTCTCTCACATCTCTGATTGAACAGTCATACACTAGTTAATGAAAAGAAGACCTTCTGGCCCTAACCAGCTTGGCTCAGTGGATAGAGCATTGGCCTGCGGACTGAAGGGTCCCAGGTTCGATTCCAGTCAAGGGCATGTACCTTGGTTGCGGGCACATCCCCAGTAGAAGGTGTGCAGGAGGCAGCTGATCAATGTTTCTCTGCCATCGATGTTTCTAACTCTCTGTCTTTCTCCCTTGCTCTCTGTAAAAAATCAATAAAATATATTTATAAAAGACCTTCTGTTTTATTTAAACTTTAATATCAAAAGAGTTTGAAGCTTTAAATTGTTTATTTTGTTTTATTTTTGAAGTTGTCTAAATTACATTCAGTGGTATTCTTTCCTTTCCATCATAAAGAATCTGATGAAGACAATAGACATCCAATTAACCACTCACCTGACACCACATCTTTTGCTTCAGAATAACTTCTAGCTTTGAGATGCACTGAAGATTGACTCTCTTGTGACATTTCTCTATTAAACATTTAGAGGAATTGTATCAAGTACATTAATTTCCCTGTCAGTCTCTCAGAGCTTCAGTAATGTCCGATAATACAGAAATATTGTAAGAAACTTGTCATAACATATAAATGTTGTTATTCTGTCTGCTATACTGTCTAATCCTGCAGCCCTATACAGTGGTGGCATTTCTATGTAATGCTCTTTGTAAAGTAATCTCATTATGCCATACTTTTTTTTAAAAAAAAAGGAAAAGAAAATATATAAGTACAGGTTGAAATCACATATAGCAAGTAGTGTTTTCAGATATCCCCAAGTGAACTATTTTATCCAGGATAAATATTATAATGTTTAGTATTTTATTTATAAAAATAAGCATAGAATTGCTACAAATTTGCTCATTGTTCCACAGAACCCATAAAAATCTATCATTTTTAGTCCACCTTCACTAATAGTCATAACAATTCTGTGAGTTTAATCTTATTTCTTTAAATATACTATTAGTTCCTCAAGACTTACCTTGTGCTTTTTATATCTCTTGTATCCCCCCATTACTTGTGTACAGCTGCATATATAGTAGCAGAGTCAATACTAGTGAAATAAATTAAAACCTACCCTCAAAGAACATGTATTCAATAAGAAGGATAAGACAGAAACATACAACAAATCCACACACACACACATTCACAGACCAAATAGAGATTGGGGGAAATTATTCATAAAGAGCTAAAAAACAAACTGTTATGCAAGTTTAGAAAAGAGCTTACAACTGATTGAGTAGAATAAAGAAATGTAATTTAACATGGCTTATAGGTGAATTTTACAAATGTTTGGAGGAAGGGGCCATTCTACATACAGAGAAAACATATACAAAAGTTTTAAGATGTAGGTATTTTCCCTTGAGAAAAAAAGTAATCCATTTGATAAAAGCATGGGAAGTATTTACAGGAATAGAATAAGGTATAGTAACTGAGGACCCATTACAGGTTAAAACCATTGGTAATGAGTCGTGTGGTTTTTTCCCTGAGCAGGATGCAGGGTGGTTTCTTTCCTGGGTTTTTGTCCAGGTGGATTTGAAGAATGAAGCCACGGACAAAAGGTGGTAGATGAAAAAGGGTAGAAGCACAGACTCCCACGTAGGGAGGGGGTCCCAAAGGGGATAACCCACTAAGCTCCTTTTTCTAAGGTTTATAAAGGCTGCAGTTCTTTGTCTCTTCATACTGCCTTCCAATTGGTCACTATATCAACTTAAAGCTCAAACCCCACGTGGCGCTCCCCTCTTTTTCTCCCCCTTCAGAATTCTGTCTCCTGTGAAGGTCTGTTTTCCTCTTTCTCCCATTTGTCAGCATTTCTCTCTCTGTGAAAGTTTGTTTCCTCTTTCTCCCCATACCCTGTGGCTTTTCCCTATCTTCTGTGAATGGATTTCTTCCTCTCCCCTTAGCCTGTGGCACCTTTTTTCCTCTCTCTGTGAATGTATGCCTTTGGCAGCTCCAAGCCCTCACCTATGCCTTCTTCCCCCATGGACCCTCTTTATATCTAAAACGCCCTAAACCTGCCTATTTTACCCCTAAAACTCCTTTCAGTAAGAAGAGAAATTTATGCTTAAAATTTGTTTTTAGGTAGGCAGATGGAGTGACAAGGCAACAACAATAAAAGCACCAAAGGATATGTTGTCAGCTAAATTGAGAGACTGAGAAAACCCACAACCCAATTTTATCAGTACTTCCAGAGGCACAAGCTCTGGGCAGAGGAAGAATAATATTAGATCTCAGAAATTTCCAGGGATTAGTCATTATCTTAAGGAAGAACCCCAAGGGGAACTCTTACACTTAGCCTGCTGGGACCAAAGCTAAGAATGGACAGAGCTTGAATTGCAGGTAAGACAAAAAGATATGATATGGGCATATAAGAGTGACCCAGAAATGGAAGTTCATGAAGTAAAGCAAACTATCTATTCTTTAATAAGTAAATAACTGTGAAGTCTAGACTGTGTCCCAGGCCAGTAAGTAACTTGTAAAGAAACGTGAAACTCAGAGCTGTTATTAAAAACCCTCTTGATCCAGGTTAGTTTAGGAAAGGTGGAAAAGTCATGGGTCTAATCTACATTATACCCTAGCAACACAAGAGTTCTTGAGCAGGAAGGTCTGAAAAGCTACCCTGGCCCAGTCATCACATCCAGAAAAAAAAAATACTTATGAAGAGTTCTTTAGAGAAATGTCCCCACTCAAAAAGGACCAACAGAATGAAAATATATAATATCCATACTAAAATACTATAGAACACAATAGAAAAATAGCAATGCATTTTTTTCTTTTTACAGGTCAACCAAATTCATTAGAAAGTTATTGTCCCAAGGTAGAGACATTCCAACATGAATTTAAAAAGAAACAAAAAAGGTTAAAATAAGCAATTACTTCTATGAAGGAAGAACAGAAAACATACATATTAAAATTCAGAGATAATATGGTGAAATTATTGGATGGTAAACATAACCATGCAGAACTCGGGAAATAAATAGAAGACAATTTTTTAAAAATCACTTGAGAAATGAAGACTAAATTATAAAAAACACAAAGGAAAATGAATAGATCTCACTACATAAAACTATTAACCAGACATAAATGATCAAATTGAAGAAATTTAACAAAGATGTTATTTAAAAAGGTTGAGAAAAAATTATAGGTCTAGAAGACAGTGAAAGAGGAAATAACAATGTGCAAAATTAGATTCCCAATGCCAGAAAATAAAATAATAAAATATAACACCAAATGTTCACATTTAAATGAAAATATATTATTTTAAATGGCATTAAATTTAGATTGCCCATTTCAACTTAACATTCAACCATTAACATCAATTCAGTTGATCAATGTCCAGCTTGACTTTACATGTTTATCCTGTTCACAGAAATTACTTAAAATTGTATCTATCTTGAATGCTTGAATGCCTAGTCAAATACTATATTTCTCAGTAATTTCCAGCATCCCTAATAATTATCTGCCAAATAAGATGTGACCACTTGTGTATATAAATTTCAGAAAACTTTGAGTTTTATTACAGTCATTATAGTTTGAAAATTTTTAGATTTTCATTTCATTTCATTTTTGTTATTCATGTGTTTTATCGACATACAGATTTTATATGATTTTCTGATGTGACATGATAATAGGTGGCATATATTTTTTAGTATTCAATACATATCATGTTCTGTTGAACATTGTAGGTGATCAATAAATATTTTCTGATTTAATGAATAAAGTATAAGTATCAATGATTAGGTTAAGTGATTTTTTAATTGACTGAATCTAGCTGATTACTTTTGTCATGTGCTCATAACTGTGTACACTGTGCTTCTCACTTGAAAGCTTCAGTAATTTGAGTCATAGTAAATAAAATAAATACATGTAGCCCTAACCGGTTTGGCTCAGTGGATACAGTGTCGGCCTGTAGACTGAAGGGTCCCGGGTTCGATTCCAGTCAAGGGCATGTAACTTGGTTGCGGGCACATCCCCAGTAGGGAGTGTGCAGGAGGCAGCTGATTGATGTTTCTCTCTCCTTGATGTTTCTAACTCTCTACCCCTGTCCCTTAATCTCTGTAAAAAATCAATAAAATATGTTTTTAAAAAATACATGTAGATTGTATTTTTTATAAAACACATGTGATTTTAAAGTGTTCATTCCAATCTGATTTGGGATTGAATATTCTAGCACAGCCATGGGCAAACTACGGCCCGTTCGGCTGTTCTATCCGGCCTGTGGAGCCGAAAGAGCGGAGGGTTCTCTTGCTCTCCCCTCCGCTCCTTCACCAGCAGCAGTGTTAACATGGCAACATCGGGAAACACGGCCACAGCTCCTTCTTCTGAGTGGGCGGATTTATATCCTCCCATTCAGTAGAAGGAACAACCTCTCAATCTTCCAGAGGCTCCTTGTAATGCCTGTGGACCCATCCCCCGACATCACCCTGGGAATGCGTAGACACGTTATCATGGTGATGTAGGGAGACACGCCCCTGGAGAGCACAGTATCAGAGTATTAGCTAAAAAGGAGACCAACAACACTGTTCCCACTGAAGTTGATGTTTAAAAGACCAAAAACCTTTCAACCCAGTCTACATTGCCATCTACATCTACATCCCGGGCATAATTTGGAAGTTGCACTAAAGAAAATGTTTAATTTACTGTTTACTCATTTTGTTCTTTTCTATTTGTTTTAGTTTTAAATTATTTTATTATATTTAAGTTTAATTTGAAAGGCTTTTGTACCTTTCCTTTGTTAGGCAATTTTATTTTGCCTTTGCCATCTTCAATATAAGGTATGTTATTGTGCTATGATTCCTCCATTTTTTGAAGTTTCAAATTATAATAATTAGTGTTTACATTCTTCTTGTTAAAATGTTTGAAATGAATAAAACTATTGAAATAAATAAAAAAAAAGACCGTACCCTTTTATGTAATGATGTTTACTTTGAATTTATATTAGTTCACACAAACACTCCATCCATGCTTTTGTTCCGGCCCTCTGGTCCAGTTTAAGAACCCATTGTGGCCCTCGAGTCAGAAAGTTTGCCCACCCCTGTTCTAGCACCTCCAAATCAAATACTGCAGGAATCCAAGCTATAAAATATTACATATTTCAGAGACCTCTCTACACTTTACATCTGTGTCATTAATTTTTATTCTCTCCAAGATTTGTGCACTAACAGATTCTAATTAGAATCTCTTTCAGTCTTGATCCATCTTTTGATTAATCAGGTTGAATAAAAGAATGTAGAGATTATAGTTTTTATCTATATATATAAAAGCCTAAGCAACCAAATGACCATTCGACTGGTAGCTATGATGCGCACTGACAGCCAGGGGGCAGATACTCAATGCACAGGCTTGGAAACATGGAACAGACTGATGAATCTCAGAGGGAAGGATGGAGGGGGGAGGGAGGGAAGAGATTAACCAAAGATTTTATATGCATACTAGAGGCCCGGTGCATATGCACCGGTGGGATCCCTCAGCCTGGCCTGCAGGGATCTGGCTGAAACCAGCAGTCCGACATCCCTCAAAGGGTCCCAGATTGCAAGAGGGCACAGGCCAGGCCGAGGGACCCCAGTGGTGTACAAATCCATGCACTGGGCCTCTAGTATCAAATAATATGGGTTCATTATTTTCTGCCTTCAGACCGTCAGGTACAGAACTTATTAAAATCCATCTGTAACTTTTAAATAGATTTGCATTTTGTTATCTATCCGACAGCATATTCTACAACTTTCCTACTTTATAGGGAAAATCTTGAGTGAGACTAAAATACATCTAATTCTTTGAATAGGCTTTCTCACTCTCCACTGCGCATCCATACAAGGTTGTTTCTGCTTCCAGTACTTTCCACCATTACTGACATGCAAAATTTATGCTTAAACCATTAGCTTTAAATGTCTCTTTTTTTGTGGGAAAGCTATATTGGATCATTTTTTCTCTTCTCTCATGCTTTTGGTAGTCATCCATCAGAGCAATTGCTATGTTGAGTTGTTCTCATTTTCTTAGATGCTTCTTTCCCACTGGATTTTAAACTCCAGGGAATGTTGTCATAATCTTCATAAGCCCATTGTTTTAGATATTGCTTGGAATCTAGTTGGTGCTCAATAAATGTTTGGTAATTTATTTATTTTTTACTTTCTTAAATGAAATGAAACTTTCTTTATATTTTCTCACCAATGTAGCCCCAGTAAAATTGTATTTAATTTTTTCAAATATTTTGGACATGTTGCATTATATTGTGTATTACTCTGAGAACTCCTATATCAATGAACTTCTCATTATCATCAATCTCTGGATAATGTGCTTTATCTTCATTTAAAAAAATTCTGTATCCCTTTTTCTGGACAGACTGAGAAAGCTACTTCATCTCTCTGTCTTTCACTTTTAACCTTGGTAAAATAGTAATAATAATAACATCTACCATGTAGAGTTGTTATGAGAATTAAATAAATGTATACACTTAAAACAGAATGTATCCCTTTAAATCTATCTATCTATCTATTTATCTAATCTATCATCTATCTATTATTTATCTATCATCTATCTATTCCATAAAATCATTTCTATAATTATTATTACTATGTCCAGCTGCTTTGTAATCTACTTCCTTTATTCACCCTTGACTTTGTCAACATAGTGTTTGAATGAGAAAATGACCTTTCAATATCTCTTTGGAATGCCAACCCATCCTGAAAGTGACTGCTTCCCAGGTGCTGAGAGTGTTTCAGTCTGCCTATGGTAGACATGGATTGGTGTGGGGTTTTTTTGTACTTAAAAAGTTCCATTTTAAAAAGGAAAATCAATCAGGAATCTCTTAAATTATCATAATTAGTATTTGTACTTGGTAATCCACACCTGTGTTATGGTCATGTCTGTAATTTAGAAACCAAAAACTTCATGTGAAATTACTATTGCTATTACAAGTCCTTTGAGGAAATAAACAGCTTTGAACCTGCTGAGAAGTATGTATTTATAGTCAAGCTGGTATAGCTGAGAGGAAGATTGTGATCTGACTCATCTATAAATATGTATGATAATACTTTCCTGTCAGAATTAAATATGATTTATAAGTGCCTAACACAATGTTTGACACTTAGTAAGTTATTATTAAATGTAAAACTTTTAAAATCTGCTGCAAGTGCATATACATATTTGTAAATCACTTTGATATATGTATCATATTCTGATATATAAGTCACATCCTTATTTATAATATATAGCTATATATATTATATATATGTATATAATTAGAAAACATATTTTTAACCAGTGTTTTGCTGACTAATTCCTATGTGTTAGGCCTATATATAGAAAGTGAATCTGTCTAGTCCACTTCTGATACATTTCCCCCTTTGGTTCATTATAATCTTGGATAATTATGTTGTATCATTTTACTCTTCCTCTTTTAAGTCTTCAATTACAAATGAATCTTAATGATCTTCTTCACTACCTTCTGCTTTTTTTCTCTTCATACCAGATCTTTTCCTCAAGAAGGTATCAAATTGCATCACAATTTGGGTGTATTGAAGACTCAGAGAGTGAGAAATTAGAAAGTAATTTTTTATATTTGACAGTTTAGGAAATTTCAAAAGAATCACATTTTATCAATAAATATTAAAGTTTTGCCCTGGTCACTGTGGCTCAGTTGGTTGAGTACAGTCCTATACACTAAAAATTCGCCAGTTTGATTTCCAATCAGTTTCCAGGTTGTGGGTTCAGTCCCCAGTTGGGGTGCATATGGGAGGCAACCAATCAATGTTTCTCACATTGATGTTTCTCTCTCTCTCCCTCTCCCTTCCTTTCTTTCTGAAGTCAGTAAAACAAACAATCCCCCCCCCAAATTAAAAAAAAGAATACATTAAAAAATAATACTTATTATTATTGAGGTTTTTGATCCCCAAAATTCTGCTGGAATTCAAAGTTTCAGACATTAAAATGTCATCACTTGAATTAATGAAATGCATCTTTTGATACAGAGAATATATTTACACTATCAATAAGTTGCCTAGGCAATTGAATTGTATGTATTATGGAATGAATGCTAGTGAAAGAAATTAGGAAGGATTATATTCACATTTAGTATTTATCTGAAACAAATAATTTGTGAAAAATTAATTCAGTGCACAATTATTTCTTCATTTAAACACATTTATCTATTCTCTATAATGTAATAGTCAGCTTTTGAGACACTGGAATCCTTGTCAACAAAATAGGTAACAGAATCTTTGCCCGCATGAAGCTTATATTCTAGTGCAAATGTGGTTGTACAAAAGATATATCATCACTTCTGATGTATATCATATGATATTAAAATTACACATGAAAGACTATTTTGTGAATTACCTTTGCAAAAAATATTTTTGCAGGTAAAGAGAAATAATCTTTATCTTATACCTACTTCTGCAAATATTTAATTCAAATATCTTGACCAAATTGCAAAACGTTTAACCAATAAAATTCTTACAATGAGGGCTATCAGCATAAAAAGGCTTCCTCTTCCTTCGCATTTGCCTTTGCCTAAATGCACTCCCTAAATATCTTAATGGACTTATCTCTCAGTTCACTAAAGTTTTGTTGAAATTTCATGTGACGGCATGTCCTTCAATTTTTCTAATATCACTTCTCTACTGTCTATCCCTGCTTGCTTTATTTTTTTAGACATGTCACTGCCTGATCTATTTCATATGTTTTCTTACTGTCTCTTGTAACACATAAATGAATACTTCATGATAAAAGTAAATTTATTGGATCATTGCCATATGCCCGGTTTCTGTAATAGTGATGGGTACACAGTAGGCCTTGAATAGATATTTGTTCAAAGATGCGTTAAAAAATATATTCAAATGAAATCTCAAACTAATAATGTACACAGGGAATTTGGACCAATCAGTTGTTTGAAGTTGGGAAGAGTCTATTCTCTTTCATTCTGGCACAACAATGATCTATTCACTATAAAAGAAGTTGGGTGGTTTCAAATTATAAATTTTGGTATAAATACTAATTTATTTACTTCTAATCATTGTACAGTTTAGCTTCCTGGTTAACATTATACAACAAACAACATCATCAAAATAAGCAGTTTATTTTTAAGACAAATTTTTGTAAAAAAAATAGGTTTCCTACACCATATGATATTACCATTAATATAATCAATCTGAGAAAGTAATAGTGTCTTTTGCAAAATAGTTCTTACTGGATTATAAAACTAATTACTGAACAACTTTTCAAAAGGCCCACCTTCTAGAGAGCCTGAATAATCTCGTTACTTTAAATCTCAGGCTTCCTTTAATTATTCATAATTATTTTTGTCTTATTAGATAAATTTTATACAGAATATAGTTTGATCAAAATGCTTCCTCGTTGATTAATTATTTTTCACAGTGTGTGTCCACTTCAGGATGGTCACATAGGTGGAAGCAACAGCACATATCTGATCAAAACGGAAAGAT
Organism: Plecotus auritus; assembly: GCF_963455305.1. Classification (NCBI taxonomy): domain Eukaryota; kingdom Metazoa; phylum Chordata; class Mammalia; order Chiroptera; family Vespertilionidae; genus Plecotus; species Plecotus auritus. Next base: position 44,327,119 of record NC_137775.1, read on the forward strand.
AAGCCATGGACAGTTTCACGTGGAGACTGGCTCTGCATGGTGTTGGTTAGCATTGCACTCATTGCTTTGAGTCCTGTGCATTGTGCAGATGGTTACTCAAGAAATTTTTTTGATGAATGAAAAATATTTTCTAAGTGGTGTGTTATATAAAAACATTTTTGGTTTAGTTGTGTGATCAAATCTTAAAATATAAGTTTCTAGAAAAAAATTTGCTTTACTTTCCAGTATTAGTTAATTTTCTAGTGATGTGAAAATCAGATAATTAAGTCTGTATGAGAGACATTTATGTAGCAGTCTGAGACCAGATAGCTGAACCCTATTACAGACAGTCCTCGGGTTACGTCAGACTCGATGTACATGGTTACGTCGCCATCTCCGATTTATTTATAAAAATAAAAAGTTCTGTCATTTCGATGTATGTACATATATGCTTTATGTTTTTTATTATGTATTTACCACAAGTGGAGGTCGGGAATTGTTATCTTTCTTTTACATTTTTTACTGTTTCACTTCATTACTGCTGTGTATGTGCTCCACGTGAGTGATGTAGGTGCTTATGTAGGTGGGTTCCGACTTACGGTGAAAATCGAGTTACGTCGCGCAGTAGGAACGGATCTCCAACGTAACTCGAGGACCTACTGTATTTATAGCTAAGAGGCCACATGTAGAGTGAGGATAGTTCAATGGAAAAGAATAAAAACAAAAAACAAAATACATGCACTTGAGCACTGTTCGGTATTTTACAGCCTTCTTAATCAACTAGGGGTCAGGTACTCGAAATTCGTGCACTGGGGGTGGGGGGTCCCTCAGCCCAACCTGCCCCTTCTCACATACTGGGAGCCCTCAGGGGATGTCCTACTGACGGCTTAGGCACGCTCCCCACGGGGAGCTGGCCTAAGCCGCAGTCTGGCCTCCCTTTGTGGGAGGCGACCGGGCTGATCAGGGGAAGACACCAGCCCCATCACCCCACTGCTGCAGCCACTGCCGGTCACCACAGCTACCAAGGTGTTTTCATCAACACGGACTCCAGTCCCTTCACCATGAAAAAATGACAACTTTCTTTAGGCATTTTCAAGATGTGTCATTCATAGGATATGACATTTCTTTCTTTTTTTTTTTTTATCCTCACCTGAGGATATGTTTCCATTGACTTTTAGAGAATGTGGAAGAGAAAGGGAAAGACAGAGAGAAACATCAAAATGAGAGGGACACTTTGATTGGTTGCCTCCTGCATGAGCCCTGACCTGGGCCCGGCCAGGGAGGAGCCTGTAACCTAGGTACATGCCCTTGGTCAGAATCGAACCTGGACCCTGCGGTCGGCAGGCCGAGGCATTATCCACTGAGCCAAACCGGCTAGGGCAGGATATGACATTTCTTAGCCCTTCAGCAGCGGACCTTCGTTTTTTTCTCCAGAAGTGAGGTGGAAAAGCCCTAGATCACCTTTTTGGATTCTTATTACCCAAGTTACTAATATTACCAGTGGCATGCAGGAAGCTTAGCCAATGAGCAGTCAGAAAAGGTGTTTCCTCTGTCGTTCACACCAATTGCTGGCTGGGCCCTGCCCAGGCCTAAAGCCTCTGGCCGAAGCTTTAGGCCTGGGCAGGGGCCCCCCAGCTCCCTCCGATCGCCGGCTCTGCCCCTGCCCCGGCCTGCCCAAGCTGAAAGCCTCTGGCCGAGGCTTTAGGCCTGGGCACGGGACCCCCAACTCCCTCCGATCGCTGGCTCCACCCCTGCCCCCTCGGCTCTGATCACAGGCTTGGCCCTGTCCAGGAGCCCCCTGGCTCAGGCCCTTCCCAGGCTGCTCAGGACCCACGCGGGGCTTACCTCAGAGTGACCTGGGTGCTAGGATATCCCAGGACCCAGGCGCTGGGTGCCTATGTATGCAAATTAACTGCCATCTTTGTTGGGTTAATTTGCATACTCACTCTGATTGGCTATGGGCATAGCAGAGGGACGGTCAATTTACATGTTTGTCTATTATTAGGTAAGATTGCTCTTCTGAACCAAATTTAGATTTCATGAGAAAGTACAGTGTTACCTGAATACTGAAATAATTTAATCTGTCTCACCAAAAATGTTATGTTTTAACATATTTGGAAGAAACATAAATATTATGCCACAAAATAATTCATCTAAAGATAACCATACAAATCACATTGATCCTATTGCCATCTAACCATAAAAGCTCTTAAAATACAGGTAATTGGTGTTCTTTTCTTTGCTTTTCCTTCTCAAACATCTATTTCTGTTTTAATTTTTAACTTAAATTTCTGAATTTCTAAACATTGGCCTATTGGCAATATAAGACTTCTCACATTTATTGTCAAAGAATGATGACACTTTTCCAGTAGTACAGCATTTTTTTCTCATATTGAATACTTAAAAGAAGGGATCCTACAACTAAGTGAAATGTTGATTCAGTGGACATGAAGTGTCAGTCCCACAGTGACATATCTGTCATATTAGCACAGACATTGGCTAGGAGAAGGCAGGGAGTGGTTTATAGAGAGAATTGACTTTGTGCTGTCAATTTACTACCACTAGAAAAAGATTAACAGGGATCGCACTGTTAACTAGAACATTAGGAAGAGAGAAAATAGAGGAGGGGAATCGAGTTTTTTATTTTTTACAACAATGAGGATCTTTATACAAATAACTTTATAATCAACACAGTTCTTTAGAACAGCAAGAGAGACAAAAATGGGAATACAATATTCCAAACAGTTACAGCCCATAGGTCGGCAATGCAAACGAGGTTTAGATCATCTGGAGGCTGCTGTGAGAGAACTGAGGTACAGAGGAATCAGAAGGAGTCAACTCCCGGTGGAAATCAAGTTTTAATTGGTTTCCTTGGCAATATTATTTTTATAAGGCTGTCAAATAAAAAAATGCCGAACTGACAGAATTTATTATAGTACATAACTGTGCCAATCACATGTAATGGAGAATAGCATTCTGTATCTGCCAAAATATGATGGGTAGCAGTTTATATCTTTGGAACTTTAGTGAAATAGAAATGTATTTCTATGTAAAACTATGTTGAAAATGATTATTTTATTTCAAATTCTATGTTTGTAAACAAACATTAAGTTTCCATTACAAGAATGCATTTGGAACATTCCAAGTGAGTTTTAAAATATATAGGTTTTATTTGTAGTTTGCAATTACTCAAAAGAAGGAAGATATTCCTTTTGATTTTAGGCTTATGGTAAGTAAGGATGATCTATAAGATTGCCCAACTGTTTTTACAGCCATTAGTACCTTTAATTTAGAGAACAATCCTTGGGCAGAGTAATGTGTTAGAAACAATAGAAGACTGGAATCAGATTAGTGTTCTAATTCATCATCTATGTGGCTAAGGGCAGATCATTTATGTGAACATTAAAAATGGAGTTAGACTAGATAAATTGCTAAAATCCTATATTTCTTTAAAATTCCATGATTCTCAAAAGATTAAACTATAAATTGAAGCACCTGTTTGACCATTTTCCTCAAATTAATCTATTTTTGTGGTGTCAGATTATTTTTTGAGACCATGAGAGTTTGCATAAGTAGTACCAAGTTACATTTGAGCTGCTCAAAATTTTCTTCTATGTATTGGTAAATTAAAATCAAAAGGGCAAAAAACTCTTCCCTTCTTCTTTGTGATTATTAAAACAAATTTCCATAATCTGTAGGTTTTTTTTGTTTTGATCTCCCTTCATGTCTACCTCCTTCACTTCTGCACTCTCACCCTAAGCTAACTTTTCTACTTCCCGCCATGGCTTTCCTCCCTGCCTCTTCTACTTTGCCTCATCCTGGGTGCAAGACTTTGCCTTCCTTCTTCCTCATTCCTTCCTTTTGTCTTTTATCCCTATTTTCTTCCCAAAATGCTCATTGAGTGGGTAATGTACTAAACATTGTATTGGACATTAAAATACACAAGAAAGAAACACAGTCATGGCCCCAGGACAATTCTAGATTAGGCAGAGGCCAAGAGGGCAGAAGGACAGGTAGAAGTGCAGTGGGGTAAGTGGTGGTTAAAAACACTGACTTTGGAGTAAAAAACTGTGTGTGTGTGTGTGTGTGTGTTATGTTTTTTGTTTGTATATATAATAAAAAAATACTAACACAACTGCATAGAGTTTCTTAAGGATAAATTTATATAATGCATGTAAGGGACTTAGAATATTGCCTGGCTTACATGAATGCCTCGTTAATATTATTATAATTTTTGGTGTTAGTGGTAGCAGTAATCATAGAAGTAATAAAGCATGACTTAATCAAGCAGTCCTCTAGTTCTGGTCATGTAGGTTCTTTCCAAACATTTTGTTGCAGTAAACAATTTTGAGATGAAATCCTTGAAACTAAATCTCTTTGCTCATACTTTACTGCATTCTTATTATAATTATAGTTGGTGAATGCAGAATTGCTCATTCAAAAGTTTTAAATTTTGAAAGTTTTTAATATTCATTTCACCAACTTGATGGCCCAAAACATATTTATTCCCACCACAAAATTTGAAGACTTTTGACACATATTGGTAAATTAGTTTCCATCTCATTTGTGACAATTTATACTTTATCTAACCCACTACATGTGAGAAATGTGCATCACCACAGACTCACCTAGCAGAATAACTTATTGATATAAACTCTGAAATTCAGCCATAAAAATGGTACCATGTTGGTGTTTTATTTTGGATGCATTTAATTCCTTGTGAAATTGAATATTTATCTTTTTATTGGCATTTTTGATATCTGCTTTCATAAAACAGTATTCCTCTTCTACACATTTTAGCTTTCTCCTACCTTCTCAATTTTTAGTCCTTATGTTTTGTAGCAACATTATGCATTTATTTATTTATTCACTTAAACGTATTTTTCTGAAATTTCTAGCAAGTTAGGGTCATGAAAAGAGGACATTTTCCTGTGTGCTCAATCTTACTATTTATTACACTGGAGAAGTCATGTATTTGTTAGTCAATTGCTTTAATGTTTAGAACTCCCAGAAGAGTTAATATTTGTGATGAGTTGTGCTCTAGAAAGTACTTAACTTAGATGAGAAGAGCTCTATAGTTTCAGTGTTCAGTATAATGTTGGCATTTTAAGATAGGTGTTAATTGTACATATAAAAATACCTTGTTATTTTCAATAAAGTAACAGTTTTTATTTTTTAAAGTTTGTGACAGTATGTAATTAGCTAGTACCACTCTCATATAAAATGTTAATAATAAAAATAGATGCAATAACAATGTTATAAACTTAGAATTATAAAATATAAATAAGTCAACAATGTATACAATTTATACTAAAATTGTTTATTTTAGAGGGAAACAGAACTATTTATAACAGTCTATCCCAGGTTACTGAGATTGCTTATCCCATAGGAGTACCCAGTACTCACTATCACTCTTTGGAAAAACATATATAAATAGATATTATTTTGATCCATTAGTATTTCTTATGAATTGATTAAAAAACTGGTACATCTACACAATGGAATACTACACTGCGGTAAAAAAGAAGGAATTACCATTTGCAACAGCATGGATGGAACTGGAGAGCATTATGCTAAGCAAAATAAGCTAGTCAGAGAAAGATAAATATCACATGATCTCACTCATTTGTGGAATATAATGAACAACATAAAGTGATGAACAAAAACAGATCCAGAGAGAGAGAAGCATCGATCAGACCATCAAACCTCAGAGGGAAGGTAGGGAAGGATGGAGTTAAGGGGAAGAGATCAACCAAAGGACTTGTATACATGCATATAAGCCTAACCAATGGACACAGACACCAGAGGGGTGAGGGCATGAGTGTGTGTGTGTGTGTGTGGGGGGGGGGTGGGTAGGGGAACAATGGGGAGATAAGGACATTTATGTAATACCTTAATCAATAAAGAAAAAAATTAAATTTAAAAAATATTCTTTCAGTCAATCGAGAAAACATTTTGGCTTTGTGATGATTTTTTTTTTCTTTAAAAATAAATGCCTATTTTCTTTCCCTATTACACTTGTTCTTAGCAAAAAGTCAAGAAGTAATAGTTTGATGTTAATATTGGTGCAATATTTTTTTGTTTGGTAGAGAACTTGCATTTTAAATACTATGTTGGAAACTATTTATGATAGATTAGTAAGTTAAAAAGTACAAAACTGTACACAGAGTATAGATTTCTTTGGAAAACCTATATATTTATGAACATACACAAAGTACATATTGCAAGTTTCTAAAATATTATCAGGTTTATTGAAAACTAGAAGTAAACATTATTAAATTTTCTTATCATGCACTACACTTTCCCCACCATTAATTAATACTGCTTAATGAGAGAAAAGATATTTTATCTCTAATGTATCTCTCTGATTCTACTTTAAAGAAAGCCATTTGATCTGATTCTACATATTTTCCTTTTTTTGAGTTATAAAATATTTTTATATCTGGGAAAGATATTTTGTATTTCATACAGATAAAAATCTATACTTTTACATTTGGGGAAGTAGAAATCACATATGACCATATTTAAATACTTAGAACCCATATAAAAGCAGAGTGTAAAAATTTAGTGTCAACATAATTTTATTTTTAATTCAGCGATAAACCTAACTTGGAAAGGAAGAAGGAAAGTGTAGCTGAAGGCATTTTTGAAAAACAAACAAAAACACAAACCTGTTTCTATTGATAAGTATTCCTTGAACTTCTACACACTGTCTCAAAGGAGGTGTGCTCATTTCATTGGTCAGATTCTAGGGCATTGATTGAACTAAATTTGAAGACTGAGGTATCTTTGTGCATGAAAAATTTGAAACACATGTATTGGCTCTCTGTTTTTTTATGCCTTCCATGGAATAGCCACCCAAGTTCATGAGTAAACATTAGAGGTAATATTTTTCTTGTCGTGTGGACCTTCCTCTCGTTGTTTTCTTTCTGATGAAAGTGATGCAAGAGAAGTTAATGTGCCATATTTCCCAGACACGAGTGCGAGTGAGGTGGAAGTGCTTGGGGCAACACTGAAATAAGCATTTTCAGAAGCCCCCACGGGAGGATGGGGTTGGAAGAAGGCTTTATTTGCATGGAGTTACATTTCCCAGGTTCCAAAGTCGCCTGCCCCTTAGGCCAGGCCTGGACAAGGTGCAGCTTGGGTTCCAGCAGAGCCAGGAACTGAGCCATTGTCCAGAGCTTCCGTTCCATGTTGCAGCTGGACGTGATTCAGTATCCAAGCTAATTAAAGTACGTTAGTCCGTGTGTGGAGTCCAACATGGCCTTGCGCCACGTGGGCACAGGGGAGTGCATCCCCCGGCCACAGGAGTCCCAACGGGGAGAAGAGAGAGAGAGAACGTCCGTTGTTCGGAGGTTTAAATATTTAGGTTTCAAGCACTTGCAGTGGGCATGCCCTTCTTGGCCATTGACTTGCTTTCAGGTGTGATTGAGGGACAAGCGCCTTCCCATGTAACTCAGACCTTTCCTGGGCATGAGTCTAAAATGTCTTTGTCCAGTCTCTTCCTCCATTAATCAGCTCTCTGTGGCTGTAGCCATCTTGGTTGGGTTTATTTGCATATTCGCTCATGATTGGCTGGTGGGCGTGGCTGGTGGGTGTAGTGGAGTGATGGTTAATTTGCATATTGCTCTTTTATTAGATAGGATGTATCCTATATGAATCTTTAAGTATACCTATATTACAAATTTAGCAATAAATATAACAAAAAAAACCTTAAATCAAATAAACAGAATCTGCTGTAGTTTTATATGCCAACACAGGGTGGTTATTTCATTGAAAAAAGTCCTTCATTAAGTAATTTAAACAAAAACAAAAGTTAGGAAATAAAATATTAAAACAAGTTTTTCTAAACCAAATATCCATAAAGGTTCAATGAAATTAATTTTCCCATTCTTTTCAATGGGAATATGTTATGCTGAGAATGACTCCATGAATTCATTATAGATGAACTAGAGTCCCGATGCACATAATTCATGCAAGAGTAGGCTTTCCTTCCCCGGGCTGCTGGCACTGGCATCCCTCTGGTTCCCAGGACCCACGCTTCCCTCTGGCACCCGTGAACCAGGCTTCTCTCTGGCCTAATATTATGCTTTTATTATTATAGACTAGAGGCCTGGTGCATGAAATTCATGCACGGGGGGTCCCCTCAGCGCAGCCTGCACCCTCTCCAATCCGGGACCCCTCAGAGGATGTCCGACTACCGGTTAAGGCCCAATCCTGGGGATCGGGCCTAAACCGGCAGTCGGACATCCCCCTCACAATCCTGGACCACTGGCTCCTAATCGCTCACCTGCCTGCCTGCCTGGTTGCCCCTAACAGCCCCCAACCCCCAGCCGGCCTGATCACCCCTCACTGCTTCTGCGTGCCGCCCTGATCGCCCCTAACTGCCCCCTGCTGCCAGCCAGGTCGCTTCCAACTGCCCCCGCCCTGCCAGCCTGATCAACCCTATCTGTCCCCCCTGCTGGCCTAGTCGCCCCACGCAGCCTGCTTGTTCAGTCGTTTCGTCGTCCCTCACTAACTCCCCTGCCAGCCTGGTCGTAGGCAGCCATCTTGTGAGGGCGTGAGGGTCAATTTGCATATTACCTCTTTATTATATAGGATGGCTAAAATCCCATTCTGGTCACTTCTACTTCTTCTACAAAGGCAATAAATATTTGGTGCTCACTGAGTAGCTTATAAGAAAAAGACAATATAAAATAAGTTTATTTAAAATTTTTTCATACAAGTGGGTAAAACTTTCTGCAGTTTGATTTCTATAATCATGCTATAAATGCAATAGAATGGATTCTTTTGATTACTCCTAGGATAGTAATACCAAAATGTCTGAGAGCAATTTGGAGTTTACATACATATTACTATTTTTACTAAATCTCAGAATATAATACAGCATATAGAAAGTCATGTCCAGTGTTTTCTCCAAGGAGAGAGTGCATATCTCTATATATAAAAGCCTAAGCACCTGACTGGTTTGGCTCAGTGGGTAGAGCGTCGGCCTGCAGACTGAAGGGTCCCAGGTTCGATCCGGTCAAGGGCATGTACCTTGGTTGTGGACACATCCCCAGTAGGGGGTGTGCAGGAGGCAGCTGATCAATTTTTCTCTCTCATTGATGTTTCTAACTCTCTATTCCTCTCCCTTCCTCTCTGTAAAAAGTCAATAAAATATATTTTTTAAAAAAGCCTAAGTCACCATTATGACTGGAATGACTGGTCGACCAGTTGCTGTGATGCGCACTGACCACCAGGGGGCAGATGCTCAACACAGGAGCTACCCCCTGGTGGTCAGTGCACTCCCAGAGCCAACCTTCCACGGACTCTCTCCCCAGCTGGACCCCTCGATCGGCCCCAATGGGGGGGCCAGCAGGCCAACCTCCCACGGTCCCGCCTTCTGGCCAGCCAACCTCTTGGGGTCCCTCCCCCTGGCCAGCCGGCCTCCCAATAGGCCTCATTTGCCAGCCAGGCTGAGGGATCCCACCTATACATGAATTCATGCACTGGGCCTCTAGTTATATATAGGACAGTGTGATGCCTGATATATAAATACTAGAGGCCCAGTGCATGAATTCGTGGATGGATGGGGTCCCGCGGGCTCACCCAGATTGGGGATGATGGGGCTGGGCTGGCGGGGTGGGGGAGGGGCCTTAGGCAATTGGCTGCCTGGCCTGCCCCCTGGTTGAACTCCCAGTTGAACTCCTGGTTGAACTCCTGGTCAAACTCCCAGTCAAGGAGACAATTTGCATATTAACCTTTTATTATATAGGATTATTAAATAAAAGAGTAATGTAGCTGAAACTAGTCTACTGTTGCTTATCTTCCATGGTACCAGCCTGGATATGGTCAGCAAATAAGTATAAAAGCAACCCACACTATGTAACTGATTCCAGATAGGGGAAGGTGAGGCTATAAAATTTCCCGAAGTTTCAAAATACCTTTATTGTGAGAAATACTTTGATTATGTCTTTGAATTTCATTAGTACTCACAAACATTTTACAGAAGTGTGTTAAGGAAGAAGGAAAATGTATAAGCTAAAAATCCACATGAGAATAAACAAACCAGAAACTGTAGAATAAGAATGAAGAAGGGAATTTGATATTAAACTTTCTGGAAAAAATACAGAGTGATAATAGATATAAAGTAAGTTTTCTTGTATTAAATATTGGCAATACAGACATATCTCTTTCCAGTATATTATCCTTTTATGCAGATTTGCAAGCTTTAATAACACAGTGAGGATGAAACAATTGGCATTATTATCAAAATGCAGTATACTAGTATTACTAGTAGAACTCACCTTGTTAAAAGAATTTATTACCAAAGGACTTCAACTGAATTAGATGTGTTACATTTTTTACATGATTTGCTTTCAAAATAAGATAGGATTTTAGAACATGCCATCCCATGATAAATATCCTAGTTTAGGTATGTTTTCCTGTAAATACATTCAGAGATATAAAATAACCTCCCCCCCCCCAAAAAAAAAAACAACAACAAAAAAAACACAACACAAAAGAAACAAAGATAAAACAAAACAAAACAAAAACAACAACACCAAAATCTTGTACACAGTAATGATGCTAAGTTAAGCCCAAATTCATAAAACTACTCTTTTTCTATTCTAATAGCATATGTAAAGCAGCAACAATCATCATAGACCACAGAAGGCCTTTCCTCCTAAGCATGGCCTGAGGGAATTCTTAAGTTCAGGCAGTTTCTATGTTTGTAGAAAGTAGAATAAATGGAGATAGAAAAATTCAGTAGGGAAGTCTAATATTGTGTGTGTGTGTGTGTATACGTGTGTTGTGTTTATGCTAAATCTTTATAAAATACTGAATTAGTTAATAAATGGATGATTTACTTCTCTCTACAAACCTCTACATTTAGATTTTTATGTATTATATTTGGTCAAAAGGAATGTAGAACATTTTTTTGGAGATGAAATTATTAAAATTATTTGAAAATATTTTTAAAATTCTGTAATGTTAGAGGGCCCATAATTAAATGAACATGCATTTTGAGGTTTATTTAGTTGCTTCTTCATATTATCAGCTTCTTCTTTAGGCAGTGTTCTTTCCTCCAAGTTTTCAGGTAAAATTGCATTATATCCTGTGTTTTACTTCTTCTCGGGGCACAGATGGGTTGAATAAGAATTCCCAGATCACCTAGGAAATGTGTTATGAGTCCCTCCTTTCATAAGAGATGGTACTTAACCCTTTGGAATGTACTGATGCTAAGCACTATTTCACATTTTAATTTCTCCTTTGTAAACTCTCTCAACAAATTTTAAGTATGATTTTATTCCTTTTGTTTATTGCCATGTGGTTTGTTTGGAGATACTGGTAAATCTCACCTGACTCCCTAGTTTGCCATCTCCAATGCAGATATAACTGGGGGACATAATCCTGAAGGAGGCACATCACTTAACATTCCAGAGGCACCTGTTATGGACCCCAAACTACACAGGAAATGACCTCCAGCAGGCGAGTGCCAAGCTTAAGTGACTACAACTCGGATTATCACCCACCCATCAGCACTCATAGACTGAGACTTTCCTAATATGGGGCAAACACAGCTGGCAGTCTTTTGTCTTTAAAAAAGTGACCACATTTCTCCTGTCTGGACACCCATTCCCTAGGGGTCCTCAAACTTTTTAAACAGGGGACCAGTTCACTGTCCCTTAGACCGTTGGAGGGCCGGACTATAATTTAAAAAAAAAAAACTATGAACAAATTCCTATGCGCACTGCGGGCCCGGGACGAGTCGGCTGCTAAGCAGGACAGGCAGCGGCACCCAGCGGGCCGGATAAATGTCCTCCTCGGCGGGCCGCATGTGGCCCGCGGGCCGTAGTTTGAGGACCCCTGCTAGGGTCTCACTGTGCACCTAGGGTTCTCCCATTTGCCAGTAAAACGCCTTCATCAAGCACTCCATTTTCAGTATTTACCTTGAGACCAAAAGAAACAGCTGTAAAGGGCTCAAGTGGGAAAAAAAAACAGTTCATGAGAGATTCCAATCTGTAGCTGAAAGTGACCAAGAAAACGGTTAGCCTCTTGGGCATCGGCTGCTGCCTAAGGGTCTCACTGTGTTTTCTCACAGGCTGCAGGATAAGGTGTGGAGCCCATTTCTCCATCCCTGAGATGCAGTGTTACTTAGGCTGGCATCTAGAATTCAGATGAGAAGTTACTTCCAAAAATAGGAAATTTTGCCTCTTTCAATCTTGGGAATTTACCTTTAAATTTCATGTCACCTGAAACAGAATTAACAGAAGAGCGAGAGAGAGAGGAGTTTTCTCCAAGAAAGAATTCCCTCTGCAATGTGAAGTATCTTGTGAGAACAGAGTCCTCCCAACACTTCCCCCTCCACTTTACTTAAGTGTTTATGGAAATATTAGGTGACATACGTTTAGCACCTAACATAAGTCAATAATCAGAAGAATGTAGGAAAATAGGTCACTTTATCAAAACACCAAGCCTTTTAGAGTTCAAGTTCCGTGATGTCATTAACACCATCACTTTAAGTTATTCTGGGAGAGCCGGAATTCATGATGAATTTATGACATGATGTTCTTTCCAGCATCGTGTGGCTATTAGGATCCTGTCAGTGTGATGCAGGGGAAAGCTTTCTGGAGCTGCTCTGTGTTTACACCAGTGACCCTCTTCCCGGTGCTATTTCTCTTTCAGTGAGGAGGGCCTAATCAGAAGCAACTACAAAGGGAATCTGGTCATGAATTTTGAGTTGATTGAGTGATGATTTCCAAGCAACACAGATGCTCTTTATAAAGCATCTGGGCACAGTGTAGAGCTGATAATCTCCCTTTTGGTTTAAAGGAGGTAATAAATCTATTTAATATCTTTGAGTTTTATGGGTTTCTCCTGAAGAATTTCTCCTATATAAATGATGCCTTGAATGTGTGCTGTTTTCTTAGCTCAGACTCATTTAAGCTTTAGATTTCAATAGCAACTATCTTTTATTACTCAATAATGGTTGAAAGCAGTAGCTGGAAACCTGTTTTGTTGAAATGTATATTTTTCTACTGAGAAATGCCTAACACTTTTCTCTTTCAGAACTGAGTCTAGCAGATAGCAGTCTATATTTTTGCTGAGCTGGCAGGCAGATTCAAAATTCTTTCCACTTTCTTTTTCAAATTCTCATTTAGAAGAACTGACAGTAATTTCTCAGGACATGCGTCCTTCTAGATCTAGAATCTCTCAGGGACATATCTGCACCTTGAATGCAAACCTATGACCAAAATTTCTCTTAAAAAGTACTTGGGATTTTAATATTCCTCTCTAGTGCCCAATGACAAATTTGAATAAAATTTAAAAGCCATTCCAGCTTATAGAAAACAGATATTCCCTTTTTTTTAGGAAGATTCCCCAGGTCACTTTGGGGAAATTAGAAAGACATATGGTGATGTTTGAAGTTTGTCTTCTAGAGAAAAAAATATTTAGTGCTACTAGTTTTCAGTAATGTAAATGTGAAATTATTTCCCAAGAAAGGGTTGGTCTTGGGCAGTCTATGTAGAATGCAGGGGTTGAATATATATGGAAAAAATCATATATCTTAAAAGTTAGGTGAATCTGGTAAAGCCCCTAACTGGTAGAGCTCTGAAATCTCCTTGAAAAGTTAACACTGTTGGCCAGAGCAGGAGGGAAACTCAGCTTTACGTGAGGATATCAAGGGAGTCCAGAGAAATGGGCCTCCTGTGGCTGAGGGTGGAGCCTGACTGGCGCTCAGCCTTTTTAGTGTGAAAGACTCTTTGCTAATAGGACAAAACTGTGATAATCCTCACAGATTTAGTCCCCACAGATAGAAAAGATGTTACCATGAATTCAATAATGCTTTTAAATACATTTGTTTTTTAATTCACTGTATTATTTATACACTTCCATGAAGTAGTGGTGTAGCCCTATAACCTAAATCCCCCCAAGTCTCAGCAGTCTGTAGTTATATGTGAGTTCCTATTAACAGCACAAAGTTATTCTTCTTTAATTTATTTCCTTTGACTTACGCTGCATACTTTAGGATTTCATTTCTTTTTCTTACTTCATCGATATATTTCTAGCCCAGGCATTTCTGAAAACGTCAATGATTTTCCACACGCAGGCACAGCCTTCCAGTGTACTTCCAACGCTAGGGCCTCTCATCAATAAAGTTCATTACGACTAAAGAAGCCACCTGATGGTGACTCTGTCTGGAACAATTCCTGCAATCGCTTCCAGACCCAGAGGGACCAGTAGCTTATGGACTGAGGGTCACCAAGAGATGAAGTATGTGCTCAACTCAGGGTAGCTGAGTAGATCAATGTCAGCAGAGAGCTTCGGGAGAGAGCACCGCCCACAGCCCACAGCTCTCCTCCAGCTGCCAGGCCTGGCTATTATTGGCAGGCACTCGGCTCTGGTAGCCCTTCCAAGTGAGCGAAGATGATTTTCCCATGCCTCAGACACGGCATCCTCCTCAAGTCCTAGCAGCAGCTTCTAGACAGCTGACCAAATTTTTCACTTTTTCAGAAGTGCTCTCTCTCTCTCTCTCTCTCTCTCTCTGTCTCTCTCTCTCTCTCTCCAGTGTGTGTGTGTGTGTGTGTGTGTGTGCGTGCGTGTGTGTGTGTGTGTGTGTGTGTGTAAATTGTATGGTTTAAACAAACATAACCAACGTTGTGTTAGTACAATAGATAAAGTTTTTTTGTTTTGTTTTTTTGTCTAAGATAAGTGTGATGATTCAACCATATAACTTAGTCAAGTTTTAGTTTCAATATGTGACTTAATACTGGTTCTCCTCATTTCCTATATTGCCAGATTTTTATTCTATAAAATATGTAGTCCCTGGAAAAATATATGATGATAATTATTTCTGAAATAAGATTGACAGAAAACCAAAAGTTGAAAACAAGTCAAATGTCCCTTAATGAATGAATAAACAGAATGTGGTATATCTATAAAATGAAATATTATTCAGTAATAAAATAGTGAAGTACTGTTGTATACTACAAGGCAGATGAGCCTTGAATACATAATGCTAAGTGAAAGAGCCAGATCCAAAAGGTAACATATTATATGATTCCATTTATATGAAGTATGCAGAATAGTTAATCCATAGGAACAGAAAGCAGACTGATGGTGTCCAGGAGCTGGAGAAAGGAAGAGTTGCAGGGTGACTGCTTAATAGGTCTGGACTTTTCTTTTGGGGTGATGACATTTTTTTGAAAATTGATAGAGGTGATAGTGCCACAAAATTATGAATACACTAAGGCCCTCTGAATAATGGTACACTGTATAACACTTACTTTTATGTTATATAAATTTCATCTAAAAAAAGGATTGATAGGATATTTCCATTTGTTTTTAAATTAATTTGTTATTTTTTAAAATCATTCTTTAAGAATTTTTATTTTTAAAAACATTTTAAAATATTTTTATTGATTTCATATAAGAAGGGAGAGGGAGAGAGAGATAGAAACATCAATGATGAGAGAAAATCACTGGTCGGTTGCCTCCTGCACACTCCACACTGGGGATCAAGCCAGCAACCCTGGCATATGCCCCGACCAGAAATGAAGCCATGACCTCCTGGTTCATAGGTTAATCAACCACTGAGCCATGCCATATGAACAATAATTTTTAAACTAAATTGTCTAGATTGTAAGAATATTAGATAAACTTGTGTTATTTAGCTTATTGATAAAAATAATATGTAAAATAGTGTAAAAGAACCAGAAGACTTTTTCCTCCACACCCACAGTGTCAACCTATTTTTGGTTAAGACATCCTCAGGCCATTCAGAGGAAGTGAAAAGGCTTCATTGTCACAACATTTGTTGCTCCAGCCTCAGGTCTTTTACGGAGATATATGATGTTCAGGAGTATCTTTTTGCCACAAATCTATATGTTAATTAGCATAACTATCAGAAAAAGACTAGGTAATAATACATGAACTCCAAATTTCAGTGGCTTAATGTAGCAAAATTTACTTGTTGCTCATACAACATGTCTATTGCTAGTTAGCTGGTCAATTCATCATAGACTCTCAGAGCATCCATCAATGTTAATGGCATTGTTGGCCATACTAGAGGGACAAATATTCCTGGTGACAATCAAAGATGTCCACTTCTAATGTTACACATCAGTGTTTTCCTAAGTCATTGATCATAACTGCTTATATAATTTCATTCAAGAGAGCCAGGAAGCACAATACTACTTTGTGACCAGAGGTTACAGAACTAGAAATAATAGCAAGTGAGACCAATGGCTAACATAATGAATGAGCATGATCTAGGTTGTAAATTTGACCAACTATCGAAATAATCTACCACATATGTTAAAACCATTTGTCATTTTTGTCATTGTCATTGTTGTTAAAAACCCTACATCCTCTAGATTCCTGTTTGCAATTTCAACTACAGTGCTTCTCAAACTTTATTTAAACCACATCTATGATCACACACGTGGAAGAATATGT
This sequence comes from Plecotus auritus, assembly GCF_963455305.1. Classification (NCBI taxonomy): domain Eukaryota; kingdom Metazoa; phylum Chordata; class Mammalia; order Chiroptera; family Vespertilionidae; genus Plecotus; species Plecotus auritus. Next base: position 44,343,544 of record NC_137775.1, read on the forward strand.
TAACAATACTTTAAAAAGATGATTGAAATTTGGAACAATGAACAACTTAAAAAAATTCTCTCATCTCAACATGCTATGCAGTAGGTCACACTATTAAGCATGGAGTCACTTTTAAGTAGAATTGTCTACTGCTGTGGGTTCACTGTCATATATCCCCAAAATAAGTAATTTCTCTTTGGTGCTTGATTGATGATGACTTATATCACTGAAAGTATTTTATGCTTCAGTCTCTTCTCAATATTTTATCTTATAAAAATCACTGTAAAAGTATATGTCCTTAGTTGAAGCAGAAATAAAATTTATACCTTATTAAAAATTTGATGGTATACCAAGGAATATATCAAGAAGTGGTAAATCATTCCACACTTATTGTTCTTCTTTGCTTTTATGCAGGCCCCTCCCTACCATTAATTGAGGGTTTGGGGATTTGATTCACAGTATTATCCCACATCAAAGTTACTAAAGTATCTATGCTTTTCCTTGCTTTTTAAAATTTTTTAAATTTATCTTTGTTTTTGAAAGTATTACAGATGTCCCCTTTGTTTGTATGTGGGGTTTGTTCGCCTTGACCCACACCTCTCAGGCCTTCACCATTCTAATGTCTTTGTCCATGGGTTGTGCATATATGCATATAAGTTCCCTTGTTAATCACTTCTCTTCTACCCTCCCACCCCTCCCTTCCCTCTGGAATTCATCAGTCTGTTCACGCTTCTATGTCTCTGGTCCTATTTTATTCATCAGTTCATTTTGTTCATTATATTCCACATATGAGTGAGAGCATGTAGTACTTATCTTTCTCTGACTGGCTTATTTCACTTAACATAACACTCTCCAAGTCCATCCATGCTATTGCAAATGATAAGAGTTCTTTCCTTTTACACTGCCTAGTATTCCATTGTGTAAATGTACCACTATTTTTTTTATCCACTCATCTGCTGATAGGCACTTGAGCTGTTTCCAAATCTCAGCTATGGTAAATTGCACTACTATGAACGTAGGGGTGCATATATTCTTTCTGATTGGTGTTTCTGATTTCTTACGATTCTATATAATAAAAGCCTAATATGCTAAGTGTCTGGTTGTCCAGTTGTCCGTTCAACCAATCAAGCATAATATGCTAGTGATATGCTAAGGCCGCTCAACTGCTCACTATGATGTGCACTGACCACCAGGGGACGGACACTCTGACCAGTAGGCTAGCTTGCTGCTGGGGTCCAGCCAACTGGGACTGTGCTGGACATGCCCTGGAGCCCTCCCGCATCCCTTCCCAGCCCTGACTGTGCACTGGTAGGGTTCCTCAGTCTGGCCTGTGCCCTCTCGCAATCCGGGACCCCTTGGGGGATGTTGGAGAGCCAGTTTTGGCCCAATCCCGCTCAACGCAGGAGCTGCCCCTGGTGGTCAGTATGCTCCCACAGCGGGAGTGCCAGTCAGCCAGAAGCTGGGCTCAGAGCTGGCGAGTGCGGCAGTGGTGGCAGGAGCTTCTCCCGCTTCCGCAGCAGCGCTAAGGATGTCTGACTGCCAGCTTAGGCCTGCTTCCTGTGGGGAGTGGGCCTAAGCTGGCATTTGGACATCCCCCAAGGCCTCCCAGACTGCGAGAGGGCACAGGTTGGGCTGAGGGACCGCCTCCCCCCCCCCCCGAGTGCAGAATTTTGTGCACTGGGCCTCTAGTATATATACTAGGGTCCCTAGGCCATCTTCTGCCCGCTCGCCAGTCCCCACTGCCACCCCTTGGTTCTTCGTGGTTCCCTGATGGCAGCAGCATGGCTCTGGTTCCCCAGAGCCTGTGGGCGGGGGGAGGGACCAAGAGGTTGCTGTTCCGACCTCTCCCAGCCCCGCTGCCACTCACCTGGGTTCATCATGGTTCCCCATTCACCAACTGTGATTGGAGCCTGAGGGTGGGGGGAGGGACCAAGAGGTTGCTGTTCCAACCTCTCCCAGCCCCGTTGCCACTCACCTAGGTTCATTGTGGTTCCCCATTCACCAAGCTGTGATTGGAGCCTGAGGGCGGGGGGAGGGACCAAGAGGTCAATGGTTCCACCCAGCTTGCCAGTTCCACCCCGCTGCCTCTCAGTTCTCCTTGGTTCTGGTTCCCTGGAGCCTGCAGCTGGGGGGAGGGACCAAGAGGTCGCCGTTCTGCCCGCTTGCCAGTCCCGCCCTGCTACTCTGTTCGCTGTGGCTCCCCGTTCGCCATGCTGCAATCAGAGATTGTGGGCTGGCGGGGGGGGGGGGGGGAGGGGGGGAGCGACTGAGAGGTGCTCAGTGCACCTCATGGTGACCAGTTGAACGGTCATTTCGTTTGTCACGGTCCCTGCCTTTTTTTATATCTAGGATAATAAAAGTATAATATGCTAATTAGACTGGACAGCCAATGACCTTCCAAACATTTTTCCACATGACCTTCCAGACAAAGCCAGGGCTGCAAGGGCTGAGCCCCTTGCATGAATTTTGTGCATCGGGCTTCTAATATATATATATTCCTATAAGTGGGATCACTGGGTCAAATGGGAGTTCCATTTTTAATTTTTGAGGAAACTCCATATGGTTTTCCACAGTGGCTGCACCAGTCTGCATTCCCACCAGCAATGTATGAGGGTTCCCTGTTCTCCACATTCTTACCAGCACTTGTTGATTTGTTGATGATAGCCATTCTGACATGTGTGAGGTGATACATCCTTGTTGTTTGAATTGGCAAATATATTCTCCCATGCAGTGGTCTCTCTTTTAATTTTATTGATGGTTTCTTTTGCTGTGCAGAATCTTTTTGTTTTTATGTAGTCCCATTTATTTTCTTCTTATTTTCCTTTGCCCTAGGAGATGTATTGGTAAACATGTTTCTAAGAGAGATGTTTGATATTTTGCTGCCTATGGTTGCTTCTAAGATTTTTATGTTTTCATGGCTTACATTTAAGTCTTGTGTCCATTTTGAGTTTATTCTTGTTTTTTTAAATCACTCTGCCCTTCGCCTCCATTTCCCCTCATTCTGTACCTGAACTTGTCATCACCCAAACCTGGCACCGTTATCTCTTGTTTGAAGTACTTAAAAGTTTCCTGTCTTGTTTCTTGTCCCATAGTTTGCCCTTTCCTAAAACATCCGTATCACTGCCCTTAAGTAATCTATTTAAAATGCAAATCTGATCATATCAATTTACTCTTTAAAACCCTTTGATGACAGTTGAGAAACAGTGTAAATTCCTTTCCTAATTTTCTCCGTCCTCACTTTTAAATTTAATTCCTACTACTCTCACCCACTTATTTAATTCTAGACTCATTTCTAGTCCTATGAATATGCCATCAGCATTCTTGCCTTTTGGCCTTACACCTGTTGCTCTGTATTCCAGAAAGATCCACCTCTCCCCTGTCTTCAGCCACTTACTTCATCCATCACTTTTCAATTTCTTCCAGAACTCTTCTCTGACATCCCAAGACCCTTCTTTCTGGATTTCATACTTTTTTCAGCTTATTATAATTGTATGAGTGTCTTTGTATTCTTTTTAAACTTAGTAAAAATTAGATGTTCTTTTATAATTTTTTTAATAAAGTCAGTGAATTCCAGCGGAAGTGTCACTTCAGCAGAGAGCAGCACAGCTGACTGAGGGAGCCAGCCAAGGAGAATTCTCAAATGAAAAGGGACTGAAATTATTTGGGGGGATTATTCATCATGAGATATTCAGAGACTAGGGTATTTTTGTAAAACAGATTATATATAATTTAGCTCTTGTAGGAAAACATTTATTTTTCTATAAGAAATATTTCGAATGATATACTAGGGTTTGAGCATAAAGTATGGGCAGTGGGCTTGGTTGTGAGTCTAGTTTCTCCAGCAGAGATGTTCTTAGATCTGGCATCAAATACAAACACACTGAGGCAACACTTCACTGCTTTTGCACAGAAGTCTCTGGTATGGTGGGAATCCTGGCACAAGGTTAATGTAGTATGAACACTGAAGAATATCAAAAGAACACAAAATTTAGAGTGAGAATAACTGAATTTAGTTACCAGCTTTGTATTTTCCAGCTATAGGCCTTGTAATCCTTCAGATTTTCTGAATTTTTAGGTTCTGATTTTTCTAAAATGGTGATAACAATGAACTATATCACTGTGCCTAAAAAGATGTTATTATGCTCCATTTTGACAAAATATGTGAAAGTACTTAGGACACTGTTAAGACATATAAAGATATACAAGAGTGTAAGCATAAGTCATGAACAATTACCTGTAATATGGTAAAATGAAAATAGAAATTTGAACTCTTCCTTTGTAATCCTAGTGACATTTGAGGCGTCACATGGCTTGCCAAAATTCTTCTATGAAGTCCCAACATGAGGTTAAAACAAAAATAAGTCTATGCTATTATATATGCCAGCAAGAAATTTTTCTACACTTGAGGTAGGGAAAGTAGGCATGAGAGATGTGGATATGATTTTTCTCATACTGTCTTCAAGAATGGGAAACAATATGAAATAACTATTTAATGAAATTTTGAAAGGCAAATCTAAATATTAAATGTGAGTTATATCTCACTAAGTCATATTCTACTCGTGTGTGTGTGTGTGTGTGTGTGTGTGTGTGTGTGTGTGTGTGTGACAGGTATGAATGTGCATAATCACATACTTTTATTCACAGATCTCTGATTTATTGTGATACTCATAACAAATTTCAAAATGGAAACAATTTCATTACCTTCAGAAGAAATGTTTTAATCCCCTTCCTTTACTCCTGAGTTTTTCTTACATATTGTCTGTTCTTAAGTCTATTATTTACCAAAAATTCAAAGATTTTCCCAAAACTCTAGCCAACAACACCTTTGTGCTCCTCAACTCTATAATAGGTAGATTTAGGCAACATCTCTGGTCAAGTCTACTACCATTTTTCAAATCTCCAAATAATTCCAGTTTCCCATCACAGATAACTGGATTATTCAGTGAAAAAGAAGAATGAGAAAATGAAGAGAAGAAACATTTACATGTTAGTTAATTGTGTTACAATAACATTTAAAACCATATATAATGCAAAGAGTTAGTGATTATGAAAGCAATCTAAGAAACTATAATAATGATAACTGTATTAATTTGGGTTCTTGGTTAAAAGTACTAGAAATTCAATTCTGTCTTTGGCAGAATGAGAAAATTATGGGATAGAAAATAAGGCACCTCTTTTCATACCAGGAAGGGTAAAATCATGTAGAGAGCCAAGATTCAACTGGCTTCCACTACAAAGTTGATCTCTCTCTCTCTCTCTCTCTCTCTCTCTCTCTCTCTCTCTCTCTCTCTCTCTCTCTCTCTCTCTCTCTCTCTCTCTTTCCAGAAATCTATCTATGATTTTTCTTGTCTATGTTTTGTCTGTATTTTCTTGATACAGATAGAGTGTTAGAGTGTGTTTCCCTGCTTGCCAGAGAATATGTTTATCAACAACTGCTATGTTTCAATTTCTGTAACTCCTAATATGAAATAGAAGGAATTTACTGGTGTATGTTTCCAGTTTCTAAAATTAAAAAAAGAGAAGAAAATAACAAAGAATATCTCTGATTAGCCATGCCCCTTGATATATCAATGGTGGTAAGAGGGGGAGAACTAAACAATCATGACATTCCTTTGCAAACTCATGGGTAGAGTAAAAAGAGAAGCAATTCTCCGATGAAACAATAATATTTCTGCCATTATCTCCCAACCAAAGCAAAATAAAAAAATCACACACTTATTAAACTGTGATTTTTCTACTTGCTCTATTATATTTTCAGAAATGTCATTTATATAACCAGGATATTCTATTCTAAGGGTGTAATGAGTATATGGAATTCTCATTTCTCTAAGGTACTGAAAGAAGTCAGTCAGATTAAAGTATGTATAATGGCCAATTATTTGTTTGCTAATTGTACTTTAGGGTATAACTTATATTAGATGGTTCAGTATAATTATTATTCCTCAGAAAATAAAAGCACACTTAGCATGATTTCTCTGGAAAAAAATTGTTTTCATATTTTATTTTCTACCTTTTTGTTGTTGTTTAAATCACTTAATGAAGGACTTTTTTCAATGAAATAACCATCCTGTGTTGGCATATAAAACTACAGAAGATTCTGTTTATTTGATTTAAGGTTCTATTTTATTACATTTATTACCAAATTTGTAGCATAGACATACTTAAGGATTCATATAGGATTCATACTATATAAACATTAAGAAGTTATTTCCAATTAACTTTACTCTATAATTAGAGATATTCCAATAGGGAAATATTTGCTAAATATTAAAAATATTCTTGAAGTTAGGACAAGCCAAGTAATGTTATAGAAAAAAGATGTTATTGCAATATTTTTGAAACCATCCCCTTTAACAACAGCTGAGCACATGGAGTTTTAATTGTCCTCCAGTGAGTATCCAATGATTATTTTTAGATTATTATGCATTTTAGATAGAGAAAAGATCAATTTTATACTGAAAAAAACCATTAACTCAAAAATACATATGTACCCCATGTCTATTGCAGCTGTTGAAAAGGTCAAAGGTTCTTCGTGAGCCTTCTGGCCCTCAAATAACCAGCTTAAAATAGCCCAAAGAAGCCTGGCCAGCTCCGCTCAGTGGTTGAGTGAGCATTGTCCTATGAACCAGGACATCACGGTTTGATTCCAGCTCAGGGCATATACAGGGTTGTGAGTGTGGGGGGTGCAGGAGGCAACTGAGTCATCGTCGATTTTTTTTCTCTCTCTCTCCCTCTCCTTTCCTCTCTGAAATCATTAAAAATATTTTTAAAAATATCCCAAAGAGGCACATTCTGGGGTGACAACTCTGTTCCCTTTTTCAGTATTATTTACAGTCACAAAGAATTCATAATTTTGACTGTTTGATTAATCTCCATAAATTTGTTTCTTCTTTTAGTTAGTGGGTTTTTATATCTTAAGGGAAACTCTACCTGTACTTGATGAGTCTTTTTCAAGATAAATATTAAAGTACTAGAGGCCCAGTGCAGGAATTCGTGCAGCAGTGGGGTCCCTTGTCCTGGCCTGCGGGATTGGGCTGAAACCTGCTCTCCGACATTCCCTGAGAGGTCCCGGATTGCGAGAGGGCACAGGCCAGACCCAGGGACCCCACTGGTACATAATCGAAGCTGGGGAGAGGTGCAGGAGGTTCACCAGCCAGGGAGGGACCGTGGGAGTCTTGCTCAGTCTCAATTGGCTGGACCCCAGCAGCAAGCTAACCTACCGGTCAGAGCAAGCATCTGCCCCCTGGTGGTCAGTGCACATCATAGTGAGCGGTTGAATGGCCTTAGCATAGCATTAGCATATTACACTTTGGTTGAATGGCCGACTGGTCAACCGGACACTTAGCTTATGAGGCTTTTATTACATAAGATTCCCATTAATAGTCTAGTGTCATTATTACTAGGATACATTTGGATACATTTTACATGTCAGACAGTGATTTTAAAAAATAGTCTAAGTTTAGTAGAGTAAAATCTGACCTGATTATAATTTTTTATATGTTATTAGTCCACATTTCTGAGCATCTAGCCTCTGGTAATGAGAATATTAAACCAGAAGCTCCTTTCTCTTAATTGCAGATAAATAAAATGTTTATTTTAATAGAATACCATTCCACTCTTCATGATCAGTAATGGAAAGTCTTGTATATTCACCATGGATCCATGTTACAGTTTCCAGGGCAGTTTCTTTATTTAAAACAAGTAAGATTTAATTTTGATCAGAGAAGAGCAGAGAGCAGAGGGAAAAATGGTGCTAAGTCTTGGGAATTACAGAGACTGGAAGTTTAAAACTTTTCTGGGGATGGAGAGAAGAATCAGGTAAGAGTTGTGTTTTCCAAAAGATATATTAACTTTTAAGACCCATAGATTTAAAAATTGTGACCTTAGCTTTACCAACATCACACATTTTCATGCCAACATATATTTAATGCCATTTGTTACCTATTTTTTAAGTAGACTTCCTTTTTTTTAGAACAGTTTTGTGCTCACAGCAAAATTGAATGGAAAGGAAGGGAAAGTCCTGCCTTCACACAAATACACTGCCCCCCAGAGGGTACATTTGTTACAATTGCTGATCCTGTATCAATGCATCATTATCACAAAAAGTTGATAGTTTATATTAGGGTTCACTCTTGGTGTTTTATATTTTATGGGTTTTGACAAATGTATAATGACACATATCTACCATTACAGTATAATACAGGTAGTTTCACTGCCATAAAAATCCTCTATGAACTGCCTATTTATCCTTCCCTTCTCTCTAACCTCTGACAACCATTGATTTTTTTAATTGTCTCCAAAATTTTGTCTTTTTTCAGAATGTCATATAGTTGGAATCATATAGTATGAAGCTTTTTCAGATTGGCTGCTTTGACTTAATGTGCATTTAAGTTTCCTCTATGTCTTTTCATGGCTTGATAGCTCATTCATTTTTAGTGCTTGATAATATTCTGGATGTACCAAGTTTATTAATCTAAAGGACACCTTGGCTTCTTCCACATTTTGGCTATTATCAATAAAGCTTCTATAAACATGCACATACAGGTTTTTGTATGGTCTCAAGTTTTCAGCTTCTTTGGGTAATTACCAAGGAGTAAGGTTGCTGGATCATAGGTACGAATATGTTTAGTGTTGTAAGAAACTATCAAACTGTCCTCCAAAGTGGCCATACCATTTTGCATTCACACTAGTAATGAATGAGAGTTTCTGTTGTTCTCATTCTTGCTAGCATTTGGTCATTCTAATAGGTGTGTGGTGGTACCTCTGTTGCTTTATATATTGCTATTACTATGCTCAGAGGATTAAACAGCTTTCACTAGCATGTATAAATCAAGTTCTAAATGGAAGCCAACACCACAAACAGAAACCTAATAAACTGAAAGAAAAGTATTAAGGTAACTTTAGTTAGCTCTGGTATGCATGAAGTATTTATAAAAATTTAGGAATATTTGGTAAAATAGTACATTTACTTTAAAAATACTACAGAAGAGACCAAGCTGAAATGAGTTCTGAAACCTAGGATGTAAGTTTGTGAATCTTTGAGTGATGAGGGTGATGGTTACTGGAAGGTGTGTGATTTCTTCAAGGCATTTAAATTCAATATTTTCCCTAAATATTCTAACAAACAAATAAAACACCTTAACACAATTCCAACATCAATAAAAAATGTAGGCAAACTTTATTGATACTATACTTGCTAAGACAGTAAACTATGAGAAGATAAAAATAGTGCTTTATATAAAAAATAGTGCTTTGTATTCTCAGGGCTTGTTATATTTTTTAACATTTTTGTTGTTGTTGAAGGTCCATAAAGGAAACATCACATTTACAGACTCCCATGTGTCCTATATTCTTTTAAAATCCCTATTTTACACTCTATGCTCTATGTAATAAAACCTATACGTGACCTCCTGAGCATAGGTATATAAATTTTAGATCTCTACAGCCTGATTCCCTTCCCTCATCTCTAAATAGTTTATGTTATTATTTCCATTCATGTTTAATTACTGTCTTTTTTCTCTACATTGCTTTGGCTTTTTACTGTATATAAACAAAGTTTAAATAAAATATTACTGATTTTCTACTACCAATATCATAAACCTCATTAAAACAAAGTCTCTAAAGATAGCTCACATATGTTTAGTAAATAAATTTCAGAAAAATGTCAAGAATGTGGATTATAAAACTTGCAGATTCATATAGTTTATGAGAAATTATAATTATATAAATTATATTTAGCTATTTGACTTGATATTTTATGGTCATATTAAAACACATAACAAATATTCATGAACATTAAAAGTCATAAATAGCATACTAATAAATACTTCAGCAAGAAACAAAAGAATAGCCTGGCTGGTGTAGCTCAGTGGTTGAGCATCAACGTATGAACCAGGAGGTCATGGTTCAATTCCTGATCAGGGCACATGCCTGGGTTATGGGCTCGATCCCAGTGTGTGGCGTGCAGGAGGCAGCTGATTAATTTTTCTCTCTCATCATTGATGTTTCGGCTCTCTCTCCCTCTTCCTTCTTCTTTGTAATCAATAAAAATATTTTTTTAAAAAGAAACAAAAGAATATTGATATACAGTGTACCAAGAGTTTATATATGATAGAAGTTTTATAATTTAATATTAACAATAACTTTGTGAGGAATATATTATCATTATCATTTTCCGATGGAAAGGCCCTAACAAGAGTCTTAGTGAATTGGAAACCTCAGTTTATATATTCAAAGATTATAGATTAAGTGTCATATCATTTCCAAGTAATCAACTGACATACAATTACTTGGAAATGATATCCTCTAATGTTTTATAAACAAATAATAGTTATAAATTTAGATTTTTGAATTAAATATTAACAATAAAATAATTATTAAGGCTTTTCATATACCAACATTTTAGAAGGTATTACTGAGTTATTTAATAGTGCCAAATTATTTGCCTTACATAAACATTTCCTTAATGGGCATACTTTCTATTTAAACATAGTTGAGGATTCTCTTTAAAGGAGAATTTCCAAATTACCTCTCCCTGTCCTCTATTAAAACAGATATTTTGTAAAATAGACAAATCAGCCTTTTCTCAATTTGTCAGCCGTAGGGGAGTTACATTGTTCAGAAGGAAATAAGATAGATATTCTAAATAAAATGTTTTTGGATGCCTTTCATGAGACATCAGTGGGCCTTTAAAGAGAGTTTATTGATTCTTCAGGCAGCACCCGAGGCAGCCCAAGATCTATTGTTCCGTCACTTTAAAAGCAGCAGCAGACGTGCCACTTCTCCTAGGAGATCTTTCTCATAAGGCTTAAAAATTTTTACAAACCAATTGCATCTGTCATCTCCTGCTTGATCCACTGACTCCCACAGGCCATGTCTGAATGGTTAAAAGCTATATTTATCCTCAAAGTGCTTGTTAGAACAAATGCATTTTTAGGACAGAAACTCTGTAAATGAAAACTAAGCATTCAGACCTGTACACATCCATGACCGGGGCAGGCAGGCTGGGCGAGATTCTGTGAAAGGCAACCTAGACTCCTGGTCCTGGGTCACCTGGTGCAGCCTCTCAGAGCTACAACTCCTTCCTCTGTGGGGACTTCGAGGAAAGGGTAGCTCATTGTGTCTTAAGGAAATACCTTTTGTTTGGGGGTAGAAAACTTTTACAAGAAGATTTTTATGTCATACCAGAATCCAGCTTTCTCTAACTTTAATTTATTATGACTATTACCATACTTGAAGATGGCTTTTAGGAAGATGTAAAATAAACATGTTTTCTTTTATCTTTATATTTACCAACAGTCATTCACTCCTTGCCCCCCTCCTTGGGAAGTACTGGATTTTGCAGTGTTCCTTAAACTGTTCAATTAAAAAATATATAGAACTCTAAAAAGAAGGGGTGAGTAAAAATTTGAAGTAGTTCTGGATCAATGTCCAAATTAACCAAAATGCACAATCCTTTTTTTTTTTTTTTCCCTTCTTCCAGGTTTTGGCTTGAATTTTTGTTGGTAATTTTATTAAGGATTTTTTTTTTTTGAAAACACAGAATTGTGATTTCTTTTCTCAAGAGGAAAGCATAGAAATATATATTTAGGTGTAGATACTAAATATATTTTAGATTATATAGTTTTAATGTATATATTAGAAGTAAGCTTGTACTTATTGGCAAATGGTAATCTCAAAAATTATTACATATTAGAATTACTTTCAGAGTCAGTTTTACCAGCTAATGTAGTTTTATCAGTTAAATATGAACCTCTGCTTTTAATGAGTAGGTATTCATATTCCTTGTGAATGTACCAATTATGAATCAAATTCCATTTCCAAAGCAGCAATTTTGGAGAATTATAGTAGTGATAAGAGCATGAACTCTAGAGGTAAATTATTTGATTTGCTTCTTTCTTTGTTGCTTCAACTCAAACACAAATATGCTTCTCTTTCAAGGGTCTAACTGTCATGCTTATTTAATTTGATATGCTCATATGCTTGGGTTAAGGAGGGTAGACAACTAAACTGCCTCCACTGCTGAGACAGTTGGACCTTCCTATGTGCCTGGTGCCAGATATAATACACAGTAACGTGTTGCAGAGAAATCAAATAAACAAGAGTAGAATCAAATGATTCCTAAGCTCCAATATTAGTGCACAAGTCTTGGTGCCAGAATTGGGACTGTATCTTAGAGATGTGACATGAAAACGATGTCCTGTGTACCTACTGTGGTGAGCATTTAGTCTTAGGAGGTACACCACTCAGACTTTAATTCAACTTCATGTGTCCTGTACTGAGAGCATCTTTCAGCTCTCCAGATAAGTGATTCTACTCAAAACACAAAAGACAGTGTGATATTCCTCCAGTCTTGCTGGTACAAAACCACCTAAGTACTAAAAAATATTAAAAATTAATATTTCGATAGCAAGATAGTAAGGAAATCCTCAGAAGCAGTAACTGGAAAGCTTAAATCTAGAAAAATCAGCAAGCTTTTGAAGATGGATGTTGCCTTGGGAGCTCTGCAATTGACTGCTGCCACCCCAGAGCTTCAGTTTTGAGGATCACATGTGAGTGACAAATATTAGAACATATACAGTGGAGAGGGGATAAGAGTTTCAGAATTAAGTCAAATCCTCAGAGGGTGACACATTCTGTGTTTGAAATGAGAAAACAAGCCTGTCTGTGGTGTGAAATATTAAGAAATTTTTGCCTTGGGTGGCTTAAAAAAACAAAACAAAAGCAAGAAAAAAATCTTTCCTGAGAATTTATAATGATTTTTCCTGAGTTAGGGGCTAGAAATAACACTAATTGATCCTGAAACCCACAACCAGAAATTTTACTTTAAATTGATCCTCAAGTGCCTGGTAGAAGTATATGCAAATCTTCTCTGGAGAAAAAAACACATTCAAACACCAGCCTCAGATAATCCCACAATAAGCTTCAGGGAATATGATTTCTCAAAAACAAAAAACAAATGTATAAGACACACAAGGAAAGAAGTAAGACTGTTAGAGTCAACAGAAACAAATTATAGAACCAGATATTCATAAACTGCTAACATTGAAAATGCTATCACAGAATACTAAAAAAAATATTCTAAATATATTTAAATGAATAAAATGTATCAAAATTATGACTAAGAGATAAGACTTTCAAAATGATGAAGTGGAACTGAAAAAGAATATTATAGCATTTCTAGAAAAATATATGTAACACAAAGACCAGGCTAAATAAAAAAATAGAGTTAATAAAGAGAATATTAATGCAATAAAAAATAAATCAGAAGAGAGATATCAAGAGTGCAGCACAAAAACATAGGAGCTAAAATTACGAAAGACATGATAGGAGAGATGTAGAATGGGGTGATAAGTTCTAACATTTATGCGTTCATCTACTTGAAGCCCAAAAGCAAATAGAATAAGAAAACACAGTGGAGAGAATATCTAAAATTTTGCAGAATTAAGAGGAATGAAAATCCCAAAGTGGGTTAAATGAATCTTAAAAATTGCTGATGAGGAGAAGTAAACGAATGTCCACACCTAGACACATGAAACTGCAAAACACCGAAGAGATCATAAAAGCTGCCAGGGACAGCTTACCTTCATAGGCAAGAAAACTAAACTAACAACTGGCTTCTTAACAGGATTAATAATAGCAAAGAGATTATTAAATAGTGTTTTAAGAGTACTGAGAATGCCTGGCAACCAAGAATGAGTATACAGTGAAACCATCTTCTTAAATAAAGGTGACATAAAAATATGATAAGATTCATGTCATAAGCATTGCTCTTTTCAGGAAATTGTCATTTATACTAATTCTAATAAGATTCCAATAATTTGCTTTAATATGTTAAAGGTAACTTTGAAAAAATATATCGAAGAACAAATGTTCAAATAAACTCCCACAAACTTGGAGTTAAAGAAATGAGGGGGAGAAACCAAGATGGCGGCATAGGTAAGCACCTAAACTGCTGCTCCGCACAACAATTTTAAAACTACAACTAAAAGACAGAACGGACACCATCCAGAACCACAGGAAAGCTGGCTGAGTGGAAATTCTACAACTAGAAGGAAAGAGGAAAGCTCATGGAGAAGGAGCAGCAAAGGGCTGAGGTACGGAGACACGCACGTGCAGAGTGGAAGGGCGGCGGAGCGCCTGGCTGGCTTTCTCTGGTGGGAGGGGAAAGAAAGCCCCCGACTGCACTGAACCCCAGTTCTGACTGCACTGAACCTCAGTTCCAGGTGAAACCCCATGGACCTAGGCTCATACAGGGGGAGTTTGGACTGTCAGGTAGAGAAAAAGGCACTTGGAGACTCGGAGACTTGGAGACTAAGGGGAGCCGCGGCAGCAGGAGTCTGGAGGCGCGAGTGCGCACAAAGACTGACTGAGGAGGTTGCTGTAGGCATTCCCTAGCGGAAGGGAGTCGGAAGCTCCTGACTGCACGGAACCCCAGTTCCAACTGCACTGAACCGCAGTTCCGGGCGAGCCCCTGGGGACCCACGCTCTTATGGGGGAAATCTGGACTGTAAGGCGGAAACTCGGGAACCGTGGAAGGCAGAGGTCTGGAGACTCACACGCAAGGGCAGGGCTGATGGTAAGCCAAGACTGTCTGCTCTGCCCTGAGACTTCACCCCTTCCAAGCTGAGCACAGAGGCTTTTGCAATCTGGCAAGTCTAATCCTATAAGGCTGTCTCCAGCACCAAAAATCTCCCAGTGTAGACACAGCTGATCCTCACAGCCAACTGGCCTGCAGGTCAATTCCTCCCAGTGATACCAACAACAATCAAGAATTAACTACAACAAGGCTGTACACACAGTCCACAAAGGGGTGCACCAAGAGTGTCTACCTCAGGTTAACTGGGGAGGCCGACCCACTGGGCCATATAGGAAACCTAGCACACAAAGCTAACCTACCAACTCAGGGAAGCAGTGAAAAATGGGGAGATGAAGAAACAGATCACAAACGAAAGAAATGGAGGAAAACAAACGACTGGATATAGAATTCAAAACCACAGTTATAAGGCTTTTCAAGAATATCCTAGAAAAGGCCAATAAATATAACGAGACCCTCAAAGATATGAAAAAGGACCAACTAGAAATTAAACATACACTGACTGAAATAAAAAAATATTATACAGAGACCCAACAGCAGACTAGAGGAATGTAAGAATCAAGTCAAAGATTTGAAATACAAAGAAGCAAAAAACACTCAACTGGAAAAGCAAAAAGAAAAAAGAATCCAGAAAGCTGAAGATAGTGTAAGAAGCCTCTGGGACAACTTCAAAAGTACCAACATCAGAATTATGGGGGTGCCAGAAGAAGAGAGAGAGCAAGATACTGAAAACCTATTTGAAGAAATAATGACCAAAAACTTCCCCCACCTGGTGAAAGAAATAGACTTACAAGTCCAGGAAGCACACAGAACCCCAAACAAAAGGAACCCAAAGAGGACCATACCAAGACACATCATAATTAAAATGCCAAGAGCAAAAGACAAAGAGAGAATATTAAAAGCAGCAAGAGAAAAACAGTTAATTACCTACAAGGGAGCACCCATACGATTGTCAGCTGATTTCTCAACAAAAACTATGCAGGCCAGACGGGAGTGGCAAGAAATATTCAAAGTGATGAATAGCAAGAACCTACAACCAAGACTACGCTACCCAGCAAAGCTATTATTCAGAATGGAAGGTCCGATAAAGAGCTTCACAGATAAGAAAAAGCTAAAGGAGTTCATCACCACCAAACCAGTTTTATATGAAATGCAGAAAGGTATTCTTTAAGAAGAGGAAGAAGAAAAAAGTAAAGAGAAAAATTATGAACAACAAATACATATCTATCAACAAGTGAACCTAAAAATCAAGTGAATTAAAAATCTGAGGAACAGAATAAACTGGTGAATATAATAGAATCAGGGGCATAGAAAGGGAGTGGACTGTAATTCTCAGGGGGGAAGGGGTATAGGGGGTGCAGGAAGAGACTGGGCAAAAATTGTACACCTATGGATGAGGACAGTGTAGGGGAGGTAAGGGCAAAAGGTGGGGTGGGAACTGGGTGGAGGGGAGCTATGGGGGGAAAAAGGAGAAACAATTGTAATAATCTGAACAATAAAGATTTATTAAATTAAAAAAAAAGAAATGAGGGGCAATAAAATGAGACAACGTGTGGTGAGTTAACCAGGTAACAAACATTTTCAGATACAAATTTAAGATGTAATAGGTAGGGGAGGGTGGGGGTAAAGGGGAGAGATCAACCAAAGGACTTATATGCATGCATATAAGCCTAATCAATGGACACAGACAACAGGGGGGTGGGGTCATGAATGGGAGGTGGGGGTAATGGGGGAATAAGGACACATATGTAATACCTTAATCAATAAAGAAATTAAAAAAAAAAAGATGTAATAGGTGAGGAAAATGATACTAGGAAAATAACTTACATCTGTGGGGGAAATTTGATCCTTACTGCATATCTTACAATAAATAAATTGATTTAAGGACTTAATTACATTTTATAGTTTTTTAAAAATATATAATAGGGATATCTTTAACATTAAGGTAGGTATGGATTTTGTGAACAAGACACAAAAATAATAAACTAAAGGAAAAAGTTACAATTCTATTGCATTAAAATTGAGAACATATATATTTCTAAGTGTAGCATAAAGTGCTGAAACAAACCACAATGAGAGAGAAAATATTTCCCCCCTTCATATTACTGACAATTGATATACACTGAGTGGCCAGATTATTATGATCTCTGAACACATAATAATCTGGCCACTCAATATATATGTATATATATATGAGGCCTGGTGCATGAATTTGTGCATGGGTGGTGTCCGGCCAGCCTGTCCAGGGGGAAGGGACATAAGCGGTTGGCTAGCCTGCCTGCTGATCGAACTCCTGGTCAAGGGGACAATTTGCATATTAGCCTTTTATTATATAGGATATACACTGAGTGGCCAGATTATTATGCATTCAGAGATCATAATAATCTGGCCACTCAGTGTATATTGTGCATTACAGGATGTTGGACAATAGATTTTGTTATGAACTGAATGTTGTATCCTCCAAAACTCATATCTTGAAATCCTAACCTCCAATGCAGCAGGAGGTGGGGCTTTTGAGAGGTATGGGATTAGTGTCCTTAAAAAAGAAACAGAAGAGAAATCTCTCTCTAGGCCATGTGAGGGTATAAGAAGATGTGTGTCTGCAAAGCAGAAAGAGTGCTCTCACTAGACACTGGATCTGCTAGCATCTTGATCACGGACTTCACAGCCTCCAGAACTGTGGGAAATGAATGTGTGTATTTTTTTTAATAAGGCACACAGTCTCTTATATTCTTCTATAGCAGTTCCAACTAACTGAGACATTTTTATCTAAAAAATGTATACATACACACAAAATAATTATAGAACAATAAGTAAAAGAAAACAAATCAAAGAGGCAGAAAAAGCATTAAATTGTGAATATATATACTCACAGAATGGGATAGATACATCCTGGAAAATGAGTACAAAATATAGATCTATTTCAAGCAATATTTAGTGGTGAAAAAACAAATCATAAAAGACTAGACAAGGTGGATTATTTATGTAATGGTGCAATACATAAAACTAAACAACGTTTTATTTAGAGATACATGCATGTAGCATATGATTATTAAGAAAATAAATACCAGAAAATTTAGAATAGTGAATGGTTAACTCCTCAGAAAGGAATCGCAGTCTCATTGGGAAGGGGGAACAAGGGATCTCATTGGTATTGATTGTTTCAATTCTTCAGGTGGGTGATATGTACATGTTTACCTTTATCCAATATTATTATTTGTATTAAGACTATAAATATATTATGCATATGAACCTTGTGTTTATAAGTACAACATGACCTCCCCCCATAGGAAGTTATTTACAATAGCCATCTTAAAAAATTACTGATTGTTACTCTTTAAACCACCATAATTGGGTCCAAAAACTAGAGTAAATAAATGAGGATGTGTTAAGACAGTTCAACATTTTTTTTCTGTCTAACTGTATGCAAGGCTCAAAATATTATCTGGACAAATATGTGAAATGTTTAGGGAAATTAAATGCCTTTTGGCATTTCATCAATAGTAGTATAGTCCTGCTTTAATTGATTTTAGCACCAAGCTAATTTCATGCCTGAGAAATAGACAAATTCAGGTTAAAACTTTAGCAATTCCCAATTAATTTCTGACTTTTTAAATTTAGTATATGAAGTAGCAGGATAGAAGAAGGAACAATGTGAATGGTTAGACATCATTTACAGAGTGTAGGAAAAAGGGCCAGAAAATATGTGAGATCAGTGATGAGGGGGACTCAAAACTTTAATGATAAGATTTTAGAGATTTTCCTGCACTCAAGAAATAGTATATGTGGTTCTTAGAGAAAGAAAATTAAAGAGATTAAAGATGCAGTTTAGTGGGGGGAAATGAGACAAATAGTGATTAACATCTAAAGTGTAAAATAGTGTGAGCTAGTACTTGGTTTTAGTTATACCATTTGATATGCCTCAGGTTAAGATCAACAAATTATAAATTCTGAAACCAAATTTTAAAATATTAAGTTACTCACTGGTAAATGTCAGAGCTGTGCTGAAGTCACGGTTTGCTGCACAGACTGTTGTCATTTAATGGTGCACACGATGCTTGGAAGCATAAAAATTTAAAAATGATTATTTTTAGTTAATTAAATATTTTCACTTACCATTTTCCAAAAATATTTGTGGTGCCTTATCACTGTACATAAACTAAAATGAAATTGAAGAGTATACAAATATATGAGGGCCATGTAAAAAATACATATAGAATAGGAAGATAAGGTCAAAGAAAAAGTTGAGGAGAATATAATGAGTTACTTCAGAAAATATTCTTCATCAATAAATTTTATTCTCTTCCATTTTGCTGGTATGGTTTAAAGCAAAAATAAAACATAGAATATCTAGGGAGATTAATGGATTGAAACTTTAAACAAAATCTTTGGTAAACTTTATTACCCTCATAGGATTACAGGCTCTACATATAACCTGTGGGTTAATGCTATCATTAAGACCGACTTTTACTACTGCTCCAAATATATATTCATCTTACTAATACAAAAAACATATATATATATATATATATATATATATATATATATATATATATACTGTATACACACACACACACACACACACACACACTAGGGTACTGGGATTTTGGAGAAGCTAGAGCAGCGATATTTTCTTTCAGTGAAGTTTACTGTGGAAAAGCTTGGTTCTTATATTTAACTAGAGGCCCGGTGCACGAAATTCGTGCATGGGGGGGGGGTGTCCCTCAGCCCAGCCTGCACCCTCTCCAATCTGGGACCCCTCGAGGGATGTCCGACTGCCCGTTTAAGCCCGATCCTGGTGGGATCGGGCTTAAATGGGCAGTCGGACATCCCTATCACAATCCAGGACGGCTGGCTCCCAACTGCTCACCTGCCTGCCCTCCTGATTGCCCCTAACCGCTTCTGCCTGCCAGCCTGATCACCCCCTAACCACTCCCCTGACAGCCTGATTGATGCCTAACTGCTCCCCTGCCGGCCTGTTTGCCCCTAACTGCCCTCCCCTGCAGGCCTGGTCACCCCTAACTGCCCTCCCCTGCAGGCCTGATCGCCCCCAACTGCCCTCCCTTGCAGGCCTGGTTCCTCCCAACTACCCTCCCCTGCTGGCCTGATCGCCCACAACTGCCCTCCCTTGCAGGCCTGGTCCCTCCTAACTGCCCTTCCCTGCTGGCCTGATCGCCCACAACTGCCCTCCCTTGCAGGCCTGGTCCCTCCTAACTGCCCTCCCTTGCTGGCCATCTTGTGGTGGCCATCTTGTGTCCACATGGGGGCAGGATCTTTGACCACATGGGGGCAGCCATCTTGTGTGTTGGAGTGATGGTCAGTCTGCATATTACTCTTTTATTAGATAGGATAGAGGCCTGGTGCATGGGTGGGGGCCAGCTGGGTTGCCCTGAAGTGTGTCCCAGATCAGGGTGGGGGTTCGCTTGGGGCGTGGGGCAGCCTGGGTGAGGGGCCTGTGGTGGTTAGCAGGCCGGCCACGCCCCCTGGCGACCCAAGCGGAGGTCCTGGTATCTGGAGTTTATTTATCTTCTACAATTGAAACTTTGTAGCCTGGAGCGGAGCCAAGCCTTCTGCTTGCTCCATGGCGGCAGCCATTTTTGGGGGGATTTATGTATCTTCTATAATTGAAACTTTGTAGCCTTAAGCGAGGTCTGGGCCAGCCAGGGTGTGTGGAAAGCTTGGCTTCCTCCATTGCCGCGGGCAACCTTAGCCTCCTGCTCTTTCCAACTCTGTGGCTGCCGCCATTTCTGTTTGGGTTTATGTATCTTCTATCATTGAAACTTTGTAGCCTTGAGTGGAGGCCTAGGCCATCAAGGGCAGGCAGAAAGCTTGGCTTCCTCCATCTCCAGGAAAACCCAAGCCTCCCTCCTGCTCTCTATGGCGGTAGCCATCTTGGTTGGGTTTATTTGCATATTCGCTCCTGATTGGCTGGTGGGCGTGGCTTTTAGGTGTGGCTTGTGGGTGTAGTGGAGTGATGGTTAATTTCCATATTACTCTTTTATTAGATAGGATGATATAAGGTATTCCGAATATGACAATGGTGAGCAAAATATTCATGTCCATGACCAGGGCTCAACTATGTCCAAAATAAGTGTTTTTAAATGCAGATATTTGGTTTGGTGGATGTTACACATTTTTTTTTCCTTCAAATTCTCACTCTTAGTCAATACTGAGAAACTATTATTGAAATCAACTTTTTTTTGGTAGTGGATTTTTGAGACCAATGTTTTAGTTCAACAGTGAGTGGACCCACTACAGTTTATCAGAAAACAAAAATTAATGGATGCCTATACTATATAGATGTGCCAACCTATTGTGTCGATGAGCAGAAAAATAATTTTTTTAAAGAAATCAGATGTTAAGGGTTAAAAAGAAGAGGGTTAGAAAAAAGAGAGACTGCTTAAAATAAATTTTCTCTAGAAAATATTCTTACTTCTTGTAAGATAAAAATGATTCCAATTCTATATCTGAATTGAGAACTATTTTCAGGCTTTAGAAGTAAAACATCAGAACTATGTATAAGACTAGGATCATTTTCTAACTGAAGGTTCTGCAGTTTTTGGCAAACTATGAACTGTAGAAAAGATAAAGGAAGAGCAAGGGGACCCTTAGATCCATCATAGTGCTTTCCCTAAATAGAGTAGGAGAAATGTGGGACCAATTACATATAGAAGTATGCTGAAATGTTAAAAAAAAAAAAAAAAAAAAAAAAAAAAAAGGAGCTTAACCCATTTGAAAGGTGCAGGAAGTACCCAAGGGAAGTGGCATGAAAAGAATGAGGAAATTGAGTTTTATATATATAGAAAAAGAGCAAACAAGGATGTTTGAGCCATGACAAATGACTTGAAACCTGAATAATTAAAAAAACTATGGAGAGGTCAGATTTGATGTGTGTGTGTGTGTGTGTGTGTGTGTGTGTGTGTGTGTGTGTGTATGTGAAAGAGAGAGAGAGAGAGAGAGAGAGAGAGAGAGAGAGAGAGAGAGAGAGAGAGAGAAACATATAGCTTTCAGTAGGTCCATAGGTGACAAGCAGCCCCAAATAGTCAATGTTATATCTTATGTCCTCTTTCTTTTGAAATCTTGAAGGGATAATTTAACTGGAAAAAATACTTTAGAGAAAGGGGAAAATACTCCTCAAAAGCAATAGAGGCTTATTAAATTAAAATACAGATTGTAGGAATTACCATTAAGCAGCAAAGTGGAAAAACCAAACACCAAAAAACAACAACAAAAAACACACAGCACAACAAAAACAAAACTTAGAATCCTGCTAGAATTGGTGAAATGTAGAGACAAGAGAAGATGATAATGGGGCCGGCATAATCATGAATTGTAAATGGGAAATTAAATGTTATAAATGTGTGAATACTCCACTTCTAACAACAAAAGAATGTTTCCCTTAATAGAGCTCATTTAAGGCAGAACTGAATGCAAAGATCACAAGGGTAAGAAAAAGTCTTCCAAAGTAAAATCAGGAGAAGGTAAGGATATTTGGAAGACATTAAAGAGAAGAAAGTAGCCTAGTTAATGTCTGAGGAATAGAACACGTGGGGATTTGGTGTTTCAGATGCCACTTGTCAAAGGATGGGGAGGTCTTCTGCACAGGTAATGACTTTTCAGACCTTACCCTCATCTACAGGACATGGGTTTCTCATCGTCACTTACAACCTTAACTCTGTGAAGGCAGAGGTTTTTGTCTATTTTGTTGACTCTTGTCTCAAAAGTAATGCCTGGCATTTAAGAAGGCACTCAGTGAATCTCTGTTGAATAAATGATTGATTATAGTACTGCCTACCTTTACCAGTTTCCACTATAGTTCTTGATAAATCCAAATAATGCATCCATTAGATATTTTTTTAGGTAAAATAATTTTCCAGTGAGTTTCCAAAATTAAATTATATGCATGTATTAATATTGAAATCTCTATAGAGATTAAGAAAATCAATGACTTGGTCGTGTAAGGGAGGAGTAGGTGGCAAAAGACAACTACAAATTGAAACTTTAAGCTATTTTTATGATAATGCATGGCATTATTACCTTTTTGAAGGAAAAACTTAATTCATGAATATAACATTTTATTAGAATAAAGGATAATACTTCCTTTTTTTAGACTACATTGCCTTGGAGCACAAAACCAAGTTCTCCAAATTAGCTTCAGCTGGTTTAGATAGAAAATAAAAAGGAGGCCAGAAGAACAATTTCTTGAAATAATAACTTTAATGTTAAGAGATTATTTCTAATCACCTTGTTTTCAGGATGCTCAGGCTGCAGGTTTGTAAAACATGTGTATCTGAGTCCATGGTTTTAGCCGTAGAGAAAAAGACTGAAGGAGGAAATACAAATTAAAACACAAATGAAATGCCACTGCACACCTGTTAGAATGGCCAAAACCCAGAACACTGACAACACCAAGTGCTGGTGAGGAGGTGGAGCAACAGCCCTCTCACCCATTGTTGGTGCGAATGCAAATGGTACAGCCTCTTTGAAAGACAGTTTGGCAGCTTCTTATAAAACTAAACATCCTCTCATCATATGATCCATATGATTCTTGGTATTTACTCAAAGGGGTTGAAAACGTATTTTCACACAAGACCTGCACATAGATGTTTACAGAAGCTTTATTCATTAATTATCAAACTTGATAGCAACCAAGATGTCCTTCAGTAGATGAGTGAGTTAATACACTGTTGTACATTCAGATAATGGATTATTATTTGGGACAAAAAAGGAACGAACTATCATAAAAAGACATGGAGGGATCTTAAATACATATTACTAAGAGAAAGAACCCAATCCCTGAAGGCTACATATTGTGGCATTCCAAACATAGGACATTCTGGAAAAGGCCAAACTTTGGAGACCATAAAAATACCAGTGCTTACCAGGTGTTAGTGGAGAGGGAGTTATGAATAAGTGGAGCACATAGTGGGTATATGTCTTTAGGCATTTGTTCAAACCTTCCAAATGTACAAAACTAAGAGAGAACCCTAATGTAATCTATGGGCTCTGGGTGATAATGATGTTTCAATGTCGGTTCATTCATTGTAACAAATGTACCACTCTGATGAGGGATGCTTATAATGGGGTAGGCTCTGTGTGTGTCAGGGCAGAGATTATAAAGGACATTTCTGTACTTTCCATTCAATTTTTCTGTGCACCAAAAATTGCTAAAAAAGTATTTTTTAAAAAAGATAATTTATCAACAGTTATTTTAATCTAATATTTACTTTCTTCTTTTTCCCTACAAAGTGACAAGGAGTTGTTAAAAGATAAACTGGGCATACTAAAATTTTTAAGTTTATTTGAACCATAATCAGTTTAAATTGGGCAGTGCCAAACCAGATGTGGTTAGGAGCACTCTACCAATAAGAAGGAGCCAGAGGAAAGACATAAATAAAGTACAGAAGCAAAGAAAGGAAATTATTTGATTAGCTGTAGCTTAAGCCTTGTTGGCTGTTTGTGATTGGTTGTTCTGATTTCATAACCCTGAGGCATTTACAGGGTTAAATTTAGGTTGCCATGACATTAAAACCACAGCAATCTACTGGCCTTCTTATTTAATTAATTTAAAGGAATGTTAAGTGTAGACTCCACAAGGTCTAAGGCTAAATGATGGGGCTCAGTTAACTAAAAATCTAGGTTAAAATATCAAACAAGAATCAAAGCTCTCTCTCAGAACAGGCTTGGGTAGATCATTGTGATCTATTGAAAAAGAATATACTAGAAATGTTCCCATTAAAATAATTTTCACGTACAAAGCACAATGTATTAACACTGAAATAAATTCTCAGTGTATGTAATTAACATTTATAATTAAAATAACAATCTAAAGTGGCATAACTTCTCAGCAGAGATCTTGGTTGAATCAGCTACCACAGCATGGAGCTCTTGGAGATGCTGATGGCAGAGACTGAAAAACTGCACAGTGGGACTGAGCATTGAACTCCATATGCCCACTGGGCCTTTCCTAGCAGGATCTCACAGACAGGATTTCACCCATTTGGATTGCATTGTGAAATGCTTATTTTTGTTTTTTGCTTTCTCTGCCTCTTTCCAGTTGGAAGTATCAAAGTGGAGGGATGAGAGAAGTTGATTAGATCAAACCTTCAGAGAAAAGAGGATGTTAGGGGAAAATAAAACAATGAAAGTAAATCCTTTATAATAAAAGTGTAGTATGCAAATTGTTCCCTCCACCGAGTTCTTCTGGGTGTTCGACCAGGGAGCGGGAACTGGGCCGGCTGGGGGAAGGGAGGGAGGCCCCGACTGGTAGCCGGCAGCCACTAGGGACCCTACCAGTGCATAAATTTAGTGCACTGGGCCTCTAGTATATACATAATTATCTCAGAGTAAAACACAGTGCTAGAAGGAGTCAATTTCCAAACCATAAGCTGGTCCATGGTATTACAAACTTGCTCCTAATCCTTTTCTTGAATCACTTTCCTTAGTTTTCCAAAGCCCAATAAGGTGTTAAACTCTTTACATTTGTGACTTGTTCTATTTTATCTTACGATTTTATATATTTTTATATCATGTTACTCAACTCATGTTACTCAACTCAGAACCGACTCCTCCTATCTAGTCCCCAAATAAAATACCAAATTCATGATAGTATATGAAAACATTCACATGCAATGGCATACAGACACAGATACACGTACACACATCAGCATACATATCAACCACACATACACCTAACCATACTTTACATACATGCATGCATCCATACAAATGTCTAAACTCAAAAGAAATAGAGAATCTAGCATCCAATCTTTTTTTTTTCTACCAGAATTTCTTGAATAAAATCACTAACCAAAACTTAGTTTTCAAACTGTAATTTTGACTTTGTTTAAATTGTACTTTTCATACGTTGCTACAATCTTAAATAATAATTGTGTGCTAACTATATGGGGAGGGAAGAAAATTCAAGCTATAAGGAAAGAAAATATTGTTGTTACCTTTTATTATGTTATAATATGCATGCTGTTGGTGTTTGATATGTATAAAGAAGTTTGAAACTTTAGATAAATTTTTCCTCCCTTTTTATTCTCTCAGAAGAGCTGTCTGTAGTGGTGTTTATAGAGCCTGGAGTAGATTTATGTAATTAGCTTGGTTGCAAGCCATCTTTCCCATAGGTCAAGCCAATTAAAGGATAACTAAGGGAGACATGGCTCCAAACAGTGGCATATGGCACAATGGCACTAAAGCTCACTAGAGAGGGAAAGCAAAGTTACATGGATTATATCTTTGAAATGAAACAAAATTGAATGCTGAACACGTTCAACTTAAATCCCCCCCACCCCCCACCCAGTTGTTTTGTTTTCAGTATGTGTACTTTATTCTGTACTCTCCTTATATCAAGTACATCCTGTTAAGGAAGAGAAGGGGAGGAGATTTGAACTCTGGTTTCAGTCACCGTGTTATTTGCCACATTTACTTAGAATTTCCTCGCTCCCTGGGTTTGTTGTTGCTGCTCACAAAGGATTCGGCTTCGTTGCAATCACATTTGCTCAGTGGAATACAAAGTCAGTTTCCTAACTCAGAAATCTGGGATCTTAGCCTTAGGAAACAAGCAGACATTCAATCAGAATAGCCTGAAAATTAGGCAAAAATTTTGAATGAAGTGTAAATGTAATATATGAAAAAAAAGTAGTTTGTTGGAATGTTAGAGTCTATTCAATAATGATCATAAGTAAAATGACTATCTTCCAAATTTTCCTCTATAAATTTTGGGTAAAGAGGAGAAAATTTTAGCAAAAAGAAAAAGAAATGGAGGTGTGGATTTAATCTCAATATAACCAAACGTCTGGATTGTGTCAATTAATAATTTTCAAATCAGTTTCTGGGGTGTAAATTGGCAGACGCACACATGTATAGATGTTTGTCACTTAATTAAAAGTCCATCAAGTACTACCTCAGGATTAACTTTGGATGGCAAAACAATTCACCCTCAATTGTGATGGGATTTCAACTCATTCTGCAGTTTGTTTCCTTGGCATTGTCCCTTTACCTACTTTAAGAACTAAATTGTTAAAACTTAAGCTAAAAACAATAGAAAATTAAGCTATTTTCAGGCCCTCTTAGACTGTATTTCATCAAAAGTAGGTAGTTGGAAAAACTATGGATATAATACTGGAGGCTTCTTTTCCTTCTGGCTCTGTTACTAACTTGCTGGATGATTTCAAACACATCTAATTTCACCTCTCTGTGCCTTAGATTTCTTATTTCCAAGTGGTAGAATCTGGGGTGGATAAGAAAGATGATCTTTGGGGTTCTTTTCTGCTTTGAAAATCCTCTGAATCTAAGCCATCTATTTTTATAAATCACATTTTACCCTGCAAAATAGAAAATTAAAGTTAAGTTTGAGATGAGGTGAAATTATTTAACAAAGTGCAGAAAACTAAAAAGTATAAATGAATTTTTAAACCATATATAAATTGATCCTTTGAATAAACAAAGTAGATCACTGTATATTATGACATGTGGAACATTACTTCTTCCTCAATCTTATTCCTTGAGAGGTAAGCTGAAAATCTCCAAATTCCTTCATCGCCATTCTCAGAATGCCTTTATTTTCTCATGTGCCTGTGTCTGAATGATTTGCATTATATGACCATTGTTTTTTAGGAACCTAGATTCAGCAGACTATTATGTGTTGAATCACATTTGAATTCACCCTAGACATTTATTAATGCTTAATGATATTATTGCGCGCGTGCACACACACACACACATTTTAACGATCAACTGCTCTTCTATGTTGACAGGCTAAGTCCCATTGAGAAATGTGGCATTTTGCTAAGAAAGATGTATAGAAATGTGAAAATAATTTTCATTTTTCAAATATGCCATGGTTGAATATGTAAATACTTGAAGTACCATATACCTTTTACTATTCTAATTTATTGCATCTTGCAAAATTGCAGTAGAGAGATACTTCATGCGCTGGCTATTTTATTCCCTTTTAAAAATACATAGGCAAACATATCCTTCCTGAGCCTGCCTACATCTAGCTATGGACAAAAAGTTTTACCTTGTCTATAAATGCTTTGTACAGAGACGGTCACACTTACTTCCTTTAAGATGCCACCAGCTAAACTAGAACTGGTACCAGAAATATTAGAGCAGAATTATTTCATTTTAAAAAATAAAGGTGGGTGTAGGAGGCTTCTGTCATGTCTCTATATTTACAGTGAAAAGTCAATTCTGGGCAGTTTGTGTTACAAATGACAGCCTTTCCATCAAGCTTTACATCAGCTGCTGCTATAGCTGGAGTCAGAATTACCATTCTTCACTGGGCTGTCTTGCTTTATAATATCAATTAGGAAACAATCTGTTTTGTTGGCACATGATACAATTAGGATGCAAAACACAGTGACTGTGAAGCAAAATATTTTTCAGGGAGAAGGCTGATTTGCCCAAGCATGAGGTCGGGAAATGGTATCATTCTTCTGTCAGTCTTTCTTTAATTTGTACTCATGTCAGTTTACTGACATTAGTACAATGAAATGCTATTATTATATTGGCTATTTTGTTTTGTTTTGTTTTTCCCCTGATAATATTAACATTTAATTGTTAAGAACTTACAGCTATTACTTCTTTTCTTTGTTTTCAGTTGTTCTAGAATTTATGTTCAAACACTTATACTGTAGAAAAAATTAAAAAATCACAATCTATATAAAACAAAAGAGAAAGTACACTAGAGGGCACTAGTAAGCTATACTTTTAATTAATTCATTTTTCATTCACCATTATAATTTGCATGTCTTTAGAGATGCTTTCACTGCTTAATCTGATCTATTTGAGACTCCTCATTTTTCTTTCTTTGTTGCTTTTTTGTTTTGTTTTGTTTTAATACCAGTGAGCTCATTTGGTAATTTTCATTGACCAGGAAAGTTCTAGACCTTTAGTTTCATTTTTTTGATAAGCTTGATCCCATATGGATTGTCTGGGTGGCCTTTATACCTTTATTGAAACCCAAAGACTTTGTCCTATGACATTTACAATGTTTTTTGAAAGAGCATCTTTGCAGCTTCAAGTAATTGCTACTTAAGCCCACTTGTATGGGCTTTGAGATATACACAAATCACTCCTGGGTATTTCTTCTAAGCCACATTCAAACGCCAGTCTCCAGAGGTGAAAGACTAGAAATTTAAGTAATCTGCCACCTGCTCATTCATATGTGATTGGTAGAAAAGACAAATTCATATTCTGAAGAATATACAAAAACACTTTTTCTTAAAAGGTCAAGTGAAATTTATGCCTCATGATTAAAACTTTGGCATTTCAATTAATTTTTAAAAGTCACAAACAATATAGTGAGCTTTAAAAGGTACTTAAAGGGAAAATACATTGTACACATTAAACAAGATAAACCAAATTTAATGACTTCCTTAGGATTTGTTGTTCTTCCTTCTTTATTTAATAAGATTTAAATTTTTTTCTAAGTTCTATGATAGTAGGAATACTCTTTCCTCTAATTCATCTTTTGTGTTTGTGGTACTTTTATTATTTTAATTGCCTTCTCTTTAGAAATATCATTTTTAAAGTCATGAGTAAAATGATGAAACAATTATTTTACAAGTACACATATTATAAAGAATGTTGGGATTTATAATGACAGTAATTACAATGTTAATATAAATGATTATAGTAATATTAATTCAGTAGGATACAATTAAAACCTTGATCATAGTCCAAATCCAATCTGTTGAAATCTAATATTTTACAATAATATATTTCTTTGTATTTCTGCTCTTAAAGACTGTCTCATTTGTCAACTCCAGAAACACAGTTTCAGTACATAGCTCATGTAATATGTGATGTTTTTATTCTAATGTATATATGAAAGGAATCTTTTCTGGGTATCCCTCTGATAGTCACTGATTGTAATTTTTACATGTTAGCTCAAAACACTGATGTAGGCCACCTCAAAATAGGACTAAAGAAATTCATCTTATATTCTTATATTTCCCTGGAATGTTGTGTGGTAAAATATTGAATTGATCATCTTATTCTTCCTCCCTCTGCTCCCATATACATTTTCCCATTACCGTTACCATCTTGTCTGTAGTTGAAATTATTTTGAAGGTGTGATTATAAAAATGTTCTTAATTTGCTATGGAAAGGAGGGCAAGCCATAGAAGTCAGAACTCAGTAGAATGGAATTTTCCTCTTTTGGTATGCTAGTAGTTGTTTCTCAGTCTGTTGTCTTTATAGCCAGCAGGTTAAACGTTTATTAAAAACAGACTCCTTGTGCATTAAATCAGAGGGATAAAAATGAACAGCTAATTTGATCAAAGACATGCTGGCAGGCATGTAGAGAAGCCAGTGCAAGACAGGAAACCAAATCTGGAGTGGCTTCAAGTCCAAGGCTCTGTCTGCTTACTGTGTGAGAGGAGCAAAATCTCCATTTCCTCTCTGTGCCTTTTGAATAATTATTGTACTGATTTATTTAATATTATTAAAGAAAGTCAGTTTTTATTCAATTAAAGATGACTAAAAATACTTTTAAATGAAAATATATAAAGAAGCTTTTAATATCTTCTCAGTAAGAAAATATCTACCTACCTAAACATGTATATTCTATGGGAATATTTTTGTTATTTTCCACTATGCCTTTTGAAAATTAGAGACAAAATAAAAAAGTTGTGTTACATTCACAAATACAAACAAAACACTCTTTATCACTAGAAGTACTTGATATCCTGAGATGTTTTGTTGTCCAAGTAGGAAGGATTCCATTTAAAACATTGCATGGGGTCACATGCTTTGCTTTACAATTAATTTATGGCACTTCAAAGTGAAGAACAAATGCTACACTTAAAAGTTAGGCAAGCATGACTTTCATAAATCTGTATTTATAAAGTCACATATTTTATTTCTGACTTTATAAAAATTAATTTGTGATTGTTTGGCATTTTGAGTACACTGTCATGATCAGTTCTAGTTACATGAAAAACCCATAATTCATACTAAATTCATGCATTTATATAAGTCATTTTGATCATTTGTTTTCTGTACTACAACTATACTTCATACTGTCTCTATTTTTCTTTAACATATAATTTATACAAAGGTTTTTATAATTGTTACACTATAATAAATCCAGTTAGATATACTGCAGAAATAATTGTAGGCTTCATGTGAATATACAAAAGAATGTTTTTAGGGATCAAAATTATATTGACACTGCAGGTACATATTTGGGAGCTGAAGTCACATTTAGAAGGCTGTATTAATCAAAGGAAAGGCTTGGTTTTGTATTTTTTAACTATAAACTAGGACATATTTCCAAAGGATATATGTTTAGTGTTCTTATTTCTTTAGGAAACATCCTGTTTCAAGTAAAACATTGCTAATTTTTGCAGAAAACATGACGCTGCAAAAGCATAATCAATAGACATCATATAGGTATTAACATATGAGAAAAGCAAAGACCTTTATTTTGCAATGTAAACAGTCTGTCCAATTTGGAGATTATATGCCTCACCATTTAACTTGGCTCCAGTTCTACAGGACGGCTTAAAACCCGTATGAAAGGTACTGTAGGGATATGCTTCTATGATTGGTGACAGGGACAAGGCAAAGTTAACTTCTGCATTATCTCTTAATTTATTCAATATCATATCAACAATACATTATGCCTCCAATTCAATAGATTCTACATTCAGACACATTTTTATACTGCACATGGTTTTTAGAGATTGTTACTAAAAGCTCTATAGGAAGAAATCTCCCTTGGCCCCAACAGGAGAACAGGGAAAAGAGGGAAGAAGAAAGGAAGCTCTAGTGGGTATTCCTCTGATTGTCACTGACAGTAATTTTTACATGTTAGCTCATTTTATATTCAGTCAGGCATTTCAAAGGAGATAATGCAGGCATATACCAATCACCCAAAGGAAGAGATAAAAGGGCTTATCTACAAAATGCTATATCAGGCTGTGTGTGTTTGACTTATTGTTCATCAGTGAAAATACATATTAAATGGAGGATAATAGTCTTATTCAAGGCATCATAATGTAGGATATACGTTTGTGTGTGTGCTCACACATGCAATTGTCCATGAGTGTGTGTGTATGTGTATGAAGAAAGTGGTAAGTCAGGATTGGTGATGAAATTATTTGATCACAAAATTCTAAAACTAATGTTGCAAGTTTATGATTAGCTGATTTTACTCATTTGTCTGATTATATAAGTTTTAGGAAAAGTCTATGACCCTTTGTTGAAGGACCCCAAGAACACCTTCAAGTTTGATGATTTGCTAAAAGGGCTCACAGATTCAGCTATGCTGTTATACTCATGGTTTTGGTTTATCGCAGCAAAAGGAAACAGATGAAAATCAGTAAGGAAAAAGGTGCGCAGGCAAAGTCCAAGAGAGAAAAGGTGCAAGCTCAGGTTGTCCTCTCCTAGTGGAGACACATGGACAGTGCGTAATTCCCCCAGCAATAATGTATGACAACACGTGCAAAGTGCTGCCAACCAGGGAAGCTCACCTAAGCCCTGATATCCTTGGTTTGCATTGGAAGTCAGTCACATAGGCAAGGAATGCCTGCATGATTGATCATAGCTACTCAGTCTCTGGTACCCTCTCCCCAGAGGTCAAACTGATGCCCCCCAGTGAACCAAAACAGGCATTCAGCATAAATCACATATTTAGCATAGAGTATCTGGAGAGGACCAAGGTATAGAAAGACACAGTTATCAGGCAGGTTATTTAAAGAGCTACAACCTCCCAGGAGTAGCTCAAGGGCCAGTCCTGAAAACCTTTGCAATGTGCAGGTAGGTGTTGGGCAGCCCATGCCTGCTGAGTTAATCCTTTACTGTACAACATAAAAGCTTCAGTTATTTCCTGATATTTGTCACCTACTGTTAGAAAGGCAATATAGTACATTACTTATTTAATATATTTCATATATTACTTTGTTTAATATATGAAAACATATATTAAAATTTTTTAATTCACTTTAATTAAAATAAAAATGTCAGCCACCTGGCACTTCATTGGGTGGGAAGAGGAGAAAGAGAATGCCAGGAAGTGAAGCCAGGAGCCTGACATGCCCACTGTCAAGGGTTCAAGGAGAGCTCCCCTGTACCAGGAAGGGTTGATGGCTTCCTCCTTGTTGTGCCCACAGAACTGGAACTCCAGTGAAGTCTCATCCATCACATTGCTTTGCTTGAAAAAATTGAGATCATAGGCCTTGGTCAGTTTCTTTAGAAAGGGCATATACAGTAAATAGGGTGGGACAAAAATAGCTTTAAAGTTGTTCAGATGAAAAATAATACAAAATTAATCCATATATGTAAAGGCTAAGTGACCAACTCTACATCCATCTGACCGCCTGACCGACCAACAGTTACATATGAAGCGCACTGGCAATTTAAAAATAAACACTGACTTGCGTATGCATGATACATATAAAGCTCATGCTGGCACCAATCACATGCATGTGTTTCGTTTTTTTTTTAAATTTTTTAAATAAATCTTTATTGTTCAGATTTTTACAGGTGTTCCTCTTTTTTTCCCCCATAGCTCCCCTCCACCTGATTCCCCACATCACCCCATGCCCTTACCCCCACCACTGTCTTCATCCATAGGTATAAGCTTTTTGTCCAGTCTCTTCCCACACCCCTCACACCCCCTCCCCCCCGAGAATTGTCAGTCCACTCCCTTTCTATGTCCCTGATTCTATTATATTCACCAGTCCATTCTGTTCTTCAGATTTTTTATTCACTTGATTTTTAGATTCACTTGTTGGTAGGTATGTATTTGATGTCATTTTGTTGTTCATAATTTTTATCTTTACCTTTTTCTTCTTCTTCCTCTTCTTAAAGAACACCCTTCAGCATTTCATGTAATCCTGGTTTGGTGGTGATGAACTCCTTTAGCTTTTTCTTATCTGTGAAGCTCTTTATCTGCCCTTCAACTCTGAATGATAGCTTTGCTGGGTAGAGTAATCTTGGTTGTAGGTTCTTGCTGTTCATCACTTTGAATATTTCTTGCCACTCCCGTCTGGCCTGCATAGTTTCTGCGGAGAAATCAGCTGACAGTCGTATGGGTGCTCCCTTGTAGGTAACTAACCGTTTTTCTCTTGCTGCTTTCAAGATTCTCTCTTTGTCTTTTGCCCTTGGCATTTTAATTATGATGTGTCTTGGTGTGGTCCTCTTTGGATTCCTCTTGTATGGGGTTCTGTGTGCTTCCTGAACTTGTAAGTCTATTTCTTTCACCAGGTAAGGAAAGTTTTCTGTCATTATTTCTTCTAATAGGTTTTCAATATTTTGCTCTTTCTCTTCTTCTGGCACCCCAAAAATTCGGATGTTGGTATGTTTAAAGTTGTCCCAGAGGCTCCTTACACTATCTTCACATTTTTGGATTTTTTCTTTTTGTTTTTCTGGTTGGGTGTTTTTTGTTTCCTCATATTTCAGATCTTTGGTTTGATTCTTGGGGTATGTTGATCTACAGTTGAGTTTCTGTATATTCTTTATTTCAGACAGTGTATGCTTAATTTCTGACTGGTCCTTTTCCATTTTTTTGGCATTCTCATTAAGGTCCTTGAAGGTCTCACTAAGCTCCTCGGAGGTCTCATCAAGTTTCTCGGCGGTTTTTAGAAGATTCTTGAGTAACCTTATAAATGTGGTTCTGAACTCTATGTCGTCCATTAGTTTGCTTTCCTCCATTTCTCTCATTCGTGACATGTTTCTTTGTCTCCGCATTTTGTTGATTCCTTGTGTTGATGGAGTGGCTTTGTGTGGTAGGTGACCTATAGGGGCCAGTAGCTCAGCCTCCCCAATCACCTGAGGTGGAAGCCTTTGGTACACCCCTTTGTGGGCTGAGTGCAAAGTCTTGGTGTAGTTAAGCCTTGATTGCTGTTGGTACACTGGGAGGAATTGACCTCCAGGCCAATTGGCTGCGAGGACCCGCTGTGTCTATAATGGAAGAACTGCTGCTCTGGAGACACGCTTATGGTGCAGGACTTGTTTCAGTGGGGCTTTTGTGCTCACTGAGTCTGCCTCTTGAATGTGTCACTTATGGATGTGTGGAGTTGAAATCTGGTGTCTCACACTGACCACTAGGTACACTGGCTTCTGGACCTCCAATGGGGTGCAGGTCAGCTACTGTCTGAGGCCACCCAGCAGGAACTACAGCAAGAACTACAGTTTTCTCTTCTTTGCTTGGGGTTTGGAGGTTTTGGAGCTGTCTGACCCGGGCTGCAAGTTTGCTAGGTTAAGCTGCGATAGGGCAGGACATTCATATGCTAAAGCCGCTGCTTGGAGCTTGGGTGGGTTCATAGATTGTGCAGGGCGGGGTCTCAGGGCGTGACTAGGCTAGGGCGTGGCAAACAGCGATGGCTGCCAGTAAGCTGGCTCTGCGGCTCTGCGTCTCCCACCGTGTCCCCACATCCCACACCCCAGCACAATAAACAATTGTTCCTGCACGCAGCCCTGCAAGCAAGCCTCCCTCACTTTCCGACCCCACAGCAGACAGTCCAGCTTCTCCCCGTAGGAGTTTGGGTCCCCCGCGTCTTCCCAGAAACTGGAGTTCAGAGTAATTGGGAGCTTATCTCCCTTCGGGTTGAAAACAGCAGCGCTCCCAGTCACCCGTCGCCAGCCCGATTTGCGCGTCTCCGTACCTCAGCTTTTCAGCGCTTGTTCACCCCTCAATGCTGTTTGCTCTTTCCTTCTAGTTGTAGAACTTGCACTCAGCCAGCTTTCTCGTGGTTCTGGGTGATAGATGGTTTGTCTTTTAGTTGTAGTTTTGAAATTGTTGTGCGAGGCAGCAGTTTAGGTGTTTACCTACGCCGCCATCTTGTATCTCCCACACGCATGTGTTTTGATCTGTCATTGTCGATCGTGAATTTGGTTGACACTTCTATTATAGAGAAATGGTGAATAGTGATATTAAAATATTTCTTATAAGTAATTTCCTTTCAATATGCATGAATCCATGCACTGGGCCACTAGTAAATAATAATACAACAATAAATTGTGTTTCGTGTACTCACAACTATAAACCTACTTTTGCCCCACTGAATAGATATAATACACTCTGATGCAAAATTGAAGTCAAAACTTAACTTGCCAGGCAAAATTTCAGCTTGTCAGGTAAATTTTGAGAGTAAGGGTAGGATTTAGTGTACAAGTCACCATTCAAAGGCTCTCTAGAGGTGAACGCTGTATGTCTGCACCTCAAGAATTAACCAGAAAAGTTGGAATTAAGGCCTGATAGTTGTAATCATTGCTAAGGCCAAGGAAAGTTCTGATTAGCAGAAATCTGGAGCATGGAGCTGAACTTTGAAAGAACTTGGCTTCATTCAGAGGGAAACATATGCTTGGCAAACATGATTGGCTATGGCCAGGTGAATTATTAAAGGGCATAGCAGATCATTAGTTTCCTAATATTGCTATAACAAATTATCACAATCTTAGTAGCTTAAAATTACACCAATTTATTGTCTTAAGGTTCTGGAGGTCAGAAGTCCGAAATGAGGCTGAGGGGCTAAAGTAAAGGTGTAAGACAACCTATATTTTTTCTGAAAGCTACAGGGAAGAATATTTTTTCTTGCCTTAAACTGCTTTCAGAAGCCATCTATATTACTTGGCTCATGACTTCATTTCCAAAGTGCATCATTCTAACCTCTGCTTCCATCATCATTACATCTTTTCCAATTCTGACTCTCATGGCCCCCTCTTTCCCTTGTCACAACCTTTGAGATTCCACTGGCCAACCCGAGTAGCCCATCAATTGATGGATGGAATGTTACTCTCAAAAGCCCAGCAACATTTAACAGAGGTTTGTTCTTAGTTTTGTGCTTCCAGAAAATCAATGGCCAGTAATTCAAGAATTACTCTTTATGCTAAGTACTGGATTAAACTACAACTAGTAGTTTGGGCTTGATTTAATAACTACCATTTATTTTGCACTTACTCTATGTCTGATTTGCCAAACCCAGTGCTTATGTTATCTCATGCACTTTTTGCTGCAGCACTTAAAAATAGGTTTTGGTGCTCCTTAGTGAGGGAAATGAAACCGGGAGTTATTAACCTCTCAAGGTGGCTTAGGAAGCAACCCAGTGGAGACAAACTGAGTCTGGATGATTTCAAGGCCTGGGCTTTCTCCATGGCAGAATGCCAATATGTTGATTTACAGAGTTGGATACTCTTTCCATTGACCAGATTTTTAGTTCCATAATTCAGGGCATCTCCTTTTCCAATTACCAGAACAACCTAAGGTTAATAATTAAGA
Source organism: Plecotus auritus (assembly GCF_963455305.1). Lineage (NCBI taxonomy): Eukaryota > Metazoa > Chordata > Mammalia > Chiroptera > Vespertilionidae > Plecotus > Plecotus auritus. The sequence goes on from NC_137775.1 coordinate 44,380,359, forward strand.
TTTCCTTGTTGAGGATGGAATTAGATCATTGGGTGAAAAATAATGGGGTCCTATGAAAAAGCTAATATGAAGGCTGATGAGATATTTCTTTCCTATAACACACAAACACACACTTTAAGTGTTAGAAATTTTGATCCTGTTTAGAAATGGTAACAACCCTAGTGCAGTAGGGAACTTTTTTGATGAACATAATGATCTCATGCCCTTCTTTAATTAAATTAATTAAATAAAGCTAAAAATAAATCAAAGCAGTGGCACTTTGAGAAAGTAATTTGGATTTGAGACAGCTTCCCCACACCAGTTTTTCTGATATTAATGTGATTATTGACTCTATGTACAAGGTTTTTCTGTGCAGTGGAATGATAGAGGACTCTGGGTACCAGACTTGTGCACTTGCTTTCATAGTGGAAGGGGAGAGGGGGGGGGGGAGAGAGAGAGAGAGAGAAAGAGAAAGAGAGAGAGAGAGAAATCAAAAGCAAAAACAAACAAAGTTCACAAGAGCATAATAAAAGGAATAGGACTTGTGGGAAAACAGAGAAATATTTTTCTCCCCACCCCAGCCCAAGGTTTTCCAAAGAGATTTCCTTTGTTACTCAGTAACCTGATCAACCTTGATTTTCAAATATTTCCGTTGGCTACCTTGGGGTGCAGACGGGATGACAGGAAGACACTTTCTCCTTATCGGTCTCTAAGTGAGAATTTAGCCATCACATCAGGAATCTATCACATGAATTTATCCTGTGAAACAAACTAGATGTGACTTTGGATATTTTCTTGAAATCATTTCCATGAATCTTTTCTTTGAGTGCATTGCTAAGTCAAAAATTGAAGAGATATTTTTAGTACCAGTTCACTCTACTCATAACTGTATTCTAGCTCTAAGTTCTCCAAGTACAAAATAATAAAAAATAATGTTGCTCTGGGTCTTTGAAGTTTTAGATTCATTGTATTCAGAGTTTTAATTGTATCTGCCAAATATGCCAAGTTCCCCTGAAATTTATTTTTTAAAAATCTGAAGCAGTTGGTCTTTTCCCTGGTGCTCCAAAAATAGGGCAACAACATCTTTCAGCTCATGAATCTGTGGATACATATTTTTCTCTGTCAATGAACAAACTGCAATGCGCAATGAAATAATTTTGTAGTCAACATTAAAATATTCACAAAGCAATGGAAGAAATCTGATTTGAGTTCATTTTTTTATGCAACTGACCATTTTATGGTTGAAATTGAAGTGTTCTATGAGATCACTGTGCAGGGACTCAGGAGCTGATGCTTAATCAGTGGATGACACAGTCAGAGTATTCCAGTAAAAGTGTAGTTTTTCTTTGATTAAATACTCAAAATGTATTGTTTTGAACCCAGATTTTTGAGAATATACTCAGAGTATACGCTAATTTAGGTACGCATTTATATGCATGTGTGTGTGTACTTCAGCTGTGGCGGTGACACAGCTTCAGATAATCATCACCAATAGCGGTAGTCTCCAAACTTTGATGAGAAGCATTTCTCCCACATAAGAAGAATATACACATTATCCAGTATAATATATTTTATCAGCAGTGCTTTTAAGTCAATTCTAAAGGAGGTTATAGATATGTTTATTACTTGTGATGATGGTCTCAGGGTTGCATACATATATACAAACTCATCAATTTGTATATATTGAATATGAGCAGATTTAAAAATATATCAATTATACCCCAATAACACTGTTAAAAAACAAAATAACATATACAGCCACTAAAAAAACAACAACCCTAATATGAAAAGGGAAATTATTTGATTTATTTTTTAAGACCATGATATGTTTTGCTAAGTGATTAATCAGTGCTTGATTGTAGAATCAGAGAAAAATATTCTGGTAATACTCCATTTAGTGTTTTGATATTGTTTGGGAGAAATGGTTATATGAGAGTTATTTCAGTGGTATGAAGTTTGTTTTTGTTTAGTAATTAAAAGAGAGTGTCACATGAAACTTTAATAGCCTTTAAGATTCCCAATAATATTTTGCAATAATGTCAAGCGGTTTGTGATACACAGTATTGTGCCAGGCAAAAAAAACATATTATTAAAATAATGTTTATGAATTTTAACTGAAATGCTCAGGTTGTGAGGTTTCCATTGTGATGATATTGCTCAACTGTTTTAAATATACCCAGATGATTGGATATCTTCAAAGAGAGTGTTAGCTGGTCATCAATTTCATTTCTTCTGTCTGGAAATCGGACTAAATTTCCCAGCCTCCTTTGCAAGCTCTCTCTTTAGATGGATTTCCAGCTCATCGTATGGCTCACTTTGGGGCTTGGACTATGCAAATCTTCCATATATCCTTTTTAATCTCTTCTTGCTGACAATGGAGAAAGCTTCATAGTAAACTTGAGGGCTAAGTGTAGCCATAAGATGAAAAGACCCCTTTACTAAATTGCTTTTTCAAACTGAGCTATCTAAAAGACCTGTTCAACCCCAAACACTGTAATTATACTGTTAAGTCAGTGAGAGAGGATGGGCAATAGTTATGGTAAGCCACTGAAATTTTAGTTTATCTACTATAGCAGGTAGTTTACCTTAACCAATACAGGTACTATTCATTGCATTTATTTCACTCCATACTTTATTTTTTTAATTTCTTTATTGATTAAGGTATCACATATTTGTCCTCATCCCCCCATTCCCATCCCAAACCCCTCCCCACGCATGCCCCCACCCCCCTGGTGTCTGTGTCCATTGGTTAGGCTTATATGCATGCATACAAGTCCTTAGGTTGATCTCTCCCCCTTACCCTCACCCTCCCTTACCTTCCCTCTGAGGTTTGACAGTCTGATCGATGCTTCCCTGTCTCCAGGTCTGTTTTTGTTCATCAGTTTATGTTGTTCATTATTTCCCCTGGATGAGTGAGATCATGTGATACTAGAAATACACTTATAAGAACTGAAAATGAGACAAGCAATATTGGTTATGCTGAGAGGCAAATGAATCAATCTGTAGTGAGTTTCTTTCTGGGCCAACAGTTCTTTTGAGTCCCAATTTCAATGTCAAACAGCTCCTTATGTGTACATGTCAGCAATGATATTTCAGTTCTGGATGGTGGACAAATGGTGGTAATGCAGGTCCGACCCTCTCTGGTTTGGTCCTGGGCAACCTGCCACGATGCACAGCTGCTGACTGCTAGTATGGCAAGGCTTCATCAGCATCTTCCATCTCTGGACTGTTTCTCTTCTGTCTTCATGGCTGGAGCAGTCCTGTCAATTCCTCTCTGTTGCAGGAATCCACATGGTCTTGGAGGTGTTTTCTGAAAATATACAAACATATTCTCGACCAAAAGTTAATAAAGGAATCTTTTCTATAAATTTGACTTGGGATCCTTTTTCATTTTTTGCCCAAATGATCTTCCTTTGGCTTGTTTTGACACCATGTGTGTTTTTCATGGGTGTCTTGCTGTTAGCATTAAAAATGAAAGTTAATTTTCTAAAGTAAAAATTTTCTATATGTAATTTACTTACAGGATATTTTTCCTTACATGATATTCTTCTACTATCACCTTTCTTTTGATTTAAATATTAGGAGGCTTTTGGAAATTTTATAATGTAGTCTTGATAGCTTTTAAATTTTAATTTTTTGCACTAACATATGACTGCTTTAGGTTCATTACATGTTATGCAATTTTACCATGAGATGAACTACCAATAAAAATTGTAGTTAACACTTTAGGAACAGCTTTTTGTCCAGTACCATTAATTTTTCTAAAATATTCGGTTTTTCACTTAGCCAATTTAAATTAGTCTGAGAACTTAACTACTATTTTCTGTCAAATTTAATACTCTAACAACAATCTTATTTTAGCCTGTAAATATTAGTGGAAATGATTATTTGCCTTCTTGAGTAGGCCCTGAGCATTCCTGGTGCTAGGCTGGATTTAGATATCAAAAACCCACTTCCCCACACCATGGGTACAAGACAACTCAAACAAGTCTTGTTGCAGTGAGAGGGCAGCTGCTGTTGGCCAAATGTCTGTTACCTGGGTCCTGATTTGAGCTGGGCATGGGAAGCGAAGCAGCCATGGGGGCAGGAGACCTCCCTCAGAAGGGGTGAGGGTTCAGGCCCCTGCAAAGTTGGGGGGGTGAGGGTCTGTGCCCCACCTCTCTTGACCCCCAAGTTCTCTCCTGATGGCCCCTCTGTGACTGTGCCTGTCTTAGGTTGTTCCTTCCCTGAGGAATCTTACCCGTCTCTGGCTAACCAGCCATCCTCTGAGGCCAAGCAGGGTGATGTGAGGTTCAGTTCTGTCTCCTTGGTAGCCTATGTCCCTGTGGCCTCCACACCCAGCACCTGCCTTGGGATCCCCTTGCCTGCTGGTATTGGGTGCAATTTTACTTGCCCCAAAGCAAAATAAAAATATTCATTTTAAACAATAACAACAACAACAAAAAAACAAGAAATAATAATGAGGATGCCTGATTATTCTTACAGAAAAAAATGAGTATTGTGGGTATTTATTAGTGGACTGTAGAGTTTTCTTCTTTTCAGTCATGCTTCTGTCTCATGTGAAATCTGTATTAATTTCTCATAAACATTTATGTCAGTGCCATATAAATATCTATAATTAATGGGGCTTAAAGCAAATCTAAATGATCTCACTTTGCTAATCTGATTTCCAGCTTGCAATGTCAGGATGAACTCTCACTCAGAATGGATGAAAGAAGAAATGTTAAATAAATAAAAGGCAAGACTCAGGGTCTCTTTTAATGTATTTTAGTAACAGCAATAGCACAATTTTTAAAATGTACATTGTCTTAAAAATTAAAATTAGTTTTATATTAAGATGTGAAATATTTAAAATAATATATATTGTGTCATGTGTATGAACACATCATGTAATAAACTATGTGTCATATATCTAATAATTATATTTATTTATTTTATCCTGTGAAACTGTAACCAGTAATGAATAAATTTTATTATAAAGATGAATTTCTGAAATGGTTGAAAATTTCTACATGGCAGATCATTTTTCTTGTGTGATAGCCAAGGAATGATTCTTTAAGCTTCATTTCTAACTCCACACTCTTCTGGGCTTGGTCTCGGTCAGGCAGCAGCAAGCAAAGCATAGAATGTCAAGGTGTGCAGAACAGCAGCGTCTATATTCACAGACATAGTTTGACATACAGAGTTCAAGGTGGCTGCTGAAGTGGGTTTTTACACATACAACAAGATACAGTGAGTGCAGAATTAGGCATGAGAAATAAATCCTGTCAGAGCACACCTGATCCTGATGCCTTGTGTCTAACATGGTACTAAAGAGTTTTCTCTTCTTGATGAGTAGATATTATGATTCTGCCCAGATTGTCAGCACTGATTATTTTTTTAAAATATATTTATTGATTTTTTTTTTTTACAGAGAGGAAGGGAGAAGGATAGAGAGTTAGAAACATCGATAAGAGAGAAACATTGATCAGCTGCCTCCTGCACACCCCCCACTGGGGATGTGCCTGCAACCAAGGTACATGCCCTTGACTGGAATCGAACCTGGGACCCTTCAGTCCGCAGGCCAACGCTCTATCCACTGAGCCAAACCAGTTAGGGCTCAGCACTGATTATTACAAATGAGAGCAGGATCCTAAAAATTTGTCTGGAAGTATCAAAAGTAGGTAGAATCAGAATGTTGTCCTTCTACACTCTGATAAGGCATCTCTAGAATCACAATCTGATGACCCTCATTCTACTTTTTGATGGAAACACTGTAAAAAAATGTATTTAAAACCGTGAATCTCTTACCCTTTGAGAAAGCATGGAGGGACCTGGAGAGTATTATACAAGGCAAAATAAGCCAAAGAAAGAGGTTTCACAGGATCTCACTCATATGTGGAATCTAATGAACAAAATAAACTGATGAACAAAATAGATCCATAGACATAAAAGCATGGAATAGACTGATGAAGAATCTCAGAGGGAAGGAGGGGAGGGTAAGGGAAGAGATCAACCAAAGAACTTGTATACATATATGCATAACCCATGGGCACAGACCATAGGGTGGTAAAGGCCTTGTGTGTGAGGCGGGGGCAGGCTACAAGGGGTCAATGAGGAGAAAAGTGGACATGTGTAATACTTTCAACAATAAAGATTTTTAAAAATAAAAAGGAAAGAAAAGAGAGAAAAGAAAAAAACACACAAAAAAACACACATATACATTGCTGGTTCCCAAACTGGTGTGTGGGTTAGAGTCACCAGGGGATTTTTTAAACCTTCTAAAGCACAGGTCATAACCCAGAATAATTAAATCACAATTTCTGGGGCTTAGATACAGCCTTCAGAATTGATTGAATCTCCCAGATGAATCTAATCTGTAGACAAGTCTGGAAACCATTGACAATCATTTAAGAATTTGTCAACTTCTCAACAGCGGTTCTGTCTAACTTGGATATATATTAGAGGATGTTCAGAAAGACAAATAGCATTATTTTCATTCAAAGGTGATAAAAGTTGACCATCCCGTGTGTCTCAGTGGTTGAGCATCGACCCATGAACTAGGAAGTCCTGGGTTGATTCAGGTCAGGACACATTCTGGGGGTTTGGGGGCATGCAGGAGACAGAGGATTGATGATTCTCTCTCATCAATGATTTTTCTATCTCTCTCTCCCTTTCCTTTCCTCTCTCTAAAATCAATAAAAACATATATTTTTTTAAAATGATAAAAGTTATAGTATTTAACAAAACAAACATAGTAAACATAAAAATGTATCGAAAGTAATTTAATCATAATCTCATCAACGGCAGATTATCACTGTGAATAGTTAGATTTATTTACTTCTATCCTACCAATGTAAATACTAATAATGGTCTGTGTATATTCTTGTTTTTGTGTGTATTTGCGTGGGTAAAACAAAAACTATCACTCTGTTCACTCTATTTTGTTGCCTTATTCTTAAAGAATACATATATGGAATCTCAGATAAGTTTACTTTTAAATGTTACTTTATGTTGCCTTATTCTATAGTCCTTTTGAAAAGCTCTGGAACCATAATACCATTTCCTTTTTTATAATTATTTCTTTACTAGAGGCCTGGTGCATGAAATTCGTGCATGGGGGGTGTCACTCAGCCCGGCCTGCACCCTCTCCAATCTGGGACCCCTTGGGGGATGTCCAACTGCAGGATCAGGCCTAAACCAGCAGTCAAACATCCCTCTCACAATCCAGGCTTGCTGGCTCCTAACTGCTCGCCTGCCTGCCTGATTGCCCCTAACCACTTCTGCCTGCCAGCATGATTGCCCTCTAACCACTCTCCTGCTGTCCTGATTGTCACCTAAGTGCTCCCCTGCTGGCCCGATTGCCCCCAACTGCCCTCCCCTGCTGGCCTGATCATCCCCAACTGCTGTCCCCTGCTGCAACCCACCTCCTCCATCAGGACCCGCCTCCTCTGCAAGAGGTGGGGGAGATGCCGTGCCATGAGGAGCCGCGGGACCCCCAGGCCTCATTGTGCAGAGTGGCCACCAGGCCCCACCTCGGCTGTGTGTGTGGCCATCTTGTGGCAGCCATCTTTGTGGCGGCTATCTTGTGGTGGCCATCTTGTGATGACGTAGTGCGTGAGGGCATGAGTACCACCTAGGCTTTTATTAGTATAGATATCTGTCTTTAAAGACCTTTGCCTTGTGCTTAAGAAAGGTGATACTTAACCATTTTAAGTTAGTCTTCATGTGTTTGTTTGCATAAGTGAAAACTGGACATTTTCCCCTCAGATCAAATCATAAATTTAACAAAGAAGTGTTTCTAAACTTACTTGCATGGGGATCAACTGAAGGGATAGTTAAAATATCTATGCATGGCCTCACCCCAGAGTTTGGGATTCACAGGTTTAATAGGTTAGGTTGGGGCCTGATAATTTGCATTTCCAACAAGTTGCCATTTTTTCTTCTTCTTCCTCAGTTTTTCTGCCTCATTCTATTACATATGGATAGTTTACATTTGCTGCTGGCTTTATAAATACCCATATTTGGTAAGAAACTTCCAAATACTTCCTGGAAATATTTAACTTTGTCAAAATTGACTTAGAAGGAGAGCTCAACTTCTGAATAATAGTTTACAGTTGCCAATATTTTATTAAAAACTGATAAACTAAAGCCTCCTCATATGTCCAATGAAGAAGATGGGTAACTCAACTCTTCATCTTTGAAAGGAAAAAAAATGATATGTCTGCCATCCAAATCCCGAGGAATGCATTTTACCATAATTTTGAGTTCTCAAAAAAAAAAAAAAAAAAAGAAGAAGAAGAAGAAGAAGAAGAAGAAGCTCTTATAACCGGTATGGTAAAATATTTGTGTTATCACTGTGTTTTTGTGCACCAGGCTGAGGAAAGCAACTTCCTGCAAACTTGCAGATTCAGGATGTGTTGTATTTGCCTCTGACGCATTTTTTTAAACCTTTTCTTTTTCAAGTGTTAATTCCTCCAGTAGAGATAATCTGTTGCTTTCATGTTTCCTCCTTGGGCAATGCATTTCGAAGATTAATATAATATGGATAACATGCCTGTGTGTCTTGCCTTATTCAAAATGCTAAGGATATTATTTCTGGTTTAGGGAGTTTGGAGAAATTTATATCTGGGAGGTTTGGAATGCTCAGTTATCAGAAAATATTGCTGTATGTCTGGCTGCTTGCCCACGCTCCTCATAGGTCATTAATAAAGGCTACAATTGCTCCTACATTTAGATTTTCTTCTCTACTGACTCAGCAGTTGCAGCTGCCATCTTACACTGTCATGGATCATTAAGAAGTTTCACCTGGCATACTTTTAAAAGATGCTCTATTCCTCTCTACGGTAGAGCTGTTTTCTGCCTTAAGTCACCTTTCAAAACTAGATATTTTTTTATAAACAGATATCTGGGGGAAAATGTTTTAATAAACAGCTCAGAATACAGTTACTAATGGTTTCAACTTCAGTTCCTTTGTGACTTAAACATCAAGTGTTTATTTCAAAAATGCCTTCAGCAAGCGTACAGTTTGGGATTTATTTCATGTCACAGATTACATTATTGCTTACTTAGTTCCTTCACTTGAAATGCATAATTAATATTTCACAGCAAGTTTAAATTAGTTTTTACATTTTCTTCTTTACTTAATTTTCAAAGTCACTTAAAGCCATCGGAGCCCCAGTATTTTTACATCACAAACCATAAATCAAGTTAAATGTTGGAGTCAGGGAGCTCTAATGCTACATTTAAATCCAAAGCACTGGTAACTCTACAGTTTATCTAGCTATGTTACAGGCTGTCAAACAACAATAAATAACCTCAGAAATTTTATAGCTTCTTTGTTGGAACAGCCATAATTCAAGAACAGGAAAATAGTGCACAAATTAATTATGAAATTATAGAGAATATGAGAACTCTACTCTTTCTACTTCCTTTATAAGATGTTGTAGTTTGGGCTCTGTAGTATAATTTTTAAAACATAAATTCTTTAAAAATCATCTCATAAGCATCACCTTGAAGATATATTCATTTTAAAGAGTTTTTGTTTTGTTTTGTTTTAAGCGTGATGATGTCTACTTGTGGGGAGGGAAAGTTATAATGCTTCTATCTAAGACCTGGGCAAGCACATAATCTAAAAACCATAAATCTGTCTCCTTATGGGTGATTGGTGTGAAAAAAAGTGAAACCTAATATTGAAACAGAGTGCTCTAAAAGATTTCTTGCACTGTCAGAAAAACAAATGAGCAATGAATAATATTTGTATAACTGCATTTTAAGGAGGTTCTGTTTTCTCTTTGTTCTTTTCATTTAAAAGCAAAGCAAAGCAAAAACAAATAAACAAAATACCATCATAAAAATAACAAAGTGACTATCCAAACCATAATCTGGGAGATGTGGTGGGTTTGCATTTTTGGAGGGAGTGCTGTAGGACATACAAGCATATGCTAGCCTGCCAGTCACATAGCTGCATTGCCCCTTGACTCAGCCACCTAATTGTTGTTATAACAACATAACTTCCCTAAGTCTCATTTCTTCCACTTTTGAACTACAATAATAATAAGAAGAATAAGACCTAATTCTTATTATCTGTATGAATTATATTGAAGTAATGTATGTAAGTAATAATGGTAACTCTATTGGGATTAAATGATGTATGCACAATATTTCCCCTGGCTGTTGATACATGGCAGGTTTTATATGAATTCAGTATATGTCATGCGAGTGTATGTATAAGGCAAGAAAGTTTCCTGTCTTATTCACCTATGTGACATGCATGATATGTAGTACAGGCTCCTTCACACTTAAATGGGTGTCTGTGTTTTGTGCTAGGTGTGTTTGATGGAAGCATTCCTAAGATTTATTGAGACATTGTGTGTCCCAAAATATTATTGAAACCAATTAAGAGAAAATTTAGGAAAGACTCCCATATAAGGTTGCCAGATTTAGCAAATGAAAATACTGGACACCAAGTTACATTTTAATTTTACATAAATAATGAATTTAAACTGTGTGTCCCAATAATACATGATATTTGCACTAAAATAATTTGATATTCACATGAAATTTAAATTTTACTATATGTCCTGTATTTTACCAGTATGAAGATACAGGTGAAAACACTCAGTTGTTAAGAATAAAGTCATTTATATAAAATCAAATAATAATGATGATAATAGAAATAGCACCTCACTTAGGGTAACTTTAGCTCTTCCCCTCCCCCCTTCCCACCCCACCCCCCACCCCCCGCCAGCTCTTGTCAATATTGCCACAGTGGTCTTGTTTGTTTCTGGAAAATACCAGATGTTTTTCTTATTATGGGATATAAACTGTAGAAGGAAACACCCCTCATCTTCAAACACATCATTCTTAGGCACTTAGCTCCAGGATCTCAGCTCCTGGACACTCCCTGACCTGGAGCTGCCTTTCCTGATCCTTACCTCAGGGTTATTCTTAGAGTCTCTCAAACAATGGTGTTTGTTTCTTTAAGCACTTACCTCATTTTGCAATTATAAATTAATGAAGGGAATTATATGATCAATACCTATCTCCTCTACTAGACTGTAAACTCTGCCACCTCTTCTTATCTCTCAATTGTAACCACATTATTCAGCATATGGGGTCATGTGTTTAATATGAAACTGTACTTCATTTCAAATGAATGATGCTCAACTTTGTGATTAAAGGCATGAGCATGATTGACAGGCATCTAGGATAGAATTGGCGACCCTCCCTCCCCCATCACATTCTAATTTTCTGTCCTCACACATGTATTAAGCTCTCTGAACCTCTTTATTTTTCTCATTTTAAATTGGGGCTAACAACATTCATCTAGTACTGTTCTGAGGATTTGCCAGAAAGCATTTTGTGCAGTCCCTGAATCTAGCAAATGCTCTAGAAAAGGGAGCAAGAACAATAAAACAACAATAACTGAGAGGCAAAGTCAATCAGTAATAGTAATAATTTAAAAGAGAATTTCTTTATGAACTTGTTGCCCATGGAAGGCTTTACACAGAAGGTGAAACTTGAGCCAAGTCTTGAAATAGGTGGGAGTGTTGGAAGATGTTGGGAGGGGTGGATGCCATTATTTCAGACATTGTCCTAGAGCTCAAAGTTAACACCTGAATCAGAGTCTCTGTAACCTAACGACTCAAAATATAGTTTATTATCAACACTTGGGAGCTTGTTATAATCTTAGGCCCCACATCAAACTACTAGATCGAAATCTGGACTTTATCCTGATCCCCAGGTGACTTGCAGTTACAATGATGTTTGAGGCAGGGCTCTTTGCAAAGTATGGTTGCCAGACCAGCAGCATCAGCCTTATTTGGGAACCAGTAAGAAATGCAAATTTTCAGGCCTCCTGCTTGTAGGTGGCTGCCATATCTTTGTGTGCTCATATAACCTTTTTTTTTTGTGCTGGGCAGATATGGTAGGATGGTTGGAGGGGTGTTTCTTTTACAAGGGCACTAATCCCACAGAATCCCTCATCAGACTAGACACCTCCCTCAAACCTTATTGAACCCTAATTACTTCCCAAAGGCCCAGCTCTTGAAGACCATCACATTGTGGGTTAAGGCTTCAACCCCTTAATATGAATTTTTGTGGGACACAGACACTCAATCCATAACACTTTTTTTTTTTAAAGATATTTTTATTGATTTCAGAGAGGAAGGGAGAGGGAGAGACAGAAACATCTATGAGAGAGAACCATTGATTGGCTGCTTCCTGCATGCCCCACACTGGGGATCAAGCCCACAACCCAGGCATGTGCCCTTGACTGGAATCGAACCCAGGACCCTTCAGTCCGCAGGTCGAAGCTCTATCCACTGAGCCAAACCGGCTAGGGCTCTGTAACACCTTCTTAATCAAAAGCCCTGGGGTAGAGTGTGGCCCAACAACCTGTGTTTTAACAGTCCTCTCCAGATGATTCTGATGCATACGAATGATTTAACACTGCCTCAACATAGAAATTACCTTGCAGCTTTCTTTGTGCTAATGCCAGGGTCTGGCTTAAGCCTGGTGGCTGTAAAGTACAGCCATGTTTGAGAACAACTAATAGGAGACTTTCTGCTCAAATATACAAAACCTATCTCAAACAAGTTCACGGATTTGTCTTGGGACCATAACAGAATTTTCTAGACAGCAGTAGTCAGTAGCCAATCATCAAGTATTGACTGAGTAGAAATTATGTCTCCTGAGAGGAGAAAAATGGCGGCAGAATAGACGGACGTGTCCTGAGCCTGGTCCCGGAGCAGATAGAGGGAGCAGCTGAAACGAGTAGAATCCAGACTGAATTGGCGAAGGAGGCGCAGCTGGTGAGACAGTTTGCAGCGGGGAAGGGCAGAGATCCCCCCGATAAAGGTAAAGTCAAAGATCTAGGCAGTAGAATCTGCTGTACCTCTGAGCCCAGGTCAAGGAGAAACTACACAGCACCAAGCCGCGTCCCTGAGTACAGGCAAAGCGTCTGACTGAAAAAAAAAAAAAGGGGGGGGGGTCCACGGGACTGCGGGAGGTAGGGGATTTTAGACCTTGGAGTCTGGATTTGGGATCTGAGCTCTAAGGCAGCCCTGAAGAGCTGCCGGACCGCGCAGTGCCGGCAGAAAGGAACTTGCAGAGACGCGGTCCCTCCTCGCGCTGGGGCCTGCGCCTTTCTCCACTGAACCTGGTTCCTAGGACCCTTAGGATACAGTCGCTTACCTGTAGTTGAGGTGCAGAAGAGGGAGTGGGATTGTGGAATCTGGGGAGAGTAGGCAGCGGATGGTCCAGGAGAGGTGGAAGCAAGTCTGGTGCTGAGTCATATCTAGGCCCTGTCGCCATTTTCTCCTGAGAGATAACCCCTCCCTCCAGTCTCCAGGCAACCAATATAGCCACACCCAGATCCCACACTGATTAACACCATGGAATCTCAATACACCCTGAGGCCATAGGATCTGCCCTAAAAGAGAAATCTTTAGAAGTTAAGCACCTCATTTACACAGCTACACTGCCAGAGTCCTTCAGAGTGCTTCAGTGTGCCTCACTGGCAAACTTAACCGTGGGTGCTCCTGTGAGCCGCCACTGGGAGTAAGCGCCTATCCACCACAGGTGCAGCAGTGAAAGCTGCGTCTGCCCACCCCATAACTACAGAACTCTGGGCATCACAGTCACACCTTTCCAGAGTGCAGGCTCCCTGAGCCACATCACCCCGACAGACAGTTCCTTGGTGCCACTGTGAGTCCCCACTGGGCACGCGTGATTTCAATTAAGGGTGCAAGACAGCAAAAATTGGGATACTCCTGACTTCTAGACACCGCAGTTGTGCCTCTCAAGCTCGCAAGCCTATATCAAGAGAACCCAAATAGCTCAAGTAGGGAGCTACACTAAATTACCAAGCCCAGGAGAACTGAGAGATTACACCAGTAGCACCATCACCAAAAGAACCTGGGTAGCAAAGCAATTGGATCTACAATTAAAACATTACAGGAAAACATGGGGAGACAAAAAAGCAACTCCCAAAGGAAAGAAAAAGAGGAATCACCAGAGAGGGAGTTAAATGAAATTGAGGCTAGTAGCTTAACAGAGAAAGAATTCAGAGTAATGGTTATAAGGATGTTTAAACGGATGGATGACAAATACACACAACTCAATGAGAACTATAAGGAGCTGAATGAGAATGTCACCAACATGAAAAGAAACCAAGAAGAGATGAAGAATGACATAGCTGCAATAAAGAACACATTGGAAGGCTTAAACAGTAGACTAGAAGAGGCTGAGGACCGCATCAGCGAATTAGAAGACAAGGTAGGAAAAAACACACAAACACAGCAGCAACTGGAAAGACTTAAAAAGCAAGAGGAGAGCCTAAGGGAGCTTTGGGACAACACAAAACGAAACAATATTAGAATAATAGGGATACCAGAAGGAGAGGAAGAAAAGCAAGGAATAGAAAACCTGTTTGAAGAAATAATGACAGAAAACTTCCCTGATATTGGCAAGAAAAAAACTATGCAAGTCCAAGAAGTACATAGAGTCCCAAACAGGTTGAACCCCAAAAGACCGACACCAAGACACATCATAATTAAACTGGCGAACACTAACGACAAAGTAAGAATCTTAAAGGCTGCCAGAGAGAGACAGAAAGTTACCTACAAGGGCTCTCCTATTAGAATATCAACTGATTTCTCAACAGAAACACACCAGGCCAGAAGGGAATGGAATGAAATATACAAAGTGATGCAAAGCAAGGGTTTGAATCCAAGAATACTATACCCAGAAAGGCTATCATTCAAAATTGAAGGTGGAATCAGGAGCTTCACAGACAAAAAAGGGCTAAGAGAGTTTATCACTACCAAGCCAGCAATGCAAGAGATGCTAAAGGGACTGCTGTAAAAAGAAGAAAGAGAAAGGCAAAAAGAAACACAAACACTAAGGAAAAATATGACAACAAACATGTACTTGTCAATAATAACATTAAACGTAAATAGATTAAATGCACCAATCAAAAGACATAGGGTAGCTGAATGGATAAGAAAACATGACCCATATATTTGCTGTCTACAAGAGACCCACCTCAGGACAAAGGATTCACACAGACTGAGAGTGAAGGGATGGAAAAACATTTTTCAGGCAAATGGAAATGAGAAAAAAGCTGGGGTTGCAATACTTATATCTGATAAAATAGACCTCAAAGTAAAGGCCATAACAAGAGATAAGGAAGGCCACTACATAATACTAAAGGGAGCAATTCAACAAGAAGATATATCTCTGGTAAACATATATGCACCCAATGCAGGAGCGCCCAAATACATAAAAAAAACTCCTGGAAGACATCAAGGGAGAGATCGACAACAATACAATCATAGTAGGAGACTTTAATACACCACTGACATCACTGGATAAATCCTCTAGACAAAAAATCAGCAAAGAAACAGCAATTCTAAATGACGCACTAGATCAAATGGACCTAACTGACATCTTCAGAGCATTTCACCCCAAAGCCACGGAATATACGTTCTTCTCAAGTGCACATGGGACATTTTCAAAAATAGACCACATACTGGGTCACAAGCAAAGTCTCCCCAAATTCAAAAATATTGAAATCATATCAAGCATTTTCTCAGACCACAATGGCATAATATTAGAAATAAACTATAATAAAAACATTCCAAAAAATTCAAACACTTGGAAGCTGAATAGCATGCTATTAAACAACGATTGGGTGATCAACGAGATTAAAGAAGAAATTAAAAACATCCTGGAGACTAATGAGAATAAAACACAACAATGCAATTGCTATGGGACACAATGAAAGCAGTCCTGAGAGGGAAATTTATAGCTCTACAGGCCTACCTCAAAAAACAAGAAAAAATGCTAATAAATGATCTAACTCAACAACTCAAAGAATTAGAAAGAGAGCAACAAGAAAAGCCCACAGTGAGCAGAAGGAAGGACATAATAAAGATCAGAGCAGAAATGAATGACATAGAGACCAAAAAAACAATACAAAAGATCAACAAAACCAAGAGCTGGTTCTTTGAAAGGATAAACAAGATTGATGAACCTCTAGCCAGGCTCACCAAGAAGCAAAGAGAGAGGACCCAAATAAACAAAATCAGAAATGAAAGAGGAGAAATAACAACAGACCCCACTGAAATACAAAGGATTGTTAAAAAATACTATGAACAACTCTATTCCAACAAACTGGACAACCTGGAGGAAATGGACATATTCCTAGAAAAATATAACCTTCCAAAACTCAATCAAGAAGAATCTAAGCATCTCAATAGGCCGATAACTATGGAAGAAATTGAAGCAGTCATCAAAAAGCTTTCAGGAAACAAAAGCCCGGGGCCAGACGGCTTCACAGGGGAGTTTTACCAAACATTCAAGGAAGAACTAAAACCTGTCCTCCTCAGACTATTCCAGAAAATTCAAGAGGAAGGAACACTTCCAAGCTCCTTCTATGAAGCCAGCATCACCCTAATACCAAAACCAGATAAAGATAACACAATGAAAGAGAATTATAGGCCAATATCCCTCATGAATATAGATGCCAAAATCCTCAACAAAATTCTAGCAAATCGAATCCAGCAGTACATCAGAAAAATCAAACACCATGACCAAGTAGGATTTATCCCGGGGATGCAAGGATGGTACAATATTCGCAAATCAATAAACGTGATACATCACATAAACAAATTGAGAGATAAAAACCACATAGTCATATCAATTGATGCAGAAAAAGCATTTGACAAAATCCAACACCCTTTCTTGATAAAAACTCTCAGCAAGGTGGGAATAGAAGGATCATACCTGAACATAATAAAAGCCATATATGACAAACCCACAGCCAACATCATACTCAATGGGCAAAAACTAAAACCATTTCCCCTAAGAACAGGAACAAGACAGGGATGCCCACTCTCATCACTCGTGTTCAATATAGTACTGGAAGTATTAGCCATTGCAATCAGACAAGAAGAAGAAATAAAAGGCATCCAAACTGGAAAAGAAGAAGTAAAACTGTCCTTATTCGCAGATGACATGATACTGTACATAGAAAACCCTAAAGACTCCATCAAAAAATTACTAGACTTAATAAATGAATTCGGCAATGTAGCAGGATACAAAATTAACGCCAAGAAATCTATGGCATTTCTATATACCAATAATGAATGTACAGAAAGAGAGACTAAAAAAGCAATCCCATTTACCATCGCACCAAAAAAATTAAGATACCTAGGAATAAACTTAACTAAGAAGGTAAAAGACCTGTACGAGGAAAACTACACGACACTGAAAAAAAGAGATAGAGGAAGACATAAACAGATGGAAGAACATACCATGTTCATGGATTGGTAGAATCAACATCATCAAAATGTCCATACTACCCAAAGCAATCTATAAATTCAATGCACTTCCCATTAAAATACCAATGACATATTTCACAGACCTAGAACGATCTTTCCAAAAATTTATCTGGAATAAAAAAAGACCCCGAATAGCTGCAGCAATCCTGAGAAAGAAGAACAAAGTAGATGGGATCTCAATACCGGACATCAAGCTGTATTACAAAGCCACTGTTATTAAAACAGCCTGGTACTGGCACAAGAACAGACATATTGATCAATGGAATAGAATAGAGAACCCAGAAATTGACCCAAATCACTATGCTCAATTAATATTTGACAAAGGAGGCACGAACATACAATGGAGTCAAGACAGTCTCTTCAACAAATGGTGTTGGGAAAATTGGACAGTTACATGCAAAAAAATGAAGCTAGATCACCAACTTACACCATACACAAAAATAAACTCAAAATGGATAAAGGACTTAAACATAAGACGGGAAACCATAAAAATACTAGAGGAATCCACAGGCAGAAAAATCTCAGACATATACCGAAGGAACTTCTTCAATGATACTGCCCCTAGGGCAATGGAAACTAAAGAGAAAATAAACAAATGGGACTACATCAAAATAAAAAGCTTTTGCACAGCGAAGGAAACCATCAATAAAACAACAAGAAAGCCCACTGCATGGGAGAACATATTTGCCAATGATATCAACGATAAGGGTTTAATCTCCAACATTTACAGGGAACTCATGCAGCTTAACAAAAAGAAGATAAACAACCCAATCAAAAAATGGGCATCTGATCTAAATAGACACTTTTTGAAAGAAGACAGAAGGAAGGCCAAGAGACATATGAAAACCTGCTCAAAGTCACTAATCATCAGAGAGATGCAAATCAAAACAACAATGCGGTACCATCTTACACCTGTCAGAATGGCTATCATCAACAAATCAACAAATGACAAGTGTTGGCGAGGATGCGGAGAAAAAGGAACTCTTTTGCACTGCTAGTGGGAATGCAGACTGGTGCAGCCACTGTGGAGAACAGTATGGAGTTTCCTCAAAAAACTAAAAATGGAACTCCCATTTGACCCAGTGATCCCACTTCTAGGAATATATCCCAAGAAACTAGAAACACGAATCAGAAAGGATATATGCACCCCAATGTTCATAGCAGCACAATTCACCATAGCTAAGATCAACAGCCTAAATGCCCATCAGCAGATGAGTGGATTAAAAAACTGTGGTATATCTACACAATGGAATACTACGCTGCGGTAAAAAAGAAGGAGTTCCTAGCATTTGCAACAACATGGATGGAGATGGAGAGTATTATGTTAAGTGAAATAAGCCAGGCA
The DNA here is from genome assembly GCF_963455305.1 of Plecotus auritus. Classification (NCBI taxonomy): domain Eukaryota; kingdom Metazoa; phylum Chordata; class Mammalia; order Chiroptera; family Vespertilionidae; genus Plecotus; species Plecotus auritus. The sequence goes on from NC_137775.1 coordinate 44,399,010, forward strand.
GAGAAAGATAAATATCACATGATCTCACTCATTTGTGGAATATAATGAATGGCATAGACTGATGAACAAGAACAGATCCAGAGACTGAGAAACGTCGAACAGCACGTCATACCTCAGGGAAGGTAGGGGAGGGTGGGGATAAGGGGGAGAGATCAACCAAGGGACTTGTGTGCATGCATATGAGCCTAATCAATGGACACAGACAACAAGGGGGTGGGGCATAAGTGGGGGGTGGGGGCTTATGGGGGAATAATTTGTGTTTTTGCCTCCCTGACAAAGTTTATATAAAGTTACAAAAAGAAATTGTCAGCCAGTTTGAAATTGAATTGCCATGGCCTAGAGCAAAGAATATCCTTACATGATATTATTCTACAATGTCATTATAATTTTAGATATTTTACAACAGCATATTGTACAATTATCCCAAACAAACTTACAAACTAATTCTTGGAATGTTTGACAGCAATTTAAAAAAATAATAAAATAAAATAAAGAGGACATGAAAGGACTTAATCCCTTTCAGAAGGAATTGAGGCGCTGGGAAGGCACCTGAGCATTCTATATTGGCCCCTCTTGCCTTTTGTGCCAAGAGGGACCCTCTTCTCACAATCCAATTGCCCTCAGCTGTTGCCTGAGCTTTCTGTTCATGCTGAGCTTGAAGCCTCGTGGTGGCTGGTACCATGGATCTGTCTCTCGCCCAATTGTGTGAGCTGGGCCCTCCCTGGAGAAGAAACCTGAGTTCCCCGAGATATGTGATCAGTTCTGGGGCCCCGCCAGCAGGCCAGGGGATCCCAAGGCAGGTGCTGGGCGTGGAGGCCATAGGGGCATAGGCTACCAAGGAGACAGAACTGAACCTCACATCACCCTGCTTGGCCCTGGAGGATGACTGGTTAGCCAGAGACGGGTAATATTCCTCAGGGAAGGAACAACCTAAGACAGGCACAGTCGCAGAGGGGCCATCAGGAGACAACTTGGAGATCATCAGAGGTGGGGCACAGACCCCCACCCTCCCAACCTTACAGGGGCCTGAACCCTCGCCCCGTCTGAGGGAGGTCTCCTGCTCCCATGGCTGCTTTGCTTCCCACGCCCAGCTCAGATCGGGACACAGGTGACAGACAGTGACTTGGCCCAGCTCAGATTGGGACCCAGGTAACAGACAGAGACTTGGCTAACAGCAGCTGCCCTCTATCTAAATCCAGCCTAGCACCAGGAATGCTCAGGGCCTACTCAAGAATGCAAATATTCCTTGCCACTAATATTTACAGGGTAAACTAAGATTGATGGTAGAGTATTAAATTTGACAGTAAAATAATAATCAAGTTTTCATATTAAATTAAATAGGCTAATTCAAATAAGTGAATATTCAAGAAAATTTAATGGTACTGGACAATAAGCTGTTCCTAAAGTGTTAACTAAAATTTCTATTGGTAGTTCATCTCATGGTAAAATTCCTGAACATGCAATGAAACTAAAGCAGCCATATTTTTGTGCAAAAATTTAAAATTTAAAGTTATCAAGACTGCATTATAAAATTTACAAAAGCCTCCATTAATCAAAAAAAGGGGGGATAGTAGGGTAATATCATGTAAGGAAAAATATCCTATAAGTAAATTACATCTAGAAAATTTTAACTTTACAAGATTAATTTTTACTTGTAATGACAACAGCAAAACACCCATGAAAAACACACATGGTGTCTAAATAAGACAAAGGAAAATCGTTTGGGCAAAAATAAAAAGGATCCCAAATCAATTATATAGAAAAGATTCCTTTATTAACTTTTGGTCGAGAATATGTTTGTATATTTTCAGAAAACAACTCCAAGACCATGTGGATTCCTGCAACAGAGAGGAATTGACAGGTTTGCTCCAACCAGGAAGACAAGAGGAGAAACAGTCCAGAGATGGGAGACGCGGAGGACGCCTTGCCACGCTAGCAGTCAGCAGCTGTGCGACGCAGCAGGTTGCCTAGGACCAAACCAGAGAGGGTCGGACCTGCATTGCCACCATGTGCCCACCATCCAGATATCATTGCTGACACATAAGGAACTGTTTGACATTGAAACGGGGACTCAGAACTGTTGGACATTGAAATTGGGACTCAAACATTTTTTGTAATTATATGCTTATTCCTAGTCTGCAGAGGCAAGATTCTTTAAAGGAAAGAAAAGGGGAAAAAATAGATACAGAAGCAAAGAAGCATTGAACAGACTGTCAGGCTACAGTGGGAAGGCAGAGGAGGTTTTGGGGGGGGGGGGCCTGTAAGAGATCAACTGAAGGACTTGTGCGCATGCATATAAGCATAACCAATGGATAAAAGACACTGGGGGGGGGGGCGGCAGGTAAAGGCATGTACTGGGGGGAAGGGGAGGCTGGGGGGAGGTCAATGGGAAAAAAAAATGAGACATATGTACTACTATTTGTAATACTTCAAACAATTAAAAAAAATTAAAAAAAATTAATAAAAATCAATGGAAAAAAAAAAGAAATTATGTCTCCTGTGTAAGTTATAAGAACAGACATGCCACTGCATCACCTGCTGGGAGGAGGCACCTCAAATGTTTAGGACTGTCTGTGTATTTAGCATTCATGTTGCATGATTAATTTTTTTTATGTCTGAGTGAGAAATTCTATCATCCTTTTATTTGAGAGGCTTGTTTTGACCTGAGGTGTAATTGATTCCTTTCAAAAGCTATGCATTTTATAACTGAGTCCTGCTGCTGCGTTTAAAGAAAAATGCAGGAGGGATCACAATGGCCCCAGGTAATTTTTACCTTAGATATAGTTTTGCTGAGTGTTTTAAGGATATACAAATAACAATATAAAAAACTGACCTCCTTCACTTTTTTAATTGAAAATAAATAAGCTTCCAGTGTCAGACTCTCCTGTCACTTAGGCCACTGAGGATATTCATCTTTCTGATGTCAGCACTTGAAATTATAAAATCACGGAGCTATCTTTGATATGGGCACAAAATAGAAACAGAAGTACTAAGAGCTAAGAAGTTTATAATCTGCTTTCATGTTTTTATATATCTTCCTCCTTTCTGAGGTTTCAGAAAACAATAAAAATACACATCTGCCCCCCTTTCCTGATAAGAAAGAAAACAAAGCTTTAACATTACAGAAGTCTTTTTGTTATAACGATAATCCCTGCTTTAAGAACCAGAGACTTTATAGGAATCTGTTCTAGAGACAAACTTCTCCCTCCTCTCTTACCTCTTTCCTTGACTTGGGTTATTGGCATGTGTGATAGATAGTTGGAGTGTAAAGTGTTCTCAGGAGCACTGCTTGATATAGACCAATGTCATATAACCAATATGAATCCTGCTGTGAGTGAATTGTTGTCTGAAAAGACCTCTTGCTTTGTGGTTCCCATTTCATTTTGGATTTCTACTTGTTTAAAGCTACTGCCACCTCCTTGATTGGGTATACATCTCATCCAGTCAGCTGCAGCCCAGCTAAAAGAAATGTAGTGCCATTCCAGGATGTTAGTGAAGATCTGTGTTTTTACAAGTAGGACCAAGAGATTTCTAGCCACAAAAAATAGACATGCTTGGAAGTTATTTGATGATGCAGAAACCATGAGAAAAAAACGTAGCTAACATAAATTGAAGCCCATTAACTTTTATTGAACCCTCACTAGATACAAATAATGTATTGATTTTGATTCAGTTTTCTACTCACATGTCAGATTGAAAGTAAGGTAAGAAGTTAGTCCTGCAACTGATCCAACAATTGCTTGTCTATAGCAGGAAAGTTAAAGTCAAAATCCTGCCCTCCCAGGCAGAACAATAAGGTTGAACAAGGTAAGTTCATCCAAGCTGGCACCAAAGCGAGCACAGTGCAAGTTTCAGAGGCCCGAGCATGGAGAACGATGGGCAGAATGGAAGGACTGGATTCTATGGCAAGCAATCAACCTAAGGGGCTGAAATATGCATTTTAAGAAGTATGAGTTTGTTTATGACGGCTGCTGGCTATATTGCTTTCTCTTAACTCCTAACATCAGACTTCTGAAGCCTTCATCCAGGGTCCTCCTCTTGATCTTTCTTCTGGCACGCCATTATGTTACTTGGAAAAGTTTGATTCTTTGGGGTGATACTTTTATGATTTGTTAGGAGTTGGAACAGTAGTCCAATTATTTCCTTCTGTTCAGTCAAGGCCTTCCTGAAAACTGTATCTAATGCCCCATGACTTGAGTCTTGCTGGTGGGAACATGTGTTATTCCTGGCCCTGAGTGAGTGCAGGACACTGTTTCTTTCTAATTTGAGATTAGAAGCCATCTAATTATTTGAGATGGTTTCAGGATGATTCCTCTCACTTATGTGGTAATCTGTACTTAAAAAAATATATATTTTTTATTGATTTCAGAGAGGAAGGGAGAGGGCGAGAGAGAGAAACATCAAGGATGAGAGAGAGTCATTGATCGGCTGCCTCCTGCATGCTCCCTACTGTGGATTGAGCCTGCAATCTGGGCATGTGCCCTTGACCAGAATCAAACCCGGGACCCTTACAGTCCATAAGCTGAGGCTCTATCCAGCTAAAACTGATAATCTATACTTTGATCCTTTTGGGTTATGCTTTTATGATTTGTTACTTTAGAGGACCCCTTTCTAGACTTCTGGGATTCTCTTCCTGTGCTTGCCTCGCTACTCTGCTGCTCTGTACTATGAACTCTGGTCATGGTTTCCCCAGATTCTCAGCCGTGTGCCCTCACCTCACTGTCTCTTCGTCTCCACCATAGTACCTCCTCTCTGTGCCACAGCCTGGAATCTCGCTGGAGGCAGCCAGCGAGAGCTGTTGTATTGTTCACTTCATTTGCTTTCTATCTATCATGGTTAATTTTATATATCAATTTGAATGAGTCACAGGATGCTCATATATCAGGTTAAACGTTATTTCTGGTGTGTCTGTGAGGGTGTTTTTGGAAGAGATTAGCATTTGACTTGGTGGTGTGAGTAAAGCAGTTTGCCCTCCCAATGTTAACAGCACCATCCCATTCACGGAATAGATCAAAAGGATGGAGGAAAATTCAGTTATCCTGAGGAGACAGAGGGAAGCTAGGTAGTCAGGAATCCGGTCCATGGGGTGAGGGAAAATGAAACCAGGAACCCAGCTAGGCGGAGTTACTAAGGCATCCAACAGGGTGGGGAAGGAAAGGCACATGCACCTATGAAGGCCATGTGTGGGTAGGAAAGGCACGTGTGGGAAGGAAAGGCACGTGTGGGAAGGAAAGGCACATGTTCGAGAGAGGCACGAACTTTAAAATGTATGGATGTTACTAAGACAGGCAGTGTGCAGATAACCAATCACAAGGCAGTAAGGTGTATACACCAATCCCAAGGATATTGCTAAGACAATATTCTTTGAGAGAACCAATCAGGAACTAACAAGCATATCTACAAAAAAGCCAGCGGTTCCTCCTCTCTCCTCTGTGCGCTAGTGTCTGGGGTTGATGGCAGGCGATGCGCTTTCTGTGCCCATGCGGCTTATGGCCATGTGGAGCTCCACACATGGACCAATAGACTTGAATTAGCTTGGATACTAAACTACTCCAGACTGTGACATGGAAAGGAAGCTCTGGACACTGGCCTGTTCCTGGAACCCCAGCTGCACCTTTTTCAGGACTGGCTTCTCTCAGTAAACTTTTGTTTCACTAATCATTTTTGTCTGGGACTTCATTCTTTGATTTCACAAGATAACGAGCTAGGACTCAGCACCCCACATTTGGGATTCACTCACTCTGCTGGACTGTTGAGTTGAATTTTATCTTCTGCCCTTTGTGCTCCTAGTTCTTAGGCCTTCAGCCTGGGACTGCAATTTACATCTTTGGCTCCCCGGCTCTCAACCCTTCCCACTGCACCACCAACTTTCCTGGGTCTCCAGCTTACAGATGGCAGATCATGGGACTTCTGTGCCTCCATAGTCATGTGAGTCGGTACCTTATGTTAAATCTCTTTATGTTTCTATAACCACTCTCAGTAGGGTAATACAGATTAGTCAGTGCTCTCCAGTGAAACGGATTATTGATGTTTGTATGTTGATTTTGTAACCTGCACCTGTACTGAATTTGTTGATTAGTTCCAACATGTTTTGGTTGAGTCTTTATGGTTTTCTATGTATAAGGTCATATTACCTGCTAATAATCACAATTTTACTTCTTTCTTTACGATGTCGATGCCTAATTGTCTTTCCTAACTTTCTGTACTGGGTTGAGTAAGAATGGTGAAAGTGGACATCCTTGTCTTGTTCTTGATCTTAGAAGGATTTTCCCTTGAGTTTGATGTTAGCTGTGGGTTTGTTGTATATAACCTTTATTATGTTGAGATGGTTGTAAATGGCCTTTATTATGTTGAGATATGTTCTCTCTATATCTTATTTGTTGAGGGTTTTATCATAAAAATTGTGTATGAACTTTACTCATTTTTAAGGCAGTGATAAACATACAAAGTGAAAAAGTTAAACAAAATATTTGCCTCACCTTGATATTTATTATATTTGTGTACTTTTTTCTGGAGCATAATTACACATTTTAATTTTTGTCAAATTCCGGCCTTTTACTACATGCATAGACAGACATTTCCCCACATATCTTTTTATACAATGAGGAACTGAGGAAATCTCCATGTAATTTGACAATGATTCTAATAACTATGCAAATGCAAACATAATAAAACACCTAGAATAAAGTGCTGAAATCCTTTCAGTATTGAAAATGAATGGGTTTTATTGCCTGCTTTTACTCCTTTGATGTTCCTGAAAATAATTTATTGTGTTGAAAAGTATGTAAGAAACCAGGTTATTGAAAAAACAAAAACTGGTTTAAGCTTCTTAATATTAGTAGGAGACTTTAACACAAAAGCACTTTGCAATTCTGAAGTTGGAATGATATTTCAGTTGGTGTCAAAAGAAACTGTACATTTTCAAGATATAAGAGTAAGTTTTAATTTTACTTGTTATTACATGTACTTGTGAGAATTAAGCTAAAGCTTTTACTTTGACTTTATACTGTCTGTCGGAAGAATGCTAAGGAGGTCCAGATTGAAAGCTCGGGTTATGACAACAGTGTCATTCTGTTACTAGGCATTACTGCAGAACACCCAAAGCAAAATAGGACTCAGAGTGGGGAGATGGCTTATTTGTATAAGATCAATCATACTTTCTTACAGGGGCAGAGATCCTCGTAGGGATAAATTATGCTATTTGAGCGGTTTTTTTACTTGGTTGTTTTTGTTTATTTAGAAAATACCTTATATTAAATGGGATCTTGGATTTGAGGAAATATGCTACATAATTTACAAAAATATTTACAGAGCACTTTCTAAATGTCAGGCATGATTCAACTACCATTCCAATGACTTTTGTCTATATATGGGGTAAGAAGTCAGAATATGACAAAGTTGAAATGAATAATTATGCCCAATAAAAATAATACATGTATAAACTAAAATAGTCAGGAAGTGAGGTAAAGACATTAAAATACACATGCAAAAAACTATTCAATTTGTTTGTTTTTCAGTACCTTAAAAATAAGTTCATGCAAGATAATCAAGAAAATATTACAATTCTAAAATCATTACAAATTTAAAATAACCTGAAGTGGGACTTGTGTTTTTTTCAGTCAATGTTCACAGTGGTATATTCGATTTATATGGCCGGGTGGCATGCTGGGGGCTAAGAGGGCCTATTTCTAAGGTGAGGATGAACTGGAACAGCAGAATCATTGGTGTAAACCCATCTAGTAATTACTCTCCTGGAGAGAGGGTTAACAAACAATAATGTCCAACCAGGATCCTAGAAAACTAATATATTTCTATGCTGGGTTTTGAAAACTAAGAGGAAGAAAATAGGGCAGGGGTTCAATTTTGAAAGCACAGTGTATTAATGGTGGCATCATTGAAAGAGGCAGAGCCAGCTTTTTTTCAATATTCCATCCAAAATATGATAATGAGAACATGGCTCAGCCACCAAGAAGTTAAGCTGAAAGGAATGCCAAGCCCTCCTCTGAGGCACATGGTAAGTGTCATTGCCCTGGGGGCATGGAGAATCAAACAGAACAGAAGGTCTGAGCAGGATGGTCCAGGTAAGCAGATGTGCTGTTTTACAGGTGTGCTTGGGGACCGATCTGCTGGCCACATCTCAGAAAGGCCAGGCACTTCCAGACTTAGTCTCAGAGCAGTAAGACCATTTCAAGCCATAAGCCGCATGGGCACAGAAAGCGCATCGCCTGCCATCAACCCCAGATCCTAGCGCACAGGGGAGAGAGGAGGAACCGCTGGCTTTTTTGTAGATATGCTTGTTGGTTCCTGATTGGTTCTCTCAAAGAATATTGTCTTAGCAACGTCCTTGGGATTGGTGTATACACCTTACTGCCTTGTGATTGGTTATCTGCACACTGCCTGTCTTAGTAACATCCATACATTTTAAAGTTCGTGCCTGTCTCGAACACGTGCCTTTCCTTCCCACACGTGCCTCTTGCTGTATATAATTCCTGAACCGTCTTTCAGTGAAACTGAAATAAAGAAGGGATTCCAAGATAGACAAATGGATAATTTTGACGAATGGAGTGGCATTTGAGCAAATACACATGGGCATAATATACTATTTACCAAGAAGTAGCAATGTTTTGAATAGGAGAACTAGCCTTTTAGTAATATCTTCATTAGAATTCTTCAAAACGCTCCAGGTAATAATTATAAGAAAAATGAGGGAAAAAGTGAACATCATAGCATTTGGTATTTTTATTGAATAGTATTTATATTATAGGAAATTGATTTGTTTTGAGGATATTTAGAGGGCAGGTCTAGCTCTATAGAAGTATATTGATTTTGAAGAATACTTTAAGCGTATCAAGTATAATAGGCTTAGAACATTTTTGCATAAAAACCCACTTCAAAAAGTGTTCAGAAATGTCTTTCACTTTAATCAGGAGAAACAGACATCTGTTCCTCGTGGACCTCTCTGCTACTGGGTGAAAAGAAAACGACATTTTACATACAGTTCAGCTATTATACATTCTAAGTCCCCTATGTTTAAAAAGAGATCGGACCATCTGCCACCAGATATATTTTAATTTGGGAGCCGTATTCTGTTTTAGTACCTCAGTGCTCTGGTTACAGCTAAAAACTATCAAATTGGTAAGGAATAATCAGATATTCCAAAACACAATGATTACTTCCAAGTTGATTTTGGAAAACCATTATTGAATCTAATTTTGAATTACAATTTTAAGAAGTGGTTTGGTGTGTTTTGAACTAATTAATTAAAAACAATTTTTACAGGGGAGGGAAATTCCTTTATCTTATAGGCATATTAAAAATAAAAGACTTATACAGTTTAGATTTCAGCACAAATGTTATAATTAATTTCCCTTATTTATGGCTTAAAAGATCTTTTATCAATTATGATAGATATTAATAACAAGACTTCATTTCATAAGTAACTAGCAATTTGAAAAGAACAATTCATACATTTTTACCTAAGAACACAGCCATTATATTCTAATTTTTAAAATTTTCTTTTAGCTACAAAGAAAAAAATTTTTAGACATAACCTTTCTTTGACTTAATAGAATGTAATTTTCTCTTCAGTGTTAAGTTTTGGAATGATCCAACATTTAACTGTATATCTTGATTAAGTGAAAATAAATGAGAAGACTGATCTTATCCAAAACAATTATTCATGAAAAACAATGTATAACTTCACTGTGGTTTTAGGTAGCCTTCTGCAGAACACCTGTTTAAAGTCAATTTACAATATGCATATTTGCGTTTGCCTGACTTATAATCAGATTACCAATATCTCGTGGAATTAACCAAATATGTATTTCTTCAAACTCAAGCAAGACCTAAAATTTGAAACCATATTTTTCTTGATTATAAGAGAATTAAACATTTAAAGTATGAAAATATTCATATATCATTTTAATAATATTATTTTTTATAACGCTTTACAGAGATTGTTGTAAAGCATATGTGTGTTCAAGTGGACTTCATCTTTTTTTTCTTATTCTACATCTCTTCTTGTTACTATTATACTTCTGGTGCCTGTCTCTAAACCAGTGGTTCCCAACCTTTCTAATGTCGTGACCCTTTAATACAGTTCCTCATGTTGTGGTGACCCCCAACCATAAAATTACTTTCATTGCTACTTCATAACTGTAATTTTGCTACTGTTAATGAATCATAATGTAAATAGCTGTGTTTTTCAATGGTCTTAGGCTCTACAGCAGTGGTTCTCAACCTGTGGGTCACGACATTACAGTCCCCTGCTGGCACAGTTGCCCCCAACTGTCCTCCCCTGCCAGCCCGATCACCCCCAACTGCCCTCCCCTGCTGGCCTGGTTGCCCCTAACTGCCCTCCCCTGCTGGCCTGGTTGCCCCCAACTGCCCTCCCCTGCAGGCCTGATCTCCTCCAACTGCCCTCCCCTGCAGGCCTGGTCCCCCCCACCTGCCCTCCTGTGCCAGCCCAGACTCCCCTAACTGCCCTCCCCTGCTGGCCCAGTAACCCCTAACTGCCCTCTTCTGTTGGCCTGGTCGCCCCTAACTGCCCTCCCCCCCTGCAGGCCTGGTCACCCCCAACTGCCCTCCCCTACAGGCCTGGTTCCCCCCCAACTGCCCTCCCCTTGCTGGCCTGATCGCCCACAACTGCCATCCCCTGCTGGCCATCTTGTGGCAGCCATCTTTGACCACATGGGGGGCCATCTTGTGTGAGGGTATGAGGGTCAATTTGCATATTAGCCTTTTATTATATTATATAGGCTGTTAAGAAAAAGTTGTTTTAGTCCCCACACAGACCATCCTCCTGACAACCACTGATACTAACAGAGTAAACACAGTTAAAAGTTGGAATTACTTCTTGGACTAAAATGTTTGTTGGGGCCAGTTACCTCCCATGCATGGAAACAGTAACTGAGGTCCAAGGAGCCTTGGAAGTAGCAGTTGCCGGAATCACACTGTTGTGTTTATAGTCTATAAGTGACTGCGCAAACAAATTTAAAACCAGATGTTCTGGAACTTTCTCCATGAATACCTTAAAAAGCCCACAATCTATAAATAGGAGAAATAAGCAGATGGAACTGAATAATGGGAAAGCCAATTAGCCCTCTACCTGTGGTGTTTATTTAGATTTTTCTGTTTTTTGGTTGACCCCTGGTTTTTTAACTCCTGTTTGTTCTATTAACTATAGCTCCTTCAGTGTGATATGCTTATTTATTGGCTTCTCTGGCTGTCAATCCTTTGTCTTTATACCCTATTAGCTTTCCTAATTGAGCATCTGTCCAGTGTGTACTCCCTGCCACTCTCTCAGCCACGTATTTTTAAAACACTTCCCACCCACAGGCCTCCTTAAGGGTCTTCTTCCATATAACGGATCACACATTTGTGATTCCTAAGTTTTGATTCATGGGTTGGCACTTGCCCCCAGGTTACCTATCTATTGGGCAGTACCTTGTAAGGTGGTCTTTCAAGGTGCTGCCTAAAGTGGAATGATGGGGATTCACAGGACCATCAGACCCACTCTCCGGGAAAGCTGAAGTGGAGGAACAAGAGAATACTGGTCATGTTACAAATGAGAAAGCAGAAGAGAGAAAAGCACACATTCCTATGTAGCTAAGGATGTATAAAGACAGAGTTCTAGAGTAAAGTTTATGAGACTGCTGTTGCTGAAAGATTACAACCTAGTTGCCAGGTTTCTTTGAGTTCTAGGTGCCCTTAAACTACCATAGCCATTTGCAGTTTTGTGCTGTTCTGTAATTTCTACTTTATTGTTAGACTTCTCCAGGCTTTTTGTGAGAAGTGGCTGAGATAATACCTGCTGGTAACCTTTCACCAGACTTCCCTCACTTGATGTAACTGAGCCTTTCCATTAAAAACAAAAAAGAATATAGTACTCCTAACTCAACTGTTAATTGGTCTTTTTACTTGGCTCCTGAGTAACTAGTATGGGCTAGAAAAAGTATATGAATTAACCCTGATTTTCAACACACTGTGATCTGTACCCTTCGTACTTGTGTCTATACAAGAAGGGACTCCAAACGTAAGTAGATTATATAAAGTTATGGAATATTATATACTTTAAATATATTTTTATTGATTTCATAGAGGAATGGAGAAGGAAAGAGAGATAGAAATATCAATGATGAGAGGGAATCATCGATTAGCTTCCTCCTGGAGGATCGAGCCCAAAACCCAGGCATGTGCCCTGACCAAGTTTCAAATGCTGACCTCCTGGTTCATATGTCAATGCTCAACCATTAAGCCACATAGGCCTGGCTTATTTTATCAACAGAACATGCCATGTGATTTAAAAATTATATCTGCTTTTTAAAATTCCTTTTGCTGCCATGAATATTCTCAAGATATGCAAGAGAAAGACTGACGATTATACTTGTGTACAGCATTCAAATTTATGGTTCAGTATTGTTACTTCTGAATTTCAATTTTAACTTAAAAGTTAGGTTTGGGAATAAGGAGCTTAATGATATGTTATAAAGATCTAGGCTTACAAGAAAATGTGAAGTAAATTTGGCTGTCAGATGAGTAACCTAAAATCTCTAGCCACAGAGGGGTATCAGATTTTGAGTCATCTGTCTAGACAAGGATAATTATGGAGAGTAAATTTTACTTTTCTAATGTTAAGTTTGAAATTTGATAACTAAAAATGTTATTTATTCAGGTGCTCCATTTTAAGCACTATACTCCATCAAGGGGCGTAATTTCATACCTATATATTTGACTGCCTTGTGAATATATCCTCCCCTGTCCCAGGATTTTCAAAACTTGTTAATGAGATTTCATTCTTCCTAGGTATTCTAAACCCAAGGGGAAAAATAATAAAGCAGTGATATCTATTTGATTTTTTAATTTTTAATAGAGATTTACCCTCTTAGCAAAATTTTAAGTGTACTGTACACTATTATTAACTATATGTATATGTTGTATAGCAGGTCTCTAGACATTTTTTATCTTCCATGAGTGAAACTCTACGCCCATTGAACAGTAATATCCCATTTTTCTCCCTCCTCCCAGCTCCTAGAAATCACCACTTTACTTTCTGTTTCTAAAAGGGTTTGGTTATTTTGGATGTCTCAAATAAATGGAATCATATAGTATTAGTCCTTCTGTGACTGGCTTGTTTCATTTAACATGATGTCCTCAAGGTTAATCCATATGATATCACAGGATTTCATTCTTTCTTTAAGGCTCTTTGTTGTCTGTGTGTGGTCCTGCAGGTCCTTTGGAGTTGCTACAATGCCTGAGTTTTTTTTGTTCTCTGTACTCTCTACCCCAGACTTCTAGAATATTTTGAGTCGCATTAGCACCCCAGTTTAGACAAGACAGAAGTAGTCCCTCAAGAACCCCCCTGGAAAGCTGAAATACTGCACACTTTACTCTTGTGTTCCCCCAACTCTGAGGGAGACTGCCAAGCTATATTGGCCTCTGAAATCTAAAATTAGCTCAAACCAATGTGTTCTCTTTAAAAGGGGTAAAGGAAAGTGATGTAATGTTTTGTATCTCACACTTAATTCTACTAGTATTTTTTTGTATTGACAAAGTTTGTGATTTTGTGTTTGAACTTTTACAAAAGAAAGTGGAGCATTGAATTGGCTATATCCAGTTAATGTTAATCAAATGAGTGTAATTGCCTAAACCAGTGGTCGGCAAACTGCGGCTCGCGAGCCACATGCGTCTCAGGAGCCGTGGTTTGCTGCTCTGTTGACTAATGAGTTTGCCGACTACTGGTCTAAACCTAAGAGAAAAATATATGCATTCTTCATATTTCACGATATTACGGAATAATAAAACTTTAAATATGCATGCTTATTTTTGGTGATTTGAAATGGTATGTGAAATAGCCTGACTTTCTGCTATGATGCTGCACCTGAACTAATAAAAGCATACATATGTGAATAACAAGATAATTCAACTACTTACACCCAGTTTGGGAAATTGATATTTATTCATGACAGTAATATATCCAATGCAATAAAATAAGGATCTCCTAGTAACATAATTTTTAAGAAGTAAAAATATAGTACCCAACTTAAATAAGATTTGAGCTTCTGCCTTTTCCTGTTATCATTAAATTTGAATCACATTAAGAATAATAGTTTTTAATAATATGTTCCAATTTGATATAAGAAGTGCCAAATGGCACATTTGTAACTTATTTAGAAATTTTTGATTCTCAAAAATTGTTTTACTGTTTAGTAAAAAATAACTTATTACTATAATCAGACATGCAATATGAAATATAGAGAATGACATTTCTGAGAAAATTCTGTCCTTATATAGCTAATATTTTCTACATATTTATGGGAGAATTGGGATTAATGGATTTTCCTGAGTAATTTATGTCAGAAAAAATTTTACTTGTAGTAGGTAAGGAGGAAGAGGACTAGAAGGGTGGGACTAGAAGGACTTGAAATATGATTAAAATGCAGGGTATAAACCATACATGAAATAGGTCCTTGAGCACCGAAGAGTTTATTTCATTTCAAAATAGTCCTTGAGTTACTATTTTAAATTATATTTTTAATTAAATTTCAAGTGTTTCATTGAGATAACTGTAGATTCACATATAGTTGTAAGAAATAATAAAATAATAATAAAAACCTCTCTCTAGAGTTCCCATGTACACTTTGCCCAATTTCCCCCAGTTGTAACATTTTGCAAAACTCTAGTACAAAGTCATAATACAGGTTCTTGAATTTTTATAAAACCTTGGATGTAATTTTTTCATTTGGCCATTTGTTTTCTTTTTCATATAGTTTTCTGTTGTAAACAGTGCTTATAAAAATCAGTGTAATTGATAACATGATTATTTTATTTGGAGAATATTGCTTATATTACCAATTATATGCCAACCAAAAAAGCAAAAATATTCTCTCTCTAATTATCACATAACATTAGACACCAAGTTAGTTGTTTTTATAGGTAGGTAGGTAGGTGGTTAGTTGGTTTCTAATGCTACATGATAATTGAACATCCAGAGTGAAGGGTGGCAGCAGGACGTGTGATTCATGCTCAAGCTGTCATGGAAAACAGACAGTTCAGTGTTCAAGTTACCAAGAAAGGAATATTTGACAAAATGATAATCCACTACAGCTGTCTGCCAGACATCAGTCACACCCTCTAGTGTAGACAGGCTCAACATACTACTTTTGATAATTGTGATAGTAGGTGTATTTTTTCATATTTATGAAGATCATTTTGCACTTTGAGAACACAGCCAGCAGCTCATAGGTACTTTTGTATTTGTGAAGTTGGAGTCTGTTTTATTTTTCTCAAGAGTTCTTCTTGCTTAATAATGTGATAACAGTCTTATTTTTATTTAAAATGTTTTCATTGATTTATTTTGTTTTTTTTTCCTGTTTTACACTTTTAGTTAAAATGTGTATATTTATTTATGATTTATAGTTTTCCATTGCAGCAATTATGTAGCATTTATTCCAGTGATAAGTACATTTTCAATCTTGCTGATTTGTTTTATGTGGGTTTTCTTGCACAGTAAATTACTCTGTCAGCACTGTTCTTGACCAGAGTCTAAGGGTCCACAAATAAGTGCTCAGGATATTTCTTGCAACAACTTTTTCAATAGGTTGGATAACCTTTCCATTAGACTTTCCTCATGAATCTAATACTTAATGAATAATTTACTTTGAATTTTGTCTGGAAAATACAGTTGCTACTGAGGCTCTCATGGTTTCCTCAGAGAGGGAAGAAGGCAACAAATTGGCACATGGCTTTTTTGAAAATTAAATTTATTGGGGTGACATTGGTCAACACGAACATAAAGGTTTTAGGTGTGGGTTTCTATGTTACATGAGCTGTATATTGCACTATGTGCTCACTACCCAAAGTCAAATCTTTTCCTGTCACCATATATTAGGACCCTTTTCTTCCCTTGGGCAATCACCACACTGCTGTTGTGTTCACAAGTTTCAGTTTTACATCCCACATATGAGTGAAATCATATGGTTCTTAGCTTTTTCTGACTGACTTATTTCATATAGTTTTCTGTTGCATAATGCTCTCAGGGTTCATCCATGCTGTTGCAAATGGCACTGTTTCATCCTTTCTTATGGCTGAGTAGTATTTCATTGTGTATATGTACCACATCTTCTTTATCCAGTCCTCTATCATAGGACACTTTGGTTGTTTCTATGTCTTGGCCACTGTGAATAATGCTGCAATAAACATAGTAGTGCATATATCTTTACAAATACATGATTTTGAGGTTTTCGGGTATATACCCAGGAGAGGGATTGCTGGGTCACATGGTAGCTCTATTCTTAATTTTTTGAGAAATCGCCAGACTGCTTTCCATAGTGGTTGTACCAGTCTACATTCCCACCAGCAGTGGATGAGGGGTCCCTTTTTTCCCACAACCTCTCTAACACTTGTTATTGCTTGTTTTGCGGATAATGGCCACTCTAGTGGTTTGAGGTGGTATCTCATTGTAGTTTTGATTTGCATTTCCCTAATTGCCAGTGAGGTTGAACATCTTTTCATATATCTACTAGAGGCCCGATGCATGAAATTCATGTAAGGGGCTTGTCCCTCGAAGCCGCAGCAGCTTGCCTCAGCACTGGCAGCCCCAGCTTTGTCTGGAAGGACGTCTGGAAGGTCGTTCAGCTGTCCGATCTAATTAGCATATTACGCTTTTATTATTATAGATTGACTGTGTTTGTATGTCTTCTTGGGAGAGGTGTATTTTCAATTTTTGATTGGTTGTTTGGTGTTGAGTTTTATGAGTTCTTTATATATTTTGGAAATTAGACCTTTGTCAGAGCTATTGTTTGCAAATATCATTTTCCATCTGGTTGGCTGCCTGTTTGTTTTGTTGTCAGTTCCTTTTGCTGTGCAGAAGCTTTTTAGTTTGACATAGTCCCATTCATTTATTTTTGCCTTTACTTCCCTTGTCTCTGGGGTCAAGTTAATAAAATATTATCTATGACCAAGGTCCACAAGTTTGGTACCTATATTTGCTTCTATGTAACATTGTTTCAGTCTTATATTTAGGTCTTTGGCCCATTTTGAATTAATTTTTGTGCATGGGGACACACTATAAACCAGTTTCATTCATTTGCATGTGGCTTTCCAGTTTTTCCAGCTCTATTGTGTATTTCTGGCCCCTTTTTTGAAAATTCTGTCCATATATATGCAGCTTTATAAACTCATGACTTTTGTAGAGTTATCAATCCATTAGACATTATTCATCTTTGAGCACAACATTGTCACATTGTACGTATAACAGGTATAGGTTTTAACATCCTTTCAAACTTTGCTGCATTTTATTACAAGAAGTAGGGAAAAATCATGTGTAATTATAGGTTTACATTCTCCAAGTACAGAGTTCAATCTGTGAAAACTATCAAAACATGTTTTTTTGCTTAATTTATTTGGCACAAAATGATGCCAAGTAGCAAACTGTTACACGGATATTTTGGGGATAACACTAATGTATAATGCGAAGCACTGATGTTGCTAACTCCTACTGTATAGTCCTTAGCAAAAGAGTTGGATGCATCCAGGACACCTAATTCTTTTCAACACCACCAACGGGGGGGGGGGGGGGGGGGCGGGCTGGGTGGCTGTGAAATTACCTCAGGAGAATCAGCTAGCTGTGTAGAAGCCTCCACATTGAGCGTTCCTCTGCCTACCCACATCCTGGACCAGGCAGAGGCAACTGAATTTTCTGTCTCCAGAAGTGAGTAGTAAGTTTGAGAACTTGGGCATAGAAATAGGATAAGGCAGAACTCTTTATAACTGGAAATACACTGGAACGAGGCTACTCTCAGACCCACCAGGTACAACAACCATCCAACAAATGACAAATACAAGACAGAATCAATAAATATTTGCAGAAATCCAGTACCAAAAAGAAGCACAGAATACTGAACACCAAAATGAAAATAGAGGAAACTATAGTTATAGTTAATGGAGCAAAAAAAAAAAGAGAAGAGTTTAGGATTAGCATTGATTGTGTGTATCATTGTAAATGTGAGACTTTATTGTATCCACAAAAAATCACACAACAAAGCAAAACAAATAATGTAAATTAAACACTTGGTCAATGAGACAAACAGATAAGCAACAACTGAGCTCAAAATATGAGCTAACAAACAAGAATAAAAGGAGGAATAATTTAGTGAAACTGCATGATGAAATTGAAGAACTTTTTTTATCATGTAGATAGTATGTTTAAAATTACAAAGTGAAGAGACTTAGAAAATGGGTAAAGAATTTGTAGTATTTGCCTAATGGAAGAGAAAAAGAATATGAGTATGAAACACATGTGTGTGCACATTCAGATACACTCACGTTGACATAGTGAAATTTCAAGACTAACAATAACAACATTGAGAAAATGAAAAAAAACATTCATTAGATGAAATGTCATATCTTCCACAATAGAATAAAAATCCCCTAATCTCAAATATTTTTGACAATGCCATCCTGAAAGAGATAATAGAAAGTTATATGAAATTTGATAATTTAGAACCTAGAATTTTATATTTAATCAAAGTATATCAAATTTGTAGGAAAAATACAAATATTTTCACATATGAAAGTTTATATGTACGCGGACTCTGGAAATTTATTTTTCATAGAGCCTATGAAATAATTCCTAGAGTATATGTGCACTAGTGGGGAAGACAGTGTGAATCTAAGAGGAATAATTGAGAACTAATAATTATTTGCAAAATCTTAATAAACTCACGAGTGTAGAGTATTTAGAAGTATTTAAGTATAGTGGTAAAAAGTATAGCCATTGAATCAAAATGATCTTTGGAATCGTAGCTTTACCACTAATTAACTGTATAATCTTGGACTCCTATCTTTTCTAAAAAAAAGGTTTTTTCAATTACAGTTGACATTCAGTATTATGTTAATTTTAGCATAGTTGTTAGACATTTATATAACTTTCAAAGTGATCCTCCAGGTAAGTCTAGTACCCACTTGGCACCATGCATAGATAGATATTACAGTATTGTTGACTATATTTCCTGTGCTGTACTTTATATCCTCATGACTATTTTGTAACTATCAATTTGTACTTCTTAACCCTGTCACCTTTTGCACCCAGTACCCCATACCCCACCCCATCTGGCAACCATCATTTTGTTCCTTGTAACTATGAGTTTGTTTCTGTTTTATTTGTTAATTATATTCTCTAGGTACCACATTACTTCTTTCTGGATCAATGTCTTTATATGTAAAATGGAGAAAATAATTATATGTACTTCATGAGAGTATTGTGAGTATTAAATGAGTACTTGTAAAGTGCTGAGAACAATACCTGGCAAATGATAAGCACTCAATAAAAGTTATCCCTGATTATTTTAATAACAATTTTAAACTGAAATTGCAGGTCGTATAAAATAAGGTTTATTTGGAACACAGAGCAGGTTGAAGTCGAATTTTGCTAATGTTCTTGTCTTGCTATATTAGATGACACGGATGCTGCTTGACTTTTGTCATTTCTAGAAGTATATCCATTTAGGAGTGTGTGTTAGAAATTTAGTCAGTTTCTATTTTTTTTGCAACCAAAGAACTTGGTGCAATCTCTTCCTTGTCTGTCTCTGGAATTATTCTTCCCTTTATGATCCATTCCTAAGTGAATTGCTTTTAAAACTTTCTTGAGAAAAATAAGTGAATTCCTGAAAAGCATACTATATTTGTGTGTGTGTTTATGTGGGAAGAATTGTTTTCTTTTGGGAAAGTTAATTCAGTATTGATCACTTTTCTGAGTCACAATATACAATTTATTAAAATAAAGAAAGTGATGTTAAGGTAGACATGATATATTGATTTTTTCATAAAAATATGGTTTCAAAAGACTGAGAATACTAGTATTTTACTTTATATGTTTAAAAAAAATTATGTTCCTGTAAGGTAAAATGCAACATCCTTAGCATATCATATAAAATCTTTCATTTAATCATTACCCAATTTTCTAGCATCCTCTACTGTCACTTTCTTATAAACTTCAGTAAGAAATTATATTAACCTGCCATGTCATCTTGCTTTTGTGCCTTTGCTCAAGATGCTCATTTTGTCTAAAAATATTCCTTTCCAAATAAAAATAATAAGTTTGTGTAGTGTATGTATACTGTATTCATCTATAGATAGTTATAGAAATTTAAACTTGTAAGAATGAAGGAGCTCAACTGCCATCTTTTCTAAGAAGACTTACTAGATTCCCTGTTATCAGGAATCTCTATATATAAAAGCCAAGTGACCGGAACGACCCATGGCTATGACGTGCACTGCAGCGGCCAAACGGCCTGATCAGGGCCCCAATTCCCCTCCCCCAACTTCCTGCAACCCCTCCCCCCCACCGGCCCTGCTGCCAATTGGCCCCCCACCCTGATCAGGGGCGGGGCTGTCCAGCCAACCTCCCTTGGCCCCTCCCCCTGGCCAGCCCAACCCCGATTGGCCCCCGTTGGGGCAGGCTGGCAGGACCCCACTCATGCACGAATTTGTGCGCCAGGCCTCTAATAAGAAATAATTATATAGACTTATGTAGTGTGAGGAGGAAAGGGATCAGGATTTTAAAAGTGGGCATTGTGTACCCCCTTGAACTAATTAACTTGTTCCCAGACACAATGTCTGAGTTCCAGGCTTAACTGACCAGATCTGGAGGTGTCTAGCATCTAGATAGTCTCTTAGAGGCTGGACTGCATACCAAAGGACTATTTTTTATTCACATTACTCTCATTATCCACTTACTTTGTTTTAGCCTTTAGCTCTTTTACATTTCTTAAACGCTTAGGCTCCACTTCTCTATCCCAAGTGAGGGACTTCTCCCCAGAAATTGATAGTTGCCTAGTTTACTCTTGGGACTTGAGAATGTTTATGAACTCAAGTATGGGATATGAGTATGACCATTCTCTCCTTTTCAGGTTTCAGTGTCTGTTTCTAAGGGTCTTAAAAATTATACATCTAACTTTGAAAGAATTAATCTCCTCCAATAGTTTTCTTTTTAGTAACACATATAAGATTAATATTCGCTCTGTATGTATAAGACTCAGTGCATCAAATTTTTGAAAAAGTCTCATTTCCTGTTTTTCAGTTTCCTTATAAACTCTTTTGAGTGACTTAAAATTGAGAGATGCTGTCTTTAATCATTTCTCCCTTTCCTATGTTCAGGTTTCATACCACATAAACTTTTGCTTCAAAACTGGACAATGACCTTTTTCTGTGTGTTCCTCTTTAGTGATTTTTTTCATCTAGAGTTATTGATTTCCTTTATTTTCTCCTTTTACTTATTTTCATTCATCTTAATTCTATTATGTATTAAAGTTGTAGTTGTGGATTTCATTTTCATGCATTGGAATTATTGGTGAACAATGTGTCCAATCTGCTACATGGGCTTGGAAGCCTGTTTAGTATATTTTTAATATTTCTGTAACAGCTCTTCCTTACTAGCATAATGAAAGGGAAATTGTAGACTTTAACACCCTCCTATAACCTAAAAAGGCAAAACAATATGCCTGGTTTCTGCGGAGATTTGGAAGAGAGAAGAGCTTAACCAACTGCCTCTGAGATTTTATATTCTCAGAGAATCGCGAGGATGCTGCCACAGCTGTTCTCCAGTCTGAATGGAAGCTGAGAAAGAATTTTCTATGACTTCAAGCTCCAGCATTGAAAAATCAGTCCCAGGATTGAGGGGTGTGAGGGTAGATGGGGTGTAGCACCATGCTACTCAGCTCTGCCTCTCCTTGGCTCCTCTTGACTGAGCTACATTCCCAAGATGTGCAGATGCAGCCACTGCCTCACGCTATACGCAAAACATGTATTCTGAAACAGCAAACATGTCAGAGAAGTTTAGTTTTATTAAAATAAACACTCACATTGAACATTGATTTAGAAAATGATACCTACTTAATGCAAAAAAAAGAAAAAATACTTGGGGCATGTTTTTTCTTTAATAAAAATAAAAGGCAAACTCAGAAGAGAAGCCCATAACTGCAAATCTATTGCCTCAATTAAAGTTGGAAACACTGGCTGACTCATGAAATGATTGTTTTATGATGGCAGTGGATCTGAAGTCGAATGCATTTCCAACATTTGTCATGGTCTTCAGTTATTATCCTGTCAATGTACTCAGCACATTATGAACAAATGGGTGGCAGGAAGGCAATTAGACATTTAGTCTATATTGCTCTGTACTATGCTTTGTTTTCATTTTTTAAATTTGTTTACATAGTAAAATAAGTGCAGAGCCTTTCAAATGCTGATCCCGAGAAATGAGGTGAGGAGTATATATTTTTTTTTGAGGTAGTACAACTGTTATTGGTGTTTTTTATTTTAGCACATATTTTTCAATCATTTTTACTTTTGCACTAAAGGATATGTCTCTGGGTAAGCACCCACACTCTCTTACTCATTGGCAGGGCAAATGGAGATTGGGACTTAACATCAGGGTCTTAAATAAGGAAAAGAGTACTCTTTAATGGGAAAAGTAGGTAAAAGAATTTTTAAATAATAAAGTGGAGAGTCTCTCTGTCCCAATTTTCTTATTCTTGGCTTTAAACCAGGATGACTTGGGGACTACATATTTCTTTCAAATGGGCGTATTTAGGTACTTTAAAAGTGCATTTACTAGTCTCCCAGTTATAAGTGCTGAGATTGTTTGGGTTGGGATGCAGAGCATAGACTGACTGGTCTCCAGGCAACAGTTAACCAGCCCAGCCC
The DNA here is from genome assembly GCF_963455305.1 of Plecotus auritus. NCBI lineage: Eukaryota > Metazoa > Chordata > Mammalia > Chiroptera > Vespertilionidae > Plecotus > Plecotus auritus. The sequence goes on from NC_137775.1 coordinate 44,421,714, forward strand.
GCATACTGGGAGTGGCCCTCCCAAGGTGCTCCTTCTGGACTTCCTGTTCATGTCACAGTGGGTGTTTCCCATCTTTCCATTTCTCCTAAGGCTTATGAATAAAAACCTGCGGCTTATTTCTCATTGTAAGATTTTTTCTTCATGAAACTTTTAGATAAGTTGGGCTTAACAGTGATATTTTGCTTAGGAAGATAGATATATTTTAACACAAAAGCCAAAAATTATTTGATAGCCAGGTCTTGATGATCAATTCACTGTACTTATTTGAACAATATACAGGCAGTCCTCGGGTTATGTCGGACTTGACTTAAGTCGTTTCGTGGTTACGTCGCCATCTCCCATTTACAGTATTTATAAAAAAAAAAACAGTTCCGTCATTTTGATGTATGTACATATATGCTTTATGTTTTTAATTATTTATTTACCACAAGTAAAGGTCAGGAATTATCTTTCTTTTACATTTTTTTTACTCTGTCACTTCATTACTGCTGTGTATGTGCTCCATGTGAGTGACATAGGTGCTTATGTAGGTGGGTTCTGACTTACGGCAAAAATCACGTTATGTTGCATCATAGGAATGGATCTCCCACATAACTCGAGGACTGCCTGTATTTTAAATTAATAGAAATCAGATATTAATCAGTAATGGAGCTGCAGGTGAATTTTTATTCCTTGAACTTTCTTTGACCTCATGTGATTATTTTAAGAATTAAGTGAATTACTGTTGCTACAGAAACTAGCCTGGTATCTACATATATAAAAGGCTAAGCAACCATCCGACTGTCCAACTGGTATCTATGACACGCAATGGCCACCAGGGTTCAGACGCTCCGACCAGTAGCTATGATGTGCACCGACTATCAGGGAGCAAACGCTCAACGCAGGAGCTGCTGAGCTGCAGTGACTTGGCAGTGGTGGTTCTTGGTGATGCACCCTGGAACCTGAGAGGAGGGGAGCCCAATTCCAGGGTGTGTCATCTGACAACTGCCCTCTCACAATCCAGGACCCCTTGCAGGATATTAGAGAGCTGGTTTTGGCCCGATCCCCACAGGCCAGGCCAAGAGACCCCACCTGCTGGAGGGACCCCCCTCACTCTACAGACACCCTTCAAGCTGCAGCGCCACCCCAGGTGCAGCTGGCAGGGGAGGGACCTTGGGAGGTTGGCTCCAGGGTGTGTCCGGCCCAGTCCCACCCTGCCGGCCACCTTCTAATTAATTTCCTTTCAATGTGTATGAATCCGTGCACCAGGGCACAGTCTAACAATAAGCACATAAGAAATATTTGTTGCATAAACAGATCAATGACAATTTGGATAATCAGTTTTAAATTAAGGACATAGGAAACTGGGTGGATAATTATAAATTTAAGTGCACAGAAAATCAGCGTAATATTTCCTATTTTAGTAGCAAATTCACCAAAAGGGCAAGATCTGATGTGAACAAAAATTTTGTTGCCTCTTTTAGAACAACTTCATAGAATGATGAAATAGAGTTCAATTTGTCTTGATGCTTTGAGGGAAAAAAGCCACTTTTAATACAATATACAGTATTTGAAAGAGAAAAATCCCTAAATATTAAGCTATAATTTCCCCTTGTCTCCTTCTCTTGTTTTCTTCTTTTTTTTTTCTTTCCTTCTATGACATGTGTGCTAGTAAGTTGCCTAGTCCTATGACAGATAATGGCCACAGGATAACGTATGCTGTCTACTCATAATCTAGTCGGGACACCGAAATGTTCTATACTGTGCAGTGTGTTTGATAAGTGCAATTTTGGGAGAAGGATACAGACTTTGGAGATGAGAGATTTCCTAGGAATTTAAGGTTGGACCTACAGAATAAATGGGGTATAGCCATGAAAAAGAGGATTTTTAGTTAAGATTGTTCTGCTATGAAAACACATGTGAAGCCTGGAAGGTAAGGGAGAGCTGAGCATAACAAAGAAATAAGAACAGTTTGGGGCAGCTGGTATCTAGAGTATAGTAACTAAAAAAAGAGCTATCTGAGATAATCTCATGTGAGCAAGTCAACAATGTCGAAGAGTTTGACTTCATTGAAAGAAGAAGCTAGTTGATTTGATGGGCTCACACATTCAGGATTGCAAGTATATTAAGGATATGTTCAGGAAGGATAATAAGATTGTAGGGCCAAATGGATTGAGAGGACCACTGGTTTTAAAATGTGATTCTGGTCCCTGGTCCTAGATGAGTTAGTTTGGCATTCATTGCTATATAGTTTTATATAAGGTGAATTATTTTTAAAGGAATTTCAAAAAAGCCATTTACATGTCGATAGTGAAGGACAGTGTGGTAATCTGAACAAAGAGATGAAAATTATAAAACACCAATTGAAACAATTCTTTTTGTCCTTCATTTAAACAGTGGGTCGTGTCCTACTTTTGACCCCTTAGTTAGAAGTCTCTGACAAAGTTCATTTACCTCTTTCAGAATTAAGAGGGATATATACCTCAACAAATCTAATTGAAAATGAGCTGTCACTCATCTGGTATATAAGTGTGTCATGAGGTGAACATTTTGATATTGTATTCCAAAAATGAGTTTTCTGACTAGTGAACTGTCTTTTTAAAAAATAGTAAATATATATTAGGAAAATCACTATGCTTTATTCCACCCTTATTATATTGATTAAAAATCCTATTACAATTAAAATTTGAATTAATATCTTAGCATTATAAAGAACTCTTTTTTAAAATATATTTTATTGATTTTTTTACAGAGAGGAAGGAAGAGGGATAGAGAGTTAGAAACATCTATGAGAGAGAAACATCGATCAGCTGCCTCTTGCACGCCCCCTACTGGGGATGTGCCCGCAACCAAGGTACATGCCCTTGACCGGAATCGAACCTGGGACCCTTGAGTCCTTAGGCTGACGCTCTATCCACCGAGCCAAACCAGTTTTGGCATAAAGAACTCTTAAAAAGCATATTTTGAAAAAGCATATTTAAAAACTTCTCTGAAAATTTGTACATTTTTATTTTTATAATTATTAGTTTCCTATCTTCTTGTTTGCTTTTATTTTATTTATTTATTTATTTTTTTAATTTTATTTTTTTAAAATTGTTTGAAGTATTACAAATAGTAGTACATATGTCTCCTTTTTTCCCCCCATTGACCTTCCCCCAGCCTTCCCTTCCCCCCAGTACATGCCTTTACCTGCCCTCTCCCCAGTGTTTTTTATCCATTGGTTATGCTTATATGCATGCGTACAAGTCCTTTGGTTGATCTCCTACAGCGCCCCCCCCACAACCGCAACCTCCTCTGCCTTCCCGCTGTAGTTTGACAGTCTGTTCAATGCTTCTTTGCCTCTGTATCTATGTTTTTCCCCATTTCATTCCTTTAAAAAATCTTGCCTCTGCAGACTAGAAATAAACATATAATAACAAAAAATGTTTGAGTCCCAATTTCAATGTCCAACAGTTCTGAGTCCCCGTTTCAATGTCAAACAGTTCCTTATGTGTACATGTCAGCAATGATATCTGGAGGGTGGGCACATGGTGGCAATGCAGGTCCGACCCTCTCTGGTTTGGTCCTAGGCAACCTGCTGCGTCGCACAGCTGCTGACTGCTAGCGTGACAAGGCGTCGTCAGCGTCTCCCATCTCTGGACTGTTTCTCCTCTTGTCTTCGTGGTTGGAGCAGACCTGTCAATTCCTCTCTGTTGCAGGAATCCACATGGTCTTGGAGTTGTTTTCTGAAAATATACAAACATATTCTCGGCCAAAAGTTAATAAAGGAATCTGTTCTATATAATTGATTTGGGATCCTTTTTATTTTTGCCCAAACAATTTTCCTTTGTCTTATTTAGACACCATGTGTGTTTTTCATGGGTGTCTTGCTGTTAGCATTACAAATGAAAACTAATTTTGTAAAGTAAAAGTTTTCAGATTAATTTAAATAGGCTAATTGAAATAAGTGAATATTCATTGTTTGCTTTTAAATTACTACAAAAGATTAGTTTCTTGTGTATTCAAAAAAAATCATGTCTTGGTAAGTACAATTAGAGAATTGGGTTTATTGATCACTTAAATAATAGAAATGGCCCATTTCACAGGGTGGTCTTACCTAGGTCTATGCCATTATGTTTTTTTTTGTCCAATTATTATGTTTCCTTTGTTTTATTTTCATCTTATAAACAAGCACCACCTTTGGGTCTCGTGTAAGATGTTTGTTTTAGCTGTCTCCACATCATGAAGCAAAGCTGGAATAAACCTTATAATGAGACCTGAGCAAAGTTGTGTGTGTGTGTGTGTGTGTGTGTGTGTGTGTGTGTGTGTGTGTTTTGGTCTATTTAGCCCCACCTCTCTTATAATTATCGTTAATGCCTTACAGGTTTCATCCTTAGTAAGTCTAACTGTAATTTGCCAGCTATCATTTTTTTATGTTGTATTTTGTTATTTTCTAAGTTTTCCGGGGAATTTTTAAGAGAGGTTATGGGCTGCTAGCCTAAAGCCATTTGGATTCCATGCCATTTTTAATGTTTATTGAAAAAGTATATGCTTTCTAAAATATTTTCATTGCTAAATCTTTAGCCAAAAGGTGTTCTTCTTCTGTATTGTCAACACATTATCTCCCTGTTTTGTTTTTCAGACCTTTTTCATGGGCCCCATGCTATTTTCCTCTCTCGGCTCCTTTTCAATTAGAGGCAGTCAATCCAGGCCTCAGGCTTTCGCAGGAGCAGTGCCGCTGTGTGCTCCTGCCCCTCACTCTTCACCTGCATCCCTGGAGTCCTTTCCTCAGCTCTTAGGCTGATGCCCCTTGATGTGCACGGAGGGCTCTCCAAGGCTGAGGAAGACGGTGTTTCTCTTCCTGCTGTCTCCTCCTCTGATTATGCTGAGGTGAATCTCTCTCTGGGAAATGTGATGCAAGCTGTGCTGGTTCTGTCGACACAAGGTGTGCAAAACCCCTGGGCATTCACAGCAGCTAATGCCCTTTCATTCTCTAGCCCTTCCTCATTACTTAACGCACTTTCAGTGTGCAGTGTGTGTATCTCTGTCTCACGCAGTTTCTCACTCTGGGACACTCCTGAGACATAAAATCCTGCAGTTGTCACAGATAAAAAAGGAACTAATTGGAAAGAGAGACTTGAAACAGCTCTGATTACCCCACGCAGCACCTCCTCTGTGCAGAAAATCTAACACGGACCTGCGTGAAGGTGTGCAGCCATGCAAGTTAGAAATCATTGACAGTTTTCGTAATGTCTGAGCCATGATTCTTCCTTGTAACTCATTCATATACACTGGCATCCACAGAAAAGGATTGCTGGTTCGAGGGATTTTGATGTTTGTTTCTGTATTTTCATTAGATTTTCAATCAGAAAATAGGGATGGAGTGAGGGGCAAGTCAGGCAGATTTGATATCAGCATCTTTATCTCCAAATAGTCTGCAACAACTTTCGCTGGGTCTTCATGTTGTTAAGTCTCTGTAAAAAATAATCTTTTTGACTTTCAGATTTAATTACTGATCATCTCAGCCACCCTTATGATGAAGGTATTTACTAGAAACTAACTCCTAAAACATGTGTATACTACAATACTTTTTAAAAATATATATTTTATTGATATTTTAGAGAGGAAGGGAGAGGGATAGAGAGCTAGAAACATCGATGAGAGAGAAACATCGATCAGCTGCCTCCTGCACACCTCCCACTGGGGATGTGCCCGCAACCAAGGTACATGCCCTTGACCGGAATCGAACCCGGGATCCTTCAGTCTGCAGGCCGACGCTCTATCCACTGAGCCAAACCGGTTTTGGCACTACAATACTTTTTATTTGAGCTTTTACAGTTGGAGGCTATTCTCTCTCATAACCATGCAGTGGTTAAGAACTAGACCTACGTGTCCTCTGTGAGGGTTCTCCCACCACTACTTTGGAGTAGCTGAATAATTCTATCTCCTTTCGTTAGCCCAGTTACCTTCAACAACTTATTTAAACTATATTTGCTTCAGGGTTTGTTTGCTTACTTGTTTTTTCTCCATCTATACTATGGGGAAAAACTTTAAATAAATGTCAGTTTGTATTATGCTGACTATATATATGTAGTCTTTTGAGTTACATATCAGATTATTTTTCTAAAAATATATTTAGCATATATTTGACTATAATTTTTGTTGGGTAAAAATAACATTTGTTAGATGATTTGATAATGTATACATAAGTGTTTATGACACTAGGTAAGAGTTAATCATTGGATCTATTTGAAAAATTGTGTGGTGAAAGTTATTAATTTCTTTATGAGTACTCTTTCACAGTCATTATGCATTTCCCATACATTTTAATATCAAAATGCTTCTTTATTTTACTTGTAAGCTCTCTAAGAATTAGTCCACTTGCATTATAGAAACTATGTTAAATACAGAAAAATGGTTACATGAAGTTCATTTATAACACTATGCATCCAAGGAAACAACCCTTATATACTATTGTCCTTGTGTGTCATATTCTGTCACTTTGTGAGTAAACTTTTTACTTTGTCCATATTCACAAAAACAGTAAATGATAAAGCCAGGATTTGGATGAACATATGTTTGTCTGTAAAGCTAATATCATTTCTATTATGCCATTATGTCTTCCCTTTGATTTAAAAAATACAGGTGCTCTTCAGTGCTAGATAGTACTTGAAAATATTAATGGTGAAAAAAAAAGTCACAGTTCTGTCCTGATTGTTACCTATTTCAAAATGGCCTAGTATGATAAGTATACTTCTGGGTTTTTAATTTTAAGATTAGTTATGAAGTTAAAATATACACTATACCCAAGCTACTTTAAAGCATGTCATATTTTCTGTTTCAAGTCATGGTGATTAGTGCGTGTTATTAGTGTGCGTGTTATTAGTGTGTGTGTGTGTGTGTGTGTGTGTGTGTGTGTGTAGGAAGGAGGTACACATGCAGCTGTGAATAATTAATTTAAATAATACAACTCATGAAAATCAGCTGAGGGTCATTTTCACTGGTCTGGACACCCAAGGAAAGACATTTGTTCTTCTTTGGCAAGAGACATCACTGACCTGTAGTATCATTGTGATGATCAGGAAGTATAGGAAATGCACAGGTTACTCTGAGAAATGGATCAAAAGTTACTCTCTATTGCCTCCAAATACAAATGGGGCTGTGTGCCGCGCCAGCACAGCCAAGGGTTCGGCGAGCCTGAGCGAGGGCCGGCAAAAGATGAAGAAAAGACAGACAAAGAGAATATGCTGGGTCTAGGTGGATCTTCTGTGCGTGACCGAGACCACAGAACAGATTCAGACTGCAAGCTGATGCTTTGTTTTATAGTCAGAGGTAAACAAGGTAATTTACAATGTTCTTGTAAGTTTCACTTGTTTTGGCAGCACTTGCCGCACATCCCACAGCCCATTAGCTACCCAGGAAAGATCTAGGGAGCAGTCACAAGATCAAGCTTAATTATGCTAAGAGGGCTGTGCCCTCTAAGCTGGGACTTGTTTGTGGCTTTGCCAGCAGGTCAGTCCAAGGCTTAACCCTATAACCGCTCCCTACAGGGCTACATCAAAATAAAAAGCTTCTTCACAGCAAAAGAAACCACTATCAAATTGAAAAGGGAACTCACTGAATGGAACTCACTGAACATATTTGCCAATGATACATCTGATAAGAGATTAATATCAAGATATAAAGTACTCATACAATTCAACAAAAAGAACACAATCCAATTAAAAAATGGGCAGAACACATGAATAGAAATTTCTCCAAAAAGACATACAAATGGTCAAGAGACACATGAAAAAAATGCTCAAAGTCACTAATCAGAGAAATGCAAATTAAAACCACAGTGAGATATAACCTCACACCTGTCAGAATGGCTATCATAAAAGAAATCAACAAGACAACAAGTGCTGGTGAGGATGTGGGGAAGGGGAACACTGCTGGGGATGCAGATTGATGCAGCCACTATGGAAAACAGTATGAAGGTTCTTCAAAAAATTAAAAATGGAACTTCCATTTGACCCAGAGATCCACTTCTGGGAATATATCCTAACAACCCCAAAATACCAATCAGAAAGAATATATGCACCCCTATGTTCATAACAGTGTTATTTACAATAGCTCAGATTTGAAAACAACCCATGTGCCCACCAGTAGAAGAATGGATAAAAAAGCTGTGGGACATTTTCACTATGGAATACTATACAGCTGTAAATAAGAGGGATCTCTTACCCTTTGGGACAGCATGGATGGACCTGGGAAATACTATGCTACATGAAATAAGCCAAACTGAGAAAGACAAATAATACATGATCTCACTTATTTGTGGAATCTAATGCACAAAAGGAATTGACCAACAAAATAAGACCCAAAGGAGGGAGGCATGGAACAGACTGACATACCTCAATGTGGAGTTGGGGGGACAAGAAGAGATACACCAAAGAACTTGTATACTTTATGAATAGCTCATGGACACAGACAATAGGGTGGTGAAGACCTGAGGGGTAGGTAAGTACTGGGAGGAGGAGGTGCTAGGAAAGGGGAAGAAAATGGGAGATATCTGTAGTACTACAATGGAAAATATATTAAAAAAATCTTAGGAAAAAGCTTAATATTTTCAATAACTTTATTGAAGTATATTTACTATATGAGAAGATTCACCCATTTCTTTCTTTCTTTCTTTATTTTTATTTTTTTATTAAGGTATTATATGTGTACATATCTTACCATTGCCCCCCCCACCCCACTCCCATACATGCCCTCACCCCCCAATGTTTTGCTTCCATTGGTTACTCTTCTATGCATGCATATAAGTCCTTTGGTTGCTCTCTTATTTCTCCCACCTCTCCCTAACCTTACTGCTGTAATTTGACAGTCTGTTTGATGCTTTACTACCTCTGTATCTATCTTTTTGTTCATCAGTTTATAATGTTTTTCATTATCCCCAAATGAGTGAGATCATGTGGTATTTTTCTTTCATTGACTGGCTTATTTCACTTAGCATAATGTTCTCTAATTCCATCCAGGTGCCTACAAATGGTAATAATTCCTTCTTTTTCATGGCAGCATAGTATTCCATTGTGTAGATGTACCATAGTTTTCTGATCCAGTCATCTGCTGACGGGCACCTAGGATGTTTCCAAATCTTAGCTATTGTAAATTGTGCTGCTATGAACATAGGGGTGCATATATCCTTTCTGATTGGTGTTTCTAGTTTCTTAGGATATATTCCTAGGAGTGGGATTACTGGGTCAAATGGTAGTTCCATTTTCAGTTTTTTGAGGAAACTCCATACTGTTCTCCACAGTGGTTGCACCAGTCTGCATTCCCACCAGCAGTGCACGAGGGTTCCTTTTTCTCCGCATCCTCGCCAACACTTGTCGTTTGTTGATTTGTTGATGATAGCCATTCTGACAGATGTGAGATGGTATTGCATTGTCGTTTTGATTTGCATCTCTCGGATAATTAGTGACTTTGAGCATGTTTTCATGTGTCTCTTGGCCTTCCTTCTGTCTTCTTTCGAAAAGATTCTATTTAGGTCCATTGCCCATTTTTTTATTGGATCATTTATCTTCCTTTTATTAAGTTGTATAAGCTGCCTGTAGATGTTGGAGATTAAACCTTTATCAGTGATAACATTTGCAAATATGTTCTCCCATACAGTGGGGTTTCTTGTTGTTTTGTTGATGGTTTCTTTTGCTGTGCAAAAGCTTTTTATTTTGATGTAGTCCCATTTGTTTATTTTCTCTTTAGTTTCCATTGCCCTAGGGGCAGTATCAGTGAAAAAGTTCTTTTGGCATATGTTTGAGATTTTGCTGCCTGTGGATTCCTCTAGTATTTTTATGGTTTCCCGTCTTATATTTAAGTCCTGTATCCATTTTGAGTTTATTTTTGTATATGGTGTAAGTTGGTGATCTAGTTTCATTTTTTTGCATGTATCTGTCCAATTTTCCCAACAGCATTTATTGAAGAGACTGTCTTGACTCCATTGTATGCTCATGCCTCCTTTATAAAATATTAATTGTGCATATTGGTTTGGGTCGATATCTGGATTCTCTATTCTATTCCATTGATCTATATGTCTGTTCTTGTGCCAGTACCAGGCTGTTTTGAGGACAGTGGCTTTGTAATACAGCTTGAAATCTGGTACTGAGATCCCTCCTACTTTATTCTTCTTTCTCAGGATTGCTGTGGCTATTCGGGGTCTTTTTCTATTCCAGATGAATTTTTGGAGAGTTCTTTCTAGGTCCGTGAAATATGCTGTTGGTATTTTAATGGGGAGTGCATTGAATCTATAGATTGCTTTGGGTAATATGGACATTTTAATGATGTTGATTCTACCAATCCATGAACATGGTATGTTCTTCCATCTGTTTACATCATCCTCTAACTCTTTTTTCAGTGTCCTGTAGTTTTCCGTGTATAGGTCTTTTACCTCCTTGGTTAGGTTTATTCCTAAGTATCTTAATTTTTTTTGGTGCGATGGAAAATGGGATTGCTTTTTTAGTCTCTCTTTCTGTAAGTTCACTGTTGGTGTATAGAAATGCCATAGATTTCTTGGCGTTAATTTTGTATCCTGCTACATTGCCGAATTCATTTATTAAGTCTGTTAGTTTTTTGATGGAGTCTTTCGGGTTTTTTATGTACAATATCATGTCATCTGCAAATAAGGACAGCTTTACTACTTCTTTTCCAATTTGGATGCCTTTTATTTCTTCTTCTTGTCTAATTGCAATGGCTAATACTTCCAGTACTATGTCAAACAGGAGTGGTGAGAGTGGGCATCCCTGTCTTGTTCCTGTTCTTAGGGGAAATGGTTTTAGTTTTTGCCCATTGAGTATGATGTTAGCTGTGGGTTTGTCATATATGGCTTTTATTATGTTCAGGTATGATCCTTCTATTCCCACCTTGCTGAGAGTTTTTATCAAGAAATGGTGTTGGATTTTGTCAAATGCTTTTTCTGCATCAATTGATATGACTATGTGATTTTTATCTCTCAATTTGTTTATGTGATGTGTCACATTTATTGATTTGCGGATATTGTACCATCCTTGCATTCCTGGGATAAACCCTACTTGGTCATGGTATATGATCTTTCTGATGTACTGCTGGATCCGATTTGCTAGAATTTTGTTGAGGATTGTCAGTACATTCATGAGGGATATTGTACTGTAATTCTCCTTCATTGTGTTGTCTTTATCTGGTTTTGGTATTAGGGTGATGCTGGCTTCATAGAAGGAGCTTGGAAGTGTTTCTTCCTCTTGAATTTTTTGGAATAGTCTGAGGACGATAGGTTTTAGTTCTTCCTTGAATGTTTGGTAAAACTCTCCTGTGAAGCTGTCTGGTCCCGGGCTTTTGTTTGCCGGAAGCTCTTTGATGACTGCTTCAATTTCTTCCATAGTTACTGGCATATTGAGCTGTTTAGATTCTTCCTGATTGAGTTTTGGAAGGTTATATTTTTCTAGGAATATGTCCATTTCCTCCAGGTTGTCCAGTTTGTTGGAATAGAGTTGTTCGTAGTATTTTTTAACAATCCTTTGTATTTCGGTGGGATCTGTTGTTATTTCACCTCTTTCATTTCTGATTTTGTTTATTTGGGTCCTTTCTTTACTTCTTGGTGAGCCTGGCTAGAGGTTCATCAGTCTTGTTTATCCTTTCAAAGAACCAGCTCTTGGTTTTGTTGATCTTTTGTATTGTTTCTTTGGTCTCTATGTCATTTATCTCTGCTCTGATCTTTATTATTTCCTTCCTTTTGCTTACACTGGGCTTTTCTTGTTGCTCTTTTTCTAACTCTTTGAGTTGTTAGGTTAGGTAATTTATTACCATTGTTTCTTGTTTTTTGCAGCAGGCTTGTAGAGCTAGAACTTCCCTCTCAAGACTGCTTTCGCTGTGTCCCATAGATTTTGGATTGTAGTTTTTTCATTGTCATTTGTTGCCATGATGTTTTTTATTTCTTCTTTGATCTCTCTGGTAACCCAGTCATGGTTTAATAGCATGCTGTTTAGTCTCTATGTGTTTGATTTCTTTGGGTTGTTTTTATTGTGGTTGATTTCCAGTTTTATGCCACTGTGGTCGAGAAGATGCTTGATATGATTTCTATCTTCTTGAATTTGAAGAGATTTTGCCTATGTCCCAACATATGGTCTATCTTTGAAAATGACCCATGTGCACTTGAGAAGAATGTATATTCTGTGGCTTTGGGGTGAAATGTTCTGAAGATGTCAATTAATTCCATCTGGTCTAGTGAGTCATTTAGGATTGATGTTTCTTTGCTGATTTTTTGTTTAGAGGATTTGTCCAATGGTGATAGTGGGGTATTAAAGTCTCCTACTATGATTGTATTGCTGTCAATCTCTCCCTTGATATCCTCCAGGAGTTTTTTTATGTATTTGGGTGCTCCTGTATTGTGTGCATATATGTTTACCAGAGTTATTTCTTCTTGTTGGATTGCTCCCTTTAGTATTATGAAGTGGCCTTCCTTATCTCTTGTTATGTCCTTCACTTTGAGATCTAATTTGTCAGATATAAGTATTGCTACCCCAGCTTTTTTTTCAGTTCCATTTGCCTGGAAAACCTTTTCCCATCCCTTCACCCTCAGTCTGTGTACGTCTTTTTCTGAGGTGGGTTTCTTGTAGACAGCACATATATGGGTCATGTTTTCTCATCCAATCCGTTACCCTATGTCTTTTGATTGAGGCATTTAATCCATTTACATTTAAAGTTATTATTGATAGGTACTTATTTGTCACCATTCCTGTTCTTTACCCCTGTGTTCCTTCTTCGCTTCCTATTTCTTTTTTTTTACTGCAGACCCTTTAGCATTTCTTGCATTGCTGGTTTGGTGGTAATAAACTCCCTTAGTCCTTTTTTGTCTGTGAAGCTCCTGATTTCACCTTCAATTTTGATTGATAGCCTTGCTGGGTACAGTATTCTTGGATTCAGACCCTTCCTTTGCATGACTTTGTACATTTCATTCCATTCCCTTCTGGCCTGATGAGTTTCTGTTGAGAAATCAGTTGCTAGTCTGATGGGGGTTCCTTTGTATGTAACTTTCTGCTCTCTCTTGCCGCTTTTAAGATTCTTACTTTGTCATTGGTGTTTGCCAATTTAATTATAATGTGCCTTGGCGTCGGTCTTTTGGGGTTCATTTTGCTTGGGACTCTGTGAGCTTCTTGGATTTGTGTAAGTTTTTTCTTCCCTATATCACGGAAATTTTCTGTCATTATTTCTTCAAAGAGGTTTTCTATTCCTTACTCAGCTTCCTTTCCTTCTGGAACCCCTATTATGCGGATGTTGTTTTGTTTCGTGTTGTCCCAAAGTTCCCTTAGGCTCTCCTCCTGCCTTTTAATTTTTTTTTTCTAGAAGTTGCTGTACTTGGGTATTTTTTCCCATCTTGTCTTCTAGCTCACTGATGAGGTCCTCTGCTTCTTCTAGTCTACTCTTGATGCTTTCTATTGAGTTCTTTATAGCAGCGATGTCATTTTTCATTTCTTCTTGGTTCTTCTTCATTTCCTCTTGGTTCTTGCTCATATTGTCGAATTTGTCTTCCATTCTTTTCAGCCACCTTATGACCATTTCTCTGAATTCTTTTTCTGGAAAGTTGCTTGCCTCCATTTCGTTTACTTCCTTTTCTGGTGATGCCTGCTTTTCTTTTATATGCGGGCTGTTTCTTTGTCTCTCCATGGTCTCTCTTCTCTGGGTGTCTGGTTATGTAGTTCTCTCTCTCCTTATCCCAGGCGAAATCTGACCTTTCCGTGGTGGAGTGTAGAGCTCCTCTGAACCCGTGTGTTTGCGCCAATTGAGGAGCGTTGTTCTGGGGCTTGCAGCTGTTCCGTGGGTGCCGCAGTTGTGATTCACCCATTTCAAGTGTACAATTTAATTACTTTTAGTTACTTTAACAAGTTATTCAACTGTCACCATAAGTCAGTTGTAGGACATTTCCATGCCCCTCCCCTGGTAAAGTCCTTGTGTACACTGACAGTTCCTATCCTCACAAAAGCCTCAGGGAACCACTAATCTACTGTAAGTATGCCCTTTCTGGAAATTTTATATACATGGAATCATATAATATGTGACTTCTGAGTGGCTTTTTTCTTTTAGCATACTGTTTTTGAGATTTATTCAGGATCTAGACTGTGTCAGTGGTCATTTTCTAATTGTAATTACAAAATAGCATTTCATTGTGTGTAAAAACTATATTTTGCCTACCTATCAATTACTTCATGGACAGCTCAGATGTATCCAGATTTTGGCTATTATGGATAGTGCTGCTGTGAACCTCACATGTAACCTAATTTGTGTGTAAATCTTTGCATGGGCATATGTTTTAATTTGTCTTGGCACATACCTAGGACTGAAATTGTATGGTAGTTTTATGTTTTACTTTTTGAGAACTGCCAAACTGTTTTTCAATGTGACTGCACCATTTTACATTCCTACCAACAACTTGTGAATATTTCTATTACCCCACTTGCTTGTCACCATGTGTCTGTCTTATTTATTATAGCCATTATAGTATATATGAAATGCTATTCCATTTTTGTTTTAGTTTGCATTTCCCTGTTGACTAATGATGGTGGGCATCTTTTCTTGTGTTTGTTAGCCACTTTTTTAAATCTTCTTTTGTAAATGTTCACATATTTGCTTTGCACATTTTCTCCCGGCATTCATAGTATAGCCCCTGGATTCATTTTTTATTTTTTTATTGTAAGCGGTGAGGCCTACTATATTAATTGTATAATTGAAGACCTTTAAAAAAACAGATCTCCTATTTGTATATCTTAAACAATTATCATAGTTGTGGAAGGGTCTTACAATGCAAGGTGGACATTTGTGCACTGGTTTCCTGTCATGCTTATCTATTATATTTTACAATAAACACATGTGAGTTGACATATACAGTTGCAAACCAAGGAATGTTTCAGTGGGGAAGTGCTTGACATTTAGAACCTGAACAGTTATCATTTGAATGTGAATAGACTTGTTTGCGTCTTAATTTGTCAGCATGATGTGTACAACTATGGCTTAGAAAACAAAGTTTTAAAAGTTGCATTCTTTTTTCGTTTTTGTTTAAAACAGGAATAAAGTTGAATGTTCCAACAGCTGTTAGCTGCATTGTTCTCTTATTAAGGGTACACCCAAACAAGCAGTATGGAGGAATTAGAAAATACAGGGTGTACCAAAAATATATATACACTTTAAATAATTATTAATTACTATGGGTTAATCTGAAAAGAAAGAATCATTGGAATTAATAGTTATTCAAAGCATGTATACATTTTTTTTGGGGGGATACCCTATAGTTCAAACTTCCATTAAGCATTTACTATGACTGAAACTGTTTATTTTTTAAAAGTACTAGTAGTAGTATATGCTTATTATACGTTATCTTCCTCCTAATATGAACTATAGTAGCTTTTTTTTCTTTTTGTGCACTGTATTTAGAAGTTTAATAGTGTTTAATATTCATGCATTTTTATTGTTCTTCTTTGCTAAGGTAAGATAAACAAATACACTACCAAATGTGACTTATTTTAAAATTAGGTTTAATGTGTTAAATATGACTTAATTAAAATGGTCATTATCATTGAATATCAGATACAGATAAGTTGGTATTGAATACAGTGCCAAAAAATAAACTTAGGTGGATCTTTAACATTTTTTTTCTTTCTATTAAGAATGTCATAGACTTTCATAATACCAAGAAAAGAATTTTTCCTATCAAAATAGAAGCTAGCTATGCTCTAAATAATGTATTACAAGTAAAACTGTAGTTGTATATTATGAGTCTATTAATGAAAATGAAGAATTAGTTCTCACCTTTTTATATGGTGACAGATTACTTGACCAAAGTGTAGTCTGGCCTCATTCTAGTGAACCCTCTTCTAGGCTAGGCCTTAACCTTAGCTCTCAGTAGAAGAATTTCAAACACTCAGCACAAACAATTTTATTTATCCCTCACACTAAGAGACTTGAACAAACACTATCATATTTTCTTGTAGCTTAAGGTCTGTCCCTAGAATGACCACCTTAGCCCTTTGAAATTGCCTGCCTGAGAAAGTTCAATGTTGCTGAAACAATTTACTCTTTGTTCCAGTCAAACCTGACTATAAGACCTTGACCTCCATTTCCTAGAAGGATTCTTTTAGAAATCTTGCCTCTCTGTCCCTTTGGGATGTATCTTCTGCAATCTAGGAATATCTTTTGTAAAGACTTGGGAGCCATCCCCTTGAAATATATGCATCAGGAAAGATAGGGCTCCCTTCTCCCAGCCTCTGTGGGAGGGTAGGAGTTGAACTTCAATAAGCACCAGTTAGCAAACATAGGTGACTTAATCATATTGGAGAACTAGCACCCTGAAGTTCCTTTAGAGCAGTGGTTCTCAACCTTCCTAATGCCGCGACCCTTTAACACAGTTCCTCATGTTGTGCTGACCCCCAACCATAAAATTATTTTCGTTGCTCCTTCATAACTGTAATTTTGCTACTGTTAATAAATCATAATGTAAATATCTGTGCTCTACAGCAGCGGTTCTCAACCTGTGGGTCTCACCCCACAGGTTGATAAACACTAGCAGGGTTGCCTAAGACCATTGGAAAACACAGCTATTTACGATTCATTAACAGTAGCAAAAAGTAGCAATGAAAATAATTTTATGGTTGAGGGTCAGCACAACATGAGGAACTGTATTAAAGGGTCGCGGCATTAGGAAGGTTGAGAACCACTGCTTTAGAACATCCCAGCATTTAAAAAATCTGCCACCTTTTGCTTCAACAGAGTTGAGTTAAGTTCATACCGAAATTTCTCTCTTACTGAAAAATTATGAATGAAATCTGTCTTGCCATTTGAAATGAGTAAAGTGAATAATTTCTCTTTGACAATGGCTACTCCATCCTTTTAGTCACCAGGATCAAAACTCATGGAATTATCCTGGACTCCCCTCTATCTTTGCATTTTGTATCAATCAAGCAGCATATCCTGTTAGTATTACCACTGTGGATTATCCTTTACTATCCTTGGCCAACCCACATTTATTTACCCTACCTTGAATTATTGCAATAGCCTCTTTATTGTTCTTGCATAATGACTCCCTTCAGTGAATCTGCAAAGCAACAGCTATGGTGATTCTAATAAGATGTGTTATTTTGCTTAAACTCCCTATCTGATAAATAAAATGCTAATTTCTCAGAATAGAATATAAAACCCTACAAGATCTGCCCCCTCCAATTCATAATAATTATCTCTCTGATTTTATTTCTTTACCGCTATTGCCACTGACTTGTTGCACACTGTTAGTTGTCCTGTTTTCTTTCTTTTTTCTTATTAAGACTATGTCCTAATCTAGAGCTCTTTTAGGTTCACAGAAAAATTGAGAAAATGGTACAGAGATTTCCCATATAACCTCTGCCTCCACACATGCAAGCCTCCCCCATTATCTATATTCCCCATTAAGAGTGGTGCATTTTTAAAATAATGGATGAACATACATTGACATATTATTATCACTCAAAGTCCATAGGTTATTATCAGGGTTCACATTCTGTGGATTTGGATAAAGTATCCTATAGAATATTTTCACTGCCTTAAGATCCTCTGTGCTCTTTTTCCTACCTCCACCAGACCCCCCAAATCCCTGGAACTAATGAACATTTTACTCTCTCCATGCTTTTTCTTTTGCCAGAATGTCATATAGTTGGAATTCCTACTGTATGTAGCTTCTTCAGATTGGCTTCTTTGATTTAATAACATTAAGTTCCCTCTGTAACTTTTGATGATAGCGTTTTTTCTTTTTAACACTAAATAATAAATATCCAATTGTCTGGATGGATCACATTTTATTTATTTATCAATCTACTGAAGGCTATCTTGGTTCCTTGCAAGTTTGGACAATTATGAATAAAAGCTGTATAAATTTCCATGTGCAGGTTTTTGTGTAGTTACAAATTTTCAATTTCTTTAGGAAAATACCAAGGAGCATAATTGCTGGATCACATGGTAAGAGTTAAGTTTAGTTTTGTAAGGAACTGCCAAACTGTCTTCCAGGGGCTATACTATTTTGCATTCTCACCAGCAATAAATGAGAATTCCTGTTGCTGCTTATCCTTGGCAGCATTTGGTGTTATGTGTTCTGGATTTTGGCCATTCTCATAGGTGTGTAGTTGATATCTCATTATTGTTTTAATTTGCATTTTTCTGATGACATACGATATGGAGCATCTTTACATATGCTTATTTGCCACATGTATATCTTCTTTGGTGAGATGTCTGTTAAGGTTTGTGGCTTATTTTTAAATCAGGTTTTTTTTTTTATAGTTGAGTTTTAAGTGTAATTTTGGATTTTCTTTATCAGATTTGTTTATTGAAAATGTTTTCTCTCTGTCTGGATTTTCTTCTCATTCTCTTGACATTGTCATTCACAGAGTAGAAGAAGGTTTTAATGAAGTCCAGCTTATCAATTATTTCTTTTAGGTTTTCTCCTATCATATCCTCTAGGAGTTTTATAGTTTTGTGTTTTACATATAGATTTGTGGTGCATTTTGAGTTAATATTTGTGAAGGTTGTAAAGGTGCACATTTTTTCCAGCACCACTTCTTTAAAAAAATCTATTTGTCTCCATTGTATTGCTTGCATTCCTTTGTCAAAGATCAGTTGCCTATATTTATTTGTGTTAATTTCTGGACTCTCTTTTTTGTTCCATTAATCTGTCTTTCTTCTTTCATTAATACCACATTGCTTTGATTATCATAGTTTTATGGTATGTTTTGGAGTCAGGTTGTATCTGTCCTCCAACATTGTTCTTCTCTTTCAATATTATGTTGGCTATTCTGGGTCTTTCACTGCTACATATAATTTTTCAAATCCGTTTATTGATATCCACCAAGTAACTTTCTGGGATTTTGACTAGGATTGCATGGAATCTATAGATTAGGTTGGGAAGAATTTACATTCTGATAACATTGTCTTTCTATCCATTAACATGCAATATCTATTTGGTTCCTTATTTTTTTTCATTTCTCTTATTAGAATTTCATAGGGTTTTTTTGTAGATATTATAAAATTTTGTTAGATTTATACCTAATTATTTCATTTTCGGGTGCCAATGTATATGGTATTGTATTTTTAGTTTTATATTTCACTTGATCATTGCTAGTATAGGAAAGTGATTGATTTTTGTATATTAATATTTTATCTTGAGATCTTGCTACAATCACTCATTAGATCCAGGTGTGCTTTTGTTGATTCTTTGGATTTTCTATACATTATGTCATCTATGAAAAAAACAGTTTTATTTCTTTGTTTTCAACCTGTATACCATTTATTTGCTTGTCTTACCACATTTGTTAGAACTTTCAGTATGATGTTGAAAACGAGTGGTCAAAAGCAATATTCTTGACTTATACCTGATTTTAAAGAAAAAGCTTCACATTTATCAGTACCATGTATTATGTTACCTGTGGTTTTTTTGTAGATATTCTTTATCAAGATACAAGATTGTGTTTTTCAAGGAATCATTCTGTTTCATTTAACATCAAATTTGTGGGCAAAGAGTTGTTCATGTTATTCCTTTATTATCATTTAAATGTCTGTAGGATCTGTAGTGATGTCCCCTCTTTCATTTTTGATATAGTAATTTGTGTCACTTCTCTTTTTTCTTGGTCAGACTGGCTAGACGAGGCTCATCAGTTCTAAGATTTCTTTTTCCCTATAGCTCTGTTTAGGATGTTTGTTTTTTTTTTTTTAAATTTGAAATGATATGCCTAGGTGTAGGGTTTTGTTTGTTTGTTTGTTTGTTTGGTGGGAACATTAATCCTGCTTGGTATTCTCTGAGCTTTCAGGATTTGGTGTCTGACTTTAATTTGCAAAAAATTCTCAGTCATTACCGTTTCTAGTATTTCTTTTGTTTCTTGCTCTTTCTCTTCTCCTTCAGGTATTCCCCTTATTTATGTTACACCTTTTGTAGTTGTACCACAGTCCTTGGATATTCTGTTCCATTTTTATCAGTCTTTGTTCCCTTTGCTTTTTAGTATATTAGGACTTTGTTAATATATCTTTTTACGCAGAGGTTCTTTCCTCAGCCATTTCTAGTATATTAATAAGCCCATGAAAAGCTTCTGTTACAACTTTTATACCTAGCATTTCTTTTTGATTCTTTGTTAGAAATTTTTTTTTAATATATTTTTTATTGATATTTCACAGAGAGGAAGGGAGAGGGATAGAGAGTTAGAAACATGGATGAGAGAGAAACATCGATCAGCTGCCTCCTGCACACTCCCCACTGCGGATGTGCCCGCAACCAAGGTACATGCCCTTGACCGGAATCGAACCCGGGACCCTTCAGTCCGCAGGCCGACGCTCTATCCACTGAGCCAAACCGGTTTCGGCTCTTTGTTAGAAATTTTATCTCTCTGCTTACAGTGCCCATCTGTTCTTGCATGCTGTCTACTTTATTCATTAGAGTCCTTAGCATATTAATCATAGTTACTTTAAATTCCCAGTCTGATAATTCCAACATCCTTGTCTTGTCTGTTTCTGGTGCTTTCTCTGTCTCGTCAAGTTGAGTTTTTCCCCTTGATATGCCTCCCAAGTTTTACTTGGTAACTGGATATCATGTTCCAGGTAAAAGGAATTACTGCAAATAGGCCTTTAATAACGTGGTGCTGTGGTGTGGGGAGAGGAGGATATAGTGTTCCATAGTCCTGTGAGTAAGGTCCAGTCTTTTAGTGATCCTGTGCCTTTGGGCTGTGAATTTCTTATGTTTTGCTGTGGTTGTTTTTCTCCCTGCTTTGGTGAGACAAGATGGTTATAGTTGTCTGGAGTTGGATATTCTCCTACTCCTAGGTCAGTTAAACTGATATACTCCAGTATTTTAGGCTCTGATTAACCATTTCTCCCTAATGAAAGTTCTTGTTAAGCAGAACAGAGTCATCTGGCATATCACAAAATAATTCTTTTTTCCCCTCCCCCTGTTAGAAGCATGAAGTGATTTTTCTCTGATGTTTACTTTAAGAACCCGGTCTTGCTTCTGGGAGTAAAGGTCACTTTGTAGTTTTAACTCTCAGACTTGTCCACACAGGGCCTCTAGTACTTCCTCAATGACAGTTCTGGTTTTCCTACCCTGGCACTAGTTCCCAGCGTGGTTTCTGCTCTCTAGTGAGCCTTTGCTTCAGGAAGCCATGATTTCCTATATTTGCCTCACTTTCCAGTCTCAGGGGCAGTGGTTTTCTCTGTGTCCTCCTGTTTTTGGACCCAAGTAGAGTTGTTGATTCTTCTGTCTTTTCAGCTGTTTACTAGTTGTTAGGACAGAGTTTCTTCTTCCATGTCATGTGCAGTATCAGAAGCTGGATGTTGCCATGCTGTCTATACATGAAGCACACAAAGCATCTTCCTACTTGAAGGACTTTATGCTGCTTCTTTCTTTTTCTGGAATGTGCTTCTTCCAAAAATTTAAATGACTTGCTGTAAGTTGTTTTTCAGATCTTTGTAGAACTATCTCCAAGGTTAGGTCTTCCTTCATCATCCATATTTAAATCAATTCCCTCTTACTTACACTGTTAATTTAAAGCAAGAATCCTTTCTTGCTTTATTTTTCTCCAGATCACATGTGCCACCTAAACTGTTTTTTAGTTCCTGAAACACTCACTCAGTTCTAATTAGGTCAGTGGTCTTGTGAATTTGATTATCAATACAAAGTCAAATGCAGCAGGCTTCACCAGCACCAAGATTATTTAGCTTTAAGAAAGGATAAAAAAATAAAAATAAAAGGATCAAAGATAGAGAACACTATGGCATGTTCAAAAATAACCTAGCAAATATTTCATTCTTAGGCACAGCTTCCTATATCCACATTCAGAACACGTTTAGTCATAGGAGAAGGGCTTGAGTGGGGATGGGTCAGAGAAGCCATAAGCTTCTGAATCCTTTTAAATCTAGCTGGTGGCACAAGCCCTCAGGGGTAGGTAACTACTCCCCATTCTCCATTGATGCTGTATCTCAGTACTGGCAATTCATTTCTCAATAAACATTCTCAACAACAAAGCACAGGTGCTTATTCTTATATATAGTCTTTGGATGAATTTTCAGTTATCTTGGATTTGATACTGTTCTTACCTGTGCATTGTTTAAAATAATATTGCAAAGAAACTTCATTAAATGTCAAATCCTCAAGCATCTCTGAGGCCATAAGTATATAGAAAGGTCATAGAATCATTAGTTAAACCCTTCCTTCCACTTTATATAGGTATATTGTTTTTTGGTTTATATTTTGTCTCCTCTGACATTTCTAAAGTAGCAGTATATGACACTACATGGCATTAGCAGTGTATGACATTAATACAAGTTTTGCTAGTATAGAGAACTTTGAAGTTAATACATGTTGTATTCAAATCTTAAGCTGAATCTTGAGTTTAATGTTATAGTGGATAGAAGTTCAATATAGAGTC
This sequence comes from Plecotus auritus, assembly GCF_963455305.1. Classification (NCBI taxonomy): domain Eukaryota; kingdom Metazoa; phylum Chordata; class Mammalia; order Chiroptera; family Vespertilionidae; genus Plecotus; species Plecotus auritus. Next base: position 44,444,105 of record NC_137775.1, read on the forward strand.
TAATTTCTGTTTCCTTTTTCATTTACTTTTTCCAGTATGACAGATATATATATATATAATATATATATATGTGTGTGTATATATATATATATATATAATATATATATGTGTGTGTATATATATATATATATAATTTATTGCTGGTTGTCATAAGGCACATAGTAATATTTGTAACTCTAGAAAACATAGATTAACTCTTTTGGAAATCAGATTTTCTTAACTTTTTCCTATGATCTCGATTTTCTATTGCAATTAAAAAGCAAATTTTAATATTTTTTATTTTAAACTTCCTCAGATTATTTGATATAATATATAAATATAAAAATAAACAAGATTTTTTAATTTTTATTTTTAAAATCAGATTTATTTTTAAACAGGCTTCTATTTGCTTAGAAATTGTCAAGACAGCACCACCAATATAAGCTTTTGCTGGTCTGTGTATGTGTTTTAATAAGTATGTAGGTATAAATATTTAAAACAACACTGAATAATGTATGAATAGCTGAAAAGAACTAGTCCATTTGACAAAATATTAATAGTTAAGCTGTCCTTAGATATTATTGGCAAGTATTAAAGGAAAGCCATTGTAGATTATTTTAAATAAAAGGTGAAATATTTGATAGTTATGTTTTTTTTAAAACTAAATTCTGTCTTATAGTTTTGGTAAAGTAAATATTTTATTTGTAATTATCATTGTCATACTGATAATAATATTAGTATGTTTTCATTCAAAAGGCAATTATAATGTAACTAGAGGCCTGGTGCACAAAATTTGTGCTCTGGGGGTGGGGGTGTCCTTCAGCCCAGCCTGCACCCTCTCCAATCTGGGACCCCCCAGGGATCAGACCTAAACCAGCAGTCAGACATCCCTCTCACAATCCGGGACTGCTGTCTCCCAACCGCTCACCTAAATGCCTGCCTGATTGCCTCTGACTGCTTCTGCCTGCCAGCCTGATCACCCCCTAACCACTCCCCTGCCAGCCTGATTGACACCTAACTGCTCCCCTGCTGGCCCAATCACCCCCAACTGCCCTCCCCTGCAGGCCTGGGTCCCCAACTGCCCTCCCCTGCAGGCCTGGTTGCCCCAACTGCCCTCCCCTGCTGGCCATCTTGTGGCAGTCATCTTGTGATGACATGGGGTGGCCATATTCTGACCACATGGGGGCGGCCATCTTGTGACCACATGGGCGTGGCCATCTTGTGACCACATGGGTGTGGCCATCTTGTGACCACATGGGGGCGGCCATCTTGTGACAACATGGGGGCGGCCATCTTGTGTGAGGGCATGATGGTCAATTTGCATACTACCTCTTTATTATATAGGATGATATATGGATAGGTTGAGATCTGAAATATAATAAATATTAAATTGCTTAAAAATAACAAGAGGTAGTTGTGCCAACTCTAAAACTCAAGACTATTATAAAGTCAGTTTCTATTTATTTCAAAAGACTTGGATGATTTACTTCGAGGTGATTTTGGTTTCTTTGAGTATGTTTTTCATGGGTAGTGGGAGATCACAGAGTAAACTCATGTGAAACAGTGTAGAATAAATTTACTGTAGGTTCACAAGGCTAATAATTTGTAGATAATCTAGTTATGACTGCAATTGGAAGTCTTTATTATCAAAGTCATTATATACTGGAAATATAAAGCTGAAACAATATTGTTTGGCACTTTTCTGAGAAACCTTAGAGAAATGAGGTTATTTCAAGGAAATATGATTAAGAAAATTCTAATGCAAAAGACACCAGGTAAGCTGTCTTGCCATTTATGATGTTGAAACTTTATTTTCAATTCACTATTATGCAATAATTAAAATAAAAAATTACAATTCTGTATAAAATGTCCTCAATTAGTTTCTTTATATTACCTAGGTAAATTTGTAAAGATTGCCAGGACATTAGCTAAAATCTGAAGTTATCATGTTTGTACTGCAGGCCCCAGGAAAAAGTAAAAGTCTAATAGATGAGAGATGTTTTTATCATATTAATTAAATATAAAAGCAAAGGGTTAGTTGTAGAACTTGATCAGAGTCAATAAAAAAGTCAGAATCTCTAATTTCACATAATTAACATTTGTCAGACATCAAAAAGGATTGGAAGAAAAAAAGCTCAGATTTAAGTTAAACAATTTGGTCTAAACATCATTAAAATAAGCTCCCACCTGCTTCTCATTTTCTTGTTGATTACAAAGGTCATTGGCTATTTGAACAGAGAGGAAAAAAGGAGCTTTTAGAAGAGCATGCAAATGAAATCTGGAGCAAGGAGTCCTGTATGTTAATGAGTGAGGGGCTTTGATCAGTATGCAGTTGCAGACTCTGACTATGATAAACACGCTTGAATATCTTTCAATTCACAAGGGCACTCATTTATGTGTGCAAGTCAGCAGCCTAAATCCATTATTTGAAATTGTACTAAGACCTTCAATTACCTTTGTGAAAATAGGTGGTATTTTTGTATTTTATAGGATTTGGTCTAATGGTCTTAAAGTAGAGTTTAAAATTCTACAAAATTACAGATCTCATTAAATATGATACTAAATTACATTATCTATGATCTCTTATAAATATGCCATTTTTCTTTTTATGTATTTTTTCAGCCTCCTTCAAGAACAGAAAATGATAATAGGCATCATTCATTGAGGGCTAACAATGAACTAGGTATTCTCTGTATTATCTTTATTAATCATCACAGAACTGCTTATTATTCTAATTTCATAGAAGAAAAGCTGCGGCTCAATTCTCTGTCTGAGGTGATAGACTTAGAATTATTTCCTTTCAGGTATAGTACTCTCTCAATATTTCTATTACAGGGATTCTTAACAAGGAGTGCTTATCAATATTACCCAAGACATTTTTGAACTTAGACAGACTTGGGCCTGATGTCTAAAACTTCTATTCAATAGGTTTTTGGTGATGTCCAGTCTCTTTGTTTTATTTATTTAAAAATTTGAAGAGATCAACAGTGATGTTGAGGCACACCCCAAATTGAGAATCACTTATATTTGTGATTATAGAATATAGTTATTAAAATACTGCTTTCAGCCATCACAAATGTTTAGATAGAAACTGATGGTCCTAGAGTCTGGGTCCTAAAGAATTGGCTTACATTCTATTATTACTGTCTAATATCTATTGATCTATTATGATGTGCTTGCTACTATTCTAAGCAATTTATATGTAATCATTATTTAATCCTCACAGTGGCAATACTGGACAGATACTTTTATTAATGAATTTTGTAGATAAACTGAAGCATAGTGTTGAGAAATTTGCTTTAGATAAAATTTGAATGAATGCTATGTGATAACAGAGCCTACATTCGTAAAATATTCCCTGAATACTCAGTAGCATCTCTATGGTACTCAAAGACTCTCTTTTATTTCACATATCCAAATTAATACGCATATCACCAATGATAGACATATGGACTAATGATGATAATAAAATGCGTATTTTACTGTTAAGATATAGAACATAATGATAATTGTATGCTTTCTATGTGGCTTCATAAAGTATTAGAAAGAAATTTAAACTTACTTGTGTCTATTTGTATTACATTTTAGGTTTTCTTCCAGTTTTGCAGATATTTTACTTTAATTTCTTTTATGATAAATATGTGTGGATATAGATAGGTATACACACATACATAATTTCCCTTACTTTCCTTACAGTTGTGTTTTTTAAATTAAGCTTTTCTTTGACTAGTAATGTGTTCTAGAAATCAATTTAAATCTTTTCAAAATACCTTTCTCAGTGCTTTTACAGTTGTTTAGTACTCCGTTTCGTTATTCAACCAATCTCCTATGAATGTATATTCAGATTATTTCTAATATTGTAGTTACAACTAATGCCAAAATTAAACACTTGCACATGTACTTTTAATTATTTGAGGTGTATCTTAAGGGTAAGTTCATAAAAGTGGGGTTGCTAGTTTAAGTGGTAAATGAATATACAATTTTATAATATACTAGTGACCCGGTGCACGAAATTTGTACACATTAAAAGGGAATTAATTAGAGGAAATATTTTAATACTAGAGGCCCGAAGCACCAAATTCATGCATGGGGCAGGGGGTGTCCCTCAGCGCAGCCTGCACTCTCTCCAATCTGGGACCCCTCAAGGGATGTTTGACTGCCTGTTTAGTTATTAGAATACTGTGGGATCGGGCCTAAACGGACAGTTTGACATCCCTCTCACAATCCAGGACTGCTGGCTCCCAACCGCTCTCCTGCCTCTGCCTGATTGCCCTTAACTGCTTCTGCCTGCCAGCCTGATCACCCCTAACCACTCCCCTGCCAGCCTGATATGCCTAACTCCTCCCCAGCCAGACTGATTGCCACTAACTGCCCTCCCCTGCCAGTCTGGTTGCCCCAAACTGTCCTCCCCTGCAGACCTAGTGGCCCCCAACTGCCCTCCCCTGCTGGCCTGATCTCCCCCAACTGCCCTCCCCTGCAGGCCAGGTCCCCCCAACTGCCCTCCTCTGCTGGCCTGGCATCCCACAACTGCCCTCCTCTGCTGGCCCAGTTACCCCTAACTGCCCTCCCTGCTGGCCTGATTGCCCACAACTGCCCTCCCCTGCAGGCCTGGTCCCTCCCAACTGCCCTCTCCTACAGGCCTGGTCCCCCCCAACTGCCCTCCCCTGCAGGCCTGCCCCCCCCCAACTGCCATCCCCTGCAGGCCTGGTCCCCCCCAACTGCCCTCCCCTGCTGGCCTGGTCCCCGCAAACTGTCCTCCCCTGCAGGCCTGGTTCCTCCCAACAGCCCTCCCCTGCTGGCCTGGTCTTCCCCAACTGCCCTCCCCTGCTGACCTGGTCACCCCTAACTGCCTTCCCTGCTTGCCTGATCACCCACAACTGCCCTCCCCTGCAGGCCTGGTCCCCCCCAACTGTCCTCCCCTGAAGGCCTGGTCCCCCCCCAAACTGTCCTCCCCTGTAGGCCTGCCCCCCCAACTGCCCTCCCCTGCAGGCCTGGTCCCCCCAACAGCCCTCCTCTGCAGGCCTGGTCCCCCCCAACTGTCCTCCCCTGAAGGCCTGGTCCCCCCAACTGGCCTCCCCTGCAGGCCTGGTCCCCCCCAACTGCCCTCCCCTGCAGGCCTGGGTCCCCCCCCAACTGTCTTCCACTACAGGCCTGGTCCCCCCCAAACTGCCCTCCATTGCAGGCCTGGTCCCCACCAACTTCCCTCCCCTGCAGGCCTGGGTTCCCCCCTACTGCCCTCCCTTGCTGACCTGGTCACCCCCAACTGCCCTCCTCTGCTGGCCTGGTCACCCCTAACTGCCCACAACTGCCCTCCCATGCAGGCCATCTTGTGGCAGCCATCTTGTGTCCACATGGGGTCAGCCATCTTTGGCCACATGGGGGTGGCCATCTTGTGTCTTGGAGTGATGGTCAATTTGCATATTACTCTTTTATTAGATAGGAATGTTATTTGCCCTTTTCTCTATAATAGAAGTGTCAGAGATGAAAGAAAATTAGTAAAATGTATATGAAAATCTTCCTACTGTCAAGAGTCTAGGGCATGCCATGGGAATCAGAGTCAAGTACCCGCCTACCCACGTGAGCCTCCAAATCATGGGAGATGCAGACCTGGCCGGCCCCACCCCCATTGGGCTAGATCTAGACCTGGCCGGCCCCACCCCCGTCAAGCCCAGCCGGGTGGCCTCAGGTTGCCTGGTCCGGCGCTGGGGCGGGGGGCATGGCCTGAGGTCCCCTGTCAAGCCCCGCCAGGCGGGGGGCGCAGCCTCAGTTTCCCTGGCCTGGCACCGTAGTGGGGTGCATGGCTGGAGGTCCCCCAGTCTGGGCCGTGGTAGGGGGCACTCCTTGAGGTTCCCATCAAGCCCTGCTGGGTGGGGGGGCGCAGCCTCAGGTACCCCGGGCCAGGGTGGGGGAGGCGCACCTTGAGGTCCCCCATCAAGCCCTGCATGGCGGGGGGCGCGGCCTCAGGTCCCCCATCAAGCTCTGCCGGGTGCGGGAATGCAGCCTGAGGTCCTTCATTAAGCCCCACCAGGCGGGCGGGGAGGGGGTGTAGCCTCAGGTCCCCTGCCCCTGTCCAGCGCCAAGCAGCCTCAGGTCCCTGCTGATGGCTCATTAAGGCTCATTATGGGAACTTGGCCTCCACTGTGGGCGCAGCCATTTTGTTACAGCATGACAGTCAATTTGCATATTCCCTCTTTATTAGATAGGAAGGATTGCCAATTTCTCTATAAGTGTACACCATTTTATATTTCAATCTGCATTATAGAAGCATTCCTATATTTTTTACAGTTTTATCAACTGAAGTGTTAACAACTTTTGAAATTTGCCAATCCTGGTATGTGCTATACAATATTTCAATATTTCAGTGTAATTTTAATGTCCACTTGTTTTATTTTTCAGGAGATTTAACATGTTTTCATATACTTAAGACCATTTTAATATAATAATTTTGGGCATTATCTAGTCATATTTTTGTCCATTTTTACTTTAAAATATAGTCTTCCTTTTTTAAACAATCATTCGTTATGAATATTTGCTCTGCATCGCTAATATCTACCATTTTTTCCTGCAACAGCCTGGCGAAAATAAACTGCCCAAATTAATCTTGACAGGCTGTGTTGCATCTTAAAAAATGCTTTTTTAGTTGCTCTCATTTGACTTTAATATTAAAACAACTAACAATTTGACTTACATCATAGGTGTTCAGATGACCTCACTATGAATCTGCAAGAGCAGCCTCTGCTCTGGGGTAAGCAAGGCCCCTTGGGAGGAAATTTAAGCTAAAAGTCTTTCTCAAGGCAAGGATTACATTGCAACCTCAGTCAGGCTTTTCCCATCCCCAAGCAGGAGGCTGACATTCTAAGACAGTGGTCGGCAAACTCATTGGTCAACAGAGCCAAATATCAACAGCACAACGATTGAAATTTCTTTGGAGAGCCAAATTTTTTAAACTTAAACTTTTTCTAACGCCACTTCTTTAAAATAGACTCGTCCAGGTCGTGGTATTTTGTGGAAGAGCCACACTCAAGGAACCAAAGAGCCGCATGTGGCTTGCGAGCTGCGGTTTGCCTACCACTGTTCTAAGACAGTGGCTGAAGGAAGGGCAGTGTTTTACATAACATTTCTTGAAATAACTACTGTTAGAGCACACACATTTACTAGAATGAAATGCCCCTGACACTGTTCTAAGACTTTGGCTGCAGGGGCTGGGAGGTGGACAGTGCGTGTGACAAGGCCATCAGGGAGGCGGAAACACAAGCCGTCTGCTGAGGACACGCAGCCCTCCGCAGTGTCTGCCATGTTGTGGGCTGTTAATTGGTGCTACAGGGCAGAAAGAAGCGTCAGAGGTGGACAGTGCTGAATTTCACCTGCTTGAAAGTCTAATTTGATAAGATTACATTTTATTCAAGAAAAATATAGCTAAATAGAGATGTTTTTGGATTGCCTTAGAAGCCAAATTCAGAACTTTGTGTTTATTTTTAGAGCAGCTATTGAACAGAAATGTGTGTGTATAATTTTTTATATTTGGCTACATAAAGGCTAAGCTTAAGCTGCTTGTGGTAAAAAGATCCAAAAGCATGTATTTTAAAAATTGACAGCTTATATATTTATTTTCCTCCTATGCAAAATAAACCTTAAATCTGTAGCCCACTGTATATTTTAAAAGAAAGTGTTAACAGCTGCTACTTATCCACTATAGACTTACAAAATGTTAATATGTAAAGATTCACCAAATTCTTTTGGCAAGTCATTTTCACATGATTGAAATTATTAGCCAATTTTCAAAGTGGCAAAATACCTATCTATGCTGTCTATTATTTGGATATTATATAGCTCTTTAAAAGCATGATAATACATAGACTACATTTTGAAGTAGATCTTTGAAACGAGCATGACGTTTTATAAACCATTAGAATATCTTAAGGAAAGAGTTAATGTGCCGGTCGATTACTTGGAACACAGAGCACAGCTAGTTAAATTTATTCTAAGCATATTTAACTTACCTAATAACAACACTTGGAAAACTTGTTCCATAACATTTTCTAAAGACTTAGGAATATCATGACCCAGAGATTCATGCTAAATCATTTTGTTCCAATGAATGAGAACATTTTCAGAAATTTCAGGCTTGTCAAAAACTTTAGTCACAAATTTAAAAATCTTTTACTATGAAATCTTAAGTTTAAGGAAGAATACATTTGTCAGAATCACTTGTACACATTAAATGCTCATCTAAAAAAAGCTGTTGTCTTGTTCCAAGAGCACAAATTAGAAATATAATTACTGTTTTATTTTTAAATTATTATGGTAAATTTAATCACATTTATTCTAAAAGTTTCTTTTTAAGAAGAGAAATATTTGCATTTTGAGCCACAACTTAAATTGTGAAATAAAAGGCTTTGTCTTTAATTTTTTTCTGAGATTATGGTAAAAGCAAGTATGGCAGTATGAGGGATCAGAGGGGTGACTTATTTGGCTGTGACTCTGATGGGACCTAGTTGTCTTTCCTGAAGATAAGGGCTTTGGTTTTAAGGGGTGAACCTGATCTGACTGGTCACTTGTTAACTAAACAATCATATCGATAAAGGAGGCATGGTTATCATCTCTCTTCTCATTGGTGTAATCATTTGTCTTTACTGTGAGTTCTCATAGGTAATTCTGTACTATAACATAAATATGAGTTCTACAATGTGCTGTCTCAGTGGATTTATGCTGGTATATGCTATGTGCTTAAAGAATCTTTAAATGCCTCCAACATTATCAAGTTTCAATTAACATAGTAAATAGCATAATGAAAAAGTGTAATGAAATAGGTCGTAATAGCTTTTCACAGACATGCCAAATAGATGGATAATGATTGCATTTTTCTAGTCTCATCTTAGTTTTAAATCACATGTCTATCTCAATAAATATTGAGGAATAGGTCTCAGACCTGCAATCCAAACCTAATTTCTGTGTGGGATTTGAAAGGCTGTGTAATTTTATGTGTGGAATTTTTAAAAAGTTCTGCACCGGTCTGATTTTAGTTTGTATAATCTCATAGGCTGCTGACTTTATTTAAAAGGGGAGGGTAAAATACAATGGAAAAAGTATTGAGAATTCACTTGCAGGGTGAGATGTGCTAGGTTGGATCATATTAACACATTACCAGGAGGTGGCAATTCACTATTTCATTCTACACTGTTAAATGGGGAGCCATTTTTAATTTTGTTGACACCTTATTCACAAATTATTCCCCATAAATATTATTCCATGTGATTCTCACAACAATCCCTGAAAAAGATGGATCCATGTCTTTATTCATCAATTTCAACAAGAGGAAATTAAAGAAGAGTGAAGAAGCCAAGAGACATCAACATCGCTAACCTAGGTCAGAGTTGAATAGTCTCCCACCCCTGGTTCAGTGCTCTCTGCATTACATTACTGCTTTCTTGATTCTCAGGGCAAAAGTATTTTCTGATACAATATTTTGAATACATCCTGTGCTGATGTTTGAGCTAGCAAAAGAATACATAATCGAAATATGCTAGATGTAAATTTCTAAAAATAAAAATGTGCTTTATTTACCTCTCTATCATGTAAGGCTATTTGATGGTTCTCACTTCTAAAATAATTCAAACCAGGAAGATGAGATACTGGGAGTATTTAGTAGGCACCAGAGAAAAGATTTCTTGCTGCTGTTGTTGTTGTTTTTTTTAATGAAAAATTAGTTTGGTCTTAGAATCTACACAGTCCTGAAAACTTGTGAATACCTGTATTCTATCCAGGTCATTGGAGAGTCAGGGGCAACACATTCTAGTAAATGTGTGTGCTCTAACAGTAGTTATTTCAAGAAATGTTATGTAAAACACTGCCCAGAAATAAATTAAATAACAAATAGGACCAAGTGTTATTTTTATCGATTCAACTTCTTTAAATTAAATTTCACTTTGAAAAACTACTTGTCCCTTTACCAGTCCCTAACCCTCCTCTTCTCTGCCAGCTATCAGTCTATTCAGAGTTATGGGATATAGTCAATAATATTGTAATAACTACGGTATGTATGGTGTCAGATGGGCCAGGGGATCACATTAGAAAGCATATGATTGTCTAGCTACTATGCTGTACATCTGAAACTAATCCTATATTATAAAAGCCTAATATGATAAGTGCCCAGTTGTCTAGTGACTGGTCGACTGTTCAACCAATCAAAGTGTAATATGCTAATGATATGCTAAGGCCACTCAACTGCTCGCTATGACGTGCACTAACCACCAGGGGGCAGACAGTCAACCGATCGACCAGTTGCTATGATGTGCACTGACCACCAGGGGGCAGATGCTCCGACCAGTAGGCTAGCTTGCTGCTGATTGGGACTGAGCAAGATGGGCCAGACATGCCCTGGAGCCCTCCCGCGATCCCTCCCTGGCCTGATCGTGCACCGGTGGGGTCCCTCGCCTGGCCTGCGCCATCTCGCAGTCGGGGACCCTTTGGGGATGTCAGTCGGTTTCAGCCTGATCCTGCAGGCCACTCCCCTTGGGAGGGTTCCAGATGCAGGGCTCACAGCTGGCGAGCTCTGCTGAGGCAGCACGAGCTTCTCCCAATTGGGACTGATTAGGTGTGAGCCTGCAGCAGGCGCAGTGGGGCCGGGATGAGCGGGAGTGGCAGGTAGGAGCTGCAGGTGGCGTTGGCCTACAGGTTTTGGCCCGATCCCCACAGACCACCCAAAGGGGCCCCACCCATGCACGAATTCATGCACTGGGCCTCTAGTATAAAATAATATTCATGTAAACTGTAATTGGAAAATAAAATTAAAAAAGAAAAGCTATGTGTCTTAAGAAGAAAAAGTAAGATATTTTGTGCTTTAATTATTTTTGTTTTTATTCAAACAAATTAAGAAAAAAGTATCCTAGAAATCCATTGTATTCCACCAATGATAGAACTAACATTAAAATTTGGAGGCTTGGACATTTGCCCTTTTTAAAAATATATTTTTTATTTATTTCAAAAAGGAAAGGAGAGGGAGAGGGAGAGGGAGAGATAGAAACATCAATGATGAGTTAGAATCATTGATTGGCTGCCTTCTGCACGCCCCACACTGGGGATCAAGCCCGCAACCTGGGCATATGCCCTGACCAGGAATCAAACCTGATTCATAGGTCTGTGCTCAACCACATTTAGCAAACAGTGAGGATAGGGGGCAAAGACCCATTCACTAATGTTTTATAACCGTTCCTCTTAAAGAACACTGCAATGCCGAGGAGAGTTTTCATTCCACATCTAGAAAATTCACTCGGTTTTAAATATTGCTGGGATTTTAAATAAAATGTTGAAGAAAATAGTGGATCATGTAATTAGCTATGTAATAAAATTTCATAGCAATTGAAGTTCAAAGTTTTATACTGGATTATCATCCTTAAAAAAGACATTTCTATATGAGTAACTTTGCTGTCTGTATATTCACGGAGAGACTGAATGTAGGAAAAATGTGTATGACTTTAAAATAAACAATGAAGGCAATACTCAGCAAGACATCTAAAATAGTTTGGCTGGGTGAGGAGGTAGAATAATTGTTTCTTCTTTCATCTTAAAAAAATAAACTTAATTAAAATGCATAGTTTGTATTTTGGTAAAAATCAAAATATGGGAGCTTTGGGTTTACGTGGCTTTATAAGGCATCTTGAAGCAGTGACTATATTTTACTTGTTAAATTCTCCGTGGTGGTTAACATCTATTCTGTCAACGTGATGATGCTAACCTAGTCTGAGTTCCCATCTTCTCTTACCTGGATTACTGAACTGGCCTCCGAAATGGTCTCCCTGATGCCTGTCCTTTTACTGTCTGTTCTTATCCAAGTGGCCCAAGTGATTTATTTAAAATACCTACCAACTGGATCATGCCAGGCCTCTGCACAAAACCCTGCATTGGCTCCCCATTCACAATGACCTACAAAGGCCTTATATATTCTAGTATCCCACTTTTCTCTCCCTTTGGCTTCCCTGTGTCAGAGCACACATACACTTGCTCAAGCTCTTTCACACACACTGGAATATTCCATTTATGCTTCTGCTTTAGGACCTTGGCACTAACTCTGCTTTTTGTATCTGAAGCTCTTCCCTCAAATACCTACAGGGCTATTTCCTCACTTCCTCCAAATTCTAGCTCTGTCATTTTTCTCAGTGGGCCTATCCTAATTACACTTTCAAATAGTTTTCTATCATTCTGAATCACCATTATCATTTCATATTTTTCTATTTCTTATATCCCAGGGGATGTTCTATCATATCATACAATTAACTTATTTATTATATAGGATATATATTGTTGATTGTCTCTTTGCCCTACTAGGCAGTAAGTTCCATGAAAGCACTGACTTATTACATGTATGTGTTTTTAATGAATGGAAAATTGGTGAATTAGACTAGATTGTCCTACATTATTTGAAAAATAGCATAGACTAATGCTCCTCCTACCTTAATAGTATGTATTGTAAGCGTGAGTAAACAAATGTTTATTTATTACCTAAAGTTTAGCAGACAATGTGCTAGACATGCTTTATTAGACTTCATTTGACTCTGATAACTCTATTAATAATAACAATTTACTGAATAGTATGAAAAGAGTAAGTTTTAATATTATTTATAGTCCCACCCTTAAAATTAGAATGTCTTAGCCCTTGTTTTTTCCATTAGATTTCATAGCCTAAATAATTTCTAAAAATAATTGGTATATTTTCCAAAATGGGTATCAATGCATAGTGTAAATCCTCAGAAAATCAGAAAGAAGCAATATTGGCTTTAAAGGTGGGGTCAGGGAAGGGGGGGGGGAATCTATTTACTTGCTGCTGTTTCTGACTCTTACATTACTGCTAATATATTCTTCACCAAAGAGAAAAAATGATTTAAAATTTCTTGTAAAAAATTCTGTTGTGACAGATAGTTCAATCAAACAAGCATTAAAATTAATACCACAGTTTTTTATAGGTTGTTTTGATTTCTGACTTATAAGAAAGAATGTTATATAAGTTTAGATGTTACATTTTCAAATAAGTGAAAGTTTTTACTTATAAGTACCTCTTTGGCAATCTTTGCCAAATGTTATGATCTTGAAAGTGCAGTTATAGCTATCAAAATGATTTGGTATTGCCCAGCTGGTGTGACTCAGTGGTTGATTGTTGTCCTATGAACCAGGTGGTCAAAGTTCGATTCCTGGTCAGGGCACATGTCCAGGTTGTGGGCTCAATCCCCAGTATGGTGTGTGCAGGAGGCAGCCAATCAATGATTCTTTTTCATCGTTGAAGTTTCTACCTCTCTACTCTCTCCCTTCCTCTCTGAAATCAAGAAAATATTTTAAAAATGTATTGGTATTGCTTCATGTAAACTAGAAATAAAGGTTCGGTTTTTGTTTTGGACACTCAGATGGGGAGCTTTCTTTGGATACTTAAAGAGATCCCAATTCCACAGCAACTCTCTATAACTCTCTGAAAAACTCAATTTTCATTCTATATGGATTTGAAAAAATAATCTACCTACTTATTCACCCGTATAAATAAGAACAGGCTGGAGTTAATCTTTCCTTTTTTAAAATAGGAAGTTCCATATCAGAGTAAAATCATCTTCTTGTTTTATCTAGAATATTTTTTCTTTTGCATAATGAAATGACATTCTTAATAATATGCTTGAATTAATATACCTATTTGAGATAAATAATATCTAGAAAACATATGTCTTCTAGATTATGAGTCCTATTCAACTGAAGACACTTTCTAAATAATGTTATTTGCGATTTACCTAGTTTTTTGTAGGATTCCAGTCCTTTGAAGTTGTTTGAGACTGATGATACAGCATAGGGTTTTTTGTATTGGTAAGTGTTCCATGCATACTTGAAAACCTTGTGTTATGTTGTGGTTGGGAGTGTTCTATTTCAATTAAGCCAAGTTTCTTTATTTCCAGTTCTCCATTCTTACTCATTTTTTTTTTTCTGGGTAGTATATTAGAGAGCTATGTTAATATCTCAAATTATGACTGATGAAAACTCATTGCATCTGGGGTAATGGGATATTTAAAAATGAAATCTACCCTTGAGAGAGGGATAGTAATGCACAAGAGGCCCAGAACTACAGGTAAGAAGAGAGAGAAACACTTATGAAGGTCTATCCATGACACCCATTGACAGAGGAAATGCATACCTGGCTCCCCCAGTCCTCTCCCCAGGAGAAGTAGTAATGGGTAAAAGTAACAATAGGATACAGTTGTGACATCTGCAAGACGTAGCCTCTGAGGTGCAGTGAAATGGAAAACCTACAGCTGGGAGTGTAGGGAACACTGAGCATAACTACGGCATTTCTAAACGTAAGTTATTGCCAGCACAAATTGAGTTATTAATTTATCATAATTATTTGTTCCAGAATTTCTATTTGTTCCTGTGCTCTAGAAAGTTATCAATCCTTTCACTATTTCTTTGAGCACATAGCACATTTAAGGTTGAATTCATGGGTGATAATTCTTATATCTGTTCCTCTTGATTTTTCTATCATCTTATTTTATTTCATCTTAGAACTCATTTTTTTAAAATTTATTTTTTTATTGATTTCAGAGAGGAAGAGAGAGATAGAAACATCAATGATGAAAGAGAATCATTGATGGTCTTCCTCCTGCACGCCCCCTGCTGGGGATGGAGCCTGCAACCCAGGCATGTGCCCTTGACTGGAATCGAACCTGGGACCCTTCAGTCCGTAGGCCAACAGGCTCTCTTCACTGAGCCAAACCAGCTAGGGCAGAACTCATTCTTTTCTGAGGGGTTCCAAAGAATGCATTTTTAAAATTTGAGAAGGGACCTGAGGCTGAGGATGAAGCCATTACAATGAGGAGTGTACTAATTTGGCTCTGTCTAGGAGAGAGGAAATAAACCCAGAACAGTTTCTTCTCAAAGCATGTTTATTTATGAGCTTCCCCCTCCTTGCCAGGTCCTGAATATTTTCTTTTCCTCCCCTGGTTCCATGTGTCTGTAGAAGGCTGCACTCAGCTACTCAGCCTCTCCGTCATCTCTTGAAGGATTAGCAGGAGCCTTTGAGGGAAACATGGCCCTAAGGCCAGGCTGAACTGCCTGAATTTTCTTCCTTTCCTGAACATTAGCCCCATGGGTTTTACTCTGTCTTGGTAATGACTTTGACTTAGTTACACTTTGCAAGTCAGCCCTAATTCCTAGTCTATCATTGCTGGTCTACATGTAAATTTATTTCTTGCATCTTCAATATTCTCGATGAGGTTAAATGTTTTGCCATAGGTTAACATTCCATGTGCTTTTCTTTTCTCATGAATTGTCTGTTCATGTGTTCTTACTTATGATTAGATTGAGAGTACATTTTCTCAACAATAGCCCTGAAAGGAAGTACCCTTTTCTGTGTCTCATACCTGAGGCACAGGATGTTGATGGTCTTGTTATCAATGATGTTAATCTTGATCACTTCCTTAAGGCAGTGTCTGCCAGGTTTCTCTACAGAGAAGCTACTGTTTTTCCCTTTGGAATTAATAAATACATTGGGAGGTCCTTTTTAGCAATACAAATACCTAGTATCTCCTCAGACATCGGCTCAGTGATACTGGGTCTGTTTTAGCCGTTCAGGTTGCTATAACAAAATACTAAAGAAATTTATTTCCCTGAGTTTCAGAGGCTTGACATTCAAGATCAAGGTGCCAGCGTGGCTGGGTTCTGGTGAAGGCCAACCTCTGGCTTTCAGACTGTCTACTTCTGGCAGTGTCCTCACATGGTGGAAGGGGTGCTCTGTGGCATCTCTTTTATAAAGGCACTAATGATCCCATTCCTGAGGGCTCTACCCTTATGACCTAAGCACCCCCCAAAGTTCCCACCACCTAATATTATGATATTGCATGTTAGGATTTCCACATTTGAATTTTTGGAAAATATAAATATTAAGATTATAGCAGCACACATCCTTGAATATGGCTATATTATTACTGTGAGGCTTATAAAATTAAATTTTTCTTTTTCTTTTTTTTTGCATTTATTAAATGAAATATTTCTATTTCTTCTACCCCATTTATTTATTCATTCATTTATATCATTTATTCATGTCATCCATTTATTTAATCATGTAACTTATATTTAGACAGGCTCATTATATTTATTGTATGGGTTATAATCTAAAACTATGATTATACTATTGCTCAAATTCTCTTGTTCATCACCTTTCTCCTTTCTTGCCCCTATAGTAATACTTGTTATCCTTTATATGTATATAGTGTGTGTGTTTGTGTATTTTCTTATTTTAAAAGTTTTTTATGGAGTTTTATTTGTTCTCTTTTTACCTTCTTTGATTTTCTGAGCATCTCATTTCTGAACTGGACTATATATGATTTTCATTATTCTTTGTAAATTTATTTTTCAGTTGATTTCCTTTAATTATATTGAGATATGTGGTTACAAATTTTATCTACATGGTGACCACATTTTTCTGGTATACCTTTTTTTGTCAGCTGGACTGTATGTAATAAATATATTTTTTTATATTACTTTGTATAGTTTAGTTCATATTATTTTCTTATGAATTCTGGAAATTAGATAGCTGCTGTGGATCAATAACTAGATATTTCTGTGTACAGAGCAGAGATTGACCAGGGTAGCTTTTTAAGATTCAGAGTTCAATGATTTCCCCACTGGCTGTTAGCTAGAACTCGCACAATATGGTCTCTTTTATGGTCTATTCTATGTCTTCAAAGCTAAGATTGTTTCAGAAATGACTTCCTACTACCACACTGGCTTGCAGAGTCCCATAGCTTTGCTTTCTAAAGTGATAATTTTCTTTAAGTACTTTTATCTCTTCCTCAGTTTTTAATAATTATTTTTATAGTACACAGTTCTATGTTGAGGATTAATATTTTCAGATATGATTTGCTGCTTCCATTATGTTTTTGTGGTCATTATATCTGTGGTTGTATGTGGTCTGTCCTATCAAACTGCTCTCAAGATATTCCCTTTGTCTCCAGCATTACTACCGTAGCTACACTACGATGGACTTATGCTTTGGTTTCCTTTTTTTATAAACATTATTTATGCTATAACCCTAGATCGGTGGATTCTTGTTTTTCCCCTCAGTTTTAGAAAAATCATCTTACTAAATGTTGCCTGTTCTTTTCTTCCACTTCTTTTTCCTTCTGGTATTCTGGTATACATATGAAATTCTTTGTTATATCCTCCATATTGCTAAATATTTTTTTCATATTTTCCTACATCATGATCTCTTTTTCTAATTGTATACGTAAATTTACACACACTGCAATTGCATAAGTCAGTTTCCTGCATAAATTCCATATCAGAATAATGCACATTGAATGTGATCTCTCTGGCCAAATCTGAGAAATTTTTTTTGCATCAAAACAATTAAAATAACTTTCATGGAATAAAATACTGAACACTTCTCATTGATTCTCATAATTAAAATACATTTAGGAATAAGGATAAATAAATGAATGGATAATATCCTCCCTTCAAATTATTGTTTCAAAGGGAAGTAGTAATTATGCATTAGAGGAAGCTGGCAGACACTAAATTTAAGTAAGTAAAGAAAGATTCGTATTTGATTCTATAAATATTCTATTGCTGTCTTATTTATTTTAATGCTAAAATTTTCCAAGTTTTGGCCAGTGGGAATTCCTTAACTGTGGTTTCTGTGTCCTTTAGTTATGCTCCTTTATTCTTTATGCTATTTTTAATTCTGTAATATAAGAAGATATTCTAAGGACATATGATATTTTCTTTGCCTCAATTTGGAATCAGACATTTTTAAGGATCCCTTGTTCTTCCTGTATGTGGAAAATGTCTCCGATTAACTGCATCTGTTGCCACTGGATTGTATATATCTCTAGTCTAGGGTTTTTCAGAGGACGTGGGGGAAGAGATATAGGTATGTAAACATATAACACATAAATATTCCTGTTTATACAGATACCTATAATCCCATTCAATACCACTTTTAAATCTTCTGGATTATTATATTTTTATACTTTGGCTAAATAACTATAGGGTACTACACAGAGATCAAGAATGAAATGTCAATTGATTTATTGCTACTGATGAGTAGTCCTAAATTGGCATTATCTTTTGTTTTCATAGCCCATAAAAATTCAGCTTATTCAACTATTATTTTCTATTAAAAAAACCATCAGTATCTTTCTTGTACAAAACAAGTAAGTACTTTATATTTTATAAATATCATGGAAGTCATGGCCTATGTAACTTAGATTTAATAAGGAGATTGATTCCTAAAGAGGAGCAATAAAAATAGTTCTTATGATTAGATAATACTTAGTTGATCATAATTCATACTTCTGAGTAGATCATGCATATACCTTACACAACCAGTAGCCTTCAAAAATAAATAGTGATTGAATGTTTATAATTTCTCATGGCAATATGCTTTAAATGTGTGTATTGCATGGATAAGCTATTGCTGTAGAAAATCCAGTGGCTTACTATTGAGTTACTTATTATTATGGCTTATGTGACTCTGAATCTGTTGCTAATAGACTAAGTTATGCAATCCTGGTCTGGGCAGCTCTACTGATTTTAACCAGGCTTTCTCCAACATAGGCAGGTTAGTTGGAGGTCAGCATTCTAGGCTGGGCTGGGTTCTGTGTGTCTCATCAAATAGCGATAGCATAATTAAGGGGAAGCAAAAACATTTCAAAACTCTTAAGGCCTAGTAGGCTCAGAGTGAACACACCATTATTTCTGCATGATTTTATTAGCCAAATTAAATTCATATGGCCATATCTAAAATGAAGTAGCAGATAAATAGACTCCATTCTAGCAGTGAAAGGAACTGCAAAGTTGCATTGCAAAGACTGAATAGAGGAAGGGAAGAAGAGTGGAGCCAGTAATTTCACCTGAGACCTGGCTGGTCTGGTCAGTCATTATCGTTGTCATCTCAAAGGGGTTGGTTTAAATACAGAATTCCAGGTGGTTCATATGTGTATTAAAGGTGGAGAGGAGCTCACCTAATAATATAACACTACTTAACTATCTCTCTTACCTAGACTTCTTGTTCCTTGAGTTCTGAAGTATGCTGTGGGCCCAGGGTTTTTGCTCTCACTGTTCTCACTATTTACGTAGTTCATTTTCACCATGTATATATCCATGTAGTCTCCTAGCTTAAGTCTCTGCTCAATTGTCACCTTGTTAAGAAACCTGACCTAAAATAGCAGTATGTCTCCAATCTATCAGTCACTTTCCTCCCATCATCTTTTTTTATTACCATAACACTTATTGCCACATCACCTATTGCCGGAAACCGATCATTGTCTCACTAATTAGAAAGGTGTGGACAAGGAACCCAGAAGGCTGGTCAACCTTGAAGCTCTGAAAGGTCAGAGCCAACCACTCCATATCTAATTGAGACAATGGTAGCTGAAGCAACTTCCCCACCAAATAATCACGTAAATCCTTACTGATAAGATAATCTGCCTGTTACTGGAATTGCCTGCCTAAGGGCAATGGGTGTATCCCAAACCTGAATAAAAGGGATGGCAAGGCCAGAGCAAGGCATAGTCCCCCTAGCCCCCATTTCCCAAATTAATATTTTTCTAGTCTCTTTCATTTATGTGCGGCTTCCTCCAGAACCCGAACCAGAACTGGAAGCCTGAACCACGCGGGACGTGAAAGGGGTTCCCACAACCTATTATGCATTTTTGCCTAATTTTAGTTTGTAGTCATTAGGTTGAAGGCTCTAAGGGAGCAGGGACTTTCTGTCTTATGCACTGTTGAATCCCTGTTATCTAAAATAATTCTGGTGCCAAAACTGGTTTGGCTCAGTGGATAGAGCGTTGGCCTGCGGACTGAAGGGTCCCGGGTTCGATTCCGGTCAAGGGCATGTACCTTGGTTGCGGGCACATCCCCAGTGGGAGGTGTGCAGGAGGCAGCTGATCGATGTTTCTCTCTCATCGATGTTTCTAGCTCTCTATCCCTCTCCCTTCCTCTCTGTAAAATATCAATAAAATATATTTAAAAAAAATAAATAAATAAAATAATTCTGGTATTCAATATGTGCTCAATAAATATCCTATCTAATAAAAGAGTAATATGCAAATTAACCACTCACTTACACCCACAAGCCACGCCCACCAGCCAATCAGGAGCAAATATGCAAATCCAACCAATATGGATACCACCACAGAGAGCAGGAGGGAGGCTTGGGTTTCCCCTGCAATGGAGGAAGCTAAGCTTTCCGCCTGCCCTTGCCGGCCTAGGCCTCCACTGAAGGCTACAAAGTTTCAATGATAGAAGATACATAAACCCAAACAGAAATGGTGGCAGCCATGGAGCTAGAAAGACCAGGAGGCTAGGGATGCCCCCGGTGATGGAGGAAGCCAAGCTTTCCACACACCCTGGCCGGCCTAGGCCTCCGCTTAAGGCTACAAAGTTTCAGTTATAGAAGATACATAAACCCCCCCAAAAATGGCTGCCGCCACGGAGCAAGCAGAAGGCTTGGCTCCGAACCAGGCTACAAAGTTTTAAATGTAGAAGATAAATAAACCCCAGATACCAGGCCTCCGCTTGGGTCACCAGGGGGCATGGCTGGCCTGCAAACCACCACAGGTCCCTCACCCAGGCCGCCCCACACCCCAAGGGAACCCCCACCCTGATCCGGGACACCCTTCAGGGCAAACCAGCTGGCCCCACCTGTGCACCAGGCCTCTATCCTATCTAATAAAAGAGTAATATGCAAACTGACCATAACTCCAACACACAAGATGGCTGCCCCCATGTGGTCAAAGATCCTGCCCCCATGTGAACACAAGATGGCCACCACAAGATGGCCAGCAGGGGAGGGCAGTTGAGAGGAACCAGGCCTGCAAGGGAGGGCAGTTGTGGGCGATCAAGCCTGCAGGGGAGGGCAGTTAGGGGTGACCCAGCCAGCAGAGGAGGGAAGTTAGGGGTGACTGGGTCTGCAGGGAAGGGCAGTTGGGGGGGACCAGGCCTGCAGGGGAGGGCAGTTAGGGGTGACCAGGCCTGCAGGGGAGGGCAGTTAGGGGAAAACAGGCTGGCAGGGGAGCAGTTAGGCATCAATCAGGCTGGTAGGGGAGTGGTTAGGTGGGTGATCAGGCTGGCAGGCAGAAGCAGTTAGGGGCAATCAGGAAGGCAGGCAGGTGAGCAGTTGGGAGCCAGCAGTCCTGGATTGTGAGAGGGATGTCCCAGATTGGAGAGGGTGCAGGCTGGGCTGAGGGACACACACCCCCATGCACGAATATCGTGCACTGGGCCTCTAGTAAGTTAATAAAAATGAATTGAAAGAAATATTTATGTAGAGTTAATTTTTTAATTCAAAAATATTCTATAGTTATAACTAATTATCAAACTTACCTGTATATCAGGATTATTTTTGGCTATAAATTATAGAAACATGCTGTTACTGAGAAGTGGCTTAAATAACTTATAGGTTTATTTTCTTGTAAAAAATTCCATATTTTATCAGTTCAAGGCTACTCAGGTGGTTCCATAATCACCATTGCCCCAGGGTCTTATTTTTCTTCTTCTACCATCTCTTTATCCAGATTTATATCCTCAAGTTGGCATCCTGTTTTGAAATGGCCAGTGTAGTTCTAATAGTCATGAAGGATTTGCACGTAGGAAGAAGGAAGAAAAGAAAGAGCAAGAAAGAACTTGGCTTAGTCAAAGTCAATTTTTTGTCACTTGCCTAAAAATTTCTTCCTATAGTTGCTATTAGTATTAATAACTAGGACTTATCAATGGCCATTCCTTACTTCTCTGGAAATGCAGTGTTTTCGTTGGACATTTTGCCACCTCCAATATGTTATGATTTATTAATGTAGAAGAAGCTCTGCTATGGTGTTCTTGTGTTTATTGGTTATTGTTGTGTATGTGGTAATTTGCAATTTTGCTCAGATTTTACATAAAACTGAATACATTTACTTTTTGTTTTCTTTAAAAATGTAAATTTGTTTTCTGGTGGACAATGAAACACTAGAATTAAAACTTACCTCATAGTAAAATCATTGTAGTCAGAAGAAATTGATAAATACCAATACACATTATATTTATATTGTTCAAAATTTTATGCAATGCTATTAGTTTTATAATATGATTTTTCATTACTTTCAATTAAGTTTTATTAAGTCTAGAAAAAAATTTTAAAAATACAAAAGTTTTGTAAACAGTGATGTTAGGTAATGTAATTACTAGCAGATCATAGCTGGTAATTTTAAATGCTCGTTTTATGAAATTTTTATTCAGGCGAAATTATATGTGACTTTCACACTCTCTACTTAGAAATTGTCTCTCTCAGCTGTACAGGGTCCTACATCAGGATATAGCTTTAACATTGGAATTATGAAACAATGCAGTCTTACCTGTGTTGTTACTACATATTCACTTTGATTCCCTCATTCTTCCCAATTTCCTCATGGTGCTCATTTAGAACTAGGAAGATAAGGAAACTGGCTCTCTGAGGGTTTTCCAAATTTTGATCTAGAAGAACCTCATCTATCTGGAAACAAAAGACTTTAAATGGTCTAACTAATGATGTGGCAAAGGCTGCTTCCCTGGGTGTGCATACTGGCAAAATGAATGCATCACTTTCTAGCTACTTGTCTTTGTCTTGCTAAATTTCCACAAGGGGCTATATTGTCATGTTTTTATTTAATCCTTGCACCAGACCACTGTTTACTATAAAAACAAAAATGTCAGCTCTTCTTCCCTTACACATTTCATTCTATTCCTCTCACTCAAATAGGAGTATGAGTTAAGCTGGGTTCAAATGGAATGAAAATCAGAACAGATAATTTTTTTTTTTCTTTGCAGCAAAGACTTTTCTTTGCTGAACATTTCAGCAAAGTTCACTGAGGTTTTGTATTTGTTCTTAATGATTGAATAGGATTTTCTAATGGTGATCCAAAGAGATACCTATGAATGTAATTTTGAGTTCAGATCTTGGGTGAGGGATTTGAGATAGCCCCAAATACAATGGGAAGACTCCATCAGCTTGTCTTCCTTTGTCTTTTTTCATCTAGGAGCTGCTTCTGAATCACAGCATTCTCATACTTCTTACTTTAATTCCCCAAGGACTTACACAGGTTTCTCTGGTTCTCCTAACCCAGTGGTCGGCAAACTCATTAGTCAACAGAGCCAAATATCAACAGTACGATTGAAATTTCTTTTGAGAGCCAAATTTTTTAAACTTAAACTTCTTCTAACACCACTTCTTCAAAATAGACTCGCCCAGGCCGTGGTATTTTGTGGAAGAGCCACACTTAAGGGGCCAAAGAGCCGCATGTGGCTCGCGAGCCGCGGTTTGCCAGCCACGGTCCTAACACTTAAAAATACCTACATAGACGCCATAGTGAGGTCTCCTTCATTTCTGATATTTTTAATTCATTTATTTTTTAATAATATGTATAGATACGATTTGTAGCTAAATTATATCAATCCACTCAAAGTAAGATATTTTTATTCAACTGATTTTCTTTGTTGATGGCCCATGTCTTATTTAATTGATTTTTGTTTTATCATTAATATATACTTTTTTTGCCTCTGATGTAATTTGTTCTCTTTTAGCTTCTTAAGGTGCACAGTTAGCAATGGGCTCCTACTCCATGCTTAAGGTTGATATTATCATTCTTTTTTCAGTATACAATCTTAAGAAGCATTCTTACATTGGTACATCGCATTTTCTTAGGAAAGGGAAAGAGCAAGAGAGATGATAGAAACATAAATGGCTTTTAAAGCATCTGATTCTTTTCTACTCACGTTTCATTGCCCAAAGTAAATTGTGTGGTGAAGCTCTGCATTGATGGGTTGGGGAAATATATGCCTCCCATTGGAGGTGATCTAAGTCACATGGCCTTGGATAAATAACCCTTTAAAGGAAACAGGAAATACATTCTCTGACAGAGCTAAAGCCTCTAATGGTGCTACCATTGTATTAAAGCTCCGTTCAGCATTTAAAGAAGACAGCTTCAGAAATTAATGGATGCATTTCAGTGCTCTGCTTTCTTAACTTTTCTGCACATTATTTCACTGTTGACTGTTAGCTTCTATTTGAAACTATCTGTTTCCTTGTCTTCACTGATTTTGCAATATTTCATGATAGCATTCCTTCAATTTGTACATAACTTCCCAATAGTTTTAACTGTATTTTCTCTTTTGGTTATACTTCTTCCACCATACACAGTAGCTATTCTTAGATTTTTTTCCTGATTATAGAACAAATTTTCAAATAATTAATATTTTCTACTGCACAAATAATATGATTTTAATGCAAAGTTCTTAAAAATTAGAGAAATACACAGACATGCTCTCCAGTTCTATCCATACTATTGTAAATGGTAAGAATTCCTTCTTTTTTACTGCAGTGTACTATTCCATTATGTAGATGTACCACAGTTTTTTAATCCACTCATCTGCAGATGGGCACTTAGGCTGTTTCCAAATCTTAGCTATGGTAAATTGTGCTGTTATGAACATAGGGGTGCATATATCCTTTCTGATTGGTATTTCTAATTTCTTGGGATAGATTCCTAGAAGTGGGATCACTGGATCAAATGGGAGTTCCATTTTTAGTTTTTTTGAGGAAACTCCACAGTGGCTGTACCAGTCTGCATCCCCACCAGCAGTACACGATGGTTCCTTTTTCTCAGCATCCTCACCAGCACTTGTCGTTTGTTGATGATACCCATCCTGACAATAAAACTTAACTCATTTTAATATGTTTTATAACAAATGATGATGAACATATTAACATATAATTGCCCATTTACATTTTCTAGTAAATTTTCTGTTTATTTTAAAAAAAATCTGTTGTTCACTGGGTGGTTTTTCTTGTATGTGCAAAAACTTATAAGTATAAAAATGTTTTCCTTTTTAGTTCAATTTTTGGATTACAAAAGTGACATAAGCTTTTTAGACATATTAGAATAATACTACAAGTTTTAGAATAATACCAGTAGTCTGGATTTCATGGAAAATTTGACAGAGTAAACCTGAATCTCAGGGACTTTGTCTCTTAAAGAAATATAAAGAGAAATGGTTGGAAAATATTTCAAATAACATATAAAATAAAATTACTCTAATTTTATGTCATAACTTGAAAACTAGAAGCCTACATGAAACCAGTATCAGAACTAGAAACCTGGACATTTCTAATGCCTCCTAACATTTTCTAGAGTGAATGAGCTACATCATTGGAATCCTGAAGTCCCCTCTAAAATACACAGAAGTGAAGGAAAACATTTCAAAAACAGAAAAACTAGATACACTTTAGAGAATCTGAAGGGAAATGGAACAGACAATAAAGTGTGTCACATTAGGAAACAACTGAATTTGAGGACAGAGCCATTGGTATTAGAAATAGCCTCACTGGGTGGAGTATATCCTGGAATATTTTTTTAATGAGAAATCTCAAGAGAGAAAACAAAGCCTAGCTATCCAGAGAATACATGGGTTATCAACAACTGTCTTCCCTTATGTTGTCCTACTCCTGAGCACTTGCAATAGTGCTTTCATTCAAGAATGAGGTAGTTGATATAAAATTGGCAAATATATGAATAATTTAATTACAAGAAGGAGAAGATATGGTCTTGTTTTCCTTACTGATTTTTCTTTTAATTATTTCTAATGCATCTCCTGCTTCTTTGCATATCTAGTATAATTTGACATCTGGACATTATGAATTTTACCTTATTCAGTGTTAAATTTTATTTTTCTTCTTCAAAGAATTTTTATTTTATTTTTTTCCATTCAGGCTGTTGTTGATTACCTGATCGTTTTCTTTGGTTAAGTTTTGTTTGAGCAGGTCTAGTTTTATAATTAGCCACACTCTGTGTGTCCCTTGTGTGGTCTCTGATTTACAAGTTGTCCCAAATTATTCTATGTTGATTGCTGAAAGAAGTTGAAAATGCTCCAGCTCTGGATGAGTTCTTCTATTTGTTCATCTTGTAACTCCTCAATTGTACTTTGCTCAGCTTCATGGAGTTTCACTTTATATAGGTTCAGCTCACTGTTCATTAACAGAATCAGCGGAAATCCCGTGCACATTTCTGCCCTACTCCTTCTGTGCAGCATCCTTTTCTCTTGTTCTCTGCCATACGAATCGAGGATACTCACCTCCTTGAGCTCCTGTCTCCATTTCCTGAACTCAATAGATTTCCAGGCTCTGACGAGGTTTTCCTTCTCTCTATCACAGTCCAGAATGTGTCTTCAAACCTAAAGCTGGGGAAATTACAGGATTCACATCATGTGTTTCTTTTTCTCAAAGAACAGTTTACTTCTGCCTGTTATCTGTTTACTGGAAACAATTAGTACATATAGTTTTTAATTTTGCATTTTATCTCTGATAACAGAAGAGCAGTAGTTTGTTCACCTCATGCTTATTCTGTAACAGGCACAATTTTTAAGCCTGTAGTTTTATTCCCTGCCTCTTAAGTTCTGAGGAATCCATATTTTCTGGCCTAATGCTCTGTGTTTTGAGTAGCTACTGGGAAATACAATTAGTTGTGAGTATAGACTTACTTGTTTGCTTGCATTGAGACAGGAGACATTCATAGTTTTTTTTTTTTTTAATTTTTACTGATTTTTAGAGAGAGAGGAAAGGAGAGGAAGAGATTAGAGAGAGAAACATCAAATAGCTTCCTCCTGCACACTCCCTACTGGGGATCCAGCCTGCAACCTGGGCATGAGCTCTGACCTGGAAGCAGACCAGTGACCTCTCGACCTCTTGGTGCATGGGACAATGCTAAACCAACTGAGCCAGGGTGACATTCACAGTTTTTAACCCTACCTCTACCATATATTATGGAAATCGCTCAAAGATATCTGCTTGTTGAAGGCTTCTTGTTTTCTAGCACTCTTACATGGGTAAACATTTATTTTTATACTTTACTTGCAATGAGGATTTTGGAGGTAATTAAGATGCGTAAAATAAAAGTCTACATATTTATTAACTGATAAAATCAATAAATACCCATTATGTATAAGCATGAAGGAATAAAATTAGAATCAAACCCATGTAACAATCTGAATCTGCATTTAGTACCCAGAATTTATTTCATTGATTACATAAGCAATAATGGGCAGCATGGCATTTTATAGAGAAATGTATAGTCTCAGTGGCAATTAAAGAGATGCATATTAAAATAATTTTAAGATACAATTATATTTCCCTTAAGCTGCCTAAACAAAATAAAATGTAAATACCAGTTATTGGCTTTTTGGGTTCATGCTATTTATATGTCTCTTATGATACTTAAAATCTGTTATGTTCTTTCTAGAGTTAAATTTCACAATTAAAAAAAATGAACCAACGAAACTATCTATATACATTAAAACTGTATTTTCCCATTAGGAATATTCTCCCAGAAAAGTATTCTTTAAGAAGACATTTTAAAGTAAATTAAGTTTAGTGTTTATGGTCTCAGTACCACTATAAAAAAGTCAGAAATGAACTAAATGTCCAACAAAAATATCATTTCTGCACAAAGTATACAATGTTAACATAATGGAATGGTTTGTATATTTAAAATGTTAAATGTATACTCCATCTCAAAGGATGAAAATCTTTACTGGAAGTGCTAATTAGTGTGAGAAACAACGTATTATAGACCCAATGAAGTTAAATCATTTATATATCCAGATAAATATTACAATGCTTTGCATTACATTTTAAAGACTATCAATTCATGCTTAATATTCAAAAGGTCTGTCAGTTTATCTAATTTCTTAATGTTAAAGCTTAACATTATATATATTTTACTACTATAAGAAACTTGTTTTCAAAAACAGAAATTTCCTTTTAATCATATTTGCTCAAATTGTTACATACATTTTTAACAGTGGACATGAATATTTATATAATAGTTGCCTTTTTCAAATTTGTCATTTTGAAATTTTAAAAAATACATATTTTCAGTAAAAAAAAAAAAACAGTTGCAGAAAACTTCCTGGGAAGAGGCAGATGTAGGGGATAAATCTAAGAATTCATCACACTGAGTTGCTGTGTAAGGGAATTACTGTGGCCTTTCACAGACATTAGATTTTCTCTTGCAATTACCATCATTTTCCCCAGTTTCTGATTATTTGCAAAACAATAACCATTTGGCCAACAGTTAATTGTTTCTCTTCAAACATTTGACACATTCTTCATTACTCTTAGTAGATGTGAGTCGTTTACTAAACCACAATTATAATTAAGACTGATGAAATCATTAGACGTGTTGTAAACATTCAGTTTATCCAAATAGAATTTGGCAAGATTGTAAAGGTCTTCTGTCAGGTTCATTCAATGTTTGATTATTTGTTGTTAATGCTGAATTTCAGCATGATTTTTGTCATTTGTCATTATTTTCTATTGAAGTAAGTCAACTAATTTTATTTAATATTTCTGACCCATCTACATATAAAAAATAACAGCAAATATTACATTTTAAGCATTAATTCATCTCTTTCGTTGCTAATATAGTGAATCCTATGAAGTGTTATTATGTCCACTTTCTGATTAAGTAGGTACAGTAGTAAGCATTTGTTATGGAAAAAGCCCCATTGAGACAAAAAAATATAAAATAAATCATCTTTGACCTACTGTGTCTTGTATTCTAGTTCACTGATAGTGTCATGTAGACAAAGTGGTATGAAACACCCGAGAATCTACCTAAATCCCAATCAAACCTCTCCTAAGAGGTTTTGAGAGAAGTTTTGTTTCTCTAACTTTTATAGTATATGTCATAAAAATAGATTAGATGTTTTTACACAATTAAACTTTATGTTTGTAAGGCCCATTTTCCCTTGTCTAATATCTGTTTCTTGTGAATCTGTAAGATTTCACAAAAAAAAAATATAGAAACTTGCTAGGAAATATTCCTTCTTTCATAAACACATGTGGTAAGCAAATTGTGGCAGCTTTAACTTTAAGTCTTTGCCTTAAAGTACTTTCAGACAGGCTGACTAATGGGTTTTATATCTACCATGCAGTTCAAGTTAGTTTGAAGTTAATAAAAAGGATAGTTAAAACACAAACATTTGATTCACTAAGACCTAAAATATTGGGTGAATTTGAGTACTTATTGAAGGTGGCACATCTCACTTCTCCTTTCAGCCAATGTTTAGATATTTTTATTTTTTAAATGTTTAACCTTGAGTAGAAATTCTATCAAAAACAATTTATTGATTTTAGAGCAGTGGTCGGAAAACTCATTAGTCAGCAGAGCCAAATATCAGCAGTACAATGATTGAAACTTCTTTTGAGAGCCAAATTTTTTAAACTTAAACTTCATCTAACACAACTTCTTCAAAATAGACTCGCCTAGGCCGTGGTATTTTGTGGAAGAGCCACACTCAAGGGGCCAAAGAGTTGCATGTGGCTCGCGAGCCACGGTTTGCCAACCACTGTTTTAGAGGAAGAGAAAGGGAAAGAGAGAGATAGAAATAGCAACTTGCTGTTGCACCAATTGATGCGTCCATTGGTTGATTCTTGTATTTGACTTGACTGGGGATCAAACCCACAACCTTGGTATATAGGGACAAAGCTCTAACCAACTGAGCTACCTGGCAAGTGTGACAATGTTTAGATCTTTACATTTCACAAAAGGGATTATAGCCTGGTGACATTAAATACATTACGTAAAATATCTTTCAAGGGTTAGTTCTTCCAAAGTATCCCTGGATTGATATAATTTTGCTATCCTACAGTTGTTCAAGACATTTTTAATAGGCCTTGTATAGAGAAACCAAATTATTTTGTTATTAAATTTACAGGGTCAGCATGAAATGTGTTTTATATAACTTACTGGCAAATATTTATTTTTAAACATAAAGACAGTAATGTCATCTAAAAGTTACTGTGGATCAGGTAAGATGTTGATGCTTCATTCTGCTTATCCCTTAAGATCACCTAAATAATTTTTTTAAAATATATTTTATTGTTTTTCCACAGAGAGGAAGGGAGAGGGATAGAGAGTCAGAAACATCGATGAGAGAGAAACATCGATCAGCTGCCTCTTGCACACTCCACACTGGGGATGTGCCCGCAACCAAGGTACGTGCCCTTGACTGGAATCGAACCTGGGACCCCTCAGTCCGCAGGCCAACGCTCTATCCACTGAGCCAAACCGGTTAGGGCCACCTAAATAATTTTTGAAAAATATACGGAGGCACATACACAACCATAGAGCAGTTAATACAGATTTCTAGGGATAAGGCCTTGGCAAGGGTATTTTAAATTCTTTAAGTGTTTCAATTTACAGTTGGTGTAGAAATCTCTTTGGTAAGAGTTAGCATCCCTGGTCAGGCTGCAGAAGACCACACTAAACCCTGGGTTTATAGACTAAATTTGGAGAAATAGAGAGTCTGTGAGATGAACACCAGTCAAACCTTTTACATTAAATCCAAAAAATGCACATCATTGACCTTTATATGATCTTGATCCCTCCCAAAAATATGAAAATAAGTAGTTTTTGGTTTTGTTAAAGAACCAAGATTGTTTTAACACATCCACATTAAGAAAATTAGGGTGTTTATTCAAATGTAAAAGATGACCATAGTGTGTATGTACTAGGCTCCTGAAAATAAGCTCATTAAAGACTACAAAATGCATGCTTTACCTATGCTACAGGGGTATCAGGGAGGGGAAGGCACAGTTCAACACTATTCCATTAATATATAATATTAATTACAAATATTAACTGTGTAGGTTGTTGGGCTGTTAGCAATAATCCTATATAATAAAAGCCTAATATGCTAAGTGTCTGGTTGCCTGGTTGTCCATTCAACCAATCAAAGCGTAATATGCTAATGATATGCTAAGGCTGCTCAACTGCTCGCTATGACGTGCACTGACCACCAGGGAGCAGACAGTTGACCAGTCACTATGAAGTGCACTGACCACCAGGGAGCAGACGCTCTGACTGGTGGGTTAGTTTGCTGCTGAGTCCGGCCAATCATGACTGAGCGAGACGGGCCGGACAAACCTTAGAGCCCTCCCACGGTCCCTCCCTGGCCCTAATCGTGCACCAGTGGGGTCCCTCTGCCTGTCCTGTCCCTTCTCGCAATCTGGGACCCCCTCAGGGGATGTCGGAGAGTCAGTTTTGGCCTGATACCATTCAACGCAGGAGCTGGCCCGTGGTGGTCAGTGTGCACCCACAGGGGGCGGACCGCTCAGCCAGAAGCCAGGCTCATGGTTGGCAAGCGCAGTGGTGGTGGCAGAGCCTCTGCCGCCTCTGCAGCAGCGCTAAGGTGAGTGGGCCTAAGCCATCAGTCGGACATCCCCCTAAGTCTCCCAGACTGCAGGAGGGTGCAGCC
The DNA here is from genome assembly GCF_963455305.1 of Plecotus auritus. Lineage (NCBI taxonomy): Eukaryota > Metazoa > Chordata > Mammalia > Chiroptera > Vespertilionidae > Plecotus > Plecotus auritus. Next base: position 44,475,380 of record NC_137775.1, read on the forward strand.
GAGTTGAGGGACCCCCACCCGAGTGCACGAATTTCGTGCACCAGGCCTCTAGTAATAATAATAATAAATCTATATATATAAAAGCCTAAGTGTCCAGATGACCGGCCGGTACCTATGACATGCACTGACCATCAGGGGGCAGAACCTCAATGCAAGAGCTGCCTCCTGGTGGTCAGTGTGCTCCCACAGCCAACCTCCTGTGGCTTGCAAACCTCCCATGGTCCCTCCCACCGGCCAGCCAGCCCCGATCGGCCCCAGTTGGGAATGAATTTGTACACGGGGCCCCTAGTCTTTTATATATAAACTAGAGGCCCGGTGCACAAAATTTGTGCACGGGGGGGTTGTCCCTCAGCCCAGCCTGCACCCTCTCCAATCTGGGACCCCTTGATGGATGTCCGACCACCCGTTTAGGCCCGATCCCACTGGGATCGGGCCTAAACAAGCGGTTGGACATCCCTCTCACAATCCAGACTGCTGGCTCCCAACTGCTTGCCTGCTTGCCTTCCTGATTGCCCCTAACCGCTTCTGCCTGCCAGCCTGATCACCCCCTAACCACTCCCCTGCCAGCCTGATTGCTGCCTAACTGCTCCCCTGCCAGCCTGTTTGCCCCTAACTGCCTTCTCCTGCAGGCCTGGTCACCCCTAACTGCCCTCCCCTGAGGGCTGGTCACTCCTAACTGCCCTCCCTTGCAGGCCTTGTCCCTCCCAACTGTCCTCCCTTGCTGGCCATCTTGTGGTGGCCATCTTGTGTCCACATGGGGACAGGATCTTTGACCACATGGGGGCAGCCATCTTGTGTGTTGGAGTGATGGTCAATTTGCATATTACTCTTTTATTAGATAGGATAGAGGCCTGGTGCACGGGTGGGGGGCAGCTGGTTTGCCCTGAAGGGTGTCCCGGATCAGGGTGGGGGTTCTCTTAGGGCGTGGGGCGACCTGGGCGAGGGGCCTGTGGTGGTTTGCAGGCCGGCCACACCCCCTGGTGACCCAAGCAGAGGCCCTGGGATCTGGGATTTATTTATCTTCTACAATTGAAACTTTGTAGCCTGGAGTGGAGCCAAGCCTTCTGCTGACTCTGTGGCGGCAACCATTTCTGTTGGGATTTATGTATCTTCTATACTTGAAACTTTGTAGCCTTAAGCGGAGGCCAGGGCCGGCCAGGGCTACAGAAGCTTGGCTTCCTCCATCACCAGGGGCAACCCTAGCCTCCTGCTCTCTCCAGCTCGTGGCTGTCGCCATTTCTGTTGGGATTTATCTTCTATAATTGAAACTTGGTAGCCTGGAGTGGAGGCCTGGGCCGGCAAGGGCAGGTGGAAAGCTTGGCTTCCTCCATTGCCAGGGAAACCCAAGCCTCCCTCCTGCTCTCTGTGGCTGCAGCCATCTTGGTTGGGTTTATTTGCATATTTCCTCCTGATTGGCTGGTGGGCATGGCTGGTGGGTGTGGCTTGTGGGTGTAGCGGAGTGATGGTTAATTTGCATATTACTCTTTTATTAGGATGATTCTTAGCAGTTTAATTTTTTTTATATGTTCTTGAGCAAGAATAGTGCCCTATACTATTTTCCCCAGAATTGAAAATGGTTATGAGAGCAGATGAAGATATAAGCTCTCTTTAGTGTACAAATAGTAGGACAGTTATTATCTATGTCAGTTGTTGGCAAACTGCAGCTCGTGATCCACATGTGGCTCTTTGGCTCCTTGAATGTGGCTCTTCCACAAAATACCATGGCCTGGGTGAATCTATTTTGAAGCAGTGGCATTAGAAGAAGTTTAAGTTTAAAAAATTTGGCTCTCAAAATAAATTTCAATCGTTGTACTGTTGATATTTGGCTCTGTTGACTAATGAGTTTGCTGACCACTGGTCTATGTTCTTGTTCTGTAAAGAGGACTCACAAATGTCCACATGGTGGTTTGTATAGAGAATTGGTCATGTAGGCAAGACAAGCCTATATTTCAATTATACCCCCACTTACAATTGTATGATCTATGACAAGGTCTACATGTTGCAGTTTAACTTCAACAATTATAGTTGCTTCTTTATAGCCACCGTTATCATTCCTCTTTCCTTTTCCAACCTTTCAAATATCATCAGGCCTCAAAGTTTGTTCCTTTTTTTCCCTCTCTTTCCACATTCTGCCATTACATTCACTAGATCTGCTGGCTTCAGGTGACATCTGTAAACTGGAGATATGGTTATAGTTTTGTTATACCTCTGAATACCTTTAACTGCATAAGATATCTGATTATGTCTTAGACACATCTTCCTTAGTCACTTCCAGATATCTAAAAGCTCTCAACATATCTAATATTAAATTTGCACTGTTCCCCCAAAAGATTCCTTGTCATGTATTCCTACCTCAGTGAATAATACCTCTAATTTGATGAAAATTAAAAATCTGAAAAAGAAAAATCTGCATATTCAACATCATCTACAATGTTCAGTCAATCACAAATTCTTGTCAGTCTTCCACCTAACATGCCGTTGAGTCTTTGATTATATCAATTTGTACTCCATTCTCATTACCAATTTCTTATTTTAGGTTAATTATCTAAACTTTAATTTAGGTTAATTATTATAAAAGCCTTCTTAATAATTTTGCTGTCTCTTGCCTTGCAAATCTGCCTGAATTTTTGCTCTGTAACCATCTTCTTAAATACAACTCTGTGTCATTTTTGTGATCAAACACCTTACAATGACTCTTTATGTAACTTCTTTCATGACCTTTTGATTTAGTAACAGAGTACTTTTTTTCAATTCTTAATGTTTTCTATGAACATTATTCTAGCACATTAAACTCAATCTTACATGTGCAGGTAATTTTTAAAATATTTTTAATTGATTTTTAGAGAGGGAGAGAGAGATAGGAACATTGATGAGAGAGAAACATCATCAATCGGCTGCCGGCTGCACACACCCCTACTGGGGATTGAGCTCACAACCTGGGTATGTGCCCTGACCAGGAATCGAACCAGCCATCTCTTGGTTCCTGGGTCGATGCTCAACCACTGAGCCACGTCAGAAATAATTTTTAAGTTAATATATTTCTGGATAAAAAGGAGCCAAAACTGCTGGTGGATTCAATTTTAGATCACAAGGTTCTAGATTTGAAGACTGGTGCCCTAGCTGCATATGATTTTCTAGACCTTGATGTATGGGTGAGCATATTTTTCTTGTGGGAAGATTGTAAGTAGTAGTGGTCAGGAGACAGAATGTTAGATTACAAATGTCACAACAGTTTATACCCCATTTCAACAAAAGCTTGAGTCACTCATGAATTTGGGTTCACATTGTGACTAATATGATTTGAGCAACACAAATGGTAGAAATGAAATTCTGTGACTTTTGAACCCAGGCCTTAAGAGGACTTGGGCCTTCCTCTTGCTGCTTCTTGAGACCATAGAATGCCATGAGAACAAGCAAGACAGACTGCTGGAGGATTAGAAGACATGAGCCATTTAAGCTGAGCAATGCCACCACCTCCACCACCCCAGCTACCCATCCCTCGGGGCTGACTGTAGACTCATGAGGGCAGCCATTCAGGATCAGTAGAAGAATCAACCAGTTTAGCCTTGCCAAGCTAAAAGATTACATCATTCCTTGCAAACGCTCTCCATCTTACTCTGTGTAGAAGCCGTCTCGCCCGTGATCAAACAGTGACATGATGTGGTCCCCTGTTATTGCTCTGACTCATCTTTTTCTAACGATATTCTTGCCCTTTTACTCTTCACACTGGCTTCATTGATTACTCCTCAAACAGGCCAGACAAGGGAGCATTTACTGTAGCTATTACCTCTGCTCATAATGCTTTTCTCAGTAAAGTAAGGAACACTTTCACTGGCTCAAGGTTCTGCTTTGGTATCACCTTCTACTGTGGGCTACAATAATGGCCTTTAAGGAATTCTGCATCCTTTTTTCAATTCTACTTTTCCTCATAGCATTTATGACTTTCTAACATAATATATAATTTATAGGTTTCTACTATTGATGTTTAACCATCCACAAGAATCTAAGTTCCACCAGGGCATAGAGCTTTGCTTGGGTTATGGAGATATCTCATGCAACCAAGACCATAGTAAGTGCACAACATACATTTGTAGAAAAATAATAATAAATTTATATAAAGGCACATGTTCATAGCAGTGTTATTTACAATAGCCAAGATCTGGAAACATCCCAAGTGCCCATCAGTAGATGAGTAAATAAAAAATCAGTGATATATTTACACAATGAAATAATATGCAGCTGTAAAAAAGAAGGATCTCTTACCCTTTGAGACAGCATGGAGGGACCTCAAGACTATTATACTAAGCAAAATAAGCCAGTTAGAGAAAGACAAACACCACATGATCTCACTTATATATGGAATCTATTGAACAAAATAAACTGACATATGAAATACGTCTGGAGGCATGGATGCATGGAACAGAATGACAGATGTTAGTGGGGAGGGGGGTGAAGGACATGGTAGAAGATTAACCAAAGATCATATATACATAACCCATGGACACAGATAATAGTGTGGGAAAGGCCTGGGGTGGTGTGTGGGCTGGGTGGAAGGGGGGCAAAATGGGGAAAATTGTAATACTGACAATAAAAAAATTTGAAAATTATTTTTAAAAGGATATCTTTATATGCACACTTATATTTTTATGTTTATTTAACACTAGAGGCCTGACGCACAAAATTTGTGCAAGGGGCTCAGCCCTCACAGCCCCTCGCAGCCTCGGTTGGCCCTCACAACCCTGGCTTCGTCCAGAAGGTCATCTGGACGGTCGTTCTGCTGTTTGGTCTAATTAGCATATTACCTCTTTATTATATAGGATTATATTCTAGATATTTTGCCATGTTTTAAAATATTATTTAAACATTTTAATGTATACAACATTAATTAAATTATTCAGTGATTATTGGAGTCAAGCTCTATACTATCAGATAAAATGCATGATTGAAAATCTCTTAAATGAGTTTGTGTTTTAGAATAAAGCCAATAAGAAAATGTGATGGATTAGAGGACATGAACATTTTAAAATCATAATTTTTCTGAATTTAAATATAGTTAATGCTCAATACTAATATTTTTAAAAGGTAAAAGTTAAATAGCAGTTAAGTGAATAAATGACAAGTGACTCTGTGACTGTTCTATAATTTATCTACAAAATATTAAAACAAATACAATCATTGAATATATTTGACATTATAAATATATACATATATGACATCAAAATATATACATAAACTTGTGTATATTATAGGGCAGAATTTTCATTAAATTCTGACATCTGCATCACATTGTGGATAATTATGCCTGTAAATACTTTAATACATTCCATAAATAAGGATCTGAATTACAGTTGATATTCTTCATTTCAGTAATATTTTTATATGAATATATTTAAGATAAAAAATTGGCCCAGAGTTAATGTTATTAAGTAACTTTTAAATTACATGATTATTGGTGAATATATCTTTCTCTAAAAATTGCACTGGTTACTTTTTTCTCTAGGAATAAATGACATGGGTTGAATAATGCATATTCCATTTTAGCTTATTAATCAAAATATTAAATATACACTGCCTAGAATATTTATGTGACAATCTGGGAAATGTAGTCATAACTAATCATCTCAGCTTTTTAAAAAATTGCAGAGCACAAACTATTAAAAGATGAACATGAAAAATATTCATGTTTTCCTTATAGGGTATACATAAAAACATTTTATTTTATTGTTCTTTGTAGTTTTTGATGATGTACATTTTGAAGAGATTTTTCTTTTCATAGAAATGAAGCCATTTTATTCATCTTGACCTGTCTCCTAGTATTTGAGGCAATGCTGGAAAATGTTTATGTAAATGAGCTAATTTTTCCCTGATGGTTTGATTCACATTGATTTCCTCCTTCAAAAGTTCCTTTTGTAATTTTTGCCTGAAACACAAAATAGCAACTCATTACATGTTTTCTTGTTTAATACTTGTTCCCGGAAAAAATGTGAGTTCCCTAAGGTTGTCTGAGACCCTCCCTACCTCTACTTTTTATATACTTTTCCTACTTTGTAGGAGGCCTCTCTCTCAGATACTCTGAAATCTTTCTTAAAAACGGTTCAGCATGAGTATTCAGTGGTTCTCAACCTTTCTAATGCCACGACCCTTTAATACAGTTCCTCATGTTGTGGTGACCCCCAAGGATAAAATTATTTTCGTTGCTACTTCGTAACTGTAATGTTGCTACTGTTATGAATTGTAATGTAAATATCTGTTGCCTCAAACCACATTTTAAAGTGATCCCCAAGTCATAAAATAGAGCTTTGCCTATTATTCCTTCTCCATAAACCAGATTTACAGATTAAGTTTTTTTCAGATAGTTAAGGTGTAGTTTGCACAAACCACTTGTGGGTTCATAAGGAAAAAGAATGACTTTCTGCCTTTCATGCCGTATAGTACCTATTGTTTTTTATAACTCTGATGAAATTTATGTAGTTGTTTTCTAAGTTTAAGCATTCCTTTGATATATATTATTTTGTATTTTGAGATAGTATCTTTCAGTATCTTGGGTTTCTACAATACTTTTAAATAATTTTTGCACTAACTGGATCCATATTTACTTTGAAAACTATCACAAAAATTTCATGTACTAAAATATTATTTTAATACAGTTGAAACCTATTTGTCTTATTGAAGACTTAGTGCTCATTCTATTCTTTTATTATTGTCATTTGACCACATTTTTTTAATAAATTCAACCTTTTGAGAATGCATTTCTTAAGTAATCCTTAATTTTGTATGTATGCATATTTTTCTCACATTTTTAAAGGACTTTATTTTTTTTTTAGCTATTCATTTATCTGAGAGTTTCTATCTATTTCTATAACCTGCATTATTAGAATAATTACCAATAATAATGTATTTTATTATTATTAATAAAATTGCTGACCTGTATTTAATGCACTTGAAAAAACAGTAGTCTGTTCAAATGATATATCTTCTATGAAAAATTTTAAAAAGTAATGTAATTTCTGGACAAACATGATTTCTATCCAACTATACATGCTTAAAAGACCAGGACACAAATTCTTTTTTATAGTGTTCTCTGAATGCTCTTCTTTGCCCAGAATCTTGAAAGCTACTCCATCTCCTCTGGTGTGAGTTGATCCAGAATGACTTTGCTAATAATGACCTGATAATTTACGACTAGCTGTCTCCATGTTAGAGGACAATAATCTTCTTTCACAAGTACTTCTATGTAGTTCAAGGAGATGACAATGCCAGGAGGTAAGAAGAAGAGAGCATCTTTTCTGATCCTAAGATTATAAAAGCTATCAATTTTGTTGTAATCTGAGTTTTGAATTTGAAAACTGAAATAAAATCTTGAATTAAAACATCCAATTTATTGCTAGGTTACTGAACTGATAATGTTTTTGGTCAAACATCCCTGTAAAACACCTTAGCATCTGTTTTCTGCCCATATATTCAAGTGTACCTCAGCTTATTTAATTAATCTTTATGATAAATTGAAGGCACGTGAAGAAGCCACCTGGACTCCCACGCTTACCTTGAACTAGCAGGGTTATCTGAAATTTTGCAATGCCGTTCTCTCATGCAAATCAGACGCTAAAGAGCAGTATTAAAAGATATCTCATTATAATTCAATAAAAATAAACAATAATTGCCTAATTTTCAATATTAGTTTTTATTACTTGCTTTCACAATTGCTGTTTTCTAATTTTGGATAAATATCCCAAACAGCAACTAAAAGGTAGAAAATAGAATGTTTACCATCTCCTGATTCCCTATTTGTGTCCGTGTGTTTTCTTGATAATGTTAGAAAAAGAGCTCTATGATTTTACAAATATTATTTTTACAATTTGCCTGATCATGTTTTTGTCTCATGTAAGATGACACTTATATTGGATCATTTGATCCATCACCTCCTTTTTTCCTTCTAAGTAAGCATTATTTTTGTTCTGTTTGCCCTTGGCTTTCTTGAGTAAAATCCAATCCTCACCATTCTGAACAAAGGCAGAAACTGCTGATGATCTTTCAGCATTGATCTCACTCATAATAATGATAACATCACATCTTTTTCAATTGTCCTTGGCTCTAAATGACACTAGGGAATAAGCCTTCAATCTGAACCTGGCAGTAATATCTCTGGATTTCAAGTTCATTATTTTTTTCTGGAAACACTGTCTGCACCTCTTTTTGAATGGCATTTGAGCAAACTTTCTATTACAGTTAATTGCCATTGGAAAAAAACTTGTCTTTTTTCATTTTCTTTTTTGCTTAAGGCCTCTGATAGGAATAACCCTCGTTTTTTAATAAAAACTCTATTTCCTGTTTCAGAGACACTGAATAGGGCACTGCAACAAAGTATGCTTAGCTTATTTATACAGATAACTTTTAAAGTTTTCATTGAGGGTATTTTGCTTATAAATGACTTAATAAATTATCTTTCTTATACTAATTATTATACAATATTAGAGATTCTCACATTGGACTTTATTCTCTTACACTGTTTCTCAAAAGTTTTGCTTAGCTGAATTATACTTAGTAATGCCAACTTAACTGATCTATTCAATGAACTAGCCAACTGAAATCCATTTAAAATTGTATATTAGTAATAGTTTACTACAAATTGGTAAGCAGCTTTTCTTTTACCTTTAGTCCTGTATGAACCACAAAATGTTGCCTACCAAATATAATGGAGATATGATAGGTAGCAGTAATTGATTTGTTTTTCTGAAAATCCAATATTAAATTTTTACAAACTATCAAAATAATGGTAACTTCTGTTCTAAAACAAATATCCAAGTTTTTGGAAATACAAGTTATATTAATTAGACAGTAACTACAACTTTCCTTGAAATAATTCATTTATTCATAAATTGATCATCTAGTATATTTCTTTCCTTAGGGGCAAAACTATGAGATAGGGTTACTATTTATTCCCTGAAAACGTACTATTGAAGTCAATCACTCCCAGCCTCTTAATTACTAAAATAACTATCTCACATTTGGTAAGTTACTTAAAAATAGCTTCTTCATCAGTAAATAAGCATAAGAGTAATGCCTTCCTCATTGTATTGTTGTACTACATGGTGTATAATAATTCCTGACTTGTAAGTTTTATTATTGTTATTACATTTGCCAGAAGTAGAGTGCTAAGGAAGTTAGATGAGGTTTTTAATGTCTCAATGTTTATAGGTTATTTCAGGACACAAATAAAAACAATTTAAGCACTAAATTAGTAAATGTGATGAGTGTAAAGAATAAAATGAATAGGGAGTTTTTAGAAGCCAAGCACACGTGTGTGTGTGTGTGTGTGTGTGTGTGTGTGTGAGAGAGAGAGAGAGAGAGAGAGAGAGAGAGAGAGAGAGAGAGAGAAACTACTCTCTGAACTACTCTTTTCTCTGCACTTGAATAAAGTGTTAGGCAGGTACCATAGTTTTTTCTCAATAATCTTAGATAATAAAATGTCCTGCAGATATTCCGCATCCAAGAATAATCATACTAACCAGGGTAATTATAAAAAATGCAAAGCATGTTGTAAGTCAGATCTTT